>NC_092522.1:85919660-86604660 GCF_037038585.1 Patagioenas fasciata | reverse complement strand
CACTTATAAAATGAGGATAACAGGACTTTCTTACTTGAAGTACTGTGATGATGTCCTACAGAAAGGTGTGATAGATTGATTGTAACCTATTTAATACAACAAAAAGTCTCTTAGTAGGAGTGTATAGAATACTGGGGAGTTAATCTGGCTGACAAAAGTTTCCAGTTCTCTCCGTTTCTGCCCCCACACCGTTTATTTCTCCAAATCAAACTGTTTTTAGCTCAAGCCTCTGGAGGCCCTGGAATCTGGCTGGATTATTTTTGTCTTCTGTGAATTCAACTCATTAATGTACCAGAAAGGGTTGAACCCCTGCTTGGAGTTTGTCAAAATATGTTTTGAGCCTGAAACGTTTAGAAGAAGACAGGCATATGGCATTTTCTAAGTAAAGTTTCTGTCAATGGAAAATTTTAGGCTGTCAGTGACTAGGTGATAAGGTGATGCACCATAAAAATAACAATAATAATAATAACAACAACAACAATAACAGAAGAGAATAGTGAAAAACTGTTAGTTAAAGATGCACAAAAGAAGATAGTTATATTTTCCAACCTGGCTTATCCTTAATGTTAAGAACACTTAAGCACCTTTCCCAAATAAAGTCTGATATAATCTGATTTTGGCTGCAGTAGTGCATCACACTAGACAGCTTTTATGTCCAGAAGGAGATCCAAAGCAAAGCAAGTGTTCACTTTGACAGGTTTCTCCTCCTAAATTCATATTCTGCCTGGTGACAGTGCTGCTGGAGTTTCCCCTCCGTTGAATTTAATATACTGCTCTTTATCATTCCTGTGGTTCCTTCTCTCCTGTTTGTCTTCTCAAGAGGTAAGCTCCAAGTTTTCTCTTCAGCAAGGCATTCCCAAATACGTGCTAGTGTATTGATGTATGTGCTGATAAAATTCTTCCTGCAAATCAGTATAAACTTGCAGGTGCCACGCTGTTTTAGGCGTGAATTCGTTGCATTTTTCATAGAGGTGGTGATGCTTTTGAATAAAGGGTCCCTGTCTTATTCTAAACTCTTACATTGTGACTGACAGGATTTGGTAGCATGTATGCTGGGTATGGATGGGTTATTACACAACACTGTTTTCACTTATCGCAAGCCCTGTCGTGTGTTCCTGATGCTAGCCAAAATACAGTCTCCTGTAGCAGCGGAGTCAGCGAAGAACCTGCACTTGGGATATGCTCACACATACATATATATACAAGATCCTTTGCCTTGATTCCTTGTCATAGAACAAGAGGTCTCCATGTATTCTTGCTTTACCTGGATATGCTTTTTCTGCTGAATTTGTAGCCTTTCATTATTCTTTTACATTTAACATTATGTTTTATGTTTCACATACTGACCTAATTCTCAAAATGTAAGTGAAGAAATTTCCGTCTGTCTCAAGGTATATTGAAAGTGAGCAGTTCATATGACTGATCCTCTAACCCAATTTTCCAAAATATGTACTTCTTATCCAGAAGATTATATGTAACTTTAACAAATGGTCAGCAACAAGTGTCTGAAGCTCTGGGAATGAAGAATGCTTTCTCTGATTCCATGTGTTAAAATCTCTAAGATCGGGATAAGCGCTTCTTTTTTTTAATGTTCAAACTGTTAGAACATGGAGTAGCATGTTTAACTCGGCTAGAAATCCATTCTTTTTCCAGCTTCTTGCACATATCTCTAGTCTCTGCCAGTGTAAAGCAGGGGTGTCAAACAGTTGTAAAGGATATAACTCTCTTAACAAGTCTTTCTCAAGACTGCCCTTTAGCTTAAGACAGTCCTTGGCTGCTGGAGGGTTTCTGCCCCAAAAGATTTATCTGTTCCTCCTGTCACCTCAGACCTGTGGGAACATGTGGGAACTGAAGAAGTTTTCAGAGTTTCCAGCCAAACTTTTAGTACAAAACTCATGAAGATTTCTGTGCAGATGAGGGTAGAGAGAGGACCTGTTGAAATAGATATGCTTATTTTAATCTTGACCACAATACAGTCAGATTTTTCTATTGATCTTTGAAGTACAAAATGTATCAATGTATCTATTGAACTATCTATCTAGCAACAGTAGAGTAAATTTTTAGAAATACATATTTGCTTACTGTATAAATTTAATTATATTATTCAAGTACCTGACATACATCTTTGGTTTGCAAAAGTTTGGAGAAAATTCTGTTTTCACAGGTATATGCAGAGTAGAGTTATTTTTTTTAGTCAGGAGTTAAATTTTATCCTCAACACTCACATGCTCTCAATTCATCCTGCTGATGTTATTGAGAGTCTTTAACTTCAGTAGGAGTTTGATCAGGCCCTGAAGACAGTTGGCATTAGCTACAAAAACCAGAAAGAACTGTTTCTACAGAAATTCAATCAAAATATCCCTCTTCAAGAATTAGAAAAGGCACTGTGAAAAGACTTTCAAGTCACCAGCTAAAATTATGTAATTAAATACCTAACATCTCAGGCAAGAGAAATTTGTGCAGTTCCAGATTATCTTAACTCATATTTATTCTCTGTACGTCGAATTTAGCAAAGCTGATGCACTCATGTAAATCTAAATGAATAGCATCTTGTAGATTATAACATTCATTTTTTCCAGTAATGAAAGAAGGCCAGAATAAATAGAAAATTCTGAAATTTCTTCTATCATCTCATTTAATTCTGAAGTTCCCAGAAGACTAAAAAATAACTTAATTTGCCAGGCTGCTCCAGGCCCAGACTTTCCCGATCATCATTGATAGACATTCGCACGTGGGGTATTCTCTGAAGGAAACTGATTGTTTGTGGTCATCTTCAGGTGTGGGTTTAAGAATATTTTGTCTTGTGGGCAACATGGGTAAGACTGAAAAAGCTGTAGATTTCTCCATTTTGTGCAGACTTCCAGCACCATCCCAGAAGGTCTTTTTTGCTCAGACCTTTCTGATCTCCCCCATGACACATCTTGGTACATGTCACATATGCACCACACTGTGAAACCTCTCTTATGGCAAACCATAATACAGCTCTCCCATCATCTCAGGTGCTCTGATCTGAAGAAGTGAACACCAAAACAATAACACACTAGCGGCACACAAGCACTCTGTGGGACTGTGAGGAGAACAAGGAAAAGTACTATGTGTTAAAAAGGCAGTCAACGTGCTCCAGCAGCAGCTGGGTGTAGAAAGCATGGATAATAACTAACAGGGTACACTTCACTAGGGACCAGAAGTCTTTGCCTGGACTAGACTTCAAGTGTTCTGGATGGTGATCAACAGGCACAACTGACTGATTGCATGATTTATCTATTTATTGTGATAATGATGCAGTTCAATTTTTGGACCTTGTTTAAACACATATTTCCTTAGGAAATTAATCGATGTTAGGTGCAAATGATGCATAAGAAGCACTTTTTGCTTGATGGTTTTCAATTTTTTTAAAAATTTTCCTTGTGTAAACAGGAGCTGATTTTTCTTATAATATTTATGAGTGGAAAATAGGAGTGAAGACATTGTTTAAGAGGTGAACAGGTACAATAACAACAGCACTAACACTGTATAACATTCTAGATGCTGAAATGCAAAGGACTGTTTCAAGAACTAAGTTGTCTCCTGTGGGTACTTGATTTATTATTTACAACCGTTTGGGAAATGAGCCCTCAGGAAATTGAAATATAATTATCCAGTTACTTGTTCTTAGTGAGGGAAAGAAGAGAAGACAAAAAACTGCCACGAAGAATAGTTCAATGTCTTACCAAACCATCTGAGAAAATGTTTCCTTCATTTTTGATGAACTACATTACTGAGTGATTCTACGAATGTCACTGTATTAGGGGTATATTAACTTTTTGAGAAGAAAACATAGGTAAATAGCTGACTTTTTATTTCAATGTGTGTTCCTGCCTATTTTTAGTTTTGAATGGAAGAGGATTAAATGGAGAAACATAATATGTTCTGGAAGGGGAAGTGAGCAAAAAATGGTAGAAGATTGCAATGTCTCAGCAGCAATTGCTTGAGATCAGTTATGTCAGCAGTAATGTGAAATATTTTGTATGCTGTTATTGCTTCTGTAAGAAAAAAGATCTGTTCTTCAAAGAGGCGAGAGCACCATCTGTGGCAGTAATGTGGGAACGAAACTTGTGAGAAGACATCATGTTTCCATCTGTTTTCAGAGAGCCTTAAACAATGGCAAAATCCACCAAATAGCTTCTGCTGTGTGAACTTGTGAAGTGTGGTTTACATTGTTTTATGGCTTCTGCATCTGAACTTCTGCGTGCAAGTCCAGAACGACTGTCTGTCAAATGTAGCTGCCTTTGTGTAGGGATGTGTGTGCACTGGAGGGTACGCACAGCATCAAAGGGCAGCTGCAGCAGCTGACTTTCATGTTGGTCATATACAAGATCCTATATATGCTGAAGCAGAGAGCACCTGAATTCTTTGTCATGCTCTTCCATTTCTAAACATTGGCTTCAGGGTGTATTTAACCATGGATATTTTAAAGAGTAAAATGTGATAATGCCATAATGCCAGCTGATCATGAAGTCACATTGTCTCCAACCTGGCTAACTTTGCTGTCCTGCTCCTTGTGATGTTGGCTTTCAGGGAAGCTCAGAAATGTGTACCTTTTTCAGGGACCGAAGTTAGCTAAAGAGCACCAGAGACTGGCCTTTAAATGAAGAGGCCATTTATCCCTTACATTCATTAGTCGGGAAATTCTGCTTCCTTTTGGCATTGTGGTGGCAAGGCATTGCTTGATAAATACATGAAAATAAAGCAGGTTCATTTGCATTCAGAACCTTAACAGATCCCAAAGGCCAATGGCTCTGGCCAAGTCTGCCACTGCCTACATCCTGACTGAACTGCCAAATCCAACAGGATTTTAGAGCTCGTTGCTATGCAGATAATTTCTGGAATACGTATTCTCTTAAAAACCAATTATTTTCCCAGTAGTCTTTGCTGTTAAATCATAGTATAGCTAGGTGCTCCTTTAAATTAGTACCTGTGAGCCGGTGAGTGAAAGACTTTCCTTGGAGACATTGGTTTATCATCTCGGAGAGCATTCCCTCAGCCCAGTAGCCAGGCGGGGGTTGGTGCAAGTTCCGGTACAGTAGTTCTGCACTAGCAGGAGATTTCTCTTGTGAAAAGGAAATCCTCAGGAGAGAGATGGAGGAAAGGATTTGAATCCTAATACACCTGTGAATCCTTAGGAGACTTGGAGAAGAGCTTTGCTGTGTCCTTTCTGTAGCACAGCAGCCTTACAGGAGCTAACCTGGCCAGAGCTCTCAGTTTGGTTTTGGCAGCAAGCTTTGATCAGGAGTCTGAACAGAGCCTCTCTGACTTGCTGAACTGGCAGTGTGACATCAAAACTAATTTTTGTCTTATTGAAAGTATGTATATCTCAGATTTACACCTCAGAAATGCCACAGCAGAAAGCAGTTTTGATTGGAAGGTATGTTATATCTAGGAAATCCAAGCAGAAGTTTTAAAAAATGTAGCTTCAAATGAATGAGAAGAATGATTGGTAATATTGTGGTCTTGTAAAGGTAAGAGAGAAAAACAGGGAAGAAAGGCTGAAACACTATGCGGTGCTTATGCCATTTTCCTTTCCTTTTTCAGGATATATGAGGGGGGAAAAAAACTACCCAGTGTAAAGGAATATTAAGAAAGAAGGAAGTACTTACATGAAATAACCTTCCAAACTAACGGGAATAGATGTCTTGTGATTTTATATATATCCCAGTACTGTGCTAACACATGCAAAGGATGAAGAAAGCAAGTTTCAAATTGAGAGTGTGTCAAATTCTCAAATCAAGACAGAATAATTCATCCTAAGAGATAATTTATATCGACTAAGCTGTCTGAGGCTTTGGTGATCAGCGTTTGGCATGTATTTCTCTACAGCTTGCATGGTGGACCACAACATAGATGATTCATAGGCTGGAGACTTTCTACCCATGCAGGGTCCAAGGGGCCTTGGCTCGGCTACAGAACAATTTTTAACATCACTTTTCACCCTGTGTCCTGGGCTTCTTTTCAGTGGTTTCAAACTCCAGCTTCTCAATAACTGAGCAAGATATTAATCGGATAAATTGCTCACTGTATGTAAGCGAACTACAGAAGAGAATTGACTTATGAAAACAGTTGTGTCTCTTACATGCTTAAACTCCAGATACAATGCTGGTAAAGATGACAGTAACGATATTAATAGGGTGAATATGTTGCTATTAAATAGGTTGCAACCACTCTTATATTTACTTTCAAAGCTGTGATTTGCCAGTACTGTCTGCTCCTGTGCTCCTTCTGCAAAAGAGAGAGAAAAAAAGGCAGAACCAGCAAATGCAGAGAGGATGCCTTCGACACAGTCTCCCACAGCATCCTCACAGTTAAGTTGAGGAGGTGTGGTCTAGACAATAGGGTAGTGAGGTGGGTTGCAAACTGGCTTAAGGAGAGAAGCCAGAGAGTGGTGGTCAATGGTGCGGAATCTAGTTGGAGGCCAGTATCTAGTGGAGTGCCTCAGGGGTCAGTACTGAGGCCAATATTATTCAATATATTCAGTAACGATTTGGACGAGGGAATTGAGTGTACTATCAGCAAGTTTGCTGATGACACTAAGCTGGGAGGAGTGACTGACGTGCCAGAAGGCTGTGCTGCCATCCAGCGGGACCTGGACAGGCTGGAGAGTTGGGCGGGGAATAACCTGATGAAATTTAACAAGGGAAAGTGTAGAGTCCTGCATCTGGGCAGGAACAACCCCAGGTTCCAGTATAGGTTGGGAAATTACATATTAGAGAGCAGTGTAGGGGAAAGGGACCTGGGGGTCCTGGTGGACAGCAGGATGACCATGAGCCAGCACTGTGCCCTTGTGGCCGGGAAGGCCAATGACATCCTCAGGTATATTACAAGGGGGGTGGTTAGTAGATCGAGAGAGGTCCTCCTTCCCCTCTACTCCGCCCTGGTGAGACCACATCTGAAATATTGCGTCCAGTTCTGGGCCCCTCAGTTCAAGAAGGACAGGGAACTGCTGGAGAGGGTCCAGCGTAGGGCAACAAAGATGATTAAGGGAGTGGAGCACCTCCCTTATGAAGAAAGGCTGAGGGAGCTGAGTCTCTATAGTTTGGAGAAGAGGAGACTGAGGGGTGACCTTATTAATGTTTATAAATATATAAAGGGTGAGTGCCATGAGGATGGAGCCAGACTCTTCTCAGTGGCAAACAATGATAGGACAAGGGGCAATGGGATCAAGCTGGAACACAAGAGGTTCCACTTAAATTTGAGAAAAAACTTCTTCTCAGTGAGGTTGACAGAGTACTGGAACAGGCTACCCAGGGAGGTTGTGGAGTCTCCTTCCCTGGAGACATTCAAAACCCGCCTGGACATGTTCCTGTGCGACCTCACTTAGGCGTTTCTGTTCCAGCAGGGGGATTGGACTAGATGATCTTTTGAGGTCCCTTCCAATCCCAAATATACTGTGATACTGTGATGCTGGCCAAGCTGAGCAGGGGAGTGCAAGAAATATCCTGACTCTACCCTGCCATCAAGGATACAGGCAAACACTAGGAATCTGGTTTTATAATTTATTTATTTATTTTTTAAAATAACATTTCATAATTAAATTTAAAATAATTTAAGTAGTTCATATAACTTTGCAGAAAGACTTAGACAGCTGTTCTGATATTAAAGATCAGATGGAAAATTAGTGGTATCCCCTTATACCAGCGAAAGCAGAGGCTGAACTCTTAAAAGTTTGCTGCCGTTAAAGTCTGTGGCATTTGAAATATCTAATAAAGCTCATGATGATAATTCTCCATCTACCACAGCTCTTTCTTTTTTAATCCATTTTTGCTTTCTCTGACTGTTTGACCTTCTTGAATGATGCTAAAATTTACTGGAAGGTCAAAAAGTCACAGGGGCCCACATGAGACATAAAGCAAGACAAATGAAGGTGGGATTTGTAGGCAAAATCAACACGTTTCTAAAGGCTGCTTCATACTGTGCAAAACACACCAGTTCTGTTTATAAAAAGGGCAGACAGAAGTTTGCTTTATGCATATTGAAGGTGCTTTTTATACTCTTAAGGGGAAAAACCTGTTTGCAAGCTTTGCATTCCAGGACCTGTAACCAAATGCCAAGACTTTTTAGATCTGCCAAGTTCAAAATCTAAGAATTCAGGTCCACTTGCCAGCTCACATTTTCCATTTGGCAGGAGCCCTCTCTCTAGCCCTGCCAGTAGCTGGCCCCTGAGATGCTTCCTTATGAGTCTTGGGATTTCATTCTTTTTTTTTTTTTCTTTTTCTTCAAACCTTTTTCTTCTGTAAAGATGAAAGTCCAAAATTTCAAGATAAACCCAGGCTGAGCAGAATCCATTTTTCTTGCTGAAATGTCTCCAAGACAACGCCCGCTTTGAGGAAATTTTGGAAATTATATCTGACTTAGCCAAGGGAGCCTATTTGTTACCTGCAGTGATATTTCTTTGTGAATACACATTTGTCATGGGAATCCTGTTTCTTTACTTATATAGTGCGAGATTTTTTTTTTTTTTTTAATTTTCTAGCTGTGCATGCCTAATTCCCCTTACTGTTAATGAGAATTTAATGTGCTTCTTGAAATGAAGGAAAAAAACTTCTGTGCAACTGATAAAACAGAGCTTAAAGAGGCAGGGTGACAACACTCAAGAGGAGGGAAACAGCTATCTGGCTGTGAGTTTAATGCTTTTCTGCCACAGGAATCAAACCAAAGCAAATTGGTGTGGGTTTTTTTGTTCGTTTGCTTGGTTTTTTTCTTCCTTTTTTTTTTTTTTTTTTTTTTTTTTTTTTTTTTTTTGGTATGAAAACAGTTCTTAAAAGGGAGAGACAATAGGAATGGGGTGGTAAAAGGACTGAATTTTAACTAGCTGCAGTGTATGAGTCATGAAGTGATCCCCTAAATTAAATAAAACTATTCAAACCAGGATAGTGCAAAAATGGTTTGCATAAATTGTACTGACATCTCTTTGGAGCTCATCTCTTTTCTGTGTTGTGTTCTGATTTTGATGGTGACCTTTCAGACCAGATCTGGATAATTTAAATCAAAAGAATCCTTTTCCCTTGTTTTGCCTCCCTCCATTAGTCCATTCATTCAAACTTTAAGGAAATTTTGTGGCAACAAATCACCATGACATACTTATTCTTGCAATCCCCCTTGTCCACCCTTAGAGAAGATCCATGACTTAGCATATGAAGAGGATTACCTTTCACCCCAATTAATGTTTTTATAATGACTACCAAAGGAAGTAATAATGTTTTGCCACTTATTATCGAGTGTTGCTCGGGCAATCTCTGAAACTTCAGACTTAGGTCACTGGCAGCACTGACACGATGGCAATCATGCTGCTGAGGTTTAAGCCCTACTGTAGTGATGAATAAATGGGTCAATTTAATTTCCAGTGCTATCAGTCTGAAGGTTTGAGGAGCAGAATGAATGATACAAATGTCCAGGGGTTTAGTAGGTTTGGCAGAGGTCAGACTTGAAATTCCAGCCATTTCTGAGCCTATTCACATATTATTTAAAGAGAAAAAAACAAAGTAATAAAATAGGAAATTACAATTATGTTTTGTCTAGGAACTGGAATGACATAATTTTTAAGTGCAGTGATAAAAGTTTTTTGTATTATTATATGATAAGATGCGATATTGTGTAATAAATTGTATTTTGCAGCTTGTCAGTAGGTTGCTGTCTGCAATTACACAACTTTCAAGCTGGCAAAACTCAGCGTTCTCAGTTTAACAAACACATACCATCTCAGATGTTATTGAACAATCAGATTCTACCTGCTTCTGCTATCTTTTAAAATTGTGTAGTAATGCTTAAACATACTTCCAGAATAACAGACAAGGAAGAAAAGGCAGTAGAAAGCCACCTGACAGAAATAATGTATCTAAGCAGTTTAATGGAGTTCTTATGCAGGGAGAGTTAGGCTGCTCCTGGAAAGCTACATTTTAACAAGACAAATACATGCCTTGCATAGAAGTGCAACAAGAAGCCACACTGACTTACCGATAAAGGCTGTCCACTTGAGGCATAGTGACTGAGTGGCACTGCATGGCTGTGCAAGTAGGATTTGTATGAAGAATTCCCTTCTTGCAGCCCGTTCCTCTATTGACTTTTTTTTGTTGCAATTATGAAGATTTGTTTATAACAAGAGCCAGTTCCACCCCACCTCACGATAACTTTCCTTTTCCTACAAGACCCACAGAAAACCAAAAATAAGATGGTAAATGAGTGAATAGATACGTGTGTGTTTTATGACTTTTCTTCCATTATCTCAGGCATTAATGTAATTTAATACTGTTCATTCATTTCTCAACCCTTTTTTAATATTAAAGAAGTAATTTACCCTTTCTCTTCCTTCACAAAAGATTCATTAACCACTTTTGCTCATGATGGTTGAGCAAATATATATTGAATGTCCTTCTGCAAGGAAAAATATGGGGTCACATTAATTGACAGAAAGGTGTTTTGGGGAGAGGAAAGCTTTGTCTCCAGTCCCTGTGTTACAGAGGACAGCCACTCAGGCTGTGTCTAGATTACCAGCTCAGAAGTACCTGCCTGGCATCCTGGATCCTGATGGTGAGACTACGGCCACAGCAGGAAGCCTCACCTGCAGCGTGGAAATTCCCTGGCACATGGAGGAGGCTGGAGCTACTGGGATCTTCAGATGGTTGGCGGACCTGTAATCTGCCAGGATCAAAAGCATGGGCTGTTATGGGTCCCATCTCACCAGGTAAGATCAAATGCAGATTTTAACCTCTAGGTTTCAGTTTCCTTCCCTATAAAAAGTAACATTTACTTTGCCTCTCAGGATTTCTGTGCACTTTTTAATTATTTGACTTCAGAAATATTTTTGTGTTGATAACCTTAGATAGAAAAATTATATACATGCAAAATACCGTGTTGTTACAAATTACCTCATCTTGAAGAAGTTCTTTCAAGGCTGACAGTTGTAAAATCTTAATGTCGATTAAAAATCACCTTTTTATTTAGACTAATGCATTGACATAACACATAAACAATTACGATGGGAGGTTTTCTCTGTGGCTGCATGCCAAGATGTGACATACCACCTCTTTACTCTCTGACTATGTATGTGTGATTATTTTTGTCACAGGTAGGCTTTGAAGTACACTGAGTGTTGGCCATTTTTGTGGCTAGACATCTGGAAGGCTATATACATCGAGCTTCACAGCTGGCTGCATCAGCGGGCAAGCAGGGTGGCAGGATGGCATTGCACGGCTGCACGTTCCCATAAGCAAAACCAAAAAACACTGAGTTGGGCTGATTTTAGGAAATGCTAGTTTTGACATTGGCATTTTAAAGCCTTATGGTTCACAGATACACGTTGCATCTGAAGCCCTGTGGGCAAATTTCTGTTCCGTTCTGCTCTGCATAACGAGCAACTTGGGCTCAGTTCTCTGAGCTCGGTTCTCTGAATGTTTTACAGGTCTCTGAAATTCATCCATCTTCACAGACCTGCTTCCTACCTGTGTTCATATCAGAAAAGATGCTGAAACAGCTGGGGGATGCATTATCTATTTATTTATTCATTACAAATGCTTCTTTGACCTGGTGAAATGTGGTGAGCTGGAAAAGCCTTTTTTGTCACTCATGCTACCTCCTATCCTCTGCAGGAGTCGCAGAGGATTTAAAGGTCATTTGAGAAGCAGCCTTTTGCTCTTTGACAGCCCTTTCAATATTAGCCTCCAGTTCTGTTTTACAAAGTCATCATTATTAACTGTGTTCGTGGCTACTGTTATTTTCCTGGGATTGCAGAGAAACTCAAGATACTAATTGCAATGAACTAATTTGGCAATACTGTGCAAACTTCCTCAAGGCATTAGTTAAGAATATACTTTCCTTTACACAAAGAGTATTTGAAAGAGGGAACAGACTGCAAATGCAGCAGAAGGTATGCTTTTGTATTCCTATACTTAAGAGTAGATGGTATAATTAGCTTACAATGGCAGTTGAATGTATTTCTCAGAATGAGAAGAGAACATACAGAATTAAACAGTAGCTTTAGCTTAATGATAATCAGTGATAATGATGATAATAATAATAGTAGTTAGAACTTTAATGTAGAGATTTGCATCTTGAAAGTGCTATGCAAAACATTGACTTAATTACTGTCACCTCTTCAGGGAAGGTAGGTATTATTGCCTTGACTTAATGGATAGGAAATAGAGATATAAGGAAATGAAATGACTTGCTGAAGGCTCTGCAAGAACCTGTACAGGGATTCAAACTTTCCAGGTCCCTTTACCACATGCTCCCTTATACCAGGCTAATTATGCACATTTAGGGCTGCTCTGTGCTTTTGGAACTTGAGCTAAAGTCCTTTGAAATTAAAACTGTGTGAAAAATGTTTGGAGGTTGTACTTTTTTAATCAGTAGGTGACTGTAAAAAATACTTCAATATGATTTGCCTCTCTGGATCAACCTAAAACTTATAGTTGGAGGTAATATTTTCAGTTTTGTTTTTAAACAATTTATTTTTTCATCTTTTTTAAGCAGAGCAACTTCTACAAGAAAGGTCAGAGTTTTGTACAGAGTAAATCTGGAAAAATATATGAGTCAGAAATTATTTTTGTTCTTAATTTGGGGTGCAGTGGTGGGTGAATTCCTGAATTTATCCACCAAATTAGAAATTTGTTCATGTTTGCTCTGACATACAAAGTGTATATTTTGTTTGAGTTTGTTTCTGGTAGATATATTTTTGCCTGGTTCTTATTCAAATCACTATGAATCTTTCTGCCTCAATTATTTTTCCTCACGGAAGGACTGGGGATCAGCCCTGTGATTTGATTACTTGCAGAGCATACGGTGAGTAAAATGGTACGATGTTAGCAGAAACAGTTTTCTGACAACAGCCACAGTTTAAGGTGATGATGAGATATTGTAAGATGAATTGTATTCCACAAGTATGAAGTGAAAACCTCAGCTTTAGGTATACTTATTTCCCTGTGTGAAAGACATTAAGACTGGACTAGGGGAATGAGTTTTGCTTTGACTGTGTACACTGTGTTTTTAGCACAGATCTTATGGGCATCGCAGTCCTGGTTAATTAAGTCTGAGCCATAGTTCACTTCTTAGATAAGCAATGTAGTTGCATATCTGTAGAGCATAAGGCAATAATAGATGTCAGCATCTGCGTTTGTAGGATTTAGAAGGAGCTTTTGATAATTGCTTTCTCTGCTTCCTACCTTCCGTCACCTCCGCTCGCCAGCGGATCAGTGCACACGAGCTTACAGGCATTTAAAACCTGGACATACTGAGCTCCTTGCTGTGAACAGGGTGAAATGCCCCTCAATAGCGAGAGCTTTTCTGTAGGCAGCTGGTGTTGCATTTATGTGTTTTGGTACCCACAGGGTGTGTGAGCATTTTCTAGCACTCTGAAGGGGGATGACATCTGTAGGTAACAACTTCATGTAGTGTTATTGATTTTTGCATTGTAGCAGCAGTCATTTCTGGGTGTGTGAGTCCCTTGCGGAACCTCTCATGATAGTCTGACCTGAAGCTTCAGAAGGTTTTTGTAGATGAACTTCAGGAATGTGTTCCCTGTTTCCAGAACAAGATTAGTTCATTCAGCTAATCAAAACATCGAACATTTTTTTATCCAACAGACTTGAACCGTGGCTTTCATTAACGACTTTTTAAAAAAAAAAAAACCTTTTTTTTTTTTTTTTTCCCCCCCACATATTGTCATGACTGCACATAGCAGCAGAAATGAGGAACATTGAGAAAACAGTGGAGAAATTTTCTGAAAGACTATCTTTGTATTTGCTTTCCACAGGCATTTTACATTGAAACCCAAATGTTTTTACCTTTTTTTAACAGTCACAGTTTTCCAGTCAGGGTAAATATGAAGAAACTACTTCTGTAAAGGGGAAATAGTCCATAAGACAAAGAGCAGCCAGCTACACAACCCATGTTTTGAAAAACTGTGTTTTTTTGTTTTGTTTTGTTGTTGTTTGTTTGCTTGTTTATTTGTTTGTTTTTACAAATTACTTTAAATGGATGATATAGGCTGGAACTATTCCCAGCATTATTTGGCAAATAATTTAAAGAAATTTATATGTTCAAGAGAATGACAATCTAACAATAAGCTAACAGAAATGTGCATTCTTTCATATAATCGGTAAGAATTATTCACTACTCTAATTATTAAAACTAAATGTCTTTTTGGGAGATGCAGTATGAATGAAATATTACATTTGGTTCATCCTGACAATCCATATTAGAATATCAGAGATGAATTTTTGTCTCCACATAGTTTAACTGGCTCAGGGCTTTGAGTAGTACTAAAAAAGAAACAAGACCTACTGGAATGGAATAAGAAATAGACACCTGAAAATGAGATTGTGCTGTAATATATGTTGATCACACAAGGTGGCAGAATGAGCTTAGGGCTATCCCAGAAATAAGAGGCAGTGAAGCATCTTTGCTTTCAGTCAACAGTGTATCCTTGCTTGCCCTACGAAGATGCCAAGTTGCTTCTGCACATGTAGAGGGGTAGAGGAGAGTATTTTAATACAGTATTTTTTGATAATTATCCAAGTTCTTCAATTTCATTTGGAGATTTAATGGAAACTGTTAAAAGCTTGTGGCTAACTTTGGAAATTAATAATCATACAATGCTGAATCTGCTCACATCTTCAGTTTTATTGAAAACAGTTTACTTTCTATCGATACATTGATTCTCTAAGTGGGACTGAACTCTTCAGATGAAGGACAGCTACAAGAACAGGCACGTAGGGAACATTTTGCTTTTCGTTATCGATTTATGGCTAAATTCACTTCTGTTGTAAGTGAATGAAACTCTATTGACTTTCCTGGAGTTGCATTTACTTAGAGAAGGCCTGAGCATGGCAGGTAGATGTATGTGACTGAACTGAGGGTAACCCACAGAGGAGAAATTGAAGTCCAAGACAAAGAGAAGGGATTACTCTGCAGCAATTTCTGTGCTACTGCTTCAGCCAGTGCATTTGAGTATAGTAGCAACATTTCTTTTGACACATGTGCAGCTACCAGATGCTCTCCTTGACCTATGAGCTTGCCCTTGTAATGCTCACTTCCAGGGGCAGGGCTGACCTGCATCACCAAAGGAGCCTTTGGGTACAGATCATAAGTGAGGTCCTACATGTGCCTGCCTAATTTGCCTCTGTGAAGCTACAGGACAGCCAATTGATGCACCAAAATGATGGAGAATTTCAGCTATGGTGAGGAATTCCTCCGAGTCTTATAAGCTCCACATGCGAATTGCACTAGTGATGCATAGAAGCAGGGTGTGTGTTGAGCTCAATTGACATTTGCTTGAAGAGAGAAGGATATGTCACTGTAGGATGCATTTTAAAAGTAGCTGATGATATATCCTGCATTTGAACTTACTTCTGTCTGTAACTGAATTAAGTAACTGACCAAGATAATCTGATAAGTAAGGGCTTAAGGACGCGGATCTATTCATTGCTCCTTATACAATATATTTCTGGAAGCTTGTTAGAAGCTATTAGAGCTTATTCACCCTTGCAACCTTTTCAGCAGATGTTCAGCTGTTTGTTTTTTCCTTCATTGCCTCAAGATATTTGGCTAAGCATTAAAACAAGACTAAAACAGGTCAGGAAAGCATTTATTTCACAGAAAAATAAATTAGGAACTAAAATGGATGGTAATTAATAAAAAAGTCATCTGTAATCTATTAATGAGAAGTGGAAAACAAGTATTAACTGAAAATTTGAAACTTAGAGCTATAGCAAATGCTGGAATCGCAGCCTTTTGCTTTGCAGAGACAGGAGGTTACAAAATGCTAAAGAAGGGAAAAAAGAACCAAGAAAAAAAAAATGTGACTTCACAAAAAAATTTCTTTCACTTCAGCTGCATTTGCTTTTGCCCCTTCAGTCATTCAGGGGAGCTGCAGTTGATGAGACTTATGTGACTTCCTGAGTGAACTGTGGTCATGCCTAAGAGAATTTTTTAGCCCACACCTGAGTGCTAGGCTTCTGACCTGGGACCTCCATGACCCAATGTTATTGTGTCCATCCTAATCCATAGTCATGTCCTGTCTTTCAGCTGTTAGCTGCAGCCTCTCCACTGAGTCTCAGCACTTGAGTGACATCTCCTCCACTGTCCCACTGCAAAGCCATGGAGGTTATTTTTAATTGCCAGTGGTCTTAACTTACCTGCTTGAATGTACACTGCACAGGCTTTAGTCACTCATACATACTTCTCAGCCTAGATAAGGTAACTGAGTGGAGACAGCTTCTCAAAATGCCTCTCTGCTGTGACTGCCTGTGAGTCCTCCCTCTTCTTTTCAGTACAAAGTCAGGCACTAACAGCTTAAACCACTGCAGGGGATACTTTGAGTTAAACTGCTAGCCTTTCACTGAAATGGGCAAAAATGTTCGCTTGTATCTGCTCCTTACCACCTCTCAATCACTAATTACTCCCTTTCGGGCTGATTTTTCATTCTGCTGCCATTGATGAGGCATATATAGCACAGTGGCAGCTTCCCAGAAGATTCAAGCTGGGAACTGTGGGGTGAAGGGTGACAGTAGGGATGGTTGGTGAGCTGGGGCACACATTCAGGCTCTCATAGACCTTCTGGGTACCATCACTCATGATAAACCAAAACCCATGTAAACTGGTGCAGAGAGTTGCAGTGCAGTGTGAGTAGACTGAAACAAGACTCTGAATATACTGACACAACTAGTAGGCAGCAACCTTTATATAACAAGTAATTATTTCATGTCTGAGGAGACTTTAGGGGCTGTCTGCACCCTGAGAGAGTAGCTTGGCAGTGAGATAGCCATGACTAAGACAGCAGAAATTCAGAGCACTTCTCTGAAGAGTGGGTGGCAGGAGGCAGCTCCCTTTGTCACTTTACAAAATCATTGTATGAAGCGATGCCTGCATATTGGTTAAATAAGTAACAACTGATTGGGTTTCTGTCAAAATTTAACAGTCTCAGTAGCCTTAGCCAGTGCTCCTGGCAAGCAGAACGCAAGCAGAGGTGTAGCAGTACTGAGAAAGCTGGCACTGACAGCACTGCAGCGAGTCAAAATATTAATGTCAGTTAAATAGATGCGCCCATAGACACCAGGCTGTTAGATGCAGGTGTCGTTCATGCTCACACAACACACATGAAAGCAGAGCACACTGTCTCTGGACACAGATGCACATACCCGCCCACTGGTACATATATACGTTACTGACATGACGCATGATTACACACAGAAGGCGGGATGAGAACTTGCTGTGGGTCTGAACTGGTCACTGAAAATGTTTTTGCTTGAGCATGCTGCTGGAAAGCTCACAGGGCAAATGCATATGGATGTCTCCAGTGTTTGGAAAAACGTGCTGTGGCACTGCTGTATTATACTGGAAGCTACAGACAATCTCTAATAGGCTTTGTAAAATGCTGTGGAGCAAAATACCTGTAAGAGCGAGGAAATAATTCTCTGTTGATTAGTGCCGGTGTTGTTGGTATTGATGGTTTAACCACCTGTACAAAACAAGTGTGGACAAACAGTTCATCTTGAAATAATTTGTACAACTGAATAAAGGAAGTTGTTGCCTAATCCATTTCATACTAATTGCTCCAGGGCACAAATTCAGGGCCTGATCCAATAAGAACTGACACTGAGAAGTATTCCATTCACTGCGATAGTCTTTGGATCAAGCCTTCATTTTAAGGGGAGCAAACACAGCATGCTAAACTAATGTTCATCTGAGTCATCACTATCCATTTCTTGAGAAGCAGACGGGCTTGTTATTTTCCATGTAGCCAAATGAGTCTCAGTAGTTACAAGCTGGATTGCAAGCCAGTAAATCCCACCTGAGCACATCAAAGTTTCAGTAAGAGCCGAGGCCCTGTAGGTCTGAAACAGACCACCTTTGTTGGGTACCTGACATGGGGGTCTCACCACTGCATTGACGCATGGAGTAATTTACCACCCAACAAACACTCAGTGCTTATGAGGCATTTTTCAAAAATCACACTGGGGCCATACCTGGGGCTTTAGCTATTTAAACATCTTAACAAATCTGTCCCTTGAGAGGATTTAACTCAGCAGGATTTAGGCTGCTAAGGCTTGCATCATCAAAGGGACTAAAGTGTCAATCCATCTCTTTTCACACCTAAAGACATAATAGCATCATACCCCCTCCCACGAGGGTGTACTGTAGCGAAATTTCCAAGCTCTCAGCACCCAAACTAGCTAGCCCTGGAAGCAGATGGAGTATAATTATAGCAGTGTTGAGCTGCACCTGAACTAATTAGCTCTGCTGAGAAACAGGGATTGAATTTAATAATGCATGTTCTGCCATACCAAAAAGGCTAGGCTGCCTTTGAGACCCAGGCGAGTGTCTCTGCATGGTGCTGTGCTGAACTTTGTGGATGTACTCTGAAAGTCAGTTCAGACCTTTTTTTTTCTTTTTTTTTTTTTTTTTTTTTACCATAATGCACTGCACAATGTAGATTTCACCTTGTCCCAGCATTCAGGTACCATTGGCATAATTATTACTCAGCTGTCACTTACCTCCTGACTATTAGTTTAGCATGTTAAGTTCTGCATATGCTCAAGATATTGCTGCCCAAACTTGCCTAAGTATTGAGATCTACCTCAAGGACTGCTGTGGCCTAAAGTCTTGAAGCCTTCAAAATGGGACTGTCTTTGCCTGGTGGTACCGGCATGGTCAAAACATGCTCAAAGTGAATGGTAGCTGTGAGAGAGAGCTAGAAGACTCAGATTCAGATCCCTGCTCTGGAGCACTGATACGTATCAGATGCGAATGTTTCCTAATTGCTGAGATTAAAGCCAGACTCTTTGGCCTCAGACCTCTACATATCAAATTATTTCTACAAAGAGGAGCAATTCTCCTGTTGGTGACTGAGATATTTTTCTCACCCTGGAGGAAGCCAGGTGTTTGGGTGATTGGTGTTTGATGTTTGGCTTGGGGCACTGGTTTGAACTCAAGCTTTGGCAGGAGTGGTTTCACCCTGTCTCAAATGCCCTCAGGGCAGGTGACTTAACTCCAGAGTTCTCACTTCTCCTGGCCTACCACTATTACTCTTTAAAGTTGGAAACCCGATGTTTTGTATCACGCAAGTGGTTGAGACTATTTAGGAGCTTAATGGCTTTGAACAGAGACTCTGTCTCTCTGGATGTGTATAAGCACTGTCCCTTTATTCTGAAATTTATTTCTTTCTAGTTTGGTCCATGCCCAACTTAGCAGCTTTCTGCCAACCCTGCACTTAGGTATCTATTCATGGAAAATTTGTGAGAATATTGTATGAGATAGGATCAGGACTATGAGCAAGGTGTTACATTGCTTAATTCTGTAAAGCCTAATTGCTACCTAGGAAGTGCAAATGGAAATTGGACCCTTGAATTACTTAAAGCCTTTCGAAAATTTAAGCCATGGTTCATTATATTTGATGATTCTTTTATCTAGCTCCTTTAGACAAATTTAATAACTCTGTGTACTGCAGACAACAAATTACAACTACTGGATCAAACACGCACACAAATCCTTTTAATACGTTCTTCAGTTTTAAAACCACAGGCTTCAATGTTTTGAGCCAAAGGAGATTTTTGATAGCTAGGACTGATGCATCTTACTAGAACTGTTGCCACAAAAGTCATTCTCCCATCAGAAACACAAAATACCTTTGATTTAGTTGCAGATTCATTCTTTTTCAAGCCTGTCTGCTGATAGGGTCTGAGGTAAAATCCCTTACCAAGAAAAAGATCTGATTTACAAGATTTCTAATACCTGTGTTGAATTCAATTACCTGTGCAGGAAACATGGGAATCCACATTCTTCTCTTCCTCTCTTTGTTCCACAACATATTTGGCACAAACAACCTGTTTCTGAAAATACTAGTGGTAAGTGGATGAGTGGAGGTATCAGAAGCAATATTGGCTGTGTAACAAGGCGAAAGGGAGACGTGTGAAGAGAGTAAGGAAAATCCTGAGTCCAAGAACTTTCCCTGTGTTTCTTCTGTTGTGTTGCAGAGAGAAGCTGCCTCCTGTACGGGGGAAGGAGTAGAAGTGCAACCTCTCCCTAAGTAATTAAATGAATACTTAACCTGCAGGTCTAAAACTTACAGTATGTTATAAAACAATTAGGTTTCCTTTGCGTGAAAATCTGAATTGCCACTCAGCTTCTTTTGTCATCTGTATGTGTGAGTTTGGAGCAATTAGTATGAATATACTGCAGGTGCAGTATCTCAGGAAATTGCAAGAAGCTGTGCTGCATTTTTGTACCATAGAGGAGTATCAGAGCTGTAACTCTTGGAAGAGTTGAAAACTAGAGGGATGTGATCATCTGAACTGCGATTTTATAATGATAACAAGTACTGATATCCGTCTATATAATAAGCATAAAATGAATGTCGTATTTTCTCAGATTGTACTGCTACTCATTTAATTTAACTGGAGACTGAAAACTATTTAATTTTAGATTGTATTACCTTTCTCATGTGCCCAGTTTATCTTTCTAACTGTAAATAGAATTTTTTGAATGGTAACAGCAGTGGTATTGTGTTAGCTTTGATGTTATCTCCAGACAACATCCTATTTCAGTGAAACACATCTTTGCATGTTCTTTAAGATAAACTACTTGGGAATTCATCCGCTTTGAATTTTATTTGGTATCATTTTGTCATATCTAATTGTTCATGTAAAACTGATCTTTGTACCTGACTCTGAGATGCAGTTTCATTTTTAAGAGCAAGTTACTCATAAATTCAGGTGATCATGGTTATATAAATGCTTCCTAAACCCAAATCTCAAAGTGGCATAAATGGTGATATTTTTTTAGTAGAGTGATAGTAATCCATATCTGCTGAGGATTTGACCCTTAGAGTTGCCAGACCTGATAATTATTTCTGCTGATGTTCCATATAGAGGAGTAGAACAGAGGGACATCAAAGACCACAGCTATTTTTCATATATGATTTGATGCCCTTTTATGCCACTACAAAGGCTTAAAGGAGGCACTGTAGTAATAATATTCATGCCCACCATTTTACCTGTGTGAAATCACTGACTTGATGAATGATACTGATATGGAACATTCCCTTCTTTGCAGGTATGAACAGAAAAATTAATCCTGGAGACTTCACAACAAAACCCAGTGACTTCATCCAAAACTGTTTGTGCATGGAAAAATTTCTGATAACAACTATCACACACACGGAGTGACACACGGGCATGTCCACTGACTTTGACTTTTGGGACGTGGCAGAGGAGAAGGAAATGCAAGTACCAGATCAAAAGAACAGCCGATGGCAAAAAGGAAATTTTCGGGTTGTCAGTGTGGTGAGTCATCTGCACAGTGTTTCCATAACTATGACAACATCAGCAACTACCCCATACTTTTAGGTGCACTAACACACACATTTCAGTGGAGCGGGAGGAGATAAGAGGGCTTGCTCTGAAATGGAAATAGCAGGAGGAGGATATCACATGAAACAAACTCCTGGAGCAGACAAGACTTGTGACAGGATAAATATTATTTGTTCTGTAGATAGCAATCCTAAAAGCACGGTTGCTTGCTGGGGTGTTATATGAGAAAAAGATACGTATTAAAATTCGGTGTTGTACTGTGTGGTGCATGGATGTTTTCAGAGTACCAATTTTTAATGCTGGAAAACAGGATACTCAGCTCCACTCTGAAGTTTTAATGCTAACAGAAAAACTATTTTTTTCCATATGTATCTTAGCCTGAGAAAACCCTTTTTTTCTTTATTGGTTATGAAGTAAGAAACTTTGTGGGCTCCGTGGCATTACCACTCTATCTCTGGGTTCTCTGTGTGGGTCTGAGCTAATGTGACAACACCTGTCCTATATTTCAAGGGTAACAGGAGGCCTTTTGAGCAAACTATCATTTAGAAAAGAGCTAGAGATTGCATAGTCCCCTGTGGCTCTGGGAAAATTTAATGGACTTGGAGACTAATCCCCCAACCATTGCTCCATGGAGACCAAATTCCCTTACCTCCGAGGGAGAAGTCAAGTGTTCTCAGAGGGGGAACTCAGTCGATTTTTCTCTTTCTCTCCCTCTCGGGTAGAGTTTTCTATGGGAATGACTGAGGACTGACCCTCTGGAAATTACAATCTGAGAAGACCTATTATAAGATTGATTTTATTTCATTGTCACTGCAAAGTTGTTCCCTATAGCATGTTCTCTAATGATTTATCCAGGAGTTTCTAACGTTGTAAGTACCAGTGGTTCGGTATTTCCCTGACCTGTCTTACTGACAGATGGTGCAGAGATGGGGATCGCAAGGTACAGCAGAGATGAAAAGAGAGATAGCCAAATAACATGAAGATTACATTTCTTTTTTACCGTAAGAATAAACAGCTTGGGAAGGCCAGGAGTGGTACCAGCAGCTTTTTGGGGTGTATATTCCAGATGATATAATAGTTTACATCTAGGCTATGTTGAAAGACAAAGAAAGAAACTCGCCTCACTGAGAAATCCAACCACTTTTAAAATTGTCATCTCCCTTTAATTCTATTGAAACTTTTCCCACTCTTTTCTTGTAGTATGTTTGCACAGTATCTGGGAGAAGACCTTATTCATCCTCTGTTCCCCTCTGTTCTCCTATTAATGTTCTCTTAATGCCCCTTGCACAAACGCACTTTGTGGGAAGCAGATGTGATGAGAAGTACTGGAGAGGCACAAGATATTATGTTCTTGAAGGATATCTGATCTGCTGAGCAACGGTTGGTGAGACGTAACCATTGGACTTGATGATCGTAATGGTCTTTCCAACAGAAACTATTATATGATCCTATGATTTTCAACTCCAAAGGATTCACCATAAGTTAATAAAACATTTTGACACCCTACAGCACCTGGGAAACAAATTCTGAAATGTTTAGAGTTTCATTTATCATTTCTTATTGCCAGTGTTACTGGTGAGTTTGCTGGCCTGTTCGGTCCATGGTGTTGTCCACCTGCCTCTTCCGTTCTGTCTCAAGCAACCACAGCAATATCCTGTCTCTTCTGCTACTCGTCCATCCAATAGAGCAGTGCATGGGTAATGTAATGCTTTAAGACAACCTGGTATCTTTTCTTCCTGCTAAAGACGAGATTTTTTTTTTTTTTTTCAATTTGGTATTGACTCTGGAAACTTTTACACAGACAGTAAATGTGGTTGCGAATTCAGTCTCCAGGTTTCTCTTTCATGGGGCACCTGTTTTACTTCATTGCTTTTACTTTTTTTTTGTTCAAATTAAATATTTATTGCATTTTAAAGAAGATTGAACTTTCAGTACAAGATAATAAAGGATTTATCTGATGATAAAACATGTAAATCTTTCCAGAAACTTTAGGAGGATTTTAATATTAATGCAGATCAAATATGGAAATACATGCAACTTGCAAATAGTTTTATGGAAACAGAAAGAGCTGTGAAGTCAGTGTTGGAGTAATCCTTATTAGGATGAGTTTCTGATATTGATAAGACAGAAATGCAGTATCTCAAATTTTTCCCTTACCCAAAACTTGTTATACTTTTATGAGGGACAGGAAAAAATAACAAGTATTTATTAAAAAAAAAAATAAACTGCTGGATAAATCGTTAGAGAAGAAACTATAGGGAAAGAGTTTGTAGTGACAAGGAAATAAAATTAGTTGTGTAACAGTCTTCTCAATTTCTAATTTCCAGAGGGTCAGACATCAGTCCCCTCTGTAGAAAAAATAGATTAATTATAGATAATTAATAATTTACTATTTTTACTATTTTAATAAGCATGGATAGTCCTCCTTATATTGTGCCCTCAGGGTAACTCTTCCTCCCTCTTAGTGTGAGTTTCAGTACAATGAGAGCCTAGTACTCTGTATTCCTAATTTAATACAACATACTAAATAAAATTAATGATTAAAGTACTCAATTTGTTACATTTCCTATTTACTCTTTCCAAAACATCACTGAAATAATCTAACATCCCTAAACAACAGTAAAACAAAGCAGAAATGGTAAATTTGGAGAAAAATGAAAGAAGAAAATCAAGAGCTAAGATCCAGGTAAATTTTTAACACAGCAAAGTTCTCGGGTATCCTTTCAATATTTTAGATTTTTTTTCAGGAATGGATTATCATTTAGGTAGTAAAATTTCATAGCTTGTGTTATAACCAACTTAATAACTGAAGGAGGAACATGGAATAGAAGGATATTTGGGTTCCTGATTCATACCTAAAGGGAATATTCCACTTTGACATTATTTGATCACTACTTTTATCACAATGATGTCCTAGTTTGATTTGGCTAACTTTTGCACATGTTTATAGCTTACACCAAGTAATTTTAAAAGCTGAATGTGATTAGAGAGATTTGTGATTGAAACATTCACAAGATCAAGCAAGGACTTAATAAAATAGAATAGGATTTTCAGAAAGTCCTCAAGGACTTAAGTCCTTTGCTGTGTGAAGCCCAGGTTTCCCACACTCAGAAATATACTGAATATTACAGAGAAAGGGTCACTCTATACAGCCTCTACTTTTCAGAGCTACGCGTCTTTGCAGACAGCTTCCCTCAGCAGGAAATCCTCAAAGATCCACAACTATGTTTAGGAGTGTGAGATAGGCAGTGCACAGCCCGGAGATCCAGAGACCACCTTATTCTTCTAACACTTTCTTTTAGTACTATCTCTTCTCAATCTTAACATTACCATTTCTAAAGATATTTCAAATTTCATCAGTATGATGATTTTGCAATTCTGCATAAGAAACTCAATTGTGCCATGCTCTTCAATAATTTCTGAAAATGCCCTGCTCTCATTTGTCATTCAACCTGTAGGTTTCTTTCACTTACTGTGTTTTAGAACGTGCACTCAGCTAACTAGTGAAAAACCTCTGCAGGATGTTTTGCTCATTAGAGAGCCATTTTGATGTTAAAGAATTTTTTTTTTTTTAATTTAAAAATGTCTCATTGGATAAATAATATACAGATTTTCCTGAGATGTGCTTTGAGGGTAACTGACTTGGAAAATGAAGAACAGAGCCTTCACAGTGAAATTTGGATTACATTCTGATGATAAAGCAATCTGAAACAGAAACATCATTAAAAGGTGCTGGTAATGGAATTGTGAGTTTATTTGTCTGAAAAACAGCTTGCGAGGTAATAAATAATGAATTATTCTAAAGAAGTACATCTGTCTTTAAAGGGAAAAATGTCTTGTTGAATGCATTGTACATCTGTACTGATGAAATTATTAAAATAAGTACCTTTGAGATAAGAGAATGTATTATAAAGACAACCAAGTAAGCGGAGGGCTAGGAGGCTTTTATGCTAATTAAATGATGGACACACAGTGAAGAGACAAATTGTTAATGTATGCTAAACACAGAAAATCTAGAAGACCATCTGATACATTCTGTTGGAGAGAAAACATGTCTGTTTAATTAAGGGCAGTAATATCGCATGTATGCTTGCAGGCAGAGATAAGGTAGCTAATCTGGCTTTTCCTGAGGTGCACTCTGTCTTTTTAGTGCTTAAATTTCAACCTTAAGATTCCCCTAATGTTGCTTTTTGTATGGAATTGTTTATCGGTTTCTGGCACATAACCGATTCCCTGAGAGATAGATGCACCTCCAAATAATGACTGTGTGTCAGGAAGATAGTTTTTTTTGTACCTGGTTTTAATGCAGACCTTTATCTTACAGACAGGTTTCTCAGAGGCTCATGCTGCCTTATTTTTAATGGATAAAAAAAAAAAAAAAAAATAGGGGTGGGTGGAAATGCTGTCATGCAAATGTTCCAGACGAGACTCGGACAACTTCTCATTTGAATAACCACCCTATGGTTCTGTCAAGCCAGGATGAGACATGCCTCAGCAACCTCGACCCAAAATCAAGACCTTGGATCCAGTGTGTGATGCAGGAGAGCCCACAGCCTGTGCTGGCCTTGGGCCTCCTCGCGGTAGAGCCTCTGCTAAGGGGGAGCGCTGGCCTGGGCAGAGCACTGTCTTGCAAAAGGGCTTAATTGAGCCTTTGCTGCATTACAACGAGACATATGCCTCAAAGCCTACAGGAAAATGTCAAAAGAGGAATTTTGCAGCAACAACATAAGCCTTATTTTGCATGAAGTAAAATCAATATTTGTTCTCTGAGCTCCTTCAGAGAGTTTGGGAACCACATGTTGTTTGATTTCACTGGGTATGGGGTATTTGCCTCCATTCCTTTCCCAGTCTACAGGTGTTTTTACAGGGAACCTGCATTTTCCAGGTTTATGTTTGTGGACTTCAGTATAT
Organism: Patagioenas fasciata; assembly: GCF_037038585.1. NCBI lineage: Eukaryota > Metazoa > Chordata > Aves > Columbiformes > Columbidae > Patagioenas > Patagioenas fasciata. The sequence continues at coordinate 86,578,414 of NC_092522.1, read as the reverse complement.
GAATTTTGCTCCTAATCATTGCCCATACGAAAGTAGGGAGTAAGGAATATCTGCCTGATGGAAATCAAGTGCCATAAATTCAAAGAAAACCTGGCATGATTGTGTACCTCCCTTACAAAGCTCTCACAATTATTTTTTTTCAGTTGAATAGGTCTCAGTAGGACCAAAACAGACTCCCACAAGCTTTGCATTGATAAACCTGTACTAGTAGTTGACTACTGTTCTGAAAGATGTGAATGGTGAAATTGGTGCAAATAGCATCAAGATTTCTCACTTTTGTTTTAAACATCCAGGTCCAAAAATCACTGACGTTGTGTTGGTTCTTGATATGAAGCCACTTGCAGCTGGTGAGCAAACCTCCAGGTGGGTCCTATGGAGAAGCTCATGGACCTGTGCTCACTGATGGATGTTGACCATCAATGCATCTGAACTGATCTGAATGTCTTTGTGCTTGAGCTATAGATATTTTCCCAGATTAGCACTGATTAGCAGAGAATTATCAAGCATAAAATTAGTTCTTTTGACTTTTAGCCACTGGACACATATGAAGAATGGATATCAGCAGTAGGAAGAAAATGAGCATCCATGGTTGAGTAAAATGCTTGGATGTATTTGTTGTTGCAGCTTGTTGTCAGCTCACAATAAAAGTGGTCATTGTCAGTTGAATACAACACCTCACTCTCTGCAGTAAGCACATTGCTTTGTAGAAACAAGACCTCCTAAATTATTTCCTTTCTGCTTATCTGTGATTTTGGAATATATCCAACAACACAGTATTTGAGCATTTTTGTCATTCAGAAGCAATCTGCTCTTTAGATGGCTCTGCTTGCTTAAAACACTGATGTTGATGATCCTGAGAACATGGGTTGAGGGAAAACTCAGGTCCCATCTTGAACAGGCTTGTAGACACTGGGTTGCCCTAGGAAGGTAAAAGACATGTTAAGCACTTAATAGCTATTTAGAAGACAAGTAAGCAGTTGAAGCACTTTCCCTAGAGAAAAACATTATTGGAATGGAAGCTGCTTCAAACAGGGGTAAAGAAAAAGGGAAATTGGTCCACCTGATTATAAAGATGAAGAGAGTGATCAGTAAAATGGTTGGTCTATTAGTCTGTTGCCTCTGCTCTATAAAATAGGAGAACTCTTGCCTTATTTCACTGATGATAGGATGAGGTTGTGAAGCTTCTCTTAGCCAGTAAAAACAGGCAATCTGTTCAACACTTATGTCGGCCAGTTTGTTTTAGTTACTCTAAGCAGTCTGCTGGTAGGTCCAATATCCCTACAGTTAACAGGTGTATTATCACTTTAATTATCTGTAACTACAAGGCATACTGTGAGAGTAGGCATTGAGAGATTCAAATATACAGTAGATCTGGTAAAAACTGTTTGTTTTGAGTCAAATGCTTGGGTTTTTTTGCACATAAGACCTAAAGTTTGGTACTATCACTCATCATCTTGGCTATTACATGCAAATTAATTTGCAGGCAGTCTTATGATTGACATCTGAAGAAAACACATGTAAAAATAGAGATAATGTCCCACATTTGCTTACCAAAAGGAGACTTTAACACTTTTAAAAGAAAAAAAACCTGAAGAAAAATTCTTAACTTTTGTTATGAAACCAGATTTAAAAATTAATAGGAAAGCAATAATGTTTTCTTCTATGATGAACAGAAAGCTGGAACTTTATATGTTATTTCTATATCTGTGTGGCAACAAGGAGAGTGCTTGCATGCTGATGGGACAATGGAGGTGAAGAAGGTTATTGAATATTTGACTTTGTTAAAGAATTTTACTTTTCCTGTTGTCTGTTGAAAGCAGATGTTATTACAGAAATCTCACTGAATAACTCAAATTTCTATAAAACCAAATATCAGAATAAAATTTTCTAATAGAATGATGTATATACTTTATCTGATATATTCCTTTATGGCCTTCAATTACTTAACCATTTCTTATTATCTTCAATTTTTTTCCATTCTGTATTTTCTTTCCTTCCTTTATAGATCCTTGTTGTCTAACACACATTTACTCATCTCTGTTTCTTCTCTTTATGCATTTGTTTTCCATGGCTGCTACCTTTTCCACTTCCCAAATCTTATCCTCTTTTTTTTTTTTTTTTGGTTTGAAGCTGCTCAGAAACATGTATCAGTATATTAACTTGCATATTAAAAACCCAGCCTCCCCATGTCCAGTTCTTAAAAGCAATGGGCTAGCGAGAAAAAAATGCATGACTTCAACTTTTTATTTATTTCTAGGCTCACTGTAAATTCTAAACCATGTGATGCACCTGGCTGTGCTGGCTTTACTGAAAGATTCATGGACAGTTATCATAGTGATATGATGTTTCCAGGCAAACACACATATTGCAGGTGCGTAGCACTGTTTTCACAGTGGTTTCTTAAAAGATTATAAAGAGCATCCATGTTGTGGTGATGCACCAGCATTCAGACATCACTGAAGTATTCAGACATCAATGGTTGACCCTTGCTTACCTTTAGGCAAATCCATTCCACGCAATTTGTCATCTCTCTGTTTCAGCAATATTAAACACACAGCCTTACACCGATCTCTTGGCACAGGAGAATGTTTGTACTTGGAACAGTGTGTTCATGGGAGATTTTTTTTTTCACCTTTTAGCCTTGTGTGGATCTTTAACGATCTGCTATATGCTGCCTCCTTCTCTAATCTTCTGAGAGAGTCAGTAGGCACAAACTGCACTGAGAAAATTATACCATACCTCACTCTGAAACTGTGAGTTTGATTCTAGCCCATCTGGTGGGACTGCTGCTGAAAGTCAGCATCTAAAGAAGTAGCTCATTTGAATTCTGGGTATACATGTGAGTTAATACAAATGCACTCAGAAACTGAAGGCTGATGTATCAAAGACATCGTTCAACACCACCTCAGGAGTGTTCCTAATAGTGCAACCATTTTTCCCTTTCACTTCTGTCAAATTTATCAATGTCTGATGTCATTCTTTCTCAAAGAGGGAGCCTATTAATATGTACAAAGTAAAAAAAAATGTTCATCCCTATGCATTAACATTTACTCATGGCAATTATGTCTGAGCTTATTAAATTCATATACTCCCCTCCTTTTCTTTTTTTCTGTTCTACCCCCTACAGAAAGTGGCAGCAGATCTATCAATTTTTATGAAGCTGTGTGTATGTATGAGTGTGCATACCCCTGCATGTATATTTTTATATGTGTATATATACGTCTTTCTATATATATACTTCAGTACTAATGACCGAATAATTTTACCCACTTTTTGTATCTTACTGCTAGAGCATTTCCTAGGCAAACTAATGACTGCTTACCTGGAGCTAGACTGAGCTATTAGGCAGGCACATCACTGCATTGCCCCAGGAAGTATACAAGGAAGGAATTGGACCCGAGAGCAGCATAGTTTGTCTTGCCTCTCACTCCTCCTTTGTGGAATAAAGAGGTAGTTTACACTCCTTCTTTTTCATGTGCTTTTTCTGGTGCAAGTTAATTTTCCTATGCAGTGAACCAGTGTGTAAGAGAAGGAGGTGACTGTCTCACATCTTGTCATCTCCCTTACTCCTGCAGTCTCTCCCTCTGGAGCCTGGACCATCTCGTCCTCCTAGGCATCCTCTGTGGACACCCATGTCCCAGGTTGTGTTGGAGAAGGGACATTCTGATAAATATTCTTTGTGTGTGTAGACAGTCATAAGGTTAAATGCTGCATGTCTCCTTTCATTAAATGTTTGCCTGTCTGTGTTTGCTCTAATTCTCCCTAAAAGCACCAGGTCTCAGTCCCTGACCTTGGATGCTCTGTGCAGGCTGGGAGAGGGCTGCATGCCCCTGTGATGTGCCACTTCGTCACCCTCCACGGATTTGGGACACAGCGGTTGGTGAAGGTGTGTGTGCAAGACCTCAAGCCCATGGGATGTGTGTCAGCACCTTCCCCACCTGCAGCTGGAGGAAATTATGCCACAACTTGAGGTTTGCACTGATTTTGGTGGAAACCACCACTTATTTTAGTCAGTGAATGAGGCATGTAGGCAAGGAGACCTTGTGTGGGGTGAGATTTTTGCTGGAAATGAAGGGAGCACCTTGAAACACCTTCTCAGGAAGGGCTGTGACTCCAATTCACGTCCTTGGTTTGATGCAGCCTGCAACCTCCCTCTTCATCAGAACTGGCCAGTTTCTGAGGGGCTGGAGCTGATGAAGTGAGAAAATGTTGCTCCTTCACCTGCAGGGATATTTATAATACAATTAAATCCCCCTTCATCCTCTTCTAGTTCCACACTGGCACCTGGAACGTGCAAATAAATGAATCTTTGCAAGAACTTTAAACTGCAAGCCGTAGGTTCAGGGATGTGACTGCCTTCTCCTCTCTGAGAGGACAGGATGGAGGAGAAAAGGCCAGAGAAGCTAGACTCCTATTCTAAGGAGTAAGTTCAGTGTTATTGACTCGGCCAGATAAAAAAAAAGGCTTCTATTGCAGTAATCACTGCAGTACCTAGAGGGTACAGTCAGGACTGGAAGGATGTGGCTTTGATGTTTTCCTAAAATAAATACAAACTTTTTTACTCTTTTAAGCTGAGTCAACAAAAGAACAGCTAACTGCTCTGTTGGTCAAAAAGTCCCCAGCACTACTTTGGTCACTTTTTTATCCCACTGTGGCTTAAATCACAGTTTAAACATTATCTTCATTTGTTCTCTTAGTGATTCACTGGAAATTAGAGGCCAGAGGAGAGAAAGGAATCAGGACTGATGCCTTTAAAAATAAGAGTTTGGTACCGATTGACTCAAGTTCAGGTCCCTTCTCTAGTTGCACCCTGAACACTTGCATTTGCAGTTGCTCATAGTGAAATAAGCAGCAGCTCTGCCTGGCAAGGACTAGTCATCATGGAATGCCATGTCCCTAGACATTATCCTATCATCTAAGGACAGTCACACTTGTCTGAGGTCTTTGTGTTGGTGACCCCTGAACTATTTTACCAAGTCATGTTGGCTTTCCTGGGTTCAAGAGATATGCTTCAATCCAGCAGTCAACTGTCATCAATAATAACTATATTTATCATGGTCAAAATAGGGGCTTTTTATCTTCAAAGAAGCACTGTCTATGCGTTTCTGTTCACATGACTAACAACACAATTAACTTCTGCTGTGCTCCACATCTGTAGAGTTGCAGAGCTGCTGAAGCCCTTGTGAGCTGGGTGATTTATAAGCCCTATGTGCCACTTGCCTGTCCCATTCAGCAGGAATTCATAACCTAATCCTTTCCATAATGACATTAGAAGGTGCAATTAATCAATAAAAGGGATCAGTTAATATTCTCTACACATTAAGTGGCAAACATCAGAATAATAAACTCTCTCATGACTATCATCCCATTATTTTGTGGTTGAACTAAAAAGGAAATTGGCAGGACAAACACAGTGTACACCATGGGATTGCTCCACAGATCTGGGGCATTATTTACTCTGCTGAAAGAGTTCTTTAAAATAAATAGGAAAGTTAGTAGGGAGTAAAATTTTCATTTCTGTGGTCTGGGAAAATTTCTCCCCGTATTTTAAAGTCTTAAGTGGCATCGGGGAATCCCTAGCAGCCATAGGCCCTGGGAATTAAATTTTCTCCATCTGTTCCCTATTCCCTAAGCAACATAGCATGAATCCTACTACCATCTATTTCTCTAAGCAGCCTCCTGTGGAAAGAGGGAGACTTGATCAGTGCAAGTGCATATGGTTGCCCATCCACATTTGGAAGACTGGCCACTAAGAGAAACATCAGGTTGATATTCATTACTGCCCTTGAGCTCTCTGCACTGTGTACGTGAAAAGCTAATATTTCCATTGTGGGAAGCAACACATGTGGGAAACAAAGATTGGGATATTCTTACCAGATACCAAATCAATTAATTTGCTATACATTTCTCAAAAGAATTGATCTCTTAACAAAGGCTGACCTGGGTTCAGCAAGTTTGTGGCTCTTGTGTACCATCAGCAATCTGCAGACAATCCAGAATAGTTTATCAGCAGGTGCAGTCTTCTTAGAAATACTTCCTTTTCTCAAACAATTTCAGTGATGTTCACTTTACTCTGTCAGAAAAGGAGAGATTAGCTGATCATTGCCAGTATCCCTATCTTAACTTGCTTGGAGGAAGTTAGGATGCTCCTCCTAGAGCTACATTTACATAGGTGCTGTGTTTCTATAGTGTTTAGCACAATGGGCTCCTCTTCAACTCTTAGAGATCAAAGGCACTAAAGGCACAAAGGCACTAAAATTCTCAAACATCACTATGTATCTTCATATTTCTTAATCTTCATTCTGAGTTGTTGTTGACTGTTCTCACTGAAATTGCCTTGAATTTTTTATTTCAGCTGTTTTTTTCATGGGAAATATTTTTGTTTGCCTGAAAATAACTTTGCAAAGTGATCTTCCCCGATCTTTCAGCTTTCTGGTAAGTAGTTAAAACAGACTCTTCACTTTTCTGTATGTTTTCTGTGTGAAGCTGCCATGAACTTGAAGTGGGTTTTCATTCCAGGCTATTTTGTCTATGTCTAAATGCTGATGTTTCATTTCATTTCACTTCACCAGCTACTGTTTTTTTCTGGAGTAAAGCTGGCCTTGCTTATGCCTGGATATGGATAATTATGTATTTGACTGAGACCATTTGGTACAGTGGTGGTTTAATTTTAAGATTTGGTACTTGTTTAGAAAAGATTTTGCAGGATATGGCTGCATCCTATATACCTTATTCACTAGGCTGCTCTTTTTCATTCACCTTTGAAATGACTATAATAGGATCCATGTGTGTAGACTATGTTTTATGGATCAAGTGAATTGGCAAATTAAGCTGCCTGGCTATGGAATTCAGTTTCTTGAAGTTCAGCACTGAGTTTCATTCCAGTGCAGAAAGGGCAAATTTATAACAGACATCAATAGATTTGAGATATTGCAGGACAGTTACTTTTTATCAGTGGTGCCTTTAATAATGAAGAGTTTCAAAAAGAGCATTGTTGCAGAACTTCATAATCACTGTCTGGACACAGGCTGGCCTAAAGTTTGGTTAATGGTTTTATGTTTTACTTAGGGCCATGGCCGAACAATGACAAATGAACTTCATAAACTTAATGAACAACCATAAGAAGCTGACAGTCTGAAATTATTGTGTATAAAAGCTTTTAAATGGCCCAGTCTATGAATTTTTAAATTATTAAATATTGTTATTTATTCTAATTTCGATCAAAAATGGGATTTTCAAATGGCACAAATTGATCTTAAACAATTTTCTTCTGTAGCTGTCTGTATATCAATATAAAAATATTTACTTATAATATTTTGTTACAGCAATTTTGATTTTAAAAATTCTATTCAAACACTGTGGTATTGTAAGCAATGAAAAACAGGTATGATTGTTTTCAGGTAAATCCTGTGCCAAAAAATAACTAAAATGACAGTGACTCTAATTATATACCACCTTGGCCTATAATCTGCTCAGCAGTAGTATGACTGGGGAACCTGCAGAAAACTTTCTGTAGGAGGGATATTCAAGTCAGAGAATGTGGAAATTTCACTGTCTTTTTTCCATCTGTTACTTCTCATAGTGACAATCTAACAGGCTTTTCCAGAGTGAAAAGCAACATATGCATGATCACCATCATCATTAGTAGCAGAATTTTAGTGCCTTTGATCTCTAAGAGTTGAAGAGGAGCCCATTGTGCTAAACGCTATAGAAACACAGCACCTATGTAAATGTAGCTCTAGGAGGAGCATCCTAACTTCCTCCAAGCAAGTTAAGATAGGGATACTGGCAATGATCAGCTAATCTCTCCTTTTCCGACAGAGTAAAGTGAACATCACTGTCACCATGAAAAGATCCACTGTGACCTGCAGTTCTGCAGAGGTGTGACTCAGCTGTCCAGGTTTACAGTGTCTGATGGGCTACACTGGACTTCATCCAGGCTGTCGATCTCATTTGTAGGGGCCTTCAAGCCATCAGCAAAAATTTTTTTTTCCTCATGATACTAATCTGTATTTTGACTGTCTGGTCTCTTTCCCTCGAAATTTGCAGTGAGTTTGTAAGAGAAGCAGATGACAATGTAAAACTTACTTGAAGAGATTGTTCTAGTAACATCTTGTAATACATTTTAATGATTCTTTTCATTTACTGAACAACATTTCAGGTAAAATCTCATTCCAGACACACACGGTTCTGCTATTAATATCACGGCTGTGTTACAGCAACTTCTCATAAAAAGATATTATTTTATGAGATTATCTTCGTAAGAGAAGTTTCTTTTTCATTTTCGGGTTTTTTTAATTATAGTAGTTTCTGGATCTGATGGCGAAGACATGGGAGCCTTTTATTTGGCTACAGTTTTAAATAACTACATTATTTATGCAAGTAAGCATTTCTCCTTATAATGTATCAGGAAATAATCTGCATAATCCCTAGCTTCTTGCAGAAATCAAAATGCAATTCATTTCCTTTGCACAGGTTTTGGTGGTGTAAGAACATAAGAAAGCTTCTTCAAAATGCAGCCTCTGAGGCCAGAGACAAACTCTATTTCTTCTCAAATGTTTCTCCTGTGCTCAGACAGGCTGATCCATAGGGACCGATGCCAAAGGAAGGTGTCCAAGGCCTAGGGCCCAGGAAGCAGAATGTGGCACTACTTCAAGGTAGAATAGGAACACAGGAGGATATTTTAAAAGTAAAAATACTTGCCTGATTCTCCTGTCACTGCTCAATGACATGCATTTATGTATACTATTTAAAGCTGCGTTAAATGCATAAATGTGTGTTGTCTGTGACACTCAGCTCAACAGATATTAAAAGATCCCAGCCTGTGGTAATCATTTAACTTGCTCTTTAAGACATTTGCAACTGCTTCATATTCTTTATGTCTTTTTAGTGTGAGAGATGAAAGCTGGATTGTGGTGATGCCTCAGAGAACTACCCTTTCCTTCCCCTTCCTGCTATCTTTGAAGAAAGAAGGACCAGTTATTTTTATTATTATTTTATACTGACACCAAGTTGAAAACATTTGTAGTTATTTAAGTGCTTAAGGAGGATCTGCTTCTTACCTTGTGGTAGGACAGTAAACTCTTCCATGTGTTGAGCACATAAGTTATCCCTACAAGCTTTTCTTATGCCTGAGGGGTATTTAATCAGACCAGGCGCTCTCTCTCCATTCTAGAAAAATCTCCAGCAAAGGTCAGCCAAACCAACAGCACTTACTCAAGAAGGTATGGGTGTGTATATGTGAATGAGAGGTCAGAGACATGATGTTGAGGAGAGAAAGTGAGGGTATCCCTTTCTTTTTCAGCTCCTGCATGACAATAATAACTCTGATTTCAGAAAAGAAGAGCTGGGATTTGCTTGCTTTGCCATCCGCACTTCAAACAGCAGTAAGAATGAGTACCTTCCATACCCTGATTCAAGATTTTCATTCCCCAGACCTTTTAAAGTATCATTTCTGCTAGTTTATAAGGAAACACTAGGCCAGATCATGTGGCGGGGGATGATGTGTCTGGTGGTTTACTCAAATTCTATGGTGCAGAACGAGAATTTGCCATCCAGCAGGGCTCTGCAGACTGAGGAACCTTCAGGTCTGCATCTGCATTTCATTCTTCTCCTGATCTTTTCTTCCCTGAACTAGGCACCAAATTCAGCTAGCAAGTGGGCAGGAGCAGACCCCTACCCAACTGTATCTGGTATGTACAGTCACAAGGTGGGGGGCAGTCTGAAATGGTGGATATATGAGCCTATATTAATGGAGAGCAGGGAATCTGACTTGGGGGAAAATAGTGCACGTCACATTGAGCAAATGAGACTTGCCTCTCTCTGTGTCCTCTGTGTCTTAGGAAAGCTGTCCCTAACCACAAAGCTCAATATTCAAATGCCAGTCCTTCCCTTACAACTAATTCACCTTAACAGGGCTACATATGTGAATAGCTTCACTGGGATCAAAGGAGTCATTTATCTGCATGCAGTGTCGTGCATCCACATTGTAGGATCAGGCCCCCTGGGCACACACCAGGTTTCATTGCCTTGCATGTCGCTAAAGTCACAATCTGATGTGAATTAAGGAAAGGAAAGAGAAGCATATGGTTACAAGGCAAGAGTGTTGCAGAATGGTTTAAAGTGTTAAAGGTTTAAACCACACCAAGGCTATAAAAATCAACTTTGTTTATGGATAGGTACAGAGACCTATTGTACTTAGTATTGATCAATCCATTGAACACCTGATTCAAAATGTTCAATTGAAAGCTGGGGGAAAGTGTTAAATTGAACAATCTAAGTAACCTGTGAACCTGACAGTCATAAATCAATGGCAATATTACACATAGTTAACCCTAACCAGTTAGCAAGTTGTCTCAATTATTAGTTGGGTTACCTGGTTAGGAGTTAGTTTATCGTTTCAGAAATTGACACAGAAAACCTCTCTGCACTGGCAGTTCCTCAGTGAAGCCTTTCTCCCCTGCTTCTGTGCCAGGTAAACCATGCTTGAATATCAGTGTGGAAAAAAGACATCTGAAATTAAGAACCAGGGTTATAAGAAGACACTGGGTCAGCTTTACTTAAAAAGTGTTGCTAAAGAAGATGTAGGATCTACTTTTCAAAGGTCCTTTATTCTGCATGTAGGGTTATTCATATCCGTATGGGCTCTTCCAAATACTGAATCCTTCTGATGCCAGTGCTGCTCTGTTACTTTTGTCTGTAGGCTCTTTGCAGACTTTGCAACACCAAACACTGGCTCATCTTGTCTTGCACGTGCCTGGCCGTTTGCCTTTCTTTACTGCCTAAGGACAATAAAAGCATGGAGTTTTTCAGGAATGCTCACAAGAACTTCCTATTTCTGTTAAATCATTTCGCTTAACGCTACTTCCATTACACGCCTCTAGTTCTTTGCTAAATTAGTTCTACATTAGCTTTTACATTATTTTATCCTTTCAGCTCAGGCTGAAAGGGCTGTAATTTCCCAGGTTACACATCTAACTTAAAAAGAAACATATACATTAGTGTGAAGTGTGGTGTTTTTTTGTTTGTTTGTTTTTCTGGGTGTTGGAACTTCTCCAGTATTCTCAGACTTATCAAAAAGTAATATGCATGGTTTTGAAATTTCTTCAGCCAGCTTTTTTAAAGCTCTTGGTTGCAAACTATGCAGGTCTGCTGATTTATTATTTAACATTGCATTGTCTTCTTGACTGATTTGTCTGATTTTTCTTCAAATAGAGATCAGATTTATTTACAGAACATACAGATTTTTGCATATATTATTGACATCGCTAGACTTCTGTGTAGTCAAGACCAAAAATCTTTGTTATCTTTAGTTCTGATGAAAAATCTTACTTCTTGCTTCCATCTTCATCAATTTTCTGTGGCTCTTATCTTCTGTCTAATACTCATGACTCCCAATAAGTGCCTTTCTTTGCACAATTATGTTGATTTACATAGCTCTTTTCAGTTCTGTGCAAGTCAACATTTAGGCTAGTCCAGCTTTCACTCTTTTCTGTTTGAACTTCTCGTAACATGGTTTTAAACATTTTCCAGTTATTATACAAATTTCGTGTCTAATTTCTTTCTCTCAACTAATTTAGATCATAATTGTTTTCAGCTTTGCAAAATTGGCTCTTCCAAATCTATCAAGTGTACATATTACTACTGGTCTGGACTTAATTCTGATTATATAAAACAAACAGAAGCAAGTTATGATCTCTTTTATCTGAACTACTGCTGATTTCTTTACTTCTATGATATTTTATTTTCATCTGTAAAGATAAAATAGTGCAATACAACATTCCAAAAGTGTTGTATGCAGCACTTTTTAAGGAGTTCATCATTTATGGCATATTCCAGGGATATATTAATTTGGTGGCATGAAAACTCCAAATCATGCTATTCAGATTTAAGTGCTGATGTTGCATGGTTTATTTTTCTTCTTAATTTATGCATGCTTACTTAGGGAGATAGTTTTCATTGTATTTCAGTAATTACTTGCAGAAGGCAGTCATAACAGAAAAAAGCATACCTTTTTGTACCTCTTATGTAACACACCAATCTACAGATCAAGAATTACTTATGTCTTTGAGTCTGTTTTCTAGTTTTGTCATATTTCTTTTACCTTATTTTGATGACATAACAGAATTTAGAAAGGACAGAACTGGCTTCCCACAGAATATTTCCTGAGAAAGAGGGAAGGATTAAAAGTGGAATATGTTTAACAGCTACACCCCAACCAACATTTTAAGAAGGGCATAGTGTCTGTCTCATCTCTTTATACTTTCTTGATGCTTTCCTCAATAGATTGCCAGATGGTAAAGTGGATCAGAAAGTCAGGCTTCAGTACAACACATACCCTAGAAACCAACAAACTGTCTCTTGAGTGGGAGACACTGCTAATTTCAGTGGATCTGGCTCTGTCTTGTAGTTGCTAATGGACAAAGTTAGAAATGACTGCCGACTCTGTGGCCTGAGCTAGGGAAGATGATCTTGTGTGCCCTGTGTTTGTTTCCTTCTAGGACTTTTTCACAGCACTTTGCAGCTTCCTCATTTATGATTCTTTTCATCTTTGGTGTGTTCATGTTAACCACTTACAATACACTAGTGTATTTTTAATTTGAAACCCTGTTATTTTTTTGTCCATGTTTCAAATTAGATCAATGTTCAACAGAATTAGTCAATTTACATTGCCAAAAATGTATTACATTTCTTGTCAAAACACTCTGCTTTTTATAAAATGACCTTTTTACTTTAGGACTATCACTATAATTAATAACAATAAAATGATATTTTTCTGTGGCTTCTAAATGTTCAAGTAAATGCATCTCTTGGAAAATAGAGATTTGTGAAATTACTTTTTTGATGAAAAATGTAAACTTGCTAGTGCCAAATGTTTCATGAATACATGTCAGTCTTTACCACATTTTATTTTTGTTGCTTTCAAAAGGCTGAATACAAACTGTTCTGATCTTTCTACAATAACAGGTTTCTATTTATCTGAAGCAAACTCTTCTCCTTGAAAACTTTTTGTATCGTCTCTTCTATCAGAAGACCAGTGTGCTTAACAATGCACACTTGATTAACTAATGAGGTGGTAATATGACACCTCCTTTTACAAGCATTTAGCAAAATGAGAACTGGGCGGACCGGTCGTGTTTCTCATGTGGCAATGTCATTGTGTCAGTACGGATGGAGTGAGGGACCTGTGATAGATGGAGAGATCAGACAGAGAGAGTGGTGAGACAGTCACATATAATTTCTAGACAATTGCGCCTGAAAAGCTTTGATGACCTTCGCTGTACTAGGTGGTGCTGTGCTCCAAAGGGAGGGTGAGAATTTAACACACAGTGCCTTCCTCACGTCAAAGGACTGCAATAGGTTTTAAAAGCTAAGGTATTATCACTAGTAAGTGCTTCACTCTGAGGCGCTGCCCTTTGGGCTTAAAGAGGTTTGTAGGAAGTCCTGGGCTGTAACTGATTAAGCAGGGAGCTTACTTTGTTCATTGCAATATGGTGGTGCTTAAATTGTGGTTTTAGAGATAGGACTTCCTCTGGTGATGCAAAACCCCACATTAAGTAGAGATGACAGAGAGTGCCAGTTGATCAGGAGAGTTCATGGTATTGGTCTTTCTGTGGGACAGCTTGCTGAACACAAGTCTCTCCAGCTTTCACATTCATGCAGGAGAGAAAAACCTACGGTTCAAATTATAGCATAGCAGCTTAAATTAATTTCTGAGGATTAATTACAGTACAAACTTAGCATTATTCTTTTTCTGTGTATGTTTACCTATCCCCCTGTACAGGTACAACCTGTGGAAAGCAAGTGGGTTACAGAAATGAAGCTCTGGATTAAAGGTGGATCACACCAAGAATAATGACAGTGTACTAGGAGAAGACCACAAACCCACTCTCCTTGCACTCATTCGTCCTCCCATAAGAGATGAGTGGTTATGCTGGTCACATACCAAGCCAAAACATATTCATCCTCAGAAAATATGCTAATGCAATGTAGGAAGAGATTAGCCAGGTCTGCCTGCAATATGCTAAAACACAGTCATTGTGCTACTTGTTTGGGTCAGTGGGCTTAACAAAATCACCTTCCAAAGGCTAACCCTCATGACTGCTATCTAATTTATTTTCCCTTGGTAGCCCATCCTGCTTCAGTTGCCATTGGATTTAGAACAAGAAGCTATAGAGAGAGAACCGTAAAATCAGAGGATGTGACTTGAAAATGTGAAGGATATTCCATAAATAAACATCTGACTTGTGTAAGAGTCAGTCTTGCTGTGGGAGTTAATTAATAAACAAGTCATGTCTGTGTTCCTTACTGGTGGCTGCAGTAATCTTCTTGCTTGGTCCAAAGAGCTGAACATAAATAAGATTGTCACAAAGTGTATGGTGTGAAGGAGAATTTGGCATTTGGGAAAACAAATTTAAAGCAAGCCCAGAAGTATCACTGTGAAGTTTTCCCATTGCAAATGCTGTCACTGTTGGCAGAAAGGAATCAAGAGACTTATTTACAATTCAAATGTAAGCTTGGTCATAGAGGGCATTTTTTGCAGGGAGACGTGGATAAAATATGTCCACTGGGTTACAATGTTGAGACCACCCAGGCTTTTGCTAATGCTAATGTTTACATAAAAAGTTAGAAACAAGCTTCTCTCCAATTAGAAAGCCAATATCTAACTAGATGCTAACTTCTAATATACACTGTAGTCTAAAAGTTAATAGCTTTGACCTCCTTCAGTTTAATCTTAATCTCCTTGACAGAGCAAGTGATCTTTGGGTTATGCTTTACAGAATTGTTCCCTTTGTTTTCTTCCCCCCCTTATGTTTCCAACAGTGAACATGTCACATATTGCAGACCCAAATGAAAGCCTGTCTTCTTTTTCAATCAGTCATATCACTAAGTATATGAGCAGAAAACCCCTTGTGATTGACACTGCTTCAACAAAAGCAGATTCAGTTTGCAGACGATAAGAGGCAAAGTCATACAAGTGGTGTTTACAAAGCAGTGAAGGAGAGAAAAAAAATTAATGATAAAAGGACTAATCTTATTGTTTTACTAGATGAGAGAATGGTTCATTGTGTTTGCTCTAGCAAAAGCTCACAGATTGCCTCCCACCTCCCTTGTACACTTTTGGCAGCAAAATAATTTCCAGATTCTGTATCAAAAGCTGGCTGGTAGATAAAAAAAAAGGCTCTGGAATGCTTGGGAAGTTTCAGAAAGCAGAACAGTGCCCACACATGATAGGGTGGGCATGTGCTACCTACAGCATGCTATATAGTTAAATATTATCTCCCTTATGAAGTGGGGATGAGGTGTAAGAACAAGGGAAACAAATACCTTTAAAAGAAAAAGAAATGAAGCCGTGTGAAAGCATATTGAGCCAGCTGATCTTGTGTGTTTTCTGTAGTATGGCAATTCCACTGCTATCAGAGGAGTTATTCCTGATTTCTTCCCTTCTTCCCAGCCAGCTTTAATCAAAACAAGCGCCAGTTTTCAACCCATGCTCCTGGTGCTTGTATGGTGATGCAACCAGCACAGAGTACAGCAGCACCAGTTCCATTTCTTGATGCCTGGTGCTGGAGGGGGATGACTGGGACAGATTCACAGTGGTGGAGTAGTTTATGTTGGAAGTGACCTCTGGAAATCACCTGGTCTGATCCCTGCTCAAAGAAAAGTTGACTTCAAAGTCAAATCTAGGCTGCTCAGAAAACTCCTGATATTCACTACTGGAAGGCATGAGATGGACCACCAGGGCTTTTTCAGGGGAGCACGTCTGTGTAGAAATCTGTTTTAAGCTTGTGTGATGGCCATTATTGACTGCACAGGAGGCAGGCAGAGAATTAAAATCCAGGACTGTCTCAACAGGCAAAGGACAGCATAACCTTGCTTTCCGGCTCCTCTACTGTTCATTAGTTTCATGGCTTAATTCCTATCTCTTGCTAGCAGGGCCAGGCAGCTTTGTCCTTTCAGCAGCTGAAGTCACACCACCTTACCACTGTTCACCAAAGGTTGCTGAACGAGTGTTGCCAATTTCTTTCTCTTCAAGATGCAGCCTGCCAGCTCAGTTATGTCCTTCAGTGAGTATGAATATCTAGCTGTAAAATAGTCAGCCGTCTCAGTCGTTTTTGGGATGCGATAGGTTGCACATGGAGTAGGTGAAGCGACGGAAGGCAAGACTAGGCTGTTTTAATGATTCTTCCCTAAAAGTCCCTACCGAGTAAGCTCAGTGTGTCTATCTAATCTAACTGTCCCCATAGGCAATATGAGAAGCAGCACTAGCACTAAGGGAATAACATATACCTCAGGTTTCATTGAAACACTTCATTTCATCCCATTCTGCCCCACTAAAAAGCCATTGTCACTTTTAAAGAACATTACTTGAGTTAAAGACAGAAACTCTGTTGGGAGGTAAAAACTGTCTCACCAAGTGATGAAACTCAGGCAATTTTAATCTTATTCAGAACAGGTGCAAATAATGGCAAGTAATACAGCAATTTTCATACTGAGAAAGAGCAAAAAAGGCATTCTGGCATGTATTTCTGAATCACGTTCAAATTGCTGGTGTTTACCAAGTTACCAAACATCAGCAGAGCCACAGAAACTGTACCTATGTATGCTTTTAGTTTATGGAAAATATGAATATATATGGTTAGTGCAAGCTTTTTTCATTATGTGCTAAGATAACCCAATATTTTAAACATACGTACATTTGTTGCTGGTAACTGCTTGCATATGGATATGTTTAACTTCCCCACCACAGTTCAGAAGATGTACAGTGATTTGTTAATTTGTGGTAATGTGATCAGGTGGCTGAGCATTTTTGCTGCTTCACACTTATGGCTTATTCTTGCAAACTTGCATGAATAAAAAAGTAAGGACCCTGGCAAACTAGCCCTTAATGATTTTTCCATGGAAACATCTGCATTGAAATATAAAGCTGAGAAACATTTTGCATTGTCAATTGCTAACAGTTACAGTGCTCCTCTGGTACATTAGTTAGAGTAATTTGGGTTTTAGAACAAAAATGAGTAACTGTAACACAGACACACACACAATGAGTATTAGGGAAATCAATCAAAGTGTAATAAACTTTTATTAAAAAAAGACACTGCCCTCTGGCAATTCATAAAACAAGTCCCCAAATCTGTATAGACAGTACAAATAAACATAAAATGATTCTTTAAGGGCATAATGAAGGGTTCTGTCAACAACAATAAGAAAACAAAGCATAGATGTATGTTTGTGAAAGAAATTGCACATTTTCTGTTGTTCAGAAAGCCTTCGGCATTTCTTTTCGATAAAATAGAGGAGTACAAGATGCAAGAAATGAGTTTCCCATCTGAGCAATGTCTTTTTAGTCTCTGCTTCCCATTCTATCAAATTTAAGTTTATCATTTCTCCAAGTGGGTACTTTGTGAAGGTTTTGAACTTGCTGTGACACAGTTGAAGTACTTTGAGCTAATCCTACATGTTTGGGACTTGACCATGGACTTATGTTCAGCAGAGTCCACTCTTGCACTGTGTTCCTAGTGGGCTACTTCTGAAAGACAGAGACCTCCCTGTTGCTTAAGCAATATATTTCAAGCTAACCCTTTTCCAAAAATTACGGTTTTTAATTCTATGCAACTTCGTCAGTATAATGTATGTTATTAAAATAACTGTTCTTTGTTTTGTTTTCTTTTTGAGTTCCTTTTAAGTATAAAGTTACCAAAGCCCTGCATCATATTTGGGTCAAAAGATGATCAGTTGAAATGGGTTGTTTATTTAATAATTATCCACAGAAAATTAATGTAGGGGCAGAGGGGTGAATTGCAGGTCACTCAATCAGAATTTGAGCCTGATACTAATTGGACACTTGGATTTTGCTCCTCACTCACAAAAGACTGTGGCTTTTAAACTAATAGAACCTAAAATGAAATGAAATTCTTATTTTATCTAGGAGGTATTTATTTTAGAACAGGTCCAAACTGTAGGGAAAAAAACCTGTCCATCATGAAGAAAAAATGAGTGATACTTGAATGTTTTCTGAAAAACTGAAGGCAGAAACAAGACTTAGAGCCCAACACTATAAAATCTTTGGTGCATCTTCTATCTGGACTGCAACGAACTCTGCACTGCTGAAACAGAAGTTGGAAAAGACCTCTCTGGTCATCACATCAATCCCTCTCGAATATGTGATATTTTCCTCCATCTTCTCCCTCTCACCCTCCTTCTTTTCTTCTTCCTGTTTTCCTTCTTCTCTTCTTGTCTTTCTTCCATTTCCCAGAATACCTTAATTCCCTTCTTTGTCAGGATACAAGCAAGAGGGCAATTAAAAGACATTTCCAACGAAAAAGACTTTTTTTTAGAACTTGTCTCAGTTGCCTACTCAACGTTTTCTTCTCATCTACTGTTCCTATAACAGCCCCCTGGATAACTGCAGGCAATTTGTTTTCCTTCCCTGTGCTGAAACCCTTGAGAACTTCCCCTTCATAGCTATATAAGAGTTTCATTAGCCACCAAATGTTTTCAATTTTTTTTCCACATCCTCATACCCAGGTACCTATCACCTGCATGTGATGGTTCCATCTCTGCATCAGCTACTTGGAAGTACAACCTTCCTACTTCAATGATTATTGTACAACCACAACACCAGTACCCTGTAGTTTATTGAGAAGACTCACTTTTCTTGTGTGTAACAAAGTAATAAGAGCATTACACAAGAGAGAAATTGTGGTCTGCAGTTTGAAATCAGAGTCTGAAAATACTAGGTGCCAAGTAACTGTTAAATATGCAAACATTAGGTGATTGATCTCTGACAAATCTTGAAATGTGAAAGCTAAGGTACGTGAACACACACCTGTCTGCATGTTTGTTTTACAACTCAGTTGTTAATGACCTTGGTTTTTGTTCAATACGAAATTTTGTATTTGTTGTGAAACCTTAACTGGCAATTTTTAATAGCTAATTGGGCCACCATCCTGTGTCTTCTTGTGTTTTTTTTTTTTTTTACTATCATACTCCCTGCACTTTTAAGTGTTATTATTATTGATGTCATTATAAGGGAAAGATTAGTGTTATTATTATTGAATGCATGCAAATGTATTGCATAAGGTTGCCTTACTTTCAAGGACAGATCCAGAGACTTGAAAAAATTAGAAATTCATGCAATCTTCTAAATCTGAACGCTGTTTGACATTCATTAGAGCCAAGAGGCACTCAGTACATTTAAAGTCAAGGTGCCTAAATATGGAATTAATAGCTCAGTATGAGGCACCTCTTTTGAACACCTGAAGGTTATAAGAAATGAGGACAGAGATCTAGAATGCAAATTGTTATGCGGCTGTTACTAGCTGCTGCTATAATAAGCAAACTTTATTATTATGTTTGCCAGGTAACCGCAACCTTTATAGAGACCGATAATGTATCCAGGATTTATTATTGTTGCATTTATAGTACTAAGAATTGATGAAACATGAATTAAGATAAGGAATTTGGAGCAGTAGATAGGAGGGTATGCAGGAGTCTTTGGAAGAGGATGAATCAGAACTCCTAGACTAGAGCTTGCAGAGAGCATCTGTGGATTTGGGATCCAAATTCGCCTTTGTTCCTTAGAAGAAGAATGGGAGGTCGGTTCCAGCTGTTTACTATATGCCACACGAGTACTACTCAAAGCTGTGGCCTGTGACAGAAGTAGTCCTAGAAGATCCATGGCCAAATACTGTAGGATCCTCTGCATTGCTTCCCACATGAATTCTCCTGCTCTTTGTTTGTTTTGGTGGCATGCGATTGTCTTGTGCCTAGTCCTGGGACAAGCCCTCAGCCCTGTCCTGCCCTGCCCTGCTCCAGCCCATCCCCATGCTGCTCAGATATGGGGAAGGTCAATTGACATCTGATCATGAGACAGCAATGGACAGGACTTTGCAAGTTGTGAGTCCCTGCTGGACTCTAAAGAGCAACTGATTTCCCGTTCTCTGTTAAGGTGTTCCTTTGTATGAAAAATGGCTTTGGTGTCATCAGTGCAAGTTCCTTCAGAAGAAATGTTACTGTATGAGTATTGAGTTTTGACACTCTCAATACACTGTTTGGATACTGCAGATCCAGCAATGTGCTTCACAAAGCAGAATAAGCACCTTCAAAGGATGTATTGAGAGAGCTGAGGGGAGAGATAACAAACACAGACAGCAGAGTTGGTGACATACTATTCTTCCTTTGTGGTTGGGGATAGTTGAGTAGGTTACTTAAGCTTCAGAGATGTCTGGGAAAACCAGCTACTAATTTTGCACTGTGACACCTGAACAGCAACAAATTCTTGCTGTTTATTACCAATTGATTTTCAGTCCACCATGTCAGGGATGACTTTAGACAGCAACGGAGCCAGGTGCTGATAACTGAACATGGAACCCATGGAAAAGAGGTTTAAATCTCTCTTGGGATGTGCTGCATCATGTGAAAAGGTGAGAAGAACATAGTCCATCTGTGAGGTGAGGAAATAAACATGGAACTGAGTTGCTACTGTGAGTCTGTGTGTGTGAGAAGTATATTAAAAACCTGTCAAGCAAGGGACCTAGTCTGTATAAAGATGCTCTGTTTTGTTTCCTTGCCTAAAATGTCTGTAACCCTACACCCTACTTGAGAAACTCCAATCCATGTGACAATGGTTTACAATGAGGATGTGAGAAAGTCACAGATGAGACCCAAGATTTTATTTTTAGTTTTTGTTAATTAAGTTTATAGCTGTAATTTTATTAATTAGCAAACCTATAAAGTAATATGTACATCATGCATTTCATTGTTCTCAATCATTTATATTCTGTCTCAAGCCCACTCATTCTTTGAAAAGTGTGTAAAACACTTTGGGGACAAATGGTCTACTATTTCCTAAATTATGGCATTATTTACCTGTATATTAGGTTATAGTTCACTAGAAGAGCCTCTACAATGAGTTTAATAAGCACCCCATCTATTTTAGAAATGGTGTTAGAGGAGAGCACAAAATAACTAGTGAATTTAATTATAACTTTAAAGCATTAAACCCTCATTGTATCAGGAACTGACTAACACTCACTGAAGTCAATGAAAAGATATGCTTGCACATTTGTAGACTTTGGGGCAAACCTCCCAAAAGGGAAAGACTTGAAATGTCAATGAAAATGTATTAGACCTTCATTTAGTATGAAACTGTTTAGACGACTAGATCTAGATCTTACTTGTTTGTACTAGAAATGTTAAATGATGAGCGAAGAAGTGTGTATACATGTTTATGTATTTGCGCTCTTGTCCCTTGTGGTAGCTGGTGTTTTTATAAAGTCTGTAACCTAATGAAAGACTAACTCTTTCGGGGCTGCTACATTCCCTTCTTCATATATACAATGGATTATATGAGGTATAAGCAGAGCTTTGATGTCATTCCTCATGCTCATGTGTCCACAGCTTCATTTGCTAGAGCAGGCAGAGAAAAAAAAAAATGATACCAGGAATATATTCGGCATGGCAGAAAAGAAACCTGGGGCCACATCTGCCTTCCATAACAACGAGCTGCCCTCCTGCTTGCTTGTGGCAAAGCTGTTATTGAGACCTAAAACAGCTGCAGCCATCACATTCTTAAAACCAAGGTCTGAATCAAAAGAAATATCAAAATTGCCTCAGACAGTGCTTCAGTGTGGATATCAGATGGTCAGTCTAAAATCCTTTGAAGAGCCCTCCCACATTCCAGGATAGTGGTGCAGCCTAATAACAGTGCTAGAGATGAAAGGTTTGAGAGGTTTGATCCGGCAGCTGGAAAACAAATTGAACTATGTGAGGCTTACAGAGTTCAGTCTCTTCAGTTTATCTGAGAGAAGACTGAGAGGTGGCTTGATCATTATGTCTAGGTGCTTACACATGGAAAAGAGATCCAATAGCAAAGGCATTTAGAGCTTATTGACAAAGACTTGGCAAGAGCTTTCTAGCAGAGATGGTAATTGGTTTCCTAAAAGGGTCAGAAGGGGAACAGGACAGGGGTGACTCAACATGGATTTAGATCTTAAAAATAAAATTTGAAATCCTTCTAGGAGATATGATTTAATCCATTCTCTGGCAGAAATTCTGTGTCCAGTAGGTCCAGGGGCTCAGATGAAATAGTTGTGGTCCTTCCTGACCTTAATGATTGTAAATGTATGAATCCCTTAGAGGTGTCCATAGCACCTGGATCTCTGTGTGAAGACAACCACTGCAACCAAAGCTCATCAAGACTTCAAGCGATAAGTGAAGAGAAAGGATTTCCATTGTGCACTGGGCAGATGTATTCTCAGGGGTAATGTCTTAATTTGTTCTTATTTCTTTTTCACTTCATTCAGAAACAACAGAGGTGATTGCAGCTGAAGACAGGGCGACTGATGGGTAGACTGCAGGTGCTAGATTCTATTTTCCACTTATTTACTCAACAGATCTCCAGATTTGTATTTCTGAAGTTAAATCAGCAAACGTATTTGTTTATATTGCTTTTATTTCTGGAGTTAGGCTGAAATAATTAGAATATTCCCTGTAACTTGTTTCCTATCCAAAAGTGCTTGGTTATTGGAATTTCTTTTTCCCTTCTCAAATTAAGAGACTGGACTCAGTTAACTAATGAGCTCTTCCAGTCTAAGCAGAGAAAACCTATGAAAGATCATATACTTATAAGAAGATTACTGAAATGGAGAAGATAGGGAGGTGATGCCAGCACAACAGTGTCTATAAAAAAAAAAAAAGGCAGAAATCCCCCCTAGTTTCCCATTTCCTTATAGCTCAGCCAGTAGAGAGCAGAAACAATAAAGCAGAAAAGAATGCTCTGAAACCAAAATTACATTGCTCCTTCAGATACGATTTTCAGAAATGCAAATCAAATCTTAATTTCATTGTGTTGCAGTTTCATTCTGGAAGAGGAAATGTGATATCTGCAGGTATGCTTTCTTTGGGAAGTGCCACTGTATCTGTACCTAGTTTACAAAGAGAGACCAGGGCTCCAGCTTGTTCAGGTGCAAGGTATCAAGGGATCACAAAGGGAATCATTCTATGAAACAAATAAAATCAAATAAGCTAATTGTCACACAATTTAAATCTCTGAACCAAAATCCACAAATTAAATAAATGGAAGACTCCAGCACTGCCCTATGCAGAGAGCAAATCCAAAATGCTTGCAAGTGGAAATTCAGGGTCAGTGGCTGTACAAAACAGAAATAAAGTATGTCTAAAAAATAAGTCGTTTCTGTGCCTAGAATTCAACACTCCAGTAATGCTTTAATAAACAGCAATTGGTTGTTCAGCTCTGGCTTGCGATGAGCTGCTACTCAGAAACCCTGTTCCTGCATGAAGATTTCAGGATGTCCCAGATTCCCATCACAATTTCTTTTCCCATCAAAGGGAATGCATTCCAGTCTGTGAGGAAAAAGACCATCTATTTTTCATTTAACAAACTTTTATCTACCTTGCCTCTTAAGTATCCAAAGTCACACACTCAGGTAAGGTCACTGAAAACCACCCAAAGATGAAACTCAGTTCTGTCATCATGCTCCTCTGGGAAATCAGACATTAAAGATTTAGGCAGCAATAGTCAGTAGTGCCTTATTTATTTTGTATGAAGGCAGATTTTTAGCAGGAATCACAAGCATTAAGTGCATACATCTTACTTCATTTGATTAAGATTTGGTTACCAAAATCTTTCAGTCTCCTTTAGGAAATTCAGTCTATAATAATAAATAATAAGCAAAAATATTGCTGGAAGAGAAAACTTAATGGCTTATTTGTTAAAGACCCAAATTTTATCACAGGAATGTAGGTGCAGATTGCCATATATACCAGACTAATGCATCTCTGAAATTCTTCTCCTAATCATTGCAGTCTAAGAATTAAGTGGTAAAATTGGAAAAAAATAGGCCCCACATTTGGAGTATTGCAACAGTTGTGCCTGTGCGTGTATGTTGCAGGAAGCCATGTGCACTTTCCCAGCCAATATCTAAAATAATGTTCTGGTGTGTTTGCTGATTGTGTTCTGAAAATTAAAGTTCCTGAAAAAAATTAAGGTCAAAATAAAGGGAAAGGAATACCTGTGCAAGCAGTGCAAGTTCCATGAAAGAGGAGGCAGCTGGTGAGAAAGAAAGAAAGAAGCAAAGAAGGTAAGAAGGAAAGGAAGGAAGGAAGGAAGGAAGGAAGGAAGGAAGGAAGGAAGGAAGGAAGGAAGGAAGGAAGGAAGGAAGGAAGGAAGGAAGGAAGGAAGGAAAATGAAGAAAGAAAAGAGAAAAGAAAGGAGGGAAGGAGGGAAGGAGGGAAGGAAGGAAGGAAGGAAGGAAGGAAGGAAGGAAGGAAGGAAGGAAGGAAGGAAGAAATGAAGAAAGAAAGGAGGGAAGGAGGGAAGGAGGGAAGGAGGGAAGGAGGGAAGGAGGGAAGGAGGGAAGGAGGGAAGGAGGGAAGGAGGGAGGGAAGGAGGGAAGGAGGGAAGGAGGGAAGGAGGGAAGGAGGGAAGGAAGGAAGGAAGGAAGGAAGGAAGGAAGGAAGGAGAGAAAGGGGGAAAGAAGGAAAGACACCTGTGAGAGAAACTGCATCTCAGAGATCTATATTGTCCTTTAGACAAAATTGCTAGTTTGCGATTACTATGTGTTTTCAGTGTGAGGGGTGAGAGGAAGGCTCAGAATTAATTTGATATAGGTATGAAAGGCTTGGGAGCTCTGTTTTATTACAGAATAATTTTGTAAAAAAACAGCATCTCATGCAAATATCAGAAGGCTCAATGCTGCTGACAAACATGTGAATAGGATTAAGGAAAAGGTTGAGTGATAAAATGGGAGTCACTAATTTCCACTCCTAAGGCACTTAGATTAAATAAATGCTAATATAACTCTTTTATTTTATTCAAACATTCATTAGAGTATTCAAAAATATGTTGAAAATGCCAGAATGAATCAGTTATTTGGCTTCAAGAGCTCTGAGAGTGTTTAAACCACAGAGTTTTTGAACTTATGTTCAAAAAGGAGTGGATTTCCTAGGGACATTCATTGTTCCATCTTCAAAAGGGGAAATTCTCTCATGAGGAAAATCAAAACAGAAGGAAAAGGTTAAAAGTGTTAGACTGTTAGACCTGGTTCTCATGGCAATTAATTTTTTTTTTTATGTATATCTATGACAAATGTAGATAACACACATAAACACAAACATAATTTAAATGCTCTCGTTCTTCTGTAACATTATATTGAAATCTCTTTTTCCACTGAGAAGAATAATGGCAATTAGCTGCTAGCTGACAGGAACTACATAAAATATAAAAATATATTTTTCTATTTTATTGACAACAATGTTCACACATTGCCTGGGACACAGCTACATTTATTCAATAGAGTTAGTGTTGACCACACAGCACAGTGCAGAGCTAATGTCCCAAATGCACAGGTAGGTCAAATCTCTGAGATGTGTGTCCTGCTTTTACTTTTCTGATCGCTCCCAGCTTCAGTGCCCCTGCAGCATACGTTGTGATCCACTGTGTCATGACTGGATATTAGGAAAATATTATTTAGACTATTGTTATTATTTAGACTGGAGATTAGGAATCCTTTTTTTTTTTTTTTTTCACAGAAAGGGTTGTCAGGCACTGGAACAGGGAAGAGGTATGGAGTCACGATCCCTGTAGGTCTTTAAAAGATGGATAGATGTGATTCTTAGGGGCATGGTTTAGTAACAATGCTAGTTTAATGGCTGAATGCAACGATCTTGAGGGTCTTTTCCAGCCAAAATGATTCTATGATACTATGAAGAAATATCCAAAGGCAGGGATCACAAATCTCTTGCTGAGGGACTAGAGGCTTGGGGTGAGAGCAGATGTCAAATGGCACTCTGCAAGACTGGGAACTGAGAGCTGCTTTGCCTTGAGAGAGACATCTGTGAACATTATCTAGCTCTCACCTCTCACTGTGTTTTGCTCTCAGACAGACACAGGAACCTCTTTCTTGCCTACTGTTTCTCTTCCACATGTACTACTGAGTCCTCAGTAGTTTCCAGATCAGGAGGTGGGGGCTGTAATGGCAGGAGTGTGTCATCACATGGGACCTCCCTGCTAAGCCTTTGTGGCTCTAGCAAACACCTTGACCCGCCTCGCATGTACCGTGAGGGCACATTTTGTATCAGGGTCCTTACTCTGCATTGCTGTTCACCTTCTGTTTGTAATCAGAGTCATGTAGTTTTGTACTGCTGCTGCCACTGGTGCCCTTGGCGGGCAATCATTTTGGGATCATATTGTGAACTGGGAAGGTGTTGTAGAGCCAGGACATTTCAATTTTCATGTCTCCAAATGGATTTTGGGAGGTAGATCACCACTCTATGGGGAGCTTTAAAGGTTGCTTTTAGCCTGGACACATGAAGCTTTCAGCTAAAACTGGCAGTGTCCGATGATTTTTGTGTACCAGCATGGCCAGCACCAAAGCATGGGTGTGTGTGATCAGGAGTGTGTTCTCAACACATATTGAGCAGGCCAGTCTTCTGGGTGTGATGGCATAACCTTTCCATCCCTGCACCGATCTGAACAGAAGTGCTGCTAACAACTGCTACTGATGGATGCTAATGCTAAAAGTGCTAGGGAACTTTTAATAGATGCCCCCAAAGAGAGGAATTCTTTAGCATTTTCTGCCCGGAATTTCATGTCATGGGCGATACTGAAGTGTGACCTGATAATTTTCAGTGTAGTTAGCCAGAGGTAAAAATTTCAGAGGGAAACGGGAAACATACAAATGGATGTATCTGCACCCAAAGCCATCAAGTACCTGACTGATGCCCTTTAATGACTGTCACACTTAACTAATTATCTGGAGGAATGAAGGGAAAAGATCTGCCACATGTCTTTTTTGTTAGGTTTAAAAGTGTCTGTGTAGTAGGCCAATTTTTAAAAATTTAGGATCCCTTATTTTCCTCAAATGCAATTAATACCATTAAAATAATGTAGAAAGTAGTTTTTGTTTATGTTGAATGCAAATGCTACTGAATTCAGGAAAATTTCCTCTATTTTCCGTGGGCTTTGCTTTGAAACTGTAAAGAACCTGAGAGGTGAACATACATTTTAGTCTAATTTACACCTTATCGCCTTATTATGCTTTGTTTTGTTCCTGAGGGTGCAATTATGTATAAAGAGCCTAACTTTTACCTCTTATAAATCAGTTTTGGATTTAACCCAGAATTGTAATTGTCTCAAATTATGTGTGTCGTGTTAAATGTCAGACCTTGATTATAGTATAAGCCCTCCAAACTGGTACTAATGGGATGGTTCTGTCTAGTCCCTGGATTATTTATGTTAGTAATAATGTAAAAGAGGAAAAAAATCACAGAATTGGAGCTGAAAAAACAAGTTTGGAATAGCATCTCAAATGATTTAATGTAAAATCTAATCTCAACATCCAACTTGAAATCAGAAGTTTTCAAAACTTTCCAAGTTTTAGAATTTGTGTAACTAATAAGAGAGCACTGTTTCTTATCAGTGGTGTCTAGTTTATTAGATTTGTCAGGTATCAGGGACCTAGAGACCATCAAATAGAGGACACAGTGAAGAGCGCTGTATTTGTATGTAGATAGAGTCTCTGCTCTGAAAGAACTTTTGTTCAGTGAAGACAATGGACACAATAAAAGCAGGGAGAAAAGATTCACAGTAATGTGTACATATGTGTGTTTATTTTCTTCTTCTTTACATAAATGTGGTTAAATGTTAACTTCTATATGTCTTCATTTCTCATAGGTACCACTCTTAACCAAAAGGTCCTACAACATAGCTGTTATTTCTCAAAAAAATAAGATACTTCATAGTGTTACGCAGGCATTTCTATGTGTGTCTTATAGAATTTGAGATAGTAAGAATGCTTACATTTATTGTTAGCATCGTATTTTGTTTATGTTATTTTGGTTATACGCATTTAAGTATAAGATTTCTGGTTTAATCCAGTAAAGCCCTTTGAAATTTATTCTCAGCTAGACTCCATTCTTTAGTCCCAAAACTGCAGCATTTTTAATTATATCATTATATCATCAGCATTTTTACCAAAAAATGAGTCAAAGCAGTAACAGAGAGAACTCCACATTCTGACAATAAATGCAGATGATATTGAAGACACTAAATTAAGCAGTCATTGCTAGACATAGAGGAATCTAGGGCCGTGGTTTGCAGTATCACTCTCAGCAGGTGACACCTGCTAGGCAGGCAGTTCTTCCTGTGAACTTCTGATTTACCAGCTGTACAGACTAAAGCTTCGCATTTCCATAGCTCACATTTCATCTGTATAATGTCAGCAGCCAGGCACTACAAAGCTGCACCGATCTTGCAACTGGAGACAAATTCTAGTCGAGACATGAGCTCCAGTTAATTCGGTGAAACCCCACTTTTAAGCCCTGTAATAAAAAGGACCAGGACATATTCCAAGGCTTCTTTTCTCTGTGTTTTGCTCTGCAGCTCAACCTTGATTTGAAGAGTCTTATGTTCAATGGTCACTTACTCCCTAACACCTTGGGAGCAGGCAGAACCTTGTAAGTGAAATCGAATGGAGTAAAGCACCAAAGGGAAAAGACTGTCAGGAGCAATTGCTTAAAACTAGAAGGATAGACTACTTAAAATAAGATCTTGAGGCCAGAACATAAGGCAGTTATTTAATTTTTTGGCTTACAGTATCAAACTTGTCATTACCCTTTTAGGAAAAGTCAAAGAAAATTGTCGCGTACATGAAGGTAGCAAAAGTAATTTTATTTGATATAAGAAGTTGGCATTGGTAAACAAATACATTTGTTCAGTGCACGATTAGCCCCAGAAAAGAATGATTGGATTCTGGCCAAAATAGAAAAAAATTCTACTAGGAAAGGGAGCTGATCACAGCCAGATAAATTAGACCTATTGTCTAAAAAATGGGAACCTATAAATTGTGATAAATTATCATTTAAGATATTGGTGAGCCTGCTAGGACACCTTTGCATGTATGACAATGCAAGCATAATCACATTAACCACTACAAGTATTGCCAGAACCAGATCCCTGTGCCACAAGTCACAGCTCACGTAGGTGGTCAGATACCCCCTGCCTTGAGATGCCTCCAACAGAAACAGAAGAGACTGAGGAAGGAAGTAAAGCCACTGACATGCCCAGGTTTCAAGCGGGGGGTCTTGCCTGTTCTCCCACAGGAGGGTTGTTTTCCAGAACACAGTTCGGAAAGAAGGTCTGCTGAGTATGGGCAGACTTATGACAGGCAGAAATAACACTCTAGAGCAAAGTTTGGATGAAAAAACAAGGCCCCTGGGTAATGCACTATGCAATAAAGGTGCAGAGGATAAGGAAGGGAAGTGGGGGATGCAAAAAGAAGAGAGATGGAGACAATTCCTGAGAAGTTATGAGCCAGCATAGAGCCAGATGCTTGAGACAGTAACAAATTCAACCTGATTTTCAAACGAAGCAACAAAAGAGAGGATCAGCTTTTGACAGAGCACAGCAGGGAAAGCGTATAAGTCATCTGCAATCGATAATTTTGCCATAAGGCTAAGCTACTTCCGTGATAAAGAGCTGGCTTTGATGTCAAAAGGAGCAGGTGCCTGTGGGAGGTCAAAGTTTGAAATGAGATTACTTACAAGGAACAGAAAGATAATCAAATCTGCCCACTTCTGTGGCAGTGACATATCAGTACAAAAGACTCAAGTTCTAAATAGCCACAGTTAGGAATGAAAAACTGCAAAATCCTGATGAGAGGACAAAAGGGAAGAATGGTTTCTGAGGGCAACTCATTTCCGACTGACTTGAAAGGACCAAGCTCACTGGCCTGTTAAATGGCTTTTGCTGTTCAGTTAAGAGGGAACTGGAAACAAGGACACTCAGACCCAGATAGACAGAGAAGTATGAGCCTTAGTAAATCTTGCAATTTTCAGCATGGAATACACGGAACCCAAGTAAGCAACCATGGGCCTGTGTAATGAATGGAGAAAGTGGGACACACTGACTGGGAGAAAGCCAAAGTGAACCAGAAGTAAATGTTCAGCAAGGAGAAATTTGTCTGAAATCCCACTTTTCTCATAAAATTACCCACAGCCCCAAATCAGGCACTTATGTAAAACTGGGATTTGCAAAGAAAAGCATCCTTCTGGGCTGTGGTACTAACTCATGCCTGTGTGGGTGGTTTGCCAGCTCCTTTCCTCTCCTTGAAGATCCAACTAGAGGAAGACCTGTGCACCTTCTACACAATGCTCTGTGACTGCAGTGCCTAACTAGCAAGTGTGACACCTGGGTTTAAAGGTTTTAGGTTTTAATAATACACAGCTTGCACTCTTAAGAGTGTATTGGTTTCCAGAGAAGATGGCAGGCTGGCATAGGGGATATATTCAGCTGAAGTCCCAATCATGATGGTGAAATTAATGTAGGGTTAGTGGAGCCAAAAAGGGTGGTAAAGAAAGAAATACTCTGACCCAGTGCTGAGTGTGTGCTCTGAGAAGGCACTATCCTGATGTCTTGGAAAGAGTGAGCCAAACAGCTGCATGGAAAAGCATAGCTCAGTTTCATCACCATGAAGTCCTTTATGGATCTTGATCATAAGGATATTTGGATATCTGACCTCACATACAGCTACACTTTACAGACATCTCAGTACAGAATTGAGTTCAGAGTTGTTTCAAGATCATTGTCCATTCAAATCCTTTGACAACAGCGACCAAAGCAACTCCAGGGTTTACAGACAGGATCTGGAGGACTGCCTCAGAGCCTCGCAACTCTCAGGCTCTGTTTTCCAGCCAACATGTGGCATCTGGTCTGCAACTCTCCAGATCAGATCCCTGGATCAATCTCTTTGGCTTTGCCTGTGCTAGTAAACTGAACCAGGCCAGGCAGAGCCCAGGGCATGGTTGGCCCATCAGCAGCAGTTGTGTAGCAGGTGAGTTTCTGGTCAGGGCCAGCTAATGCTCTCCTGGAAAACTTCTGGACATAGCTGAAGGGATAACGCAGGCTGGGACAGTCCCTAATAGGCAGTACAAAGGTGCTCACCTCATTTTTGGGGGAAAAGGATTATGGACTTACACTATGTTGTGCCATTTGTCAGCAGCTTGTTTCATCTATTAGTGTGGAAGCTGAAATCAGCACTGTTGTTGACACTCAGGTACATGCTTGGCCTCATCACTGGAGCTGTGTTCTCCTTTCCTGGCAGAGCAGGAGCCTGTGGCACGGGGGTGATTGCAGAGGAGGGGCAGAGTGGGTGCTGAATGTGTCATGGCACCAGAACAGGCTTTGTCCCATGCTAACACTGAGATGTCTGTGCGGACCAGTACCACTTCTGCCCTTTCATGACATCCCAAAGGCAAGATGAAATGACCTGGCTGAGACTACTCAGACGTTATCAACAAGACAAAGTTCAGGGTAAGAGCATCATGAGTGTTTTTGTCAGCCCAGAACAGCCTGTTTGTAACTCGACAACTGCCATGGAGCCTGGGAACATCAATAAAAGCCATATTTCCTCCACCTTTATGTATCTTTTTCCCCTTTTGTAGCCATGTCTGCCCATTTTTTCAAAGGCAGAAAAAGAAACTATCATTCACAGCTCACACCTGAACAACAGAACTCTTTCATCCTGATGAAGAAAGATTACTTGATGGAATCAGAGAGTGTATCCAAAATCCTGTGTCTGAAAGAAGGGTTTTGATACAGTTTGATTATTCTTTTTCCTTCGTGCAGAAACTGTATTTCTGTTTCAGAAGACTCTTTATTTTGTTTTGATTCTTTTCCTTTTGTGTATTTTAGTCAATAAATGTCCAGACTTTGGCACTGATTTCTCATTTTGTTTGTCATGGCAACTGAGTAGTCCTTATTCTTCAGACCCTGAGGATTCTTTTACTCCTTGATTTTTTTCAGTAATGTAAACTTTTAAAAAATTCAGTTTATTTCAGGTGTTTGCTTTTAATGTCACTTCTGCATCTGAAATTTTATTGAAAAAATACATATGTTGCAATACATATTTGCAACATACTTCTACAGGGAGTAGCTCTTTTACTATGGTTGTCTTCTGAAGAAGTTTGGACCAGTAAGCTGGGCTCGCAAATCACTTATAAACTCAGCAGCTACAACCATGCCATTTTCTGTCCTGCCACTAAGTGTGTTGTGGAGTTTCCTACACAGCAAGTCAAGGTTGGGTACCCCTGTGTGGCCCAGTTATAGTGTGCCCCTATTCCCATTGTGTCTTCTGGAGAAACACAGATGTTCCCCTGCCTTTGAAGACTTGTGTTCTCAGTCAGCGCACACTTTGTTCTCTAAAACCTCATCCAATTTATATGAAAACTACTTCCAGTAAATCATCTCATGGTACAATGTTGCTCCAGTTTTGCAAGTCCTTTCGTAACCTTTCTTGATGCTTTTAGTAAATGTCTCCAGTGCTTGCATCTTTCTCATTGATAGTTTATGCTACCTTGATGCTTTGTGCTTGGCACTCATGCAGATATCTGTTTAAAAGTACATTTTCAGAACATAGATTTAGCCATCTGATTCCTATTAACAGTAATGGGAACTGCATGGCTAAGTCAATTACTACACATTGTGCTGAATATTTACCACTTAGTACCTTCCCTTTGTTTTCCCTTTAAGATGTTTTCTAGTCTTTCTGGAATTAATGTCTGATCTGGATATTGGAGCTGGATATGGGTCACTAAAACCCCTGCTTATACTGATTTGTATTTTTTGTTGCGTCCAGTGACAGAAGTGAAATATCTCTCCTGGTATTGCATGTCACCAGCAATAGACTCTGAGCTTTTTATTTTGATGCTGCTTCAGATTCACCCACAAAGAAACAGAGGAGCAGTGTGAGTTGGACTGAGGGTACCACCACAGGACTCTCACACAAGGTCTCTCACTGAGTGTACTGTGGCACTTCTCAAATTCCAACGCACGTTAAGTACTAAAATGAGAATAAAAATGAGCCTGAGCTGAACTCTGGTATAGATGACACAGACATTTCCCTTCTGTCTGCTGCTGTTTCCCTCACTGACAAGTGCAAATAAAGGTGGGACTTAGTGAATTGAAGAAGGTAAAGTCAAGTTTATCAGTGAAGGGAATAACTGGCAAAAGCCACAGACCTTTGGAAAGATCAATACCACAGCAGTAGTCAAGCTTGTGTGTGGTCTTGATATCCTCAAATGTGCATTTTTGCTTAGGGCGACACTACTTTTTACCAAAAGTATTTTTGTCATCTTCTTTGACTCACAAAAAGACTTTGTCCTTTCCATTTAGATAAGGACCTACTTAATATAACCTACATTTTTGTTTTGCCTCTGTAAAGACAGAGCAGTTTTTCTGTCAGAATAGTTAGAGGAGGCAAAGAAAAAACATGCCAAAACCTGTTTTATTTTAATTTCAAGAATTAGATATTTTTCTATTTTTCTTTGCAAACTATTTTTAACAAAATAGAAAATGGGCAAAAAATGTAAAAATATTCATCAGCTTTTTCAGAAATTGTTTTATTTCATTAGCTCTGGTTCTGGGTAAGATAACCTAATTAAAATGAAGAGCTGGGTGTAGACTGCTAGGTAGGTGAAGAGAGAGGGGATAAAAACTCCTTCTGCCTCACTGTGGTAGCTGACACCTCCCTCAGCAGGAGCATCAGCAATGAGAGGAGAGGACTGTATGGTTAAAACATAAGTATTACCTTTCTGGATGGTGCAGTGTTCAAGCAGTTTGCCCTTGGATTTCATAGGCAAAGCAGGTGGTTTCTTACCTCTGCTTCTCTTATATATTCAGTTGGCTATACTTAAATGTGGATTGTCAGAAGCAGTTCAGCACCAGGAAGAGTATCTAGCAGCACAGATATTCACCTCCTCCAGACACATTTGTCTCTGATTTGCTTATCTATCCACCAGGAAATGTAGAAATACCATAAAACAACTGGCCATTTTCTGAGACTAATATTCGGTGTTTAGCTTCAAACTAGCACCTAACAGCATTGCAGCCTCTCTGTCTGTTTCTACTGAACTTCAAAT
Organism: Patagioenas fasciata; assembly: GCF_037038585.1. Taxonomy (NCBI): domain Eukaryota; kingdom Metazoa; phylum Chordata; class Aves; order Columbiformes; family Columbidae; genus Patagioenas; species Patagioenas fasciata. The sequence goes on along the minus strand of NC_092522.1, from coordinate 86,544,475 downwards.
CTCACTAAACAAGATACATGCATAAAAGTTTGCAAAGGCCCTAATAATATTTAGATTGACAATAATTTTAGTCAGCACAACTAATAATTTCACATAGGAGAAGCTTCTCATTCATGAAAAAATTGTTCAGGGAGCTCCTATAATCATTGATTCTGCTTCTTAGCAAATCCTGTAATACTATGGATGTCTTAGAATGTGTGAAGAGATTTTGAAGGGCTGAGCTGAGAAACAGCATCCAATTCCTCTGAAATAAATCCTGACATGGTCTTGGTAAAACTAATGTGAAAAGTAGTCTGTCATGAGTTAAGGAATGGTTATGTAGTAAAAGTCAACCACCATTCAGTTTGTAGAAAACAGATTCTGTTGAAGAAACCTGTAACGTACCATAATTCGCTTTTGTAAGGCAGTAGGCTTAACATAGCATTCCCATGAACAACTTCGACTAATACTAATCTGCCATAAAATTAATTTGAGATACAAAAAGACTTTAACCAAACCAAACCAAACCCAAAAAACAGTAGAAAACAAAGATTTCTTCCAACAATAGGAAATTTGCATGCTATCTGACAATTTGGCAGATGCTGTATTATGGTAGGGTGCAATCCCTCGTCAGCCTGGCTCATACAATTGGGGCATAAACTACAGTTCCTGGAATGGAATGCATCCAAAGGAGGGTGTGATTTCATGTTTTTTGTATAAAATATAAGCATGCAAATCATACTGGAAGCAAGTATTCATTTAAATTTCCTAACAGAAAAAAAATGAATCAAAAAATGAACTTTTTACAGGGAAAAAAGTAGATTCTATGGAAGATTATTTTTTTCTACTAGCCATCTGAAAAGAAAACTCCTAATGAACTCTAAATGTTCATGGTAATACATTTTTAAAACAGAGTGCAGGTCAGTATTCCAGAATGAGAGACTGTATTCACCGAAAAGGGTCTGGAGACTATGAGTATGAGCACTTGCATCTTTGGTCTCTGTGTGAGGGACTAACGTAAGTCTTGAATGTACAAAACAAGGAATATCAATTAAAAATAGTATATTCTTTTATCTTTTGTGTACTACTGAGACCATAACTGAAAAAAAGATGACCATTTCTGGTGCTGCAGTTTAAAAGGCATTCTGAAAAAGCGAGAAGCATTCAAAAAAAGTTAAATGAAAGATTTTGGATTTGGAAAACATATTTCATACTGAGAAACTTAAGAAGCTTCATTTACTTATTTTGTTGAAGAAAAGGTTAAGGGATGATTTGATCATGGTCTGTGAGTATCTACCTCAGGAACAGATTTCTCATAGCCAGTACTTTAACCTAGCAGATAAAAAACATAATGAGAATCAGAAGTTGGAAGCTCAGGCAAGACAAATTTAGATTTGAAACACAGATCTCATTTTTAACACTGAAGGTAGTTAAATGTGAGCATAATTTACCTAGGAATGTGGCTGATTCTCTACCACATGGACCCTTTATTTTAGGATTTAATGTCCCTCTGAAACATATACCGTAGTTCAAATGGCAATTACTGAGAGGTTTCTGTGGCTACGTTCTGCTGAGAATAAAACAAAATAATCTTTTGATGGTGGCTTTCCAACTGAAAATCTATGAGTTTCAGCAAGAATGTGAAAATACAAACTGAATATTAGCCATGCCTTATGTCTACCTGAGACCACAGAAAACATGAAACTTCAGACCTGAAATGCAAACAGCATATTTTTAAAGGAGTGATGATTTGCATGTTCATCACTGTGGAAATGTCAGCTCCTTCAGTCTCTATCTGAGCAATAAAAAGAGAAGAATATTTATATTGTCTTTAAAGTTTGGCTTGAGCAGTGGATCATCAAAGTTACATGTAAGTATTTGATTGAGAACTCCACTACATGTGCCAACTCTATGCAAATGTTGATAAAAATCCTTATACCACAGTAGATTGCTGGACACTTAGGTTTCAGCATGGCTTCTATAGATAACTCCTTCTGAAATCCTAATTCTAATATCTAAATCACACCAGCTTTTTTTCCAGGTCTCTTGCTGGTAGTATATTTACTGTTGCATCTTTGACAGCCAGGCCAAATGCTCATTTGCACCAGAACTGATATGAGGATGAAGAGCTCCTTGATGGAAGTGTGTATAACTACTTGGCATTGCCAAAGGACCAATGACAGAAAACTTTACTTGTTTGATGATTACATCCATCCTATGCCTAATTGCTGTAAAACGTTACCTGGCACCCAGATTTTTCTGGACTAATGCAAGTTAGTTATGAACTACAAACCTGTGAACCAACTTCATTTTAATTTGGAAGTTTTTTAGATCTCCTAGTAGGTTTTCTCTTCCTGAGGGAACTCACATATATATTTTTAAAGAACCTTGGGAAGTCTGGTGGCTTTGAAATTACAAGCTCATGAGTTTCTGTAAAGGACCTGCATTTTTTGGGGGTAAGAAAATGAAACAGGATATATCTTGAAGTCTCAATCAATGGAATTGTTAGTGGTCATAGCTTTGAATGGAAGTGAAAGAGTCAAACTGTGCAAGTTAGTTGTGGTTGTTAGCCAGATTTGATTCATCATTGGTCTGTTTTTTGAAAAATCACTTCCACTTCTTATTCACCTTGCCATGGCTTTCTACAACTAATAATGGGACTTCCCTCCATGATACAAAATAGTATCACTTGGCATTTAATTTAATCAGTGACATGCTTACTTGGCTTACCTGAACAAAAGGTCAGGGAGAGAGGCAGTTATTCCTGAAGGCAGGATTCTTCAGTTTAAGTTTTGTAAAGATTGACAACACTGGGATGAATGAAGCAAATGAAGGAAAAGGAAGTGAAAAAGCGCTGATAAAGAGAGGTGGTAGAAAGGTAAAGGCAATTTGTAATTTGTATTTTTTGGATGAAAGTAAAAGAAAATATTGTGGAAGCAGAAAGGGCGTTTAATATGAACTGAGCCTGTGTTTGGGTGATAGCTGAGAGATAAATATAATGTGGAACTTGGCAGCAATACACAGACGCCTAAGCAGCTTCTGGAATCACTTCTCTTTCAGTATTCATCACATATATCACAATGGAGCTGTTTGAGAGGCATAAATAAATGTGACTCATAAATTTAACTGTGTTAGGCTAACAAGTTGCACTAAAACTAAATAAAATAAGGAAAGAAATCTGTTAAACACAGAGTGTTGGAGTATTACACAAGAAATGAAATATGGTTCATGTCCCTGGCTGGAGAAGCGCTCATGGCTTATCTTCACAGGTTATTTGGGAACAGGTTGGTACATGTGGCCCATGACAGCTTAGAGCAGATGTCTGCTAAACAGGTATAAATCACTGCAAGACCGAGTAGTGTAGCTCTGTTTCTGAAGTGAACAACCAAGACACATTTCCATTATATTTTTGCTAGTCTCCCTTCACTCTGTGCCTCTGGTTAATTTTCTAAAGGAGGCAGGAGCTGAAGCATTGACCAAGGTTGTGGGAAAGTTCAGTTGCAAGCTCGGGCTGTGTCCAGCTCTACAGACTCAAGCACATTGTTTCCTTTCTCTTTCCCTCCATTCTCACATAGCCTCTGTCTTTATACGTTTTATTCTTACAAGTCATCGGATAACATGTGCAGACTGCAGCTGGAGTGGGGACCAAAACTTTGGGATCTCACAGTCTCATTGCTGGGTGATGGGAGAACTGTGATGCATAAATAGACTGATTGATGTAGGCATGGTCTAGTCACAAGAAGAGGTTAGGACCTCTGGTTATGCTCCTTCTGAGATGTTGCAATACAGCTTATGAGACAGGTCATGAACCTCTTTAAATCACAGAGATGGTTGTTTAGAGATGATGAAAATCACAGCTCAGTATGATGAACATCCACATGTGGTGTTCTTCACAGAAGCTCAGCCATTGCTTGGCCAGGACCTAGGACTGCTGGAGGAGGCAGGGTAAGACAGTCTGCTCCCACCAACCTTACCCTGCCCATTCTTGCCAGCAGAAGAACCCACCTTCCCAAAGTGTGACCCAGTCCTGTCTTTCGCTTGCCTGAAACTTAGTAATCAAAGGCCTTTAAGTGTTAATTGAACTGATATGCTCTATTGTGCTTTGCATTGAACGTGAAGCTGAGGAAGACGTGCTCAATCTAACAGTATGTGCTGAATCATATGTGTGAAACTGCTTAAACTGCTTAGGCAGTTGCCTGGGGAATTTTTGAAGTGGTCTGTGTGCGTATGTGTAGTGTGTGTGTGTGTGTGTGTCTAGACGTTAACACTAGTACACAATTTAGGTACTTACTGTCATTGTTTCTCCTACAGAAATCTACTCTCGGAGAGATACTTTCTTGGAATTTCCATTCCTTGACCTTTGAGGAGATTCCCTTCATTTACTGGGGCTTAACAACGGGTCAGATATCTTAACCTTTAACTTCAGCTCAAACCAGCATTTCAAAAGTGCAGGAATTCAAAATGTTTTGCAGATCCACTCATGCACTTCCTCTTTATAAAAGAATTAGATTATGATCTGCTTTGTAACAGGGTAGCCATTTTTGCTTCAGTCCTGTAAGGTCTGCCTCTGCATAACTTCCAGAAAGAAAGCTAAATCTAAAATTCCTCCATTGGTTCTAGTGAGAATCTGCCTTGAACAACAATTGTGGACTTCGGCCCAGGAATAAAAAAAAAAAAAATCACCCTTAAATAGTTTGCAAAACATTGGGATAAGCTTTGTTGTTGAAATTTTTTTGGCTTTTCTTTGAAGCAGCACTGAAGCATAGTTGTCAGAGACATTTATTTTTTTATTGATCTGACACTCAAGAGCATATGATTTTGTTTTGTCCTTTTGTTACAATAAGCGTCTACCTTAAACCCTAACTGTACTGATATTGATTATTGTTGTTTTACCTTTTTATTATTTGTTTTGCCCATTTATTTTTATTTTGCCTATTAAGGCTTTTTCCACTTGGAACCCTTTCTAACAGCAATATTTTCATAATGCATAAGCTGACATAGTTAGCTGCATATTTCAGGGTCATCTGTACTATGTCTCATTTACGTTACCTGCAAAAGTCTTTTGCAGGTATTTCAGTCAAAAGCCCTGGCCAGTCAGAAGATAGAGAGCAGAAATATCACTAGCCATCTTCCAACTGTCTTTTCTTAGTAATTTGTAATGATAAGGGATTGAAAATGAAATTAAAATTCTTTTGTAATTTCATTATCCTGGAAGTGATTTTATAGCCTGCTGAGAATTAAATGTTGACATACAGCACAGTGTACAAAATAATTCCTGTTTTAATACATTCTTATGGCCCTCAGAGGAGCAGAAGCACAGCTCAGCTCAGCATTAGCCCGTGTATTACTTAGCTTTCCGGGTCTTTAATTCAAGATGAAAATCAAACAATAGTCTTTTTACCAGAGTAGTTCAGCCAGAACTAGCTAAGAAAATAGTTTTTCATTTTGAAGGGCTCTTACTCAAACCCTTTCAAGGTGTTTTTTGTAATTGTTTAATCCCAAAAATTGAAAACCCCAAATCCTCTGTAATAAAAGATGTGGGGCCCCTATGCACTAATTGCATTGCCTGCCCATTAAAGCTGATATGCACTAGTTAAAAAGCCATGATATTACACATAAAAGCATAATGCCTGAAATAAAATTCACATGGTATCCAACCCTAATGAATTTTTCAAGAGGTTCCGCTAGACTTCCAGGTATCTATGTAAATAAAACATTAGTATTTTAGGATTATTTTGATAATTCCACCATTAAATTCTAATGAATGGTAGAAATCATGTGTTTAGTTAACTAAATTTCTGACTTCTGCAGCAGATTTAAAATCAGACAGCAGTGGCTGAAATCACTACAAATGGTATGAAAGTCGGAAAGGGACAGTTCAGCTTATATGTGAGAAGCAGAGAGCTGCCCAGCTTCTTTCACAAGATTTTCTCCTAGGGTCTGGCATGAATTCAGGCCAGAAATAAAACAGGTTCCCTCCCAAGTTAATTTCTGAGCTCACCTATGACTTTCTTCCCAGTAGCTCACCTCCCACATCCCTCTAGCCCCTTGCCGATGGCACAGCAGAGCTACCTGTGCACCTGATGGCTTTGCCTCTGATTTCTCCAGCATCAGGACCCTCCTGTCCCCTCTGGGACACTGTGCTGGCTTCTCTGCCCTTGCTCCACAGCCCATGGCAGCAACAGTGCCAAGGTTTAAGAGCAGACATGAGTATGATACACACTAGCAGAGGCGCCTAAGAAATAGTTGCTGGCTGATGTTGCTCTGCCTACTTGGCTTGAGGTAAACATCGAGAGAGCCATAACTAATGTGTTGTCTCTTTAGCATGTGCTGAAAACAGCAGAAAAGTCAACTTGCTTGCTGCACACTAATTTCTTTTTCCTTCTGTGATTTTTTCTTAAAAAAAAAATAAATTTTTTTTTTGTTTGTTAACTTGTTTTGGATATTCATTTTAATTCATTTGATATGAATGAAGCTACCAATTTTTTGAAACAAATGAAGACATTCCACGATCCATAATCTTTGCATCCTCTGCTGAAGCCAGCATTTTCGGTGTCAGCCCCATCAGCAGTATCTGCTGCCTTTGAAGTCTTTGAAGTCTCCACAGCTCAGGCTGAAGGCATTCAAAAGGGAGAAAGTAGCATGTCGGGGGAGGTAAGGGGGAGAGGAAGGATTTTTTTCTTTACCTACAGCCACTCTTTACACTGTGAATGGTAGAATTAGAACACTTAAAAAAGTAAAGCATCCCATTGATTTTCCCTTCAAAAGAAGTTTCAGCCTAAGCCAGGGTTATTTGAAAGCCTTCTCAGGTAACAGACAAAGTGTGACCTGATGAGGTTGGAGCTGCAAGTGCCCATTTTAGGGGGTAAAAAAGAAAGGGAATGGATTTTCTAAATGTCATCTTATTTCCACTGTTTTAATATGTCCTGGATAGGAAACACTGTGATACTGTGATATATTTTGGGAGAAAACCGTGAGAAGAAATGCTCTGTTAAAACTTTTTGTGATTTGCACATCATTGTACTGCAAATTTGTCTTGCTATTCAGTTCCACAAGATGTGGAGTGGGAGTATTGGCTCAAAAGGCCCTGGCTGGACAAGGGGTCCACTGAGCAGCCTTGTAGGGAAAATGGACTTTGTTCAGAACCATGTTTGAGGTGGGAGGTTTAATAGAGTAGGCTAGTGGAGAGCAACAATGAGTGGGAGCTATCAGGTGTTCAGCTAATACCACATGGAGCAACCAAAGGGTAGCCATGGTGCAAGGGGAAGATATGTCGTCAGACTCATGTTGTCTCTGGCCATGTCTGCTCTGAAATCAGAGACAGCGTACTTGTGACACGGAGCTTCAGCTAATAAGCCTAGAAGAAAGGGTTATCTTCTCATATGTGACACTCTGCTAATACGGTCACACTGCTTCTGGACTCTTCATATGTACCTTAGGAGATGTGCATGACGTACCAGGTTCCTGAACAGTTCTCAGCCTGCCAATGCAAAAGACTTGACAGTTGTTAAAAGCACATTTGGGGCAATTGTCAAAATAAATTCTGAGAGACTGGAAACGTACTGATTTATTCAAAAATATCAGCTTGATAGCTTGAGTCAGAAGAGGACTAGAAAGATTAGGAATACTGGCTCTGTCTCATTCAGAGCTGAAAAAGTGATATTTTGTACGAGTGAACTGAAAATGCAGAGGGGACAAATATCAGATTGGGTCTGTCAAAATGTTTCATTTAGCTAAGTTCAAGATCTTCTGTGTGACTTCTCTCATTTGGAAACATATTTGTCTGTTAATTTAGTTATCCCCAAAAAGGCATTTTGACACACAAAAAAAGAGACCTTCATAAATTCGAAAATGTCAAAACAGAACTTAGTCAAAACTTTAAACCTTTTAAAAATGGTAATGAGAAAGCATTATTTCTGAAGAATTGTCAGGAAAGGCTGGGGCTAGTTTTACTGATGCTTTCCAAGAATTTCTTTGCTGTTGGAAAAGTTGCAATATGTTTTTGGCAGAGTAAAGTTGAAAAAAAGCTGTCAGCTAGAATAGAGACTGGATCAGAGTCCTCAGGTCAGTAGGAACATACCTTAAAATTAGTGTAACCTGTTAGTTATCACTGTAAGTAATTGCACTAATTAGGTTAAAGAAAATATGATCTGGAGAAATAGACTGTTGGATACATCCTTAAGCAGAAAGAAACTTTGCTTCTATAGGTCAAAAGTAAGAACAGAGTAACTATCTTTGCTGTCAATAATGATGAAAAAAGTAACTCAGAAAATTTGTCTGACAGATATTTGGGATTTACTCAAATATGCTCAACCGTATTTATTTTCACTGTTAATGAGATATAATGGGAGGTAGAGTAACTTTTATACACATTATCTCTGGGACAATGTTATATTAATAGGAAAGAATAAAAACATTACAAAAAAGAATGTCTCTCTACCTTGTGTTACAGCATGTGATAATATATGCAGTATTGCTCTATGTATGTTACTCCTTTGGATGAAAATATAGCAATGAATAATAAAAATTATGCTAGGTCTGTGCAACACAGATGTTTTTCAGCAAGGTTAAGAATATTGACCTTTATGCTTATGAAATGGAGTAACTCAGTTTTTCAAACTAGAAATATAATGAAATATAGGAAATATTCCCTTACAGCCCAGTTAGGAAACCGCACACTGTTTTTATCAATGAAGATTAATCCTTCCTTGTGTATTTACTAGTGCTTTTCTTGTATGATGGTTGAATGTTGGAAGTAATAGACCTTTTATTACTTCATTTGGGAAACTGTTTTGCAGTCGAGTGCATCTTTCACTGTCACTCCATTTGGAAGCCTGTTGTATATATTTATTTTCTTAATCTTACCCAATTCTTCCATTCTTTAATCCATTAAATAAGTAAATAATTTATTTTATCCACTTAAGGTTTTAACTCCTACCTACACACTTTATGTGTGCTATCACTATACTTTCTTTTTTATCACAGTTTTTATTAACACAAATCTTCTGTCATCTGATTTGCTTTCCAAGTATGTCTCTCTTTTTTGTGGTAATGTGATGACGATGTTGTGAATTGAACCCTGTGTATGAGCCACAGTGTGAGAATAGACAAGGGCCTCACAGACTTGTGGATGAATTTCTCCCTTTCCAGTTTTCTACAGGGGCATAATCAGTTTCCAGTTTTGGTAGTTTCTGAATTTGAAATTTGTTTCGGACTACCTGCCTTTGAACAAAGCTAGTCTATTGGCTGTGAGCAACCTGCTTAACCTGTTTCTAACTTGTTATCCACTATTTACAGCATGTGTTCTACTTTCCAACAGGTTGATTAAAATTTATGTATGTTGTGGAAGGTGAATCCAGAAATTTCAAGATGGTAACACGAATATTTTTAGTGGGGACATATTATTACAAGTAAATAGAGGACATTGGCTTCCTTTGAATAGTCTTGTTAAAAAATTTTGCCTGCTAACGTGACAGAAAACAATGTTTCAGGTACTGTTTGTGTATGATACAATATTTCCATTAACATCTCACCAATATGACATTTTTCTTTGTTTTCTTGCAGGGTTGTTTTTTAAACTAATGAATCATCCATTATATTCCTGAACAAAAACTAGCCTTTTGGCCAAATGAAACATGTTCAGCCTTTGTTCAGCCTGTCAGTTGCAAAAGGAATTAGTGTCATGTGGAAAAATAATAATTACTTTCCTTCCTGCTCACATGATATTAAGTGGAATAAAATTTGGCAGGCCTGTTGTGCAAACTGAATTTTTCTTGTTCCTGAAATCTTTTATGTTTTAAATTCTGCATACTGCTGTGGTCTGAAGAAGGAGCTGAGGTTTTTGATATCCACAACATTTGTATTTGTCATGCCTTTCAATGTACCTTGTGAGCCTTCTGAAATGAAGGATTTTTCAGACATGGGGCATGCTATAATAGCACTGATTTGAAGGCCTGCTTGTTGAGGTCCATCTCATTTTTTCAGTTATGACCTCTTGATGCTGGTTTTGTGTCTTCTTAGTGTGTAAATTGTGCCTAACAGATGGTATAAGTAAAGTCATGCCAGAGATATCCTATGTGCATCTGTTTTGATTATTGGGATCCTCATGACCGTTCATGAATTACACAAGCAATGGGGGTTTTCAGATCTTCAACACCTAAGGTGGCCAGAATGAAACTATCTTTCTTCAAATAACTTTTAAAGTTAAAATGAACAAACAATCGTTTTTTATAATATAAAGCTAATGCATGGCTCCAGTGGTGCTTCAAGTGGAAGCAAGATTTTTTTAGAATAAAACTCCTATTCCCAGGCAGTGCCCTGGAGGAGTCAACTATTGATGTCATTCTAACTTATGAAATCCACCAACATTTTCAATCTGAGTTTTGATCTAATTGTTGTAAAAATGTCCTATAAGGTAAAAGCTACTGATGACCTTCAAAAGTAGCTAACAAAGGCTTGTTCTTTGCTTTAACAGATCCAGTATTTCAAATACATTTCAAAAAGGTACATTGGATTCTTCATATGATTGTGGTTGATGAAGCGACTCTGAGGGATAGTTCTACTCTCATTTGTCCATTTGTTAATGCAATATTTTCTTCAACAGCTAGACAATTTTTTAAAACCCCCAACCCCTACAGATTCTTAGATTCCCTAGGGCTTTCTATTGCAATTTATGACCTTTTGTCCTCTTACATTTCAATTTTGAATGATTTTTCTCTTACACTTATTTTTATTGTACTGTAAGAATTTATCATGATTACCCTAAAACTATTCCTATTCTTGTCAACTGTTTGGGAAACCACTCTTGTAAGACTTCAGCATTAAGTCGAAAGATTTTCTATTTATTCAGTTTTATAAGTTTTTTCCTCCTATCTGTATTGCTGGTGATACTATTTCTTCTATCATCTGCTTCTGGAAAGCTGAGTCTTCTTTGTTCACATTGTATCTCTGGAGCTCCATAATAAATGTTGCCAAGTTGCAGCTCATTCTTGTAGAAATATCGTTGAGCTTACATAAAATTGGACCAAATTCTTCTGAACTAAGAGAACTTATATAGGGATTAATTTGGTACACTGTATACAGCCTAAATTGGTTTTGAGAATTTCTGTTCTACAGATCTTTTTAACCAGTATGGTTGTCGACTATGACTTGTTCTCTTCCAGATTTGCAGACAATAGGAGCTATGGTTGACAGAACATTTTGCCTTGTTTTTCCTTCTCTAGAATACTCTCTTCTCAGTGTAGTTTGATATTGTGGGATGCAGAACAGTACCACAAAATGTACTGCCTTCTTTGTGTAATACCTTTAATCTGATACACCAGGTAGAGGTCTATGGCAAAGTTTAAAAATAAGCAGAAAAGCAGAGATAGAAAGTCGAAGTACAGCAATGGAGGGAATATGTTTTAGATCAGTTCAGAAAGACATGGAGAGTCATCATTCACTACAGGATCCATTTTGAAGTTGCACAGTAAAGAAGTTAGGGGCACCATGCTCACAAGTTCAAGATAGATGATGAACAGCATGGTCTCTACAGACTAGCGCTATGGAATCTGAGGCTTGGCACAGCCACAGAGGAAGCAGGAGGGCTGGAGGCATGTGTAGGAGCAAGTCTGGAGAAACAGGAGATTGATTAGAGTTGTCAGAGTTCCCATTGCAGCCCTTTCTTTAACACAAGCTGAGCCTGATGCAGGTTGACTGATATGCACACCACTCCTTATCAAACCTGGAGTTAATGCTGGGCAGAAGGGTAGCTGGCACAGAGAACATGCAGGCTGTAGCCTTACTGTACAAAAAATCATCCCACCGCTTAGCAATTTTCAGCTATCAGCAAGCCAGACTTGGTTTTGATGTGAGGAATTCCAGCTGCATTTTGAGAGATGACAAGACTTTTCAGAAGAGAAAAGCCAGGATTCTCACGGTAGACTGGCTAGAAATGAAAATCTTTGCCTCCCATCTGGCGTCCCCTGTCACATATTAGCTCTGCTGCCTGGAGAGAGACCAGAGCTCTCCATAGCATGAAGAAAACCAGCAGAGTAGGCACCAGTGGTTTCATTTGAGGGAAGACTTGTGTTATTTGGTCTGGAAGATACTTGTTCAGTCTGATGCTTCCATCAAGTGTTCAATTTTTCCATGAAGCATCACGACATGCATTCCCACAGCTAGATGTTTACAGGGACAATCACAGTATTCCCAGGATCAAAGGTGCCAGTGGGGTAGAGAAAATGTCAAGGAAAGAGGATGAGATTCAGGAGAGAAATGGAAACTGTCTAATTGATGGCACAAGTTAAAAATTAAGAAGAGAATACCATGGTCCAATCAGTCAATGGCAGATGCTGACTGGGAACAGGGGCCTACTAGTAGATATTGCAATTCTAACCTGAAAAGCTATGATTATTTTAGACAGAACTTGAAGGAGGTGGGTTTTTGTAAATATATATATATATATATATATAATTTGTGTATTTATAATATTTTCTGATGTAATCAGCAGATCTCCCTGCTCCTTTCAGCCAGGCACATCCCAGCTCTGAAGTTCTGGACACTTTTTTTTCACTGTTGCTGTTTACACTACAGGAAAAAAGTAAATATTTTGCTTGATCTGCAATGAGATGTTCCCTTTCCATGGCTCAGTGTAGAGGCAGTGATGAATGCAGCTCTGATGTTGATGGCAGATAAAGGGGCTTATCAAAAGGGGGGTACTGAAGTGACAGAAGGGTAAACCCTCCCTCTTTCTTTGTAAGATGTTTCCCAGCAGTGAATAAAGCTTAAATGTGGTATAAATCATACTCTATTCAATCAAAGAGCTTAAATGACTTACAGATTTTGAGTGTTTTCTACACTAACCCCAAGTCTGGGTTTATGTTTTCATTTTCTTGTGTGTATTTATGGCCTCCCAAGCTTCATTGTACCATTAGATAACCATGCAGAAACTTTTCTTGTCACCATTATGGTTGTAGCTATTGCTATTATTGCTTTGTGTCTATTTACTGTGTTTAAGGAGTTCAGACATAGATACTGTCAACTGATGTATTTCCCTGGTTATACAAGATGGGACTGGATTATTGGTTTCAAGCTGGGTGCTCTGTGTGCTGAAAAGTTACAGAAAGAGGTGAAATGTGACTTTGAGATAGATTGAGAGCAAGAATTCCTGGACACAGTGTTTGCTGGTCTTGTGCAATCGTGATTTCCTGAAGAACGAAAATGCCTGCTGTTAATGGCTTTTATTGAGTTAAGCTTGCTTGGCTTTCTATTCCCTCTTTGTAAGTAAACAAAACAAATCCAGGTGCAGTGCTAATCTGTGCTACTGATTTCTCAGCCAAATGGAAATAAATCTGGAAACCATAACCCTAGCCACCTCCACCAACCTAACTGCGTGAACTAACAGGACAATGTTGATTTAATTCTGAATATTGAATGTTTCCCTTGGTAATGAGCATTCTGTGTGCTAAGAAGTGACACCAACTGGGCTGAGAAAAACACCTGGCCCCGCAGTTCTCTTCTCCTCAAGCACAGGTGGGCATCCTCAAATATTTCAAGCATCTTTATATTCCAGTTTCAGCAGTGTGCCTCCAGCTTTGACTTCAGCATTTTACTGAAATCAACCTTCTTCAAAACCTCCTTGAAAGGCTCGATCTGCGTTAGGCACAACCATGGCTTCCCAGATTGTCACAGAAGTGATCATTCTTTGCTGAGGCTTGAAATGATTGAATATCCCTTTCTCAGCCCTGCAGCATGGTGTATTTAGGCTGTATTGTTTTCATCTCATCCTTTTCTCCACCCTTGCAGCAAAAGCAAACTAACTGACCATTTTTTAATTTCAGACTCCTATGTTTTTTTCTGAAAGAGATGAATGTTATTTAAAATGCCATCCCACCCATAATGTTAAACTAATAGATCTGCTTAATTATGGGAAAACTATGTGTATGGATATTAATAAAAAATCCTTGAGAAAATGTTTTTTGAATGCTGATTGCTAATGAGATCTAATGATACCAAGCAGTGTGCTGCTTGTGACGTGTGCACTTGACCCTTTAACCAAAGCAGCAGTAGTTTGGTAGAGGGTCCAAAGGAGGAAAAGGCCTGAGCCGTAGCCAGGCCAAGAACTCCTTTAGTTTCAACCCATTCTCTGAAAACCTGCAAAGTAGCAGCATGACGCAGTGAGTACTGATGCATATGAGCTTGGAACACAGTGCGATTAACACATGAATAGCAGGTGGCTTTTCCAAGACTCAATAAGTATCTAATTAATTTGTGGGTACAAGGAAGCTCATGCATACCTTTCCCATCACGTAGAATTTGACTACTTTATTCCATAAATGTGACAGTCTAGGCGAGATGCCTTTGAGCTCTCCCTGATCAGCAGTATGGTTGTATGGCGGTGATCTCCCCTGGAGCTGAGACACCTACTGAGGTTGTTTCTCGAGGCAGAGAGACCTTTTACCAATGGCCGATCTTTGGTAAGTGACTGGCAGCATGCTGAGTTAATACTAATGAGACATTTCCAATCCATGTAGCTACTCAGTATTATTATAAACTTTGTATAAATAATTCCATTAGACATAAACTGTTGCCCAAGTCTGAAACTAATATTGGACCTAGCTACACTCAGGGTCCATAAGGAGTCTAAGAGGCAAGGGGGTCTACTCTGAACCTCATGACTCAATAGGGGGATCTTCCTTATCCTTTGCATCTCTGGTCTCTTTGTGAATCATTCTAACTCAATTCAAACGTGACACTGCTCTAAGTATTTCAGCATGGTAAGTGTTTTAAAATTCTACTGAAACACTGAAATAAGTTACAGTGCCACTTAGTAGAACACTCTTGAGTGAAAGTAATAGGCACCAGACAGCACTGCTTCAGAAAAAGAGCCCAATTACACATACTACATATCTATATTTCCTTCCAAACATACTTCTTTTCTTCTTAAACAATCAGAATTCCCAACTGTTTTCACTAGGAGTTATGGTTAAGCAGGAATAAGCTTCATGTTACAGTTAATGTCAGCTTTCTGCAATATTTGAAAAACATGTAAGTTTTAAAAAAAATGCTGCTACCTCCTGCTGCTAGAAACGCTTGAATAGTCAGAATTAAATTTAGTGAATGATGAGAGTTAAATTTAGTGATGTAGCACCTTTAATGGCTATGAAATGTTTCAGACAAGGCTATGTGACTAGGAACCTCATAGTTGCAAGAGATCCCTGGAGCCAAACATTTAACAAGGCTTCTAGAGGGGTATTTCCAGGCAACGGTTAATATTTACAAAGAAGAGGGAAGATCAAACCACATGTTCCAGCAGAGTGGCTTCAAAGCTTCACAGTGGTGCAAATAAAATCCAGATATCATTGCTAAAGGACAGCAGACTAGACCTTGTAGGAGTAACACCTTTCCTACTGTGGGAAGCAAAGAGAAGAAGGGCCTTGTTAGCCTGAATATTTGGTATCACATACCTCAGCTCTTTGCCTTTCAGAAAGCAGCAGCAGATGTAGGTTTCCATGGCAGTATCCCAAAAGTAATGCTCCGAGGGCAAGGAAGCTTGTTGCTGCTGCCACCTCAAAACCCTTCCCTTTCTGGAACTCTTGTGTGATCAAAATACGCAGCAGGATCATCTTGATGTCACTTGCAAACTGTGATTCTAGGCAGTGTCCTGGATGCACAGATGGGATACAAAAGACTGCACTGCTATGTATGTGTAGGTATTGCTAGAACTGATACAAGGATGAAGCACTGATTACTCCTGAGCAGGTGAGCAATGGGTTATGAGCAGAAGCCAGTTCATGGGTTACAAGTAGGTGTTGTGTGCACATTCAAGAATGATACTGTTATACCAGGGCCCCAGAAAGAAAAAAGAAAAGCAAACTTTCTCATTATGTTTTTTTTTTCTTCCTTCAAATGGCTGTGTAGTTTGGCTACAGCGAGAAGAACAAGAGGGAAGCAGAGTGATTTGTACCAAATAGCTTTCATTTCATTTTAGAGAAACACTTACCTGAAATCACTCACTTCTGTCCTTCTCTGGTGGCAGGTTTCTATTTTGCTTATAGCGAAGACCCATAATTCACTTAGTTAAGTGTTTTTCTGTTTTACATTACTTTGGAGATACAAAACGTTAATAAATCTTGGACACTTGCATTTCCTAGCACAACTTTTATTTATATATATGTAGAAGTATTTTAATAGAGTAAGGGTTATCAGGGCTAGTGTTATACTTGACGAAAACTCCAGCAGAACTTAAATTCCTGCTATATCCAAAAGAAGTACTTCTTCTTGCCTTATTACCATCCAATCCCATACTTCAAGTCAGATTTTAGAGCTAGAGAAAGCCTCAAAATCTGCAGTGTATGAAGGATTAATGTAATACAAAATCTTCTAAATGAGTAGGAAACAAAAGAGTTTACTATGACACGATGAGCATCAATATAGTCTTGAACCAAAGATCACTGAAGGTATGGGAAAGATTCTCAGTTACCTTGACAGACTTTGAACAGGATCATGTTTTGTATTGAAAAATCTGAAGTGATTAGTTCCTTTGTGTGTTTTTCTACTTCCTTTTTCATTATTGTGTTATCTATCTGGTAAGGATTATAGCTTCTTGAATACTCCATTCTTAAAACATCAGTGGCATTTGAAAGTACAAGTTTATATTAAAAAAATCTAGAAAAATAGTTATTAAAAACTTTTTTCACTGTCAACTTCCCCAAAGCAAATGAAAATGCCAGTTTTTTCTGGTTGACAATAATTGCCTTTACCTAGCTAAGCTGCCATAGTTTCTCATGGGAATTTAAAGTCCAGGTGTATGAAACACTGGCTTTTTATATAAGCTGATACTTGTTTAAATCACTCATTGCCTCCTACTATGTCCTTGGGGTGTGAATAATTTTTACTCTTGATTTTATTTCAGGATGGAAAAAGAAAAATTACTGAGCTTTTCCATGGGATTTGAATCCCACTTTTTGATGGATGAGTCCTTGTATAGACTGGGTGTGGAATCTGAGATACTTTGGGCTTTGATCCCTGATCCTTCAAAGCATTGAAAATCATACTATTCTTTCAAAATAGAAGATGCAAAACAACTACCCTGTAAGACAGGAAATTTCTTGTTGTTTCTCAAGTCAGTGGAAACTAAGAGTGATCAATATTTTGTAAGAATGTGTACAAAAACAGCAACAAAGGTCACACAAAAACTCCTGTGAAATAATCAGACCAATAAAGTATGTAATATACAATGAATATTACAAATGTAAAAATACAGGTAGTCCTAGAAACAAACATTGTATACTCCTGGGCACCTTGTAATAATGCACACTTTCTATCCATCATATAGTTAATGTTTATTACACATTTGTATACAGTAGTCCTGCAAATGTGAGTACCTTACCTAACTGCCAACAGTCAAGGCAAAACCAAAGAAAAAAGACACTTTCATCTGCTCCATTTTTTCACCTTACATATTCTGCAATGCATCTTTATATACAGGTAGCCTATATGTGGTTTCAGAATTGCAGATACAGTAAGTGAAGGTCCACCTTTATTTCCTATTCCCAACCCTGGCATGCCAGCCAGGTAGGGTTACTTACATTTGTCTTTATCACTACGCAGAAATAACTCTTTAATCAGTTTTCTAACCTAAGAGCACGAGCTTTCAATTTTATGTAAGCTATCAAGACAATCTCCTGCACCATGTTGTCCTCTTTAATATATTGTTATGGTGTTTTGTAATCCTCATAGCTTGTAAGAGTATTTTGCAAAAATAACTCAAAAGCTTTTTCTCTCAGTGTTTTTTCCCTGAAAGAAAAGGCATACTGCCAACAGTGGCTTGCAATATTCCTTCCAATTTACTAGAGAGATTTGCTGTGTCTTCCATTTTTTCTTTTCTGGTCATACCTATATTGAAAGAAAAAGAAAAATAGCCAGCCCTCCCCAACAGCTAAAGGATATATGAAATATATCAGATAAAAGTTAATTCAAATCCTTTATGCACCTGAAAAAGATGGACTTTGTGTCTTAAAGATTGAAACATTTGGGATTCCTGTCTGCTCTATTCAGCAATGCTACCAGCCCTGTCTTTTGGTGTCCCCTTTATTCTGCAGTGCTGAGTCCAAGCAGGGTTCAGATCTCGTCTTGGTTTCCTATGATAGTGGTGGTAATGGCAACACATAATAAAAAAGATCAGTGTTTTCAATATCCCTGGAATAATTTTCCCTGGCTACGGAAAGTAGCCATACCTTTAATTAGTGTACAGAGACTAGTTTTCCTTTTTTTCTCAAGGTGCTGAACACTAGACTTTTCTATTAAAACATAAACATGAGTCAGAAAACAAATAACTAAATAAAAGGTATACTACGTGAAATATCAGCATAGCTGCTGTTCTCGTAATGATTTTACAAATATTCTAATAATAGAGAATAAAAAAGTGAAACAAAGGTAGAGATTATTTTAAGTGTCCTATGACACACAAAAAAGAGCAGTGCAAAATTGCTCATGCTGGTTAGTGAAAAGAAACAGACATTCCAAGGGCTTGATTTATGACATTGTTAAGTAAGCAAACATCTGATATTAGGTCAAATGAATTGTGCATCATAACTGCTATTTCTCTTCACAGAAAGGCTAATATCTAAGTGAATGTCTCACATGGAGACCCTTATGTGGTATACTAAATTTACACACATATCTTATGTGACCTAGCAAAGCAGGAGGGGTGCTCAGTGTAACACGCAGTGCATCACATTGTGCCATGCCTAGAAAGATTTACGATTATTTACCGCTGTTGGTACAGGATGAAAAAACTGTGTAACTGAACAAACTAATAAATTGAAGGTAAAAAAAGGGCAGGAAATGGCTGAGGTCCACATGTTATTTAATTGTAAAAACAGTAATTTTCATTTCACTTTCAGTGAAGACAAATTTTGAAAAAAATGAAACATCTTGAAAAAGAGAAATACTGGATTTTTACTGGCTCTACTAATAATGGTCTTATAATAACAGGGTTGATAATACTGTCATAGGACCTCCACTCGACCTCCACTCGGCAAAGTCCTTCTGTATGGAGTTATTTTAAGTACAGGCTTAAAATTTCCCATGATTTTTTGCTTGTTCCAGGGCCTAGACTAATTATATTTTTGGAATAGTACAGTACATGCACAAATATTGATACAAATTATAATACTAAAGCAATGCAGAAGTATTTATACACTGTTTTGAGGACAGCTGCAGGTTTTCCAAAGTGAGTTAGAGCAGTAGAAAAAAACATGCTTAAGCTGCGAAGCAAATACACAAAGAAAATAAAATCAGATAATCAGTTTCATTATATGTATTAATGTAGTCAAAGAAGATATTTTGTTACCTGAAAATAAGCCACCATTTTGAAGTAGATTTTTGTGAAACCAGTTACTGGTGACTATATTAGGGATGTGTTAGAAGAACTTAAACGTGAAGGGTAAGCTTACGTTGTCTCATTCTCCTAAAGTTTCTGAACTGACTTTATGTGCAACAGAATGGAGGGGGGAAGAAACTTGACTTCGAAATCTTTGTATTTTCTGCTTAAGAGAAGAGATGGCATATGCATGAATATCTCCCCCTCTTTACGTTGTGCATTTTTTTCTCTCAATAGCAGTAGAATCACACTTCTGGGCTTGATGGCCCTTAATCAGTTTTCATCAGGTGACAGATTCATGTTCTCCAGTTGTCTGAAAGTGTCTGGCATAAATGTTTGTTGCTTCCATAGTCATCTTATTTTAAAAAAGTGCCTGTCACAAAAGAACTTCAGGCATCAGAACTGCTTTTTTTCCTTCTTCTCTGCTGCTATTCTGTGCCACTGCACTGATGTCTCATTATACTTGTACAAGAAAGGCTATTATCCTTCACACGTTTAGCTGCTGATCTAAATGAAAGTACATTATCTAAATAGTTGAATCAAGAAGCATACAACTAAAGCTCATTTCAGTCTGATCTGTAGTTCTTGGTGCTTTAGCAGGTTAACAGCTTCCTGTGAAATTACTTTATTCAAGGGTTTTCACCATAATTTGGTCATAATGTGGTCTAGACCAAATGGTAATAAGAACTTGCAGAAAATCTGCAGTTCGTTTTCATTTTATGTCTCAGGAGGAAAATGGGTCTTTTCTAAATAATTCAGCAGTTGCTTTCAGGAACAATATGCACATTATCAGGGATAGGTCTAACAGGGAATTTATCTAACAGCACACAGTATTTCAAATACTTATCACAGCACACGAATATTGTGATATTGAATATCATCCTCTTAATATTAAATGGTCAGTTAGTTAAGTCGCTGCATATTTACAGCAGTAATACTGGAAATAACACACAAATTAAGTTCTTTTTTGAGTGCCGTCCATTTATTCCATGCTCTCAGAGGATCTCAGTGGCACTGTAATAGTATTCTGTCTGTGCCAGCATATGTTATTATCATCGTGGAAGTTTATACTAGAGATCATTCTGTCATTAATCTAGGCTTCTGGAAAACCTCAGAACAGGAAGAGCATGTCATGGTAGAAATCAAACAAATATATCATCTAAAACCAACGGAAGTGGAATTCAAGCTTGCGTGCTGCATTTCCATTCTACATGCTGTTTACTGGTTGTGATGCTAACATTTGTACGTGATGTAGGCTGAAAATATTTAATTGGCTTTTGAAGGAAATTAAACATATTTTACACCATTTGGGTGATTTTTTTTTTTTTTGTCTTGAGGTTAAAAGCTTCATATAAACAATGTAACCTGTACCAGCTTCAGTGTTGCAAGTAGATTAAAACCCAGAATGTCCATTGCAATGCTTTTTTATGTATATGAAGTACATCCTCCTTTTCACCATAAACATTCAGGAAATTTATCCAAATCTGATATATTCTTAAAAATAGGCCAGATGTTTTATCTCTTCAGAAATAAATAAAGGGATTTATTCTTCTGTTATACCTCTCTGGTTGCCCTCTTTATTTCCAGTCTTCCTACCTGTTTAAATCTGCATTGTATTAAGCAAATATGGATTATTGTTAATAGCCTTCTGAAAAAGCAGACACCTCTGACTTTAACATGGCAAGGAAAAGATTTTGAGCACCAAACCTTACTCTCACATAGGCCTGAACCACAAAGTCACAGAGAAATGTGAAGGACAAGGGGGAAGAGATACAAGGATATGAGCAACAAAATCAACAGATCTGAAGTGGACATAAATTCTGGTAAGCTGTATTTCGTGGGTTCTCGAGCAACAGCTTCCTTTGCTGGTGAAACTGAAAACAGAACAGTGTCCAGACTAGGCAAAGGATAGTGACTCCATAACTGGGTGGTTACAAAATCTGTTGGGTACATGATATAGGTTTGGACTTGCTGGCTCTAGGGAAGACCTGTCTGCTAGATGGAGGCTTCAGAATAGGAATTGTTCAGTTGACCCTTTTACATGTTACTGAGCTGAAGGCAGCCTTACAGCTGCCAGCTTCAACACCAAACTTTGTCTGAGTTATGGATGGGAACTTATGGTATTCCTCTAATTATGTGACTCTGCCAATCAAGTGGATGCATAGATAGTAAGAAGACAATGACAGAACTGGATGTTATCATTTCCTTGTAGAAACAGGTGGGGTATCTAAAATGGGACTTCAGATTTTCTCGCTCTCTGAAGTATGTATTTCATTAGAGACACCTGAACTTGCTTTGAACAAGCTGGTGTGGCTCTCCAGCATAACTCAGGCATTAGCTCAGGTCTGGGAAGCAGCGAAGCCATGTTATCTCAGCATGCCACCCTGAGGAGAGCATGTCTGGCTTTGTTGCTTCCAGTTTTGGAACAGGCTTGGTTGCTGTGAGCTTGGGAATCTCTGTGCCACAGATGTTTGCATGCCCTGAAAAGCAAATCCAGCCTATTATACTGCATACATCAAATCTGACATGCGGTTGCTGCCCTTATTGTCATCCTACTCAAAACTATAAAAAATTGAAATTTACTTATTTATTTAATTTCTTAGTCTTTCTTACTTGCCAAACTCACTGGTCTTATCTTTGACCTGTAGCATAACTCTGAAGTCTGTGCTGCAAAACCGTATTCAAAGTTTTGAACTCTTTCTCCACTCAGGTTATCTGCCTTTTACTTTTAGGCTGGGCGCTTGTTCGTGTTCCTGTGCAGGCAAGAACTTTCAAGTCATAAGCTTTAGTTTTCTGCTTTTCCAACTATCATTTTCAATCTTATAGGCTGAAAGTGCAGCAAAAGTTCTTTCTAACATATATATTCCTTGTCTCCCTGCCTCTCTGTCCAGACTTGTCTCCTTCTCACTTTTCCTCCCACTTTCATCTGTCTTCTTTTCACTGGTCTGTTCCTAATTTTATTTTATTTTCTACAGATCTTCAGTTTAAAAAACTCACCCCCAACTCATTCCCCTCAAAATGTGTTCAAAGAAATATCTTCATTCCTCATATTTCTTCAAGACCCCTACAAGTGGGTTTTGTTTCTGAGGTTTTGGATAGATATTTCACTTCTATGACAGACATTTCAGGGTTCATATCACTGCATCAGAAATATAGCCAGTCCAGACTCATAAATCAGTATTACTAAGGTGTATCTGAAGAACTGAAACACTTTTATTGCAAACATCAGTGATAATATGGGCCTCAGAATTGCCCTGGAATATGGATGAGTACAAACCATTTAGGAACAAATATTCTGGCTGATAACTGACAGCCAGCCGAAAGCAGCCCTTGATAAAGATAAATAACCTGTACTCAGGGAAATTTTTTGCATCATTAAACATGGTGAGCATATTAGCTAGCAGGGGGTGGAGCTGAGTCCCTAAAGAGATAAATCTAAATTATACGTGCTGCAGTGATCATAACGGTAACGCGCCATCTTGGCTAACTAGCTGACATCAACGGGGAAGGGAATTTCAGATTTAAATGAACCAAACTAAAGAGCAGTGCAGTATGCATACAGATTAATTAGAGCACATTCATGAACTTTTTAGCCTTTTTCTGTGGTCTGTTTTTATTGGTGCCAAAGTACAAGGAGTTTAGATGTTTCTTGTCAGCCTCTGCACAATTTTTTATTTTCACTTTCTTATGTGGTTTGATTAATTAGTACTTTATTTGCCTTCCATTAATCACCTTATACCACAGTTGTATCAACTCTTACCAAAAGCCTGTAGATGGGTAGTAAAAGTTTAGTGGCATTTTTCCATAAACAGGAAAGTACAATTAATGATTACACAATATTTCAGAAAGTGAGAACTCTGAAATCAAAGCAAACAAAACATTCAGTTACATAGATACATCCAAACAATCAAACTAAACTCTATTAGGAGAACATCAATTGGATGAAATATTTTTCTTGAAATGAAGTATGTTTTTATAAGCACATCAAGTATATTTTCTTAGCATGAGGAATGTCCTCATAAAAGATAATTGCCTGCTCTTAAATATTTGTCCTTTATGTTTTTCAAGAAAAGTCTGCATTCAAACTATTAGAAGGTGCAAGAATAAAAAGATGAATATTAATTGGTTGAAGCTGACTTGGTGTAACCTGTAGTTCTGTATTATTAATCGAATCCATTTATTTCCTTTTGACATGGCAAGTAAAGAAATAAGCTGGACATGACAAACACGTTTTTCAGTCAAAATCAAATATGCAGTTTCATGAATAATTTGTTCTTAGGTATGTTATTGTCCTGCAAATAAGCAAATCTGCTCAAGAGCTTCATAGGTCAGTCAGTGGGTTTCTTTCTTGTATATAGAGATCCACCTACAAATGTATAAGTGTATTTGATGACGGAGTCTGAAAGAAGCATCTGAATATAGAAATGTGACTTGCGACAGGCAGTGCTTTTGCTCCATTCCTTGCCTGGTCTCTGCTTCAGGGTTGTGACTGTAGCTAAACAACTCCTGTGTGTGCTGCTGGGCATCAGACTTGCGGTACCTAACCATCCATCAGATTGCCTGGGCTGTTTCTCCCCATGGGGAAATTATGATGAAAAGTGGGAATTGCTTACTTTGATGGTAGCAAGGAATTGTTCAGCCAGCTCCCTGTGAGACTTGTGTTCCAGCTAGGAGGGCTGCATCTGCCCGCAGTAACTCTGTGTCCTGGATACATGGCCTAAATGGGCTGCTGCAAAACAAGGAATTTCAAAAGCTTTATCAGTAGCCAAAAGGGTCTTGTCCCTTAGAGGAGCCAATAAAAAATGGCAACTAGCATTTTAGGATGCTGTTGCACCCTGCGGAGATACAAATTCTCAGAGTGGCTGCCTTGTAGTTCACAGTATTTAGTAAAATAAGAGCTATATCAAGAGAGATGATCAAGTGCCCTTGCTAAACAAGTACCCGTAAGGTAACAAACAGAAAAATTACAACTTGACTGTGTACTGAAGCTGCTAAGATTTTTTCCAGTACTGGGCATTCAACTAAGTGGATAGAGGGCAGGAAGCCTCTTGACTGCACAAAAAACTCCGGTTTTGAGTCCTGATTCTGCAGAGCACCTCAGCATGTACCTTAGCCCTCCTGATACTGCTTAAAGCTGAACTTACATGTTTTGCTGTCCTGGGGCTATACTAAGGAGGCAGGCAGCAGGAATTTTCTGAGGAGCTTACCAGAGCATTTGTATGCAGGAGAACAGCAAGGAAATAATAAAGAATAATTCCCACCTTAACCATACTCAGCTGGAAATAAAATGTGAGCAGGGGGATGATGGTACTGCTCCAGGTCTTCCTGCCAGTGCTACTGGGTATGACACTGAGCCTCTGGGTGCAAAATATGGTTTTCATGGAGCAGCTGCAAAATGGGGATTTCATGACCAGTTTTTCTCTCATGAAGCTTTTTGACTGAGTTCAGTAAATGAACTGGTTTTGATGCTGAATGGCAAATCCCCAAGTGAAAGACCTTGTTTAGGCAGCTGTGACAGAAAATTTAAAAGAAAACAAAACAAAGCAAAACCTCAGCAAAAATGACATTTTCATAGAATTCTCAGTGCTGTCACAATTTGGCTGAAAGTTTATGTCCACCTCTGTATTACTTACATGGATATCCACGACCCAGTCTCACCTCTAAAAAAAGTGACTATTGCCACTGCTCTTGAGAAAGTTCTTTATTTAGAAGAAGAAATGTTTGCCAGGGTCTCTAAGCACTGTTTTGCTGTAAGCAGTCATTAATCTATCTTAAAATACTGCAACTTTTCCATTTGTTATTTTTGTCTCCAAAAGCGGTTCTCCAATTGGACTTCATTGAGACTTGTGAACTGTAAAAATGTCTTAGTGGATTGGTCCTTCGCATTTTCCTTTTGTTCTCAGAGAAACTGATGCAGTGAGGTCCATCAGCTGGGGTGTAACTAGTTTGAAGTTTAGAATGGGCCTTTGATTTCTGTTCCTCTACTTGTGTGTTTAAAGTTACAGACTCACTTCTATGGTGTATTAAATTGAAGACTTGTTGTCTTTCTCCTACATTCATTTGCTCTTTTCAGTCTTTATCGTTGCTTCTTTTCTGTGCTTATTTCTGTCTTCATGTTCTTGTTTGCGCGTGTTTTCTATTCTAACTTGTCTCTTCCTCAATTCTTCTTTTTTTATTTTAATTTCATTTAGAGAGTAAAATAACTGAGTAAGATAAAATAGTAAAGTGAAATCAATTTTAAATTTGAAGGCTAAGCAATGTTAAGTTTCATGAGACTCCAAAATTTTTCCACTCTTCAGAGAAGACAAAAATCCCTTTAAGTGAATAGAAATTTTTCTACTGACTTCAGTGGGCACTTGTGTAGACACTGCTCTGATATTCACTCTCAATTTTGGGAAGAGTCTAGCGATTTTAACAATGCTATTTAGCAGACTAGGGAAACAAACAAAACAAACCAAGCATACTGTGTTTCTTGTGTTTTCTACGGCCATAATCTTGCAATAGCCATGATCATGTAAGATCCAGGGAGGACAGATTCATCCTACCATCCATTTACTGAAGGTAAAAAATGCTTTGATATGTTTCACTCAAGCTGTGAGTTATAAAGCTTTCTGAAAATAGAGTAGAAAACCCCCAACACCCTTGTAATAAAATTCTGAGTAAGCAGTTCCATGCAGACTGTCATTTTCTTTCCTAATTGCAAATGCCTTCCAACACCTTTCCATCACTTTATTCAGCATTTTTAATAACCAACAGTAAATGTGAGTAAATCACATTGACCCCTAAGGTCCATATATAGATCAAAATAAACACACACAAATTAAACACGTTGTTGCTTTTACTGCAATGATATGCAAACAATCATATACCAGGTCAGTCTAGGGCACTATTGATATTGCTTACCAACCAATTTATTTGTGAAACCTCTGACCCCCTTTACTGTGCTTCTTCAAAGAAGGGGACCTGAGAGGCTCTTAGGTATGACTGATGGAAAATTGGCACTTTTTTAAACAGGAAAACTTTTTTGAATTTTTTTTTATGATTTATTTTGAACTTAAAGGAAAGTTAAACTGATGAAAATTTAAAATCTGCTTGGTGATGATTTTCTGAGATATTTTAAACCATACAGATTTAGATTCAGAGGAAATATTAAAATAACATACCACAAAGTGTAATAAACTGTCATGATTTTTATCTGCTTTTCCATTGACCATAGAAGAATATGTCTGTCTGCTCTTCCAGGATATGTTTTAGGATATTGTCTTTCTTTAAAATATTTTCGTTTTAGCTAAAAAAGTTTTCAGGCAAAAGATGAAGTAATTTTTAAAAAAGACATTAGCATGGTGATTTGCTTATATTGCTCTCATTATTATAACAATTAGAATCTTACATTTGAATCATCAATACCTTATTCAGAGAGAGGAAAACAACTTTGGAGTCAATACAAAATAGACAGTGTAAATCATGACAAAACGTTAATCTACCAGGATTTAAAGCCAATTATATTTTTAATGCACTCTATCCTCCGTAGATTCTCAAGAGAAGTACACACAATACTGGATTTAAAAGTGCACTCAACAGGATTCGAAAAACGAATTTAAATAGTTTAATGTCAAGTATTTCTAATAATTTCTAAATTTAATTATTGAGCAGGATTCTCAATATCAAAGTATTTTTGAATATTATTGCATTCTCAAAGGATGGCAAAAACTAAGGCCAGCTAATGTCCATATATTGTTCAGGTTCTTGGAGAAGGTGTAAAGTACAAAGATATACGCATTTATAATTTGATTGTTCAAAAGTCATCATGAAGCCAAATCTTTTCTTTGTATGCAACCATTTTCAGTTCTAGCTCTTGACCTTTGTGCATTTTTCATATGAAAACAGAAACAGAAGCAAAAACGTTTACATTTGTCTGCCCTCCTCTAATAGCTCATTATGTAACTGACTGAGATTTTACATCCAGAACAAGATGCTCTTTTCTGAGACAAGCATACATTGTACTTTTATTCTTTTTTCTTTTTCCTGATACACGTTTTCCCTCAAGAGCCAATTCATCATAGTAGATCATGAGGTAATTGTGGTAAGTGGGTGCTCATCTCTTTTAAATATTGGTAATAAGACCTAAACCTCTGAATGGTCCATGAAAGCTGTTTGGAGTGTGTGAGATGATAAAGGGGGAACAAAAAGTGCTTGCATTCAGGAAAAGGAAACCATGATCCCAAATTGCCAGTCACAGATTAGTAACTGGCAACAGTTGTAAATTCAGCAGGCTCTGAAGGCTTCACAGAAGCTTGATGATACAACATAAAAGAGTCTGCATTTGTTCTGGCTAGGAGATGAGTTCATTTGTCCAAGCAGCTCTTTGTAGTCTGTCTGAATGGCACTAGCACCCTAGTTTTGCGTATATTAAACTGGAATGGCTGTTTTTGATTAAGGCACTGCTCTCCTCTAGGCATTCAAACCAATGATAATTGTACAGATTGAGAAAATAAGAAAGGCAGCAAGTTGCCCTGGAGGAATTTCTGGGGATGGAGCCTACAGCAGCTCCTTACGTACCAGTTTGTTGTTGATGCCACTGTCAGCTGGAGCTGCTCAGCTGGCACAACATGGGCTGAGACCAGCCCAAGAAGTTTGAACATTTTTTCTACACGTGTTTGCAAGCAGACATTGATGTGTGTGTGTGTGAAAACTCTGACAAGATGGTAGATCTTAAATGATGTTTGATTTAGGTTGCCCAGTATTTTCTAATTATTTTCTTAGACATAGAGAGCTGATGGTGAGGTAGCAGTTGGAGACATTTTCTGCAGCAGAGGAAGGTTTCATCTCACTTTACTGACTTTAGCAGCCCAGCATCTAGTCCAAATTTATTTCGTCAACTCTTCTTGGTAGTCCAGGTTGAGGAAGAGGCAATTACAGAAAGCAGTTCATCCTGGTTGTTTTAAACTCTACTCTGATGTGATATAAATCATCATTTTGTCCCATCCCTCTTTCCATTTTTTAGAGAGGCAGTGAAAAAGACTGGCATCTTAAAACAAATATCTGTATTTCAGATGCAAGTATGTGAGATGAAGCCTACCCCAAGGACTATTATACCTTTCCTTGATACTAGATTTGTTTCTCTGAAGCAGATCTACTTGTAGCAGCCGGTATTTTCATATCTACCATATGGGTCACGGATGTATTTCCCAGATCTGTTTCATAGTTCATACCATAAATATTCCTCGCAGCTCAAAGCTTCTGCCTACATGTCAGACTAAATCGGGGTGAAGAGGCAATTAGTGCCATAAGATCCGAATTCAGAATTTTATGCCATAATGAGCATAACTGTGGATTCAATTGTGGAAAACAGGCTAAGTGTTTTCAGTGATATTATTACCTAATTACATTTACTTAATTACATTTTATTTAGGATGAGTAGCCAAGGGTTCAGTATTCCACATAAGAAGAGGCTTCTGTCCGAAGGAGTTGACAGCTCTTTGGAAGATATTGCACACGAAAATTATCAATTTCAGTCTACTTTGGTTTTTATAGCTTTTTGCTGTCATTTTGCATATAGATAGACTAAAGAATTACTCAATTATAAGTGTACCATAAATTCTCTAAGTATGGATTGCATTTTTACTTCATTTGTTTTTTTCATAAAATGATTTTGCTGTGGGGAAGTGTTCATAGACTGACATTTAACGAAATTTTTACAATGATTAGCACAAAAATGAAACATGGACGTCACTACCTCTGCATATATTCCAGAGAAGATCGTAGCAAACATTATGACTTTGACCTGTTTAATGTTTTCAGTTTGGTGTGTTAGGCATTTCTAATCCCCTCCATTTCTAATTTTGGTACTTTGTGAATAGGATGTAAAATAGTCAGTCTATCAATACAGATAATAATGAGAAGGTCGAAAATGCTGATGGTAGTGAGCAGGAAAACAACCTTCTTGGAAACCTAGTCACCTCCAAGTATGCTTATACTCTGAAAAGTGTTATTTTGAACGTTTATACTTATTGTCTTCCTATTTTTTCTAATCATATTTATTCAGTTTATTTTGTTAAGAAGTTATCTTTTTTCCTAATTGCAGTACAAATGTTTCTCATGTTAGACCGGTATTCTAAATTCTATAACAACATTATTATGAATAAAAGTTCTGCATTCAGAACTTATGACTCTCTAGTGCAGCTGAAACTAGTAACCTCTTTTATGATATTTGGAAGCTACCTTAGTCGCTACTTAATATATACCTATGCAATAATTGCCCTACGACTCCTTACATGCTTAGAATGCAATATGTGTATGTACTGCGTATTTCAGAATTGTCTATTGGTTAACAATTATTTTAATTTTATACAAGTCAGGATGAACTTATTTCTAACTTTGTATATATGCCAGATTGCAGTTTCATGAGAATAAAATACAATAAATCATATTATTTAGATAAGCAGATATAATGGCTCAAAAGACACAGAGTTTACACATCTGTTGGATAAAGCACTTCCATGTTTATACAATAATCTTCCAAAGAGGAAATGTGCTTTAATCATTGATGTTTTTTATTTCTCTGCCTGATGTTCCCAGATGCAAGTTCTTCTGGGCATCACATTAAAGAATTGAGAGATCCTAGTCAGTAATGCTGCAGGATCACTGCCAGCCATACTTTGCCTTCTTTTACTCAGATAGTGAACAAATCACACTGCAATGTCTAAATTCTCACGAGAAAGAGAGTAGTGAGAGCCAAATGTGATTCCAATAAGAGACCAAATAGAAGCTACGAATATAAACACAATCTGGTTACCGCCCTGCAACTGTGATTGTAGACTTTCCTGGATACTCTGTTTTGGATCATTCTATCATCATATCAATGTGCTTAATCCAAGATCCTGCTATTAAAATAAAGAAAAAAAGTTACATGGCATTCTATTAAAGAGGTGTCAGCAAAGCATAATGACAGAACATATATGGAGTGTGACTCAGTTAATTATATTGAATTGGTTGCATAAATCTAAATGCTAAAAGTTTCAAAAAGAATCAAAAATTTTCAAATTATTACAGAGGAACAGAAAGAATAAAGATATTATTCTACAGAAAACCAAGTTGAAGGATCTTTTACATACTTAATATTTAGGGGTTACGATGATAAAAGTGCTCTGCACATTTGCTTACTCTAATGTGTTTCTTCTTATTCAGCTGCTCTCTCACTGTTACATATTAAACATATTTTGAAAGGATCTTTGATAGAACATGTTTGTGATGCTGTAAAAGCCATAACCTTTTCAGTGCCTCTTCATAGGATGTTTGCCTTTAATTATTTCCATCTTCAGCTTCTGAAACTTCAGGATTCAGTTTTAAGAGGAGTGATTTCTGCAAATGCACTCTAACATCTTCCACTGTATCTTTGTCCTATCATTTTAACAGATAGTGGTATCTTAAAAGAATTCTGGCACCTCTGTTTTTGACAATCTTCCTTCATAGCAGAACCTCAGTTTATTACCTAGGACAAGGGAGTTCAAGGTGAAGATAGGAAAGATAAGGTAGACACTTCAATATTGACTACCACTCAGTTACATTCCAAAGGATCTCATGTAAGTTCTTAGGCTAAAATTTGCATATTGGATAAACAACATTTTCTTATATACTTGCTTGGTCTTCATGCTCTTTTTATTCTAGCTGTGTAATTTTCAGGGGGTTTGTTTTGACAGCTATTTTTGGCGCAACTTTATATTGGCCCCTCAAAGGTCGGGGTTTTCACTTTGGCACATACAATCACTTCTGCGATTCTGTTAAAATGTATATAAGAAACATTCTTGCTTTACATGCAGATCTTTCTTCAGACTTCAAGGCTGTCTTGACTAGTTGTCTCATTTCCTAGAAGTTATCCTAGTCAAATATTATTGACACTTTCTCATTACTCAATGCATCTCCTCTCACAGATGTGTTGGATTTAATTATATTACAAAAGCTTTAACTTTTTTGGCTGAACTGTTGCTCCTTCCAGACACAAATCAAACCAGATGTGCTACTTAGAGCCTAGTCCCAAATTATAGTAGTTCTCCATTCTGCTAAAAATCAGTATCAGGCAATGGCGGAGTGCAGAAATTTGGGGTCTCAGATGCAGTGTCCTCTGCACACAAATCTCTGGTGTGGGTCAGGAAGCAGGAGCTGCAGAAGGGTAGCAGCTTCCGTAGAGAGAGGAGCGAAGTAAATAAGCCCCAGTGCTCATTGGCCACCCCTCTACCTTCTTAAAAAAAAAAAAAAATAAAAATTAAGTCTTTGCTTATTAAAAGCAGTTTTCTCAACCGTCTTCCAAAGAACAGTAACTGAGGAGAAAGAAAACTCATTCATAGAAAAAAAAAAAAACAAACACCAATAAGCATCTCTCAGAAATTACAATCTGTTAACCCTTGATGTAAAAAATGCTACTCTAGAGCAGTGGCTTCAGTGGCTTGGGACATTAATTGTGAGAGGGAGCTGCATAAAACATTCTGAACATCTTACACATTTTGATACATCATTACATTACTGCAGACATTGTTATTTTATGTTTTCTGTGGACTGAATGCAGGGTAATTACCAGCATACCCATAAAAATAAGTTGACTTCAAATTAGAAGAACTAGTTTAAATAACAGATATAAAAATTCTAGCCCTCTGCATGCTGGTCATATTCCTCAACCTTTTTCTAAATTCTCTCTCTCGTCTGTGTTCCTTGTGGATAGTTTTATGGAGTCTATTACAAGGGATGCTTCTAAATCTCCATTTAGAGAGTGGACTTGTTAAACAGAGGTGTGGAAAAGAATGGGTTTTGAGGAAAGTGCAGAGTATTGGAAATCACAGAACACATCAAAGTATAAGATTTTTTCTGGGGAAAAATCCATGGATTCTAATCTTGAAGTTTTTATTGTGAGAAAATTTCAACAGGGTAAAAAGAATTGTTCTTCAATTTAAAAATAATTTGATGATAGCTACTGATGTGCTCTAAGATGTAACTTGTCAATTAAAAATGACACAAAAAGTATTAGGAGTGAACTGCTTACAAATGTATCGAATTCAGCTTGCAACATATTTGAAAACCTTGGGAGTGGTAGAAGAAGGGTCACCTGTGTATGATTCCTATTTTAAGAGACCAGTGGTCTGGCAGGCAAGCTCAAATTAAGCCATCAGGTAGTCTTTCTAGTTTGCACATGAACTGATGACCTTAGGTTTGTTGAATTAAAAGGAGTGCAATGTTCACCTGCTGTTTCCACACAGGAAGCAAACTCAGTGACTTTCTTCACTTTTGCATTCGGACCAGTAATTGTTACTGTGGTAGAGTGGATTTTATACAACAATGATCAAATTACAAATAACAGTGCAATTACTAACACCTAAGGGCTTACCAGGGTGTACTCTTGATTGCTTGCACATTTGTGAGAGTTTCCTGGGATCAGGAATGAATAATGTTGCTTTAAGAGTTTTCAAAGCAAGGCTCTGGCTCAGCACTGTTTGCGTTTTTACTGCTTCCATGTCCAAGTTACTCATTCCCATCTATAACACCCTCCTTGAAAATTCTGGGCATTTTAGGATACACACTGAACATTACATGCCAAACTGGTACTCTGAAGGGGTATTCAGACAATTTGCCAGAGAAGGAGTTGAAAAGGAGTTATAGTTTCCAGAGAAACGTTTTGCATTAGCAGTTCTGAATTTTCACCCCAGTATTTCCCAAGCCCTGCTTGAACCATTGAAGGAGTTAAAAAAATATTAAGCTTGTGTCTAACTATGGCAACAACTGTGAAACATGGAACGTCAAAACAGACATATGTTCTCTAGCATATCGATGTACATGGTTAACAAGAGCACAGAGGTTACCTCAGATGTCTTAGGAGTGCCTTCGGTACCCTGGGATGAGTCTGGAAGAGATGTGTTACAAAGTCATTCAATGTTTTCTTCTGCCTAGGAGAATGGCTCTATCCAATTAATTTTGTGCTGATTCATACCCTTGACTATTGCAAACCATGAAGGAAAAACTGAGAGCTGGTACCATCTTGTGAAACAGGAGATCACTTGTGTCTTCTGCTCCTAGTTGCAAGGTTGTCTTCTTTCCAACTATCTTCTAGTCTGGGACATTTCCAAAAGAGGTGTCAGCACTCATATTAAACCATGGAATACTGCTGTTTTATTTAGTACTGTGAAATTGTGAAGACAATACTGGAGAAACTTATACTTGTGACCTAAAACAAGATTTATATGTGTGTGATTTGGTCAAAGAGCAGCCTACACAGAACCCAATAGGAAGATATGTCCCTGATGCAGTAGCTTTGTGCAAGATTCACCTAGGATTTTAAGAAATGAATGGCTGACTGAGATCTCTGTTATCTTAGAAAGTCTTAAGAAGTAGGAGCTCTGTAATTCAGTTTTTAGATGGAATTTTTTTAAGATAACAAGAGAAAAGAACTAGAGTAATTGAGAATTAGAAAATGTAATGGAAAAGATAAATGCAAGACACTGACAAAAGCTTTGAGAAACATACTGATGAATGGAGAACGTGAAAAGATGGAGATTTTGTCTGTAAAACCTCTCTTTGCAGAAAGACCAATATTACAGGGGAAAAAGAGTTTGTTTTAAATCTTTAACTTCAGGTGATATTCACAAACAGATCATTTCATGTATTTTAAGGCACTGTAAATTAGATAGAACAGAATGATTTGCAGTAGAGCAACTTGTTGGAGAACAGTGGACAAGTCTTTGTGTTATTTACTATGTGGATGGAAAATAGAAATCAAACATGAGTTTTCTGATCATGGACTTTTTTTAAGAGCTCACAAATAAAGAAGTGGTGTAAGACATCACACAGGGATGTGTCAGTGTATTAATGGCAAATTATTTTTAACCTGCGCAGACATGACTGCTTTTAAAAGGAACATTTTTGCTGAGAAGCGTGTCTTTGATTGTCTGGATTGTGCCAAATGAGGTATATGTTCTTCATCTGCTGCAGTTCTGTAAAATTTACTTACCAGAGGAGACAGGCAAATTTGAGCTATTTATATATTTTACCTGTGCAGCTGTTGTATTGTTAAGTTCACGTAATGCCATCAGACACAAGGAACTTTTGAAATGTATAGCTTTCACCAGAAATTGCAACACAGCGGGAATTTTTATTGTTGATTTGTTAGGATGCACACATCCAAAGGGACTTTCGACCTACTTCAGAACTATATATAGAAATCTTTGCTGAAAGCCAATAAATAAGACTGCATCAGTAACAGATATTTTATCAGATATTGCTGAACAGCACATCTCTTTTTTTTTTTTTCTTTTTAATGTAAAACTATGTGTTCTTCTTGTTTGTTGCAGCAGATATGTCTTTGCTATAAAGGTCCAAGAATTATAACATTGCAAGAGTTAAATACATAAAAATTAGGAGCATTAATCACAATAATAGAAAAGAGGCAGACTTCCTGTTCAATACAAGAATAATGTATTGCTCTCATTACAGTATATTCTTTCATTATCACTTTGATTATCACAGGACTGTTTTCACTCGTAACAGGCAGTAAATCCAATGCTTGCAATTCATGCTGAAATAAATATTGTATTTGTCCTCTCTGAACTGAACCTAACCCAAAGTCAACACAGTTATGCTTCTGTATTTACAGAGTTAAGGATCAGTTGATATTTCCATTATACCTTTTATTTTTAAAGGTTTTAACTTGGATTTTGCTTCTTGTTGTGTTTATTTTAGGTTTTCTATACTTAAAATACTAACTGCATGAAAGGCACATGTGTATGCAAAATAAAATATGAATACCAAAGGAAAATCTTCATCCAACTTTAAAATATATGTTTTTTCAGTCCCCAGAAAGAAAAGAATACCCTCCCATGAGGAATAGCCCGAAATAGACTCGATCCAAAGATAATAGTCTATGGTCCCAGAGCTGTTTCCTAGGAACCATGTAATTTTGACAAAACTTTAGGAAAGTAATAGTGACTGGAAGTTTAAAAGTAAAATATGTTTGTCTGTTCCTGCATGCATGCCTACACACACATACACAAACTCAGATATATGGACAATATCAGTCTGAGTTACAACTATGCCAAAACCAGAGCATCCAAAGTCAGATTTTTTTTATGCACAGCACTGAAAGCACTGGAGTTATCTAAGTAATAATCTCCACTCATATACCATAATCTCCACTCATTCACCATGTACCAGCTCATTCCTTAACTCATGCTCAGGTGCATCAGCATAAAGATGGATATTGCAGTCGAAACTGGTGCATAACTAGCAATCCAAATATTATAAGCCAATATCTTATTGCTAAAATTTGAAATATAGTGCACTGTATGTCACTTGAATGTGAGAATTGCCTTGCCACTCCTGCTGCAGAACCATTATGGAATTGCTGAATATCAGGGATGCCTGAGGAGACTTAAATTGAAACTGATATGGTAAGAGATATGGTAAGAGAGAAGATTTCCATACCATTTCAGAAGACAGATGGAGTGTGCAGTCAGACTGAGTTGTAAAAACATTACCTATGATATATATATACAGAAGAGGTGTTTACATTGTTATATCATTGCTCCGGTCTTTTGAATCCATGTCTTTATTGTCTCAGGACAAGTTTTTAAAATATTTTTAGGAAGAGGGCATGTTCTTTTCACAGGATAATCTGGTCCTTAACATTTAAAAAAAAAATTCCTTGGTATTTTTTTTCCTGAAAAAAGTATGTCAACATTAATATAATTTGTATTTTTAAAGAAGGACTTGCCACATTTCTTTCCTTTGAAAGTATTGAGTCACTTTAATAGCAGTCAGAAATGCTGTCCTCACCAGTACTTTCTAAAAGGAATTACATCCATCAAGGATTTTTAAGCAGGGAGATGTTCAGTCCTACCTGTCTGGTAAAAACCTCAACTTAATAGAAGCTGCGAGAGAGTCCTTCACCACTTTACTTAGTCCTATCCCAAAGAAGAACCCAAAGGAAAAACCTGTCCCATCTGTGTCGAGGAAGGGGGTAAGCAAACCATCTGCCCACGGAGCAGGTGGATATGGGCTCAGAAAGGTGGATTTGGACTGATGAATAGGGCTACATATATGAGTTCCCAGAAAGGCTGTGAGCTGGCGAGTGTACCCATCCTTGTTGACACTCACTGTGCAAGTCTGACCCGCCACCAAGATTTTAATGTTTGCTGGAAGAAGTAAAAGTCTGGTTTGGTGGGAACCTTTCCTGGCATGGGAACTGGGAAGTTACTATCTATGCTCAGGACAATGAAGTTGCGGAGGCTGAGCAGTGAGATCTGTTACAGGTTGCCCAGAGAGGTGGTAGATGCCCCATCCCTGGAAACACTCAAGACCAGGCTGGATGGGTCTCTGAGCAACCTGATGTAGCTGAAGATGTCCCTGCTCATTTCAGGAGGATTGGACTAGATGACCTTTGAAAGTTCCCCTCCAATCCAAACTATTCTATGATTCTGTGATCCAGGAGTGGTGCCCACAGGGAACATCACTCCTCTGACGACAGAGTCAGAGTGATGATAACTCTTGCTAGCTTGGGAGACCTCAGAGAAGCAAGTAAGTTGAAGGGTGGAGGCACGTCCACTGAAATCCTAGTTGATCAAGCCCACGGCCTGAGTGATGTTAGCTAATCTCAGCATTTGCTGTAGCAATTATGTGAACTTCCTGTTCACAGCACTGGGCTGCAGATCTGTAAGGATGGTTAAGACTACCTACTGAATCACTGTCATTTTGCTTGTCATGCTGTTGGTGGTTGTATATGCTGGAATAGATCACGAGTTGTTTTTAAGCCTAAAGACTGAATTATCATCTTGGTCAGAACATGAATACTTTCTAATCCCTCAATTTGGTGTCAGAAGGAACCCAGGATTTGTGTGGCCCCCTGTGGCTCTTTTTCTCTCCGTATTAGATGAAGAAAATGAAACAAAGCCAATTCCAGCGAAGCTCCAAGCTTTTGAGTGAAAAGCACTGGAGGTCCAGCAAGCTAAATATGAATGTATCAGCTGAAAAAAAAAAAAACCACAAACCAAAACAAGCACAAAAAAACACAAAAAAACCCAAAACTAACAAAAAAAACCCCAACAAAACAAAAAACGAACCATAAAAGAATAATGTTTAGAAAGCTAGAGACCGGAAATTACTTGTATAACACCGAGTGATTTCTTTTTTAGATGTATGACGCCAATTTAGTGTTTAAGGCTGCTCAATGGCAGGAATACAAACTTCTTGTAAAATATATTAGGTGCTTAGAGTCACTTAGCGGTTAGTAAAAAACCCTCCTAATGAAACAATGTATTAATTGCACAGGGCCACTCAAAGCAAACACATGTAAAATATTTAGATGTCTGGAGATGCTCAGCAGTTTGATAACCAACTTTTAATAAAGTCTATTCAGTGTTTAGAGTTGATCAGCAGCTAGGAAAACAACCCATGCTCAGCAGTAGAAATCCAGGGCTAATAAAATACAGAGCTGCTCAGTGGCTGCAGCAAAGTTTTTAAAGCTATGCTAAAATTAGGGAGACTAAATTAAGCAGTGACAGCAGAGGCGCTGGTAGTTCCATAGGATTAATGGCTGACTAGGATGAGATGATGGCCTGTGGCTACATTTCAGGTCATTAACCCCAGCTGGTCATTAGTCCCCCATGAAATGCCTGGCACTAAGGTCATTATTATTATTGTGAGCAGTTAAAAAAAAAAAAAAATGCAGCCAAAAAAGACCAACAATCCTTCAGCATGCTTATGTGTTATGGTATATGGATGTCTGTAGTGTCTACATATTTTAAGGAGAGATGTCCATATTCATATTAACATAGATTTTCTCTAGAACTGCTGCAATGCCTTAGAGTCAGTAAGATTATTGGAAAATTTACTTCCATTTCCATCCGGTACGTGAATCGGAGTCAAAGATTTGGTGCACTGCACCTCCTGGTTGATGGTGTCTGCCATCCTTGAAGGCAAGAAGGAGCACCTCAGATGGGTTACTCAGTGTGGCCTCATTTGGGTTAAGCAGAAGCTGCTTTTGGGAATGTTCCCAATGTCCTGTGTCCTTCACATACTGACCTACTTTCTGTTTTCTTTTAATGAATAGCAGAGTGTAAGCATTACATACTATTATACTTCACATTTTTATAGAAACATGTACTCAGAAGGATATTAAAGAACTTCTCAGAGAGTCTACGAAGATTGCTGGGCTTGCTGCTGCAATACAGTTTCCCTTGGGATAACGGTAACCCTTTCTGGGCCAGCAATATTGCAGAGTGGTGTTTTAACAGGAGGAAGTGAAGATAAAATTTAATTGAAACAACGGGAAATTTAGGCAGGTAGCACATAAATATCTGCTGGAGTTTGGCCAGGATTAACTTCCCCAAGTCATTCTACAGCTCATTTTGACAGTCCAGCCATGAACATATCTATGCTGTCATGGGTTTAGCATTTGCTTTAAATTTCTCAGTTTAATCATTTAGGAAGTAGTAGGTAGCTGCCATGCTACACATTCCAGAACTAAAAACCATACTTGCAGCCTGCTTCTGATATATAGAGAAGAATTTTACATTTCAGGACTGGGATATAGCTTTGCAAATCACCAGGAGAGACCATGATTGTTTAAATGCTGTGAATTATGCTCTGGATTATACTCTGGAAGCATTTACCCCTTTCTGTTAAGCCAGTTAGGCACCTAAAGCAGAAATGTTAGGAACACTTCCATAAATAGCTTACAACAACATAAAGGCAAGATAAAAAGGGAAAAAGCAGATATCCTTGTTACAGGAAGAAGAAATTTATTATGTTTTTTTTCATTGTGATTGGGAGCATCTGTTCTGGTTTGCCCAAGATGTCCTGCACACCAAGGAATGGAAGGGCTTCTTCCAGTTCTCACAATCCAAAAGGTATCTGATCATGCCTATGAGAAATTCCTTCTTGCATCTTCAGCTGATCAGCCAATTAAGCCTTTAATTTTTTTTTCTTTCTCAGGGTGATCAAAGTGGATTCACACCTCCCAGCCTTGTTGCCTAGGTTGCTAACAATGAAGTAAGAAGTCTGAGAAACTGAATATGAACTTATGTGTTGATCTTCTAGGCTCCTGGATTTGATTGTTGGGTTTTCTTACTATTGGTACACAAGTGTCTTTACAAGTGAATTTATTTATCTGTCATCTGTACACAACAGAGTCCTGAGAGTATCAGCACTGTTCCCGAGCCTATCATGTAATTGTGGGGATAGGAAAAAGGACTCTCATGTTATGGACATCAGAAAAAAATCTAATTCCATGAGCTCAAAAAATCTCACTCACATCCCAGCAGAATTGTTATTAGCACTTTATTTGAAATGCTGTCCTTCAAATCTATCTCATAAATTCCATCTGCGTTGGAAGTTGTATGTTGTTGATTATTTGTTTGTTTGTTTTGTTTGTTTGTTTGTCTTCTTTACCTGAGGAGGTCTTCTTAAAATGTAATAAATTAACTAATACATAAAAAAATACGATAAGTAACAGGACACCTTATAATCAGTTTTTCACATTCAAACATATGCTGATAGGTTCTTCAGTTTTTAACCTTAGATAAATCTGGCATAGTTTCCCATGCCAATTGGGCCCAAGTGTAGAATCAAACACAAATAGGAGTCATATTATATACTCAAAATTTTGTTATGGGAAAAAGGAAATCACACTTTATATGCAAATTCTGAATTTCTTATTAGAATGATTGAAAATTTACCATAGCAGTCAAATAATTTTATTAGTTCAGATCAAATTATTGTAGAAAAAGAAAATAAAAACTGCTACTCTACAGGAAAAGTCTCTAATATAAATAAAATCACTATACACAGTGTCATGGAGAACTTCTCAACACTGCATCCTGTGTCAGCACCTCTTGAGACATCTGCTGTTGTACCAGGCTTGTTCTCCTTTCCAGTACATTGTGATATTACAGTCATAAACACCTAGTTCACCACAGCATAAGTCCTTAGTACTGGTCATTAGACAAATTACTCATACAAGTAACACGTACTTTGTTAAAACTGAGTTCTTGGTAGTGGAGGAAAGATTCAGACAAACCATGCCTAACAAACGTTGATCTTGAGGTCTTGCAAACTCAATGAGAAATCCGTGGCTCATTAGTAGCAAAGACAATGTCACCACAGCATTACTAGCCTACAGGGCTACTGTAGAAGGATTCACCTCCTGCAGAGAGGAAGCCCTAATTATTTTCTCTGCTTCTGTACCTCTCTCTGCCTGTCTCTGGAAGATGAGATGGAAAACACCTACAGAAAACTATGTATAAATAGTACCTAGTGCCAAACCTTTGAAATCCTTTTAGCTGTTGACCTGCTGCATCTTGCAGCTGCAAAGCTGAATAATTTTGTCCTAAATTGCATGCAAGATCACAACGACACAAAACATTGATGTTAACTGTTGATGAACCTATTTAATTACATTTATTAACGTTGTATCTGTGTTTGTCTACTAAATGCAGTGATAACTTAGTGAAGGAGAATTAATTTCACATATTATCCACATAAGCAATAATGAGGAAAATCAGTTTCCTCTAGAATTGCAGAGACAAGTTTAATTAAATTTGGGTATGGGACGATTGATTTCAGGTTATTCACTTGTTTTCTGGCTAACAGTGGGACCTTAGGTCTTGAAGACAGGTGCAAAATCATGTAAATCTATGAGTGAAAATACTCATGGCTGAAGCAATTCTTCAGGACTTTATGATAGGGACAAATAAGCAGTATTTTGAAATTAACTGCATGGAAGGCTTTTTTGTAAAGTTGTTAACCTTATACTCTTGAAGGGCTTTGAATACCTATGAATATACATGTACCCAGCAAACCATGAGACAGTAATATCGGTCAACTGAGAAAAAAAATGTATAATGCAGTCTGTTCTTGCTGGGATATTGTGGTGTTATGAATGATATAAAAAGCAACACACAGGCAGGCACACAGTAAAGATAACCCTGAACTCTTGTGTAAAGATGCTTTGTGTTGTATATACTCACTCAGACTAAAATGATTAGTAATTTTGACTACTTATTGCAAATGAAGTCTCTTTCACCACATCCACTACGTTCAGGGAGAACAGATTCAGTTAGCACTGATTGTTTAGCTGGGTTGAGTATGGCATACTATAATCATATGTCATGGGTTGCTTTCCATGGAACCAAATCTACCTGAACACACAATAATCTTAATACAGATGTTCCTAGGATCTTAATGAATCAACTTGTGAAATGGACTTCTTTAATAAATAAGTAAATGATGTAAAAATGACTTTTGAATCGGTGAGTTCTGAAAAATCAGATGAAGTGGCTAATCTGTTAATTAAATATTGAATTGACAGGAAGGTGTAACTGAAGAAAAAAAACCCAACAAAAAACACTTGCGATGTATGAAAATCAAACATCAGGTAACATAGTATTTCTTATCTGTAATAAAACAAATCCTGAAGGATCCAGGACTCATTTCAAAACTTCCCAATATCACTGGCTTTACCAAATTAGAGGAGTTTTGAACAAAGATCTTGGGGATGCATCTGTGAAAATAAACAGGAAAGGTACACAGCACTATACCTGAAGCTACATAATTAAGCTGTGGGCTCACTCCTGCTCCAACATAAAGGAACAAAGATTAGGCAGCTGACTTAAGCAGGAGCAAGGATCAAGCTGCAAATCATCTGTGTGACCTTCATTTTATCGTGACTCACTTCCCAGTTCAGGGTAAATCCAGAGTCTGCTTAAGTTATTTTTATTCCTCTAAAACAAAGAACAACTTGCAGCCTAAATGCTGAATATTGCCAAGGGGCTGCTGTAGGCTCCAGGAGTCTGGCAAAGGTAGGAGTGCAGAAGTGAGCTTGTGGTGGAATGAGCAGATTTGTTAAAGCTTTACTAAGCTGTTACTGTTTATTAAATTCAATTTGTCAAAGGTGTAGTATAAATTGCTCTATCAGTTGTTTGTAAATAGCGTTATTCTGTATTGGAAAGGGTAAAGAAAGGGTAAAGCAATGTATTTAACTTCCAGTAAGCATGTAATATGTGTCATCCTGGAGAGCTGAGACTGACATATTCACCAATAAATAAATGCAAGTGCTGTGCCTTCTACGACCTTCCCCTTCTTCCCCTCCCCACATTTATGGGGAAAATACGAAGTCTGGTCAGACAGGCCTATGAATCCCTGGCAACATATATTGGCAAGAAAGAACTGAAATTGCTATACTGAGTCATCATCGGAAACTACCAGGAGTAACATTGTCAGTAGTAAATTGCTATGTTGCAAGACAGCAGGCGGCAGAGGAAGCTCCTAGCAGGGAGAGATAGATCAAAGATACCATAGCTTACACCCCACTGGAGAGGATTACAAATGAAACCCCAAAGGAACATGAATGATTTTATAAAATTAGGACAGAGATTTTAGTAGCACAGAAAGAGTTTTTTCCAGTGACATCCTCCCCTCCAATGCTAAGCATGTCAGATGAGAGTCTATGTTGTGACTCTAGGAGACACAGCACAGACCTCAAAGCCAAGAGTCAAGATGGAGAATAATGACTTTACATTACCTCTGTATCCTCATAATTCTGGGCTGCTCCTGCAGAGCTGGCCAGAATCTCTGCAGCTATGTGCTGTGGCCATACACCCAGCACTTCCGTCCTATTCCAGTCTGACTCTGTCCCTTCCTTGCCCCAGACTGAGCAAGAGCTTGGAAGACAGGTTATATAAATGTGTTATCTGCAACCAAATTAATCTTGACACAGATTGATGCTGTGGAAAATCTTGGTCTAAATGTTTAGAGCTAAACAAAGTGATAAACAAATGAGGAGTCTGAAAGTAAGACTCACAAAAGCCTTAATGATATCTATGATATTTGAGGGTTTTTTTTGTTTTTGTTTCTTTTTGAGAAGATGGGGTTCTGAAGTCCTTATTTAACTATTCCCCTATAAAAAAACAAAAAAACAAAAAAACCCAAAAAAACCAAAACCAAAACAAAACGAAACAAACAAACAAAAAAACCCCTTTCAAATTATTGAGGTAGTTGCTATATCCATTTGCTTGACGAGTTATCCCCATGTTAGCCATGGTATGTAGCAAAACTCTAGATCTGCGAATTTGTTTTAAGAAGGCTTCAAACTTGTGTTGTGTATTGTCCTGCAACTGTAATCCTATTATCTTTGCAAATTTGTAATGGAGTGATACTTCTCTGTGTATAGCTTTTATTTTTTTTAATAAAAAAAAATTTAGGAAACAGTTTTCTGCCCTACAACCTTCTTAAAAAATTAACATTTCATGTGTGTCCATCAACTTTCATGTTTTCCAAGTGAATTGACTCCCACCCCTGCAACATTTTTTTCTGATTAGCCTGCTGTCCTGTTTAATCAATAGAGTTAGAAAGCCAGCTATCTCTCACTCTATGATTGTCTTTCATTGTACAGTACATAATGCTGCTAGTCCTGTTGATAACAAAGAGCTCACAGAGGGAATGTGGCACTGCATGTTTGTTATCTTCCATTCAACTAAACATAACTCTCTTTTTCTCTTGGCTCTTATCAATGCAAAAATGCTTAAAACAAGTTGCTCCCTGTGTTAACACTACATATGCCATGCAGATGGGATTGAGATTTTTTTGCCTATCTTAAGGCTGCGGTTTGCCGGCACTACAAAAGCCTGCCAATTTGACACATCACCTCGTCAACCTTTAAGAAGGCAGTGCAAAGTGGTCCTGTCAGCAGCCAGCCTTGCACAGACAGCAAGAAGGCCCTGGATACACTGAGAGTGTAAGGCAGGGAGATTGACCCAAAATCTGTTCGTGGTTGACCTCAGACCTGCAAAGAAGGAAAGTAATCCAGTTCTATTCTTTTTCATTTCCTACAAAACATGAAAGCTGATAAGCTTTGGTCTCTCTCATGGCAATAAGAAAACAGTTAAAGTGAACCTTTGCTTCAGTTAGAGAACAATCTAGCAGTTTCCCTTCTTGCAGGTCTGCTACTCACAAAGGGTGAAAGGACCTTGCTCAGAAAAAAAAGACGATCTTTTATGTCTTCACTAACACAAAACACCCTGATAGATGTGGGTCCTGTCACTCTGATCTTGAGAATTCTAACCAAGATACATTTTGCTGCTGCCTCCAACATACGTGGAAAAATCTGATGTTCCATGGTTAAGCAGAACAATGACCATGTAATTCAGACAACATTTGAGATAGACTTGCAATTTTTCCCTTTGCCCTCAATTGTTATGTGCTCCTTGATCCTTAAAAATGCTTAAACTGACGATCATCTTTTTCCACAGTATTTTCCTGTTTGCTTTACTTCAAAAGAAAAGCCTAGAATGGCCCATTAAAAAGCAGATCATGAAAGCTCCTTAAAAAGAAAACAAATATATGTTTTCCTCTTTCCTGAGAGCATAAGTGGATTGTCTTGTGTGTGTGCAGTATATGTGACAAAATACTTGTTAAGTAAGAATAGTTTGAAGAAAAATACATTGTGCATGTATATGCCTACATA
Source organism: Patagioenas fasciata (assembly GCF_037038585.1). Taxonomy (NCBI): domain Eukaryota; kingdom Metazoa; phylum Chordata; class Aves; order Columbiformes; family Columbidae; genus Patagioenas; species Patagioenas fasciata. The sequence goes on along the minus strand of NC_092522.1, from coordinate 86,499,635 downwards.
GCATACCCAGCTTTAGAAGTATACATGGAAGATCATATTACATGTTTTGCAATATGAGTTTTATCAGAAGTATGAAAACTTTGCAAATATATAAAAAGGTAAACATGCAATTTTGCTTCAGTATTGTATTTGATGACACTTAATCTTCAAAGCACAGTTATGCTTGTGTTGGAATCAGTTCAAAATTTCTAACACTTTTCTGAACTTTCAGATAAGAGATGAACCTACAGTTGTGGTTTATGTCTTGTTTGATAGCATGACCTTTGATAATGTGTCTCAGCAATAGAATTCAAAGCTTTGTGTAGTATTTATGATGTGTTCATAACCCTATTACTTCTAGCTCTAGGTAAACACTGCACATATTCATTCAGATTTTTACAGACATTTACTTCAGGTGTGTTGATATAATACTTGGATTTGCTTTCCACAAATATTCACCAAATGAGTAGAACTAGTGTGAAAAACTTGAGATAAGCAAATTTACTGTCTAATAATCAAAAACATTTTTGAAGCTGGTGTTAGATGTTGTACTGGATTCTAGGTTTTGGAGTTCCTTTATGTACTCTGCTGATCAGCTAAACCCCATCCCTATTCATACAATCCAAAATCAACATAATATTGTTTGATACCCTTAACCAGCCAACACAAAGATCTGAACACTCATAGTGAACTAAGCATTCTGTGAAGTCATGTATTTCTTGGGAATAGTTCTGTCATACGATTATTCTTGCTAAAACTCTCAATTGGATACTGTTCATTAGATTTTCAATTAATTTAACATTAATTAATTTTCATTGTCATTTAAACTCTACAGAACTAGGTAATTTAAGTCTCCAAAAAGTGTATGTTACAATACAGGAAGCTCAGGTGTCAGCAACTTATAATTGAAATTTTCCCAATTGGAAAACTCTGTGTATGGTTGCTTGTAACAGTGCCAAAATTAAGTTGTTAAGTTAAAAACTTTCTATACTGGATGTCTGTATTTGGGTGACTTGAAGAAATGTGTGTGTCTGTCAATGCCTGTAAATAAGTAAGCAAGTATGTGTACATTCATAAATGGTTGTGAAAGGAAATATTAATCATCAAATTAATTTAATAAAATAGGTAAACTCTGTTAAACTGCAATTTTACTAAAAGATATAAGAATAAAACCAGTTGACAGTCCATTAATCGAAACCCCTTTTAGAAGTATGCACTTAGTTAGACAGATAGTAGGAAGTCTGAATGCTTTCATTAATATGTGTCCCATTCATCTCTTTCTCAATCATATACACCTAAAATATTTCCATAAAATAAAATTTAAAAAAAAAAAAAGTAAAATAAAAAAAGTGGGTAAGTATAAATATCATGGAGACATTCTTAGCTGATGAAAATTGTTGCAGTAGCTTAATCTCTAGATAAAAGCAAGGTGTTTCACCAAGTGGCATAATTCTAGATATGAGTCTGGTATGTATGAGTTGCGGTGAATCCCAGAGTTTATTACACAGATCATCCCAAATGAGCACCAATAAAACCTTGATAACACATATGCAGTTTAGCTATGTTACAAATTTAACATAAAAAGTGTTTCAGAAATGGTTCAGGAGGTTTTATGATTTTTTTAATTGATACTGTTACTGCACTTCCTTCTATATTAAAGCCAAATTAAATTGCTGTTATGAGACAACTACACAGGCCTCAGAATGATTACTGATACAGTTCTGAACCTCTAAATGATCTTAAGCAACCTGTCTATAAATCACTGTGTTACACTCTTCTACTATATTCCAGCATATCCAAGCTGGAAGCATTTTCTAGTTTGAATGCAGAAAGCTTCTTACCAGCTTTTTTGCCCTGAAAGAAACATCATCTGAATTCTTGAGAATAAGGAAAACCTCAAATATCTCCTTGCTTCAGAAGTGAGTATTGCCCATCTTCCTCCTTATCACAATGTAATTTAGAGAGGAATTTGTGCATTTGGTAGTGAAGAAAAGAAGCTTTATTTTATTTTTTTTTTGTGGAAGAATTTTAAAAAATAGCAGACGCTTGAGAGCTGCTCAGAGGTTAAGAATGGTAGAATGAATCCTGACAGAGATAGATTAGTAGGCAGAATGCAGGTGAGGTAGTCAAAGGTGTATGATAAATGTAATTTATCACATGGATCTGCAATTTACCACATGAATATCAACTCCACCTTTGTGTGAGTCTCTTGTCTAATGTCATAAACTCATCTCCTGTATTTTCATGACAAGTGTTACTAGTTAATATCAGGTCTCACAACCAAGTAATTATAGTGTTTCCCCCCTAATTAGTAACCAGAAGGAAACAAAGTCAGTTTAAGGAGCCTTAAATTGGAGAGACATGATTTTAAGTGGAAGAAAGATTTGATCTGGAGTCTTTACTTTCTATGTAAGTGCTCTAAACATAAAGAGTAGACCCATTTATAATGCATTTAGCTGTGTGGAACTGCAATATTGGTAAGTCATGAGGACATTTAAAAGAAAGAATTCGGATAATGTTGATAAAGTTTGTGTGTGTGTGTCTGTGTGCATGTACACATGGAAGTCAGAGGAGGATTTCTGCTGTGCCTTTTGAAAACCTAGGATGTCAAATTGCACATGCTGACTCTGTGCTTGATTTGGTAGACTTTAGGTGCCTGAAAATGCCAGACTCTCTGTGATACTTTTTTTGAGAAGTTAGTACCAGTCTTGGCTTCACCACTGCAAGCTGTTTTTAAAAACTAAAATATGTTGAAAGAAATATAGCTAAAATGTATACCCTTAGGTATGTATTACCTAAAGATAAGATAAAATACATTTAAAATACCACTGTTAGCTGTGTGCTAAATGTTAGATGGACAAAAGTACCTTGCTGCAATCTGGAGTCAAACATCTAAAGGTAGAAAATATTAACTCTTAATATTACGATCTCAGCCATTCCTGCTGGCAGTGACACATGGCACATGGAACTCAACCAGTGCATGATCTAGTTGAGTCTTGCTGGAAGAGCTTCACGTAGAATCACAGAAGGTTTGGACTGGAAAGGACCTTAAAAGATCATCCAGTCCAACCCCCTAGCTTGCCAAATACATTCCATCAATAACAGTCTACCTCCTGTTCTGGGAATGAGGTATTGAAAAGCTAGGCACTGAAAATCTGTCCTGGACTGTCTGAAAAGTCCTGAAAAGAACTGAGGGGGAGAGCATTGCCAGTGGGGAGTGAGGAGGGGACAGATGAACCTCAGCTGTCCCACTCCATGGGTCATGCCTGAATCAATAAATCTAAAGCATATCTCTAGCATCTCCCTCTCCAAATCACCTCTGTTTTCTGTGATGTAGCAGTACAATGCTGGTGATAGATTAGAAATGATGTTTTTAAGTTTCCTCTACTGTCTGTGGAGACATTGAAGGACCAAGTTCTCCATGTCTGAAAGTGACATCATTGAACAAGATAATGAAACAGAATAAAATGTGAGGAGATGAGGGACTCTTACAAAGAGAAATGAGAGGAGAGGAAAGAGGAGAGGAAAGAAGAGGAGAGGAGAGGAGGGGAGGGGAGAGGAGAGGAGGGGAGAGGAGAGGAGAGGAGAGGAGAGGAGAGGAGAGGAGAGGAGAGGAGAGGAGAGGAGAGGAGAGGAGAGGAGAGGAGAGGAGAGGAGAGGAGAGGAGAGGAGAGAAGAGAAGAGAAGAGAAGAGAAGAGAAGAGAAGAGAAGAGAAGAGAAGAGAAGAGAAGAGAAGAGAAGAGAAGAGAAGAGAAGAGAAGAGAAGAGAAGAGAAGAGAAGAGAAGAGAAGAGAAGAGAGGAGAAGAGAAGAGAGGAGAAGAGAAGAGAGGAGAGGAGAGAAGAGAAGAGAAGAGAAAGAAGAGAAGAGAAGAGAAGAGAAGAGAAGAGAAGAGAAGAGAAGAGAAGAGAAGAGAAGAGAAGAGAAGAGAAGAGAAGAGAAGAGAAGAGAAGAGAAGAGAGAGAAGAGAAGAGAAGAGAAGAGAAGAGAAGAGAAGAGAAGAGAAGAGAAGAGAAGAGAAGAGAAGAGAAGAGAAGAGAAGAGAAGAGAAGAGAAGAGAAGAGAAGAGAAGAGAAGAGAAGAGAAGGCTGTGATGACAAAGCACAAAGGGAAAACAGAGTGCCCAGGTAGGGAAATATTTAAAAGCAAACCAAAACACAATCAGAAAACCAAGAGCAGAACAAAAAGGCACACTAGAATAACAACACCAACATAGTTTGGCTTTGGGGTTAACATCTGTAAAATCCACTCTTCGGGGAAAATTAGTTTTCAAAGGTAACAGATAATTATTTCACAACATCAGTAACTATTTATATTTTCCCTACTGGCAATAAATACCTGTGGTTCATCACAATACAGCTAGTATTTTGTTTATATTTATATGCAAATAGTGTTATTTACAATAGTACTTAATACTAACATTGCTATGTCAGTTCAAGCTTATTGCCTAATTTTCCTCCATCTCCACTTTTTACATTAAAAATATGTTAATACACTTCACCCTGAACTGTGGCGTATTAATAATATGTCACGATCCCATAGCAATACCTGTCTGTGGATTTCAAAAGGCCTTGCAAACTGTAAAGCAGATGCATTTCTCAATCTTTTATAAATCATGAGCCATGGAATAAAAAAAAAAAAAAATCCCTTTAAGGGATTTACCTGTATCAAGAAACAAATTAGTACAAGAATAAGCTAGGCTTGTACTCAAGAGTTGTCTCTTCTTGGCTGCCATTGGTATTGTTCAATGCAAATCTTGTGGTGGAAATACTTTCTTTGTTGAAGCTGTGCTTGCAGAATGGAAGAAACAATCCAAACACTTAGGCATACCTCAATCACACTTTTCCCAGCATACTTTTGTAATTTTGGAGATAGGCAGAGGAATAAAAATACATGAAATGAATGGAAAAGACCCACACAGGGAGGACAGACTTATTTACCTGTTAACTGTTAGCAGTCATAAACAGACCTTAGTCTATGAGGATGACCACTGTTACCAAAGGACATCCTTGAAATCATGAAATAACTAGTGCCAGAGGTGCTAGCAAACTGAGTTTCAGCAGATGTTGAAGTGCTTTATAGGAAGCTGGACACTTCAAAGGAGGGAAATTTTTTTCCAAAATATCTTTTGCCTGGTATCTGGGTCACTGTGGTGGGAACGTTATACATAAATTCAAATCCTCTCAGGCTGAGAAGGGACAAAGAACTGAAATCTGCCATCTCTTCTCAAGGGCATCCTACTTGGTTTTTGGGTGGAAAGAAGTGACCCACCTCTGACTGAGATTTGTATGGAATGCTTTGTTTGGTGACTATTTCTGAGAGAGGGTACATGGGGGACAGGTCCAAGAAAAGAGGCACAGTTGCTTTCTGACAGAAGTATTTCCAATATTTTTAGAAAAAGGGTCTTGCCTCAGACACTATCATCTGAGAAACATGTTTGGGGCACCAGCTGGGGCAGAGGTCCTGTCCAAATGGGCGTTTTCCTCATGCAGTCTGATCTGCAGGAAGCTACGGTTTCCAGAGGTGCTGTGAGACCACCTCCCAACTTGCTTCTTTGTAAGAGCTCTCACAGGAGGATGCCTTTACACTGCATTTTATAAAGACTTAGTCATAATTCCCCCGATAACCTCCAGTATCAAAAGCAGGTACACTTGGCAATACACAACACACAAAACCAGAACTACTCCAGGGACCTGGGGTACATTATAGTAAAAAATTGAGCCAGTAATAGATTTTATGTACATCCAGATTTAGGTGGCAGCTGAGTGAGGGTTTTAAGGATGACAGTTTGGAGTATAAAGGTCTAAATTCCTTCTTTGTCCTACAAATCTGACTCCTGACTGGTTGTCTCCCCTGCCTTGAATTGTATAGAATTGCCCAGTCTTATGGCTGAGGCTTCTGGTGGCAAAGTACCAAAGGCTGTTGTAATGCACCAATTCTTTTACACATCTAGCCCTCGATACCTAACCTTAAGCAGTAATTTTTGACAATTTTGGCTCAAGATCTGAAAGATACACTGGCTTTTTCTGACACACAGGTGCTTTAAGTTTAAATTCCCAGCATATTACCATCAAAGCTTCATTTTATATTATTTCTCCTCGATGTTTAACCACTTACCCTCAGCCACAATTGTTTAATTTTACTGGTGATGAGGATTGATGAGGAGGATGAAGATGAAGAGGAGGATTTTTTTGGGCTGCTCCTAGGATATTTAACTGTTAACCTGTTTAGTTGTTAGGCTAACAATGAAAATGTTTTGAAAGAGAATTCTACTTGAAAGGTCTTAGGAACAGACTTTGAGAGACTTTTATATGTTTCAATTTATATATACAAATCTATACAACTGGGCTTGTGCACACCTTACTTTGACGTGTTATTGCTTTCCTGGTATTTTTCATTAAGCTCAATGCCAAAAGCTCCTGAGTTTCATATTACTGGAGGATGGGAGAGTAACATAGGAAAGCATCTCTATGTGCTTACCCTCATCTTGCACTTTTTACGAAGCACTTAGGGAATTGGGTACTCTTGGAGACAGAATGCTAAATTAGCCTGACCTTGTCTCTGACCAGGTACAGCTGTTCTCATGTTCCTTAAAAATGCTGACATTAAACATTGGAAAGTCATTTTCATAAGCAGTATTACACTATTTCCTTGTATAAAATGTTAGATCAATATTAAAGTCATTCCACACATGATGTAATGGAAACATCTATTATGTTGCAGTATGTTGCATTGGAAAGTCTGCAGCACATGATACTGGAAAATTAGGGTAACCTACAGATATTTTCACATAGACAGTTCATGAGCCCCCACCCTTCGAATGCCTCGGGAACAAGTCTTCAGATAATTTGATGTGGGGTACTAGAAAACCAGAATCAGTGTCAGTGTGAAGAGGAAGAGGATAGCAGGCTTAGGAGACTGGAGGCAGGGAACCTGGGTGAAAGCAGTCCTCTTCTACTTCCCATGTGTTGCTGACTTGGTTTTTATCTATATGAAGACCACTGGCTATTGGATAAAATATGTCAAAAGAATAACACGTTAAGGTTCTCACTGATTTATAAAAAAAAAGTTTAAAACATTTTGGATTTTTTTTTTTTTTTTTTTTTTTTTGGTATGTGGTGACAGCCTTAAAAATCAGAAGTACCCACTTACAGCATTTGGTGAACTGTGTCTGTGGCAGGTTCCCACTCCCCGCCCCTCCCCAAGCAACAGAAACTTCTAGGCTGGTGGACCACTATGGTCATGTATACACCCCTGGTTCAAGAGACCAGACCCTTGACCAATGAAACACCTTGGTTGAGAGAAATTTTCAAACCATGACAATAAATGACCACAGCTCAGATTCAACAAAGGTATAAATGGAGCCCACCAGAGACCTCATTTTGAATTGGTCTTTCTTAGAGTAGTGGGTGTGCAGTTGAAGACTCTCCTGCTTAGGCTGGCCATCTAAGGAAAATTCCTTGAGGACTTAGACACCTTGATTTATTGGTAAACAATTGTATCTTCTGGGTATCCTTGAGAGTACTGTATGTGCTTTTTGAATCATCACTCTAGAGTTTTGGGATCTGATCCTTTGAGTCTGAATTGACTGTGTATAAATTGATCTCCTAACCAGTATCCAAACCTGTGTTTTATGATCTTGTTAGAGTGCTGAACAATTTTGGATAAACCCCCTTTCTAGTTGGTTCTCCACTAAAAATTTCTGGTTAGAACCATAAAGTCTGTTTGGAGTTATTGCCTGCCGAAAATGCCTTTTGGGGTGCCTCTGTGATAGTGTCTTTATGAAATAACTCTGCTTACTGCCATGTGGAGCACCATCTATTAAGAGAAGGAACTGATGGAAATACCTATTTTTTATTTCACCTATTCAAACAAAATTTCAGTATGTAATGCACTGTGAAAAAGGTCACCTGATTATAGCAGTTTTTCATTAACTTACCTGATTTCTGTCTGTACATGCACCAGCCATTCATCAGGTGGTGTAGCCTATTAATATACCTCGGCTTTAACATCTGTATGCACAGGTTCAGTAATAATGTTCTGCATCTACCTTTATATTTATTGCAAATGTATTTTATTAGGAGATTCAAACCAACACACAGAATAAAGCCACCCACAGACAGTTTTTTAGGTCTTCCAGACATTTATGCAGGTGTCGAACTATATATATTTGAAATAGCTGTTGACATTTTTTCCACTTATTCTTATAATGAGAAATGGCTTTTAAAAAATAAATAAAATGAGCACAGAAAGTCTGTGATGTTTTCAAAACCCAAATAAATACAATAACTAAATAAGAACATTATTATATTTACTTCTATCTTCCTGCTTTCTTCTCACCTCTCATTTTACTATTTCAGGCTGGGCCACAGCAGTGGTTCAGTCCGTTTTATTCTTTATTGACCTGGGATTTTAAAGGAGACTAACAGAAATCCCATGGTGGGACAACAACAATCTTCATCCTGGTGTAATGGACTTGCGGTGCAGCTTCAAGATGAGAAGGGACATCAAGTTCTGCACCAGTGGCTGTTGCCCTCTGTGCAGCTACATTTCAGAGTCTCCAGCCCCGTACCCATGGTGGGACAATCTCCTTCTCAGGGTACCTGTGACAGCAGGATAGAAGGTTTTCCACGGCCTCACTAATTTCCCTGATGTTCTCAGAGGGTTTCCATAATATGACTTCCCTAGACAAATAGGAAATCTGAACAGGAACCATATTCCAATGTAGTGTCCATTCCAAAAGCCATAGGACTACCTGAGCAGTGAGAAGATCTGATTGTGCAGGCTGACAAGGATTGAAGATGTTGTTGACCGCCACCACTAGTCATATGACTAGAATATGATCGGAGTCAGGGACTAAGAAAAACATTGGCCTTATGAGACTCCTGGTTCACTCCTGCTGGAGTTATTGAGACACTTTCCATCAGTTGCTAAAGCCCCACATGAAGTGATTGAGGCCACATTTGACTACAAATTGCTTTTGTGAAGTTTAAAAAAAAGCTTTGCTGTAACTACATTGAAATGACAGGGCCTGGAGATACAAGTCATCTTTGCGCTATTTGCCAGAACTGGAAGGTTCTGACTTCTGGGATTGATAAACTGTTTGGGAGGCCAGATGCACACACATTCCCTGTGCTAATGCCTCTGCCTCATGGCCATGAATACTTGTGTGTTCCCTGACTGCAGCAAGCGTGCTTCTTTCCCATGCAACAAACTCATTGACTCCCTTCAGGCTTGAGAAATCCTATCTCTCGTGGCTGTCGACTCTTTCTCACTGCTTTCTTAAAAATCTGTGAGCTAGCATGGGAGGAAATGCTGATTTTCTAAGTCCTGGGCAAACTATATCTCAGAAGACCTACTAACTTCCTAAGCAAAGCTTCCCTTGATGGACAGAGTGCTGCCCTAGTGTCGGTTGCTTTCTCTGCCCTGCAAAATTCATCTTTCTAGCCCACTTCGCTCTGCAGAGATGCAACCTACGCTGGGAATGTTATTTTGTCATTGCTTACAATGGACCCTGTCTGTGCTCCTCTTTGGCAGGAACTGACTATGATGAGGGACAATTGTAGAGAGAAGCTTAAGTTTTAAAGGCCTCAAAAATCCTTAGACTGGTAGCCCAAAATTTTTTATTTAAGCATGGATGAGACAAAAAACCAAGATACCAAAGGCAGTAGCTGAGACATTTCACAGAAGCAAGTCATTCCAAATTACTTTGCAAAACTAGGCACTGCATGCAAATAGTCAAGAAGCAACAAACACAATAGTTATGAGCGTAAGGGAATGTCACTAGCAAAACATGGAAAGCATAACTCAAATCTTCTTGCAAAGACAAGATGAGAAGGTCTCAAATGTCATGGAGTGCTTCTGTGAGCCTCTTTTACCACTAAGTAGTGTCACATACACTGTCATTGCTGGTGGCTCAACCATCTCCATGTGCCAGTGGTAGGGGTACTTGATTCTGTGTTCCTCTTCTGCAGGGTCAGAGCACCTCTCTGATGCTGTTCGTGCCCAAGCCTGCAACCAGCAGCTGTAGCACAGCTTTCATGTCTAGGCCCAAACAGCTCACAGAGCTACCTGTCTTTTCAAATCCCTTTTGCTGGATTTGCACATAAACTTTGATTCAGCTGGAGTCTGAGGGCATTTACTCCTGGTTGCAAGAGCAAGAGTAGGGCCCAAATGCACTTGCTTAGATAAGTAGCACAGCAAGACAGCAGAGATACTATTAATAGATTCAACTAAGCTGTTAAACCTCTGGAACATCAGGCATGTCCTTTAATTTTGGCGGGATGTGGGTATGAAGCCCACTTTGTTTTAATTTCACTGAATAACTTAAATTTGTAAAATGGAGTCCAACCTATTGGTCTATAGAAAACAGATCTGCAATGTTCAGATTTGGATTTCTTATTACTGTTTACTGTCAGCTGGAAATATTATGCACAAAATATATGATGGCATTCATTGCAATGATGGCCGTTGTTTGCTGAGACTCAATGGGAGTTAAAGATTATTCATATTCATTTCATGACAAAGAAAAGACTTCCTTTGGGCCTGCAGGGCATCCTTTAGGTGTTAGGTATGTGTGCCTGAAAGCTTGGCTCTTTTTTCTGTCTATTTCAGTCTAATAAAAGATGTTAGATCTCCTCAAATCTTTGGTTCCCTTCTATCCTTAGATCATAATTACAAAATATTACTTTCCACAGAGGCAAAAACGAAGGACTTTAAAATTACTTTAAAAAGAAAAATGAATTCAGGAAGGGCTGTTTTTAATGTTAGACACAGATTTTTTTTCCACTAGAGATAATTAATCTGTAACTTTTCCCACAAAATAAGTGTCAAAAATGAATACCCCTCCCATCAAAAATAGGAAGCTTGTAACATGGAAAAAGTCACAAGACTAAGTGATGGGTGCTTCACATTAAATGTCTTTTTCATAAAACAGCAAGCAGCATATCTACTTCATGACAGTCGTTACTACATCAAAGTACTCAAAGCAGAATACAATTATATTGAAAAAAGAAATATACTTTTTCTCCTTATGAAAAGAAAGTTGTCAAAAGGAGAAAAAAAATAGAATCCCCCATGAAGACAGATCCTGATGAGATGTATGATCTTTTTTGTTCTGGAGAGGGGAGGGGAGAAAAAGAATAGAAGAGAGGAAACAGAAAAAGCAGCCCCAGGATAACAAGCTTTGTGTGAAGCAGAAAATCATACCCTTTGAGGGTCATTTTCTTTGAGATGCTGCCTCAGGGAGATAGGAGGCAGAGATTAAACATTGGAGGGAAAGTCCACATTTGCTTGCGAGGCACCACTCTGCCCTGAAATGCTCTGGAAACAGAGTCATCTCGGTCTTCCTGGGGATGTGCACATCCCAGGAAACAGTTTGCATCAAATGGTGCCCTTCAAGCCACCGGCCCGAGGTTACGGGGGAGTGGGGCGGCAGATCCGCTACTACGCGGCGGGATGCAGGAACAGCGTGAGTCGCTGAGCGCAGGGGCTGTGCCGTCATGTCTGTCCGTCGAGAATTCAGCTTCTAAGAAAAGGGATATGTGCTTCCAGCTGTCCTTTTCCGGGGTGGCTGTGAGCCCGAAGCCGTGGCGGGGAGCAGAGCCGGCCTCCGCTGCGGGCGTTTCGAGGGCAGCGCGGCCGCTCGCCTCTTCCCGCCAGGGGGCGCCGCAGCCCCGCCGTCCCGCCCCAGCCCCGGCCCCGGCTTCGGCTCCGGCTCCGACTCCGACTCCGCTGCGCACGTCAGGGAGGGGGGTCGGTCTGTGTCGGTCCCAGCAGCGGGCAGCTGGGCAGACAGCTGAAGGCATTTGAAACACCTGATGTAGGAAGGTCCTGGGGCTTTTTTATTTTTTATTTATTTTTTTTCATTTTAAGTTTTACAACGATCCCTGTTCATTGTGCGTTGAGCTAGACAATGAGACTGCCACGTCCATCAGTATGCTCCCCAATAACAGCTGATATCAGTATATTGTTTTTTAATTAATTACTACTGGTTCAAAAAAGAACCCTGTTACAAATGCAGAGGCAATCACATTAGTTGAACTCCGGGGCATGAGGGACACTCTTTCAAAGTGTGCATGCAGGAACTGAAGAAAAATGTTGCAGATACCCCCCTGGCTAAACTGCTTCTATGTTGTTGCTCCAGTGCCTTGATGTGGGGCTGGGAAAAAAAAATGTAGATAGAAAGCAATTGCATGGGGCCTGCAAATGCAGGTTTAACTAGTCAGCTGGCAGCTCGTACTTCTACCAAAGTTGGTAGGTCAGATCAAGCCCTTTGGCTGACTCTGAATGGATTAGCTGGCAGTTGCTGAAAATTCTGCCCAGCAGTTGTTGAAAACTCTGCCCAGCAGTTTCATTTCCATGGCCTTTCTGGAAGAGGTACTTCCTTTGCTTAGCACAAGAGTTCTTCTCCCCAGTGTCTTCTGAGTCAGGAGTGGCAGGACGGACTGGACAATGATGATTGTGTAGCATAGTAGCCTTTTAGGTTTCAACCTTTTCTTCTTCATAGGGTCAAAGATAAACCTCTTAGATGCTTTGAAAAGCCTGACCTCTGTCTCTGGAAATAACTGAAGTGTCCAGCCTGGATCAAAGAAGCCTTTCCTTCAAAAACATTGTCAAAACTGAGATTTTTTTTTAAAAGCTTTTGGCTCTGATGAAAGCTGAATGATGAAATCAGTGTGTATTTGATGGGAAGTGTTCCAACCAGCTCTAATAAGGAGCACTACTCAGTATTTTAATGACAACCTTCAACAGCAAAACTCTGTTTTGGCTCCTTTATGTTCCTACCACTGTACTACCTGGGCAATCTCCCAGTCTTTAATGTATTTTTTCCTCACTGCATACCTGGAAAATGCTATTGTCCTCACTTTACAGATGAGAAATGGAAGCACAGGAAGGTGAAGCAACTTACTGAAGATTGTACGGTCAAGTTTGCAATGAAGAAAAAAAAAATCATTCCCCTTGGCCAAAATCATAAGCTACTGTTGTGAATTAGGGCACCTAGTGCTATTTTTCTCTTATATGACTCTGGTCCAAAACTTGGGAGTATGTATAACCTGAGACACCATTTGTCCTATACATAAGAAATGTACAAGAGAGATTATTTGTAGGTGAGTTGAAAATCCTTGTGTTTCTGTCTTCCTGCTCCTTAATTCCACCTGTGTTTTTGAGGTTTGCATACTGCAGATGCTGTCTGTAAACTCCCACTTCAATTTTCTGTTAAGCTTTTGGCAGGAGGGAAAGTGTCTCAAAAAAGGATGAAAATGAAAGAGACAGCTAGACAATATTTAGTTCACTAGAAAAAAAATAAAATCACTGTTTCCTTCAGGAAGCAGAGGAAGCAGAAGAAACTACAGATAACTAGAAATCCTTATGTTGTTTGAAATCCATGAATACCTAATTTGGTACCCCTGCTTGAGATGGCAGACCAGTAGCCTTTTATAAGTGCGGGTGCTGGTATTTTCCACTAGTCTTCAGTTTAAAAGCAGTGACAGGATTTCAAAGGGAGAAAGATAAATACAATTTTCTGGTGAGGAACACAGTCCGTAATTCATAAGACATTGAGGATGCAGGAGCAGTTGCTACAGGCCAACTGTGAATCGTCAGGTATGTTTTTATTATCGAAGTAAAATGTGAAAATGATAGTGTGATCTCATGTATGTTCCCATGTTCTTTGTTTATATGAACTCCCCTGTAGATTTGTAAGTTGAATTAATAATGCTATCCACTTTCTTATTTATTGTCCTGTCTGCAGCTGACACAGAATGATCATGGCACAGTTTTGTGGTTTGCTTTTGCTTTCTCTGTCCTATCTTATGCTTGAGTGCACGTGACTAGATAATGGTCTATTTGCATGAAGAATTTACTGAGTGGTAGTGTCTTGTTTTTGTCTCAGTAATTCTAATAATCTAGGTGTGGATCTGTTGACAACTAATTGTACTATCTCACTTCATTTGTAAATAGTCTCAGCACTGCAGTACAAAACCACCTTAGGACAAAGTTATAGACAGAGGAGAAGGAAGGTTGTCAGGTAGCTATTATCTGTCTTCCACGATAAACACAAAGAATGAGCAGAGTCATATACCTGTGTTGGGTTTTGAAGGAGACAGAGTATTGCCTTTCGTACCTACTGAAATCCTCAGATTATCTGACTGGGTTTAATTTGTACTGGTGACCGCAAAGTCACAGACAACCATGGTGTGGCAGGATGCAACCCCCCTCTCTCCCCCTCCCTCCTTCAATATGGAAGGAGTAGGCACATCTCCCTCTCTCTCTGCTGTTTGAGGCTAACAGCTTCTTTTACTTGGCCCCAGAGCACCCTGGCCAGGGCCATTAGGAGAAGGGAGTGCTGAGGTGCCAGTGAGCTGCTGGGCACCCACAGCCAGGGTGGGGGTGCAGAGAGGCTTCTGGAATGCCTACAGTCACATCTGATCAACCAATACAAAAAACGGGACTCTCGTTGAGACTCCGCCCATTGTCGCCGGTCTCTCAGAGCACGAGCAAGATTCTGCCGCCGAGAGCCCTCCCCGGGATGGAGAATCCGCTTGCGTTACCCCCACGGGTGTGAATAAAACTTTTCGCAGGATTGCAAGTATATTTATACTTTCCGTGCACATATGCACGTGTAACTTTCCGTGCTCAATATGAGCATGTGCAAAATTAATCCTCTCATGATCGCAGGTGTATTTTCCTCCTGTGCTTCCACATAAGCACGTGTAACTTTCCGTGCACATTTGCACGCGTACTTTCTGTGCTCAATATGAGCACGTGTATGAATTATTTCTTCGCACAATCGTGAGTGTATTTTCCTCCCGTGCTTCCACATTTGCACGTGTAAGTAAATTAACCCTCACAGGACTGCGAGTGTATTATAAATTTACCCTCGCAGAATTGCGAGCGTACACTTTCCGCACTCACTACGAGTACCTGTATCTCTTTAAGAATAATCCCTCACTGTGTTCAGGCAAGTGTGTACTCCTACGGGACTCAGGGACAGCTCTGGCATTGTTTTGGGTGAAGCCACGTGCATGCACTCTGTGGACTGCCTGTTGTATTAGTTGCTGCCCCTTAATAATTTTCCTCAACTGATATCTGAACCTGTATTTAAGTCCCTTTTGGAGTGCTAAAACCCTGTTTCTCACCAGTTTAATAAAAGTTGTTTTGGACCCTGTTGTCCCTTAAACTAACCTCGGGGTGCCTCCGTGACACATGGTCAGATCTGAACCTGATAAGATGTGGTGCACAATCTGCCAGGCAATTTTTAGGCACAGCAGTATGGAAGGGTCCAAAAGTAGGTCCAGCCATGAGCTGGTTTATGGTCTGTCAAGACTGGTGTACCCAGCTTAGAGCTGAACTAGAGACTTCTTGAGGTCACTTCCAACCTGAGTTTTCCTATGACCCTGTTTATGATCTGGTGATCCTAAGTCATAAAGGAAGAAAATTCTTGGAGGACTCCAATCCTCTCGCTTCTTGGCCAGGGTTCAAACAGCTGCTAGTTTTGTGCAAGCACAAAGCATGCTGGGAGATCATGCTGTTTGTTACTGATGTAAAGAAGATACACATTGGAGTTGTCCATATGCTGCTGGAAACCTAGTTAATCTCTTACCCTCTCTTCCTATAGGTTTAGAAGAATTTTGACTAGTTTGGAGGAAAGGATTCTGCTAGGGGTTTTTGGAAATGGAGCTACAACTTCTGCAAAGGTGGCCTTGAGACACAGAAGAGTACTTATTTTTAGCTGTGGGAAGAAACTGTGTATTTTGCTGGTTAGTACTATGTTGGTGTGAGGCTACGGGCTTACACAAGCACATGCTAGTTTAGGCATATGAAATCACATGATAGGCAAGTGATATATGCTGATATAATTCCTATATCTACTGTTATTACAGTTTTAGTACAGGAAATCTTTGCCTTTTCCTTCTTCTTAAACCTTGGGAGTATTTAAAGTATTTAATACTAGTGAGGAAACTGAAACTAATTCATGGCCTACGAACATCCTTCATCACTTCTAGCTTCTTGTCAGAAAAACAATTCCCTGCTACTGGAAGCTTGCGCCAGGAATTTCCCTGCAGACCTAAGTTTCCACCACCTTGGAACATCAAAATGCTGAACTTGCAGTCTGTAGAGGGAACTTTCTTCCCAGAGAATGTGAAAGTCATCTTGAAGTGGTCTTTTTCTTACTTTTTTTTTTTTTTTAATCCATATGTGTAATATAATATGCACCTTTCTCCTTGCTTCTCCTTTCTGCAGCAATTGCCTGTAAGAAGGTTTTGATGTACTTTCTTATTGTGTGCATGGCAGCTGGAGCTAACTGTGGCCAAATGATGTTTGTCAGTACTCCTGTCAGTAAAGCTTACTGCTCTTCAGGATCTTATTTGTGTGCCTGCACAACTTTGAGTGAGATTTTATTCATGAGTATATTTGAAAGCAAGACTATCAAGAAAACCAAGTAACTTGTTACAGAAATATATGTACAAAAATGTTCTCACAGGATAATCTTTTAAATGATCTGTCTATTTTGTTGGTATAATGTTCACTGAACACAGGCTGAGTTAGTGTTAATAATTTCAGAGTAGGAAAATGTTGTTTGTTTGTTGTGTGGATTTGTTTGTTTTTTGTTTTTTACAGACTGTAAGTCACCTGGTTTTGGAACAGAAATTTCCCTGCATGATTCACAGGGGCAGTCATAAATAATGAGTGCTCGTCATCAGTTTGTGAATAAACCCCAGGCTAAAATGTAGTCATACATTCATTAAACAGTCCAAAAAAACATCACAGCATATCTACAGATAATTTACTGCTAAACTTTTCAGATAATTAATTTGTAAAAATTAATTTCATTAGCTTTGATCTGTGTGCTAAGTACCCATCATTAAAACATCAGGGTTTTAGTTTGTTATGGATTGTTTTTGCATATTGTCATTAACATTATCTATAATTCATTGTTTAACCAGATCAATTATCTGTTATCACTGATCTGTTGCCTAACCGTATGACTTCCATTCTCTGAACCACAGATTATTTAGCTATGAGTTTCTCTTGGGAAAAACCTGATGGATAAATTGCAAAGTTGGGCCATTATCCTTTAGTATAAATTGTGATAGATTTTCTATCTGTAGTATGACTTTTTATTTAATTCTTCTACTAGGAATGCTTGTGGCTGTCTGTAAGCAGAAGTATGAAAGCTCTTTTGAAATGGCAGTCAAAATTCTAGAGGAGAATTTAAGCTTAAAAACAGATATAATTTTTTTCCTAAAATTATTTCAAGTGAATGCGACATGTTTTTTAATGACAAATGTCAGCTCTTATGAAAGTAAAATATGTTCGTGAAATATAAAACATTCCAAATTTCAGTAGTTAATCTATAAATAAAAATAATATTTTGTGAAAATATAATTTCCAGATTCCTTAAAAAATAAAAAAGAAAAGTTGAAAACATGGAAAAAAATAAAAAAGACTCTTTGCTCTGGGAAAGTTTTTTTTTTTAATTTTTGTTTTGTTTTGTTTGTTTGTTTGGTTTTTTTCTATTAATCTTCTCTAAGGAGCATAGATTTGTTTCAAGTCTTCACTTTACAGATGCTCTTGCTGCTTTTATAGATACTTCCTCTACAATTGGGAAGTGCTGTGTTCTTCTAGAAGGCTTTTGAAAATTTCTCGGAAAAGATTTCCTGGTAGCTTTGCTATTTGGCACAAAGCACTTCAGGACTGCAGTTGTGAAAAGAACTAAAATGTTGTGCAGCAGGATGAGGAAACTGGTTTCTAGTTTCAAAATAAAATAAATTCACACTTTCTTACCCAATCATTTCTTATAGGATGATGCAGTGCCCCTAAAGTTACATTTCACTGTTTACGTAGATTCTCAGGAAGCATGCAAATGTATGGCAGTGTAGGATTATCTTCCTGATTGCTAAAACCTACCATCCTTTTGTAAGTCCGTAATTCAAGTTTAATGTTGCAGTAATGCCAGAGCTCAGTGTGACAACTACAAATGACTCCCTGACTGGCACTTGCTGCTGCATGGGGGAGGTCAGGAATGACTCCTGTCTCCAAAGGACATTTTTCATCATTTTTCCTGGCAGTCATCAAGGGCATGTCTTCCATGGGGAGCAACTGAGTCAGTTCCCAGGATCCAGGTCTCACTGTGCTTGTGGGTTTTGCAGAGGGGAGGCAGAAAGTGGACGGTTTCTACCATGAGAATGCATGCAAGCAGAAGATCCTGCTCTCTCTCCCATAACTCTCATGGCCTTGGTCTGATGTGACATTTTGCCTTCCCATGGACGGGTCAGGCAGCCCTGTTAGTCAGAGAGACCTTGGGAACCAGCACTTCCCATGTTTTTAAGTCCCCTGGGTCTTTATCTGCTGCTGAAGCTCCATCCTTCCCTCCCTCACAGCTGAAATGCAAGAAGACAATGTCTCTGGCCCTGTTGAGAGGGAGGAAAAGAGACAGGAGGAACATTGATAGTTTCTTGCCAAGACAGAAAGACGGTCAGGGCCCCACACTCTGGCTCCCAGGCAGAAGGGGTGTGAATCATGGTCTCACGCACATCACTCTTGCGGAGGGGTGGATGATGGATTGCTGAGAGTCTGGTCCTTTCCTACAAGCCAAGAGGGTCATGAACGCAGCACGACTCTCACAGAAAAAGGATTATTAAAAACAAGCTGGAGGAAAGGCTTCCTAGTATTTGACCTGTGGAACAGAAAATAACATTATTGCTGGAGCAGGAACAAGTATGAAATCCTGGAATACACTCATAAATATGACATATTTTTATTCAAAATTTTAGTTTCTAGTAAAGCATTTGTGACTGAGGTCTCCATTACCATACAACAGTATAAATGCTGTTGAAGCCAGGAGTGTAATTTTAACAGCACGAAAGATGTAGATAAATACTCTAATGCAGAGATGTCAAACTCATTTTCACTGGGGGCCACATCAACCTTGCAGTTGCCTTCAAAGGGCTGAATGTAATTTTCGGACTCTATAAATGTAGAAGTAGTTACATTGTTACATGTAGTAGCTACATTGAGGCTGATGTGGCCCCCAGTGAAAATGAGTTCGACACCCCTGGTCTAAAGATTCTTCAGCTGTATTTGATGTAATGTGCAATATGTTCTTCAGACCTTTTTGCACATTTCACTTGAAACCAGAGGTCCCTGTGCTGCACGGTATGTCTTCCGGCACAAATTTTCTGCAAAGTGTCAGTGTCATTTCCAACTATGACTGCGAACTTTTCATTCACAAAATTTGAAGCACTTGAGAGAGCAAAGCAATATCATGGTACCCATGTTACAAATGGGGAAACTGAGATACAAACTGGTGAAGGAACTTGTCCAGATAATTT
The DNA here is from genome assembly GCF_037038585.1 of Patagioenas fasciata. Lineage (NCBI taxonomy): Eukaryota > Metazoa > Chordata > Aves > Columbiformes > Columbidae > Patagioenas > Patagioenas fasciata. The sequence continues at coordinate 86,480,319 of NC_092522.1, read as the reverse complement.
GGAAAGTCAGAGACAACAACCTGAATAATACTGCAGGCCCCTTAGTTTTTTATTATTTTCCTTGTGTTAAAACTGCTTCTAATAAATACTGTGCAATTTGAAAAGTGATAGCTTTGAACTCAGCTACTAAGATCAGGATGTTTTTCTGCTGCATGATTTTCAAAAAAAAAAAAAAAAACCAAAAAAGAAAAGATGGCTTAAATTAAGAAGGATTATATATTAACTCAGCTGAGAGAGTCACTACATGAGAATGGAGATCTCATACAGGCATCTCTGTTTATTATGTTAATTTGCATGCCACCTATTGTGTGAGCACCTTGCTTTTTCTCTCCTACTTGGAGAACTCTAAAACAAAAGTGAATTCTGAAAATGACAGAGGCAGTGCTCATCCCTGTGTGCTAGGCTGTGCCAGGCATAGACCTGAAAATTTTAATTCAACAAAGATAATTTTTATTTGGAAGAAATCCATTCTAAAGTAAGGAGAAGTGAGGCAGAACTAAGGTGGGAAAGCTGTTCAGCTCTAAGCTGAGTCAGGTCAAGTGTGTAGTGATCTAGATTCAGTAGGTTAGGTAAAATATTGGTGATTTCACTGTCTGCTCACTCACTGTGATAAATGGTTGGCAATTCCTACAGAAAGAAAGAAAACTGAGACAAACTCCTGCAACAATGTCTTAAATTATGTGAGAGTGGTCACTGCAGCTTATTGACCTAGGTTAGTCCTGTGGAATGACTAGTTTCCTGGTCTGGCTGACAAGGGTCTGTCTTTCATTTAGGCTCCTTGTTATAATGTCAAAATATCTCTTGTATAGATAGGTTGGGAGGGAGAGATTATGAGCATGGGCACATCACTGGACTACATAATGCCTGTTTTCATACCCAGCTGGGATCTCTGCATAGGAAAGGGTGAGACTGCATCAACTGAATGCCACAAGCACAGCATCAGGGCCCCCTGCATCATGGCGTTGCATGATGGGTATGAGGTCAACAAGCACTGGTAAAATTTCTTAAATCACACCAGGTCCTGGAAAGACAATGACAAGACTCTTATTGAATCCTAGAGAAACAAATTCAGACCACAGGTCGGGGTCACAAAAAAGCCTGTGACAGAGGTGGAACAGAAACTCTGTTATTTCTGTTATTACCTTAATTTAAAAAAAAAAAAAAAAATCTATCTTTCTTCCTTCTGTTGCAACATTTTTTCTTTTTTCTTTTTTTTTTTTTTTTTTTTTTTAAGTATTCAGGACAGTTTATTCATGGTCCGAGTTTACCTGAGTAGTCTGAATACTTGCCCATTTCCCTGGAAAATTTTCTACCATCAAGTGATCCACATTATAAACTGGAGCTTTTAAAAAAAGGACCTTCTGGGGAATGGGGGAAGTTAGGAGGAGATGAGGTTGTTCATTTCTGTAGAACAACTGAGTCAAACTGTAGTTTTTATTACACTTCATTTTCATCCCTTACCTTTCTATGGCCTCTTCCTCCTTACTTCTATAAAGTGGACCATTCTTGCCCTAAACCCTTAAATTGCCCTTTTAACCAGAGCTGTTTTACTATCCAGCCTGCATAGCATTCTCAGTGAATGTAGTTTGTAAACATTCCTGGGGCACTCAGAGGACAAATGACTATAAGTTTGGAAATACACCATAAAATATTTTATTTCCTATAGCTTAATGGAAACTTAGGATGGTGTCCTAAGAAGAATTTGACAGACCGAGAAGAGGGCAATGTGTTGAGCATCAACCTAGAGTGTACTTTGGGTTGCACGAGACTTTATTTGCTAAGTACTGCAGAATATAAGAGCAGGTTTGGGTGGAGGTGAAAGAAATGCATTCTTCATGTGAGCATATTGGACATGTCCACTGGTGTGAAACTGTGGTTTGATGTGACCCTGTTTTTACAGAGTAGTTCTGATAGTACACTGACTAATGGCCAACTAAACCACATGTTGGTGTCAGCCAGGGTTATAGCTCTTCAGCTTGGAAAATGTGAGGCTCTCATTTCAGAAGAGTGATTCTGGAACACGCAGAAAATGTTCCACCCCATGAGAGGTTGTATGAGGAGAACTAAATCGTGAGGTTGCAGAGACAATAACCTCTTGCTTTCTCCAGTAAGTCACCATCCTCTGTCTGCACTGTAGATTTTTTTTTTTAAAGACAGCAATTTGGGCACACTTCTTAAACCATCCAAACTGCATCATGGTTCTTTAGGCATTGTACTTGGATCATGTCAGGAATTTTCTTATTAAATGGTTTGTTGCTAGAAAAATGCTGATTCCTTGGTACAAAGTGTTTTGTGAAAGAATGTCAGTGTTGTGAGCCGCTGCCAAGACACAGAAAGCTTTTAATAGGAATACACCTGCTGGGCAGATTCCTTGTTACTTTATCTGCTGCACTGCTAAGAGATGAAGATCCGTAAAGAAAACTGTTATCTTGAATGCTCATTTTTAACTGCTTTGAGATACTCTTGCTGGAAGGCAAAATTAGCCCAAAGGGCACATCCATAAAAACAAATATATTTTTTAACCTGATATTTTAACATCTGACAATGGATGACAGTTTAATATGCATTAGCTTGCAACTTATAAACCACAGTGACATATAAACCACAGTAATGAAAAATGGTGTCTATAAAGTATTAATTAAAAGCATTGCTAAATTAAACTTTTATATTTCCCTACATGTATCTAATGGCATGTCCATCTCCCAGGCTTGAGTGGTTTCTGAACATTTGCCATGTTTATCCAAGTTTATTACTCTTCTGGCTTTCTCCATATGAAGATTTCCTTGTTTGGTCACAATCTTAGGATGCATGAGAGTGTGGCAGTTCTCCCCACCATTACATGCTTCAGAGTGAGATCCTGAGCTACTTTATTTACTCTTCAAAGACCCTAAATATCCTGAACCTGAACATTTTGGCTGTTGTGCACAGCTGAAATTACTGTATTTTCTCATGTACAGGACATAGCCTATAAGGCTGTGCCATAATTTTCACCTATCAGACTGCAACAGCTTTTGAATTTGGAATTACACAGTAAATAATTTGCCTTTTTTTTTTTTTTAAACAAACAAACAAAAAAACAAACAAACAAAAAACAAAACCAACACCTTTTTTGTTCCACTGTTTTCAAGATTCTCTGTGTCTTTGTATTTTTGTGTTTCTACCTGGAACACATGCCCGTTCTTTGTTAAGAATATGTGCTTGAGCTGTCATATAAAGTCAAACTTACAGAACCTTGGCTGCTCTGGAAAAAACAACAGTAATTCAACTAGGGACTGAGAATCCCCTGAAACATGAGAGCTCAGATGTCTCCTGTTATCAACTTATCAAGTTCAGAGGAATCTATTGTCCCCACTAATTTATCCAGGTTTCTGTTGCAGTAGGTGTACTTTCAGTGACAAAGTTAACCCCTTCTGAAGGTTTTCCTGCTTGCTTCTAGTATACTTGTATAGAAAGAAGCATTAGAATTTGTATTTTCCATGTTTTTCTTTAATTGAAAGTTTACAAGGGACGCTTATGAGTGCTCCTAACAGCTTACAATGATACAGTTCCTTTTATTGTGGAAACATTTACTTTGTGTTGGAGCTTTAACGTACTTGAAAAAAAGCTACATGGCTATAGCAAGCCACAGGAAAGTACTACAGCCTCTAAGAGAGCTTGTCTAGAGCAATTCAAACAAATCTCAGCTGGGGCTGTTGTGGCTCTCCACAGCTTTCGCCTTCTTCCCTTAGTCTGTTCCTGTTCTCCCTCCCTCACACCTTCACTGACAGTTGACTGGCAGTTTGGTTCAGAGAACTAAATGGGTAGAAAACTGCTCACAGTCGTGGCAGGTAGCCTTTCATGGCCTTGGTGCCCATGGGGTGGCTAAGTGACAGCCAGGGCAGGCACAAGGGTCAGGGCAGGAACATATCGCAGAAGGAGGGAAAAGGCAGGAAAAGTTTATCATGATTTGTCTACAGAGGTTTGGGACAATTTGCCATGCTTGTGGTCTGCTCTTGTTGACCTCTTCCCTGTGGTCCACTGGGCACTGCACTACCAGTCAGATTTGGGACAGCTAGACCTCCAGCTACTAGGTTTCCCAGGAGACTCCATGATCCCTTTTACATCCACTGAGGTTTGAGGTCTATGTACTGTTTATCCAACAAACTCAGGTAATGCCCTATCACACCAAGGATAGATGACAGTGGTGCTCAGTAGCAGTTCGACTAATCAACCCCCACACTCTGCTGACTCTTGAGCAGCATCTGGAAAGATGGCTATCAAGAAGGGCCTGCAGGACCCCTTCCTTTGGCACAAAGTTTTCTTTCAGTCCTTCAACTAGGTCTCTACCAGCTGATTAAACAGAACTATGGTATAGACACAAACACTACCACACACTTCTGCAAACTGTTAAATTTCTTGCACATTCTTGGTCATTTTGTCCTGGGTCAACTGGTACTATTCAGAAAACAGTTCAAGGTCATCATAGGCTACACACCAGCTACATACTGGCATGCCCAACATGTGATGAGGATGAGCCTGCTGTCTTTCTGAAGGTGACGAATGTGAGCTGCACCATCCCAGTAGCTCTCATGACTACAGAAAAGGATGGGGTCAGTTTTAGTCACAGAGGCAGCCCCACTTTCCTGGGGAGAAGAAAGTGATGTGTCCATGGAGATGTCCTGGCTGGCACACATAACTCATTATACCTGGGAAGCACCAGAGTGACCACATGTGTGCAGGTCGCTGTCCCTGTTGGTGTCCACTGCTGCTGGCTCTGCGGCTAGAAAGGGGTTACAGCACACAGCCCTCCTCTGTCTCTTTGGTGAGTGATATGGCTTGCTAATAGAACTTTCTCCTTCAATACTTTTAAATGGTTTTTCTTTTTTTACTCTTTTGTATGTTTAATATGGAGTAAAAAGATTTTTCACGGTAATGATTGATATATGACTGATCAGTTTAGATCACTATACTAGAAACCCCCAACCTCCTTTGATTGCTTAATACTATGACAAGATCACATGAGCCATTTTCTTTTGATAAGCCTATTTATGCCATTAAAATTAATACAACTGGTTTTGGGAGGCTACTTAAATATAAGTACTGAGAAGCATGACTGTTTTATAGGTAAATATTATTTTTTGAGAAAATACTGTGTAGTACATTTTCATGTCCTTCCAATTTTTGTGCTGGGCAGAGTTTATTGAAAAATGGAAACACTGTTTTTGGATATTATTGCAAAGAAATTTCCTTTGGGTGTTTCTGGTAGAAAATTAATGGACTTGAATTTTTTCCCAGCTCTAATGTATTCACACTGTTACAATTCTGACTTGCAATTCAATATACATTACTCTGAGTTATTCTCTACTACTTCACTACAAAATTCCTTTAGTGGAAAAAACATTATTTTTAATTGGTTAATTTATTCCTCCTTTTTAGATGGTATTGATAAATGAACTTTATTTGAAAAAAAATGAAACAATAGAATCCCTGTGTCCTACCTCTTTCTCTCTTTTGTTGCTTTTAAGTCAGCACAGGTAGAAGAAATTTTAATGAAGCACCTTTGGACTCACACCTCAGTATTACTCACTTTCGTTAACTTCATGCAATATCAAGTGTGAAAAACTACACGGCATGTGTACAAACAGAAAAGTGAAAGGTCCACAACATGTACAGCAGAAAGAGAACAAAGAAGCTGGTGCTTGTTCTGTTGAAATGCAGTCCAGATTCTGTCACCTGTTCTCTGGCTGAATATGCAAATAGATTTTGCTATTTGAGAATTCTTTTCTTCTTTTTATTGGTATTACTTATGAAGTGAAGTAATGCAGAGTGGCTAAAATCACCAGTATGATCTATAGGTTCTTAAAGTCAGGTGCCACGCTGCACTATGTAGTCAATTATTCATGGCTTCCCACAAAAATTATATCCAGTCATCAGATCCTCTGGCTAAGGTAACAGGAACAGGCCTTAAAATTATCTTGTTATGTTGACAAGGAAAATAGTCTCTTTTTTTCGACAGATGTAGTTGAAAATTGCTTACATCAGAATTCTAGACCTCTTGATGTCCTACAAGACCTGGATAAGGTAAAATATATACATGATTCATGAGCATATATTGACTGGGATGCTCGCTTATTACTGAACAAGCTGGATATTTAACTTTTAAAATTCTAATTTGTGGGATGGACTCAGGTCTCTGCACAGGCTGTCCTGTCCCAACAGATGGGATGAGTGATGAGTTAACTCTAGATGCCACACACGCCCTGACTCAACAGATGAGACCAGGTGTGAGTTAACTTTGGGTTAATTCTGTGTGGTTATGTGAAGTGAACAACAGACAATCACCTCCGGGGTCCAATTCAATTGTGAGTTTTACTAAAAGTACTTGTCGGAATATTGGTTACAGGTAACGGTGACTTGGCAAAAGTATAACAGAACTTATCAACACATTAACAGTGAAAGTCCTACTACGAGCAGTGTATTGGCAACCATCAGTAGTTAAAATATGAAATTTAACCAGAATCCAACAGCAGAGCTTAAAGATGGTGTTATTCTTATATGTTCAAAGAGGGAAAGAGAGAAAGAGAGTGGTAGAGAGGGAAGGAAAACTAAGGTATAAGGGAGAGAGAAAGAGAGTAATATATATATGGAAGGAGAGACAAATGGTGGTATAGAAAAAAAGAAGAGAAGGAAAGAGCAGAGAGAAAGGAAGGAAGAAAAGAGTGAGGAATCCAGTCTCTTACAGCGCCACAGTGCGGATGACAGGACTCCTATGATAATGTATGGCCTTGCTGTTCCATGGCGAAGATGCTGGGGTTTTCAGTTCAGGAGCACACATCCTCCGATGCCTGGTTCAGAGTCCTGAGGGTGGATTCCCTTTGATGAAGCTGGTAAGCTGAGGATCCTCAGGGTGCCGCATTCCCTCGGTGAGGCCGAGCTGGTATTCCCTTGGTGAGGTTGAGCTGGTGTTCCCCTTGGTGAGGCTGAACTGTATTCCCTTGGATGAGACTGGTAGGCTGGTATTGCCCTGGTGATGCTGAGCTGGTATTCCCTTGGTGAGGCCAAGCTGGTATTCCCTACCTGTGCTGTTTTTGGTGAGCATTTTTTATAGCACTTAGAGTAGAGGAAAGTCTTGGGGGGGAAAGTTGTGATTGTGAAAGAGGGACAAGTCTGGATAAATCCTGGGCCACATTGAGGGGTCTCAGCTTTGCCCCTTTGTGTCATGCAGAAAATCCAGGGGAAAGGGGTGATTGCAAAAGATCAACAAGTCTGGACAAGTCCTGGGCCATGTTAAAGTATCTCAGCTTTTCCCCTTTGTTTGGTGAGCTGGGCATATCAGAAGATAGGGCTATGTGCCCTCCAGCACATCCTCCATCTCCGGTTGGTCAGCAGGCCTGATCTGTGGCTCGTTAGCTCGTCGTTGATAGGTAGATCGCAGTTCCCCCTGCTCTGAATGTGTCATCTCCTGGCTGAACTAGTTTCACCACAATGCTTTCAGCCATGATCGTTATCAATACACAACACAGGCTAGTGAAGCAGAATTCATGTCACATATGCAAAGCATTTCTTGTGCAATAACACTGTAGGTTTCACAACAGCAGCATAGCACTTTTGCTTTGGTTAATATATGTTTTGTCTAATCTCACATAGCCAAATAGCCTTCACCAATCCTGTGAACTTCTCCAGTCTATAGCATGGAGGTACGAACACTTGGCCTCACCTCTCACATGGATATCACATCCTGGAAAAATATTCACTATGACCTTAAAGACTTTGGGACAAACATAGTAGATGCTGGAGACAAGAACTAAAAAACCTATCTATCTAGGCTTTTTCTAGGTTTATCCTAAGGTGGGGCCAGCCATGTGACTCTAAAGATATCCAGAGGCATCCTTGTCTTGACAGAGCTAAGTTATTCCATGTTCACCTTAGCACTCACATCCAGGGACACTGCCTACAAGACATTCTTTGGCATCTTGAGATGATACTCACAGGGACAATGCTCCAAAAAAAACCTGATAATGCCACTACTTTCTTTTCAAAGCATAGAGGAGTTATTGTGTCTTTTTTTTTTTTTTTTTTTTTTTTTTTTTGGTAATGAAGAGATAGCTAAGCCACTGTTAGAGGTGTGAATTCCGGTTTAATTCCATCTCATTCCTTAAACATGCTAACCCACACCTCAAAATATCTGTCAGTAGAATAAGCCTGAAGAAAGTAATTGTGCTGGTACTCAACATCTTCCCTGTTTAAATGATGCAGAAAGTAGTTTAAGGCTCAATTTAGAGGGTTAAGGTGCTCACCTAAAATAAGTAAGACCTGCAATATGCTCCCTGTATTAACCACTGTCTGTAGCAGTGTTTGGATAAATTATGTACAGTGCTACATGTGGCAGCTGGATACCTCCAAAAGAGAGAACTGACCACCCAGTTTTCCATACCACTGGCCCAGAAAGTAGGGTTACATTTTGACACACATCCCTGTGTGTCCATGGACTATGTAGGCACTTTTCCTCCTTTGCCAGCTGCCATAGATTTAAGCAACATGTAGTCACTGCAGCAGGATTCACAATGAAAGACTGGCATGACAGGTGTCTGGAAAGGACATAGATGTATAAGTCCTTGTTTGTGCTTCTGCCTCTAAAAGGCACTAAGGGCAGTGGCTGCATCTTTGTGGTGGGTGCTGGGGAAGGGAACTTCATGTAGACCAGGGGTAGTTACATTTCTACTCCTACAATTATACAGTCCTAAAATTACATTTGGCCCTTTGAAGGCAACTGTGAGGCCGATGTGGCCCCCCAGTGAAAATGAATTTGACACCCCTGGTATAGACATTCAGGTAAGGATCAATGAGATTGCTGGTTGATTCAGGCTGCCATTTATGTTGATCATAGAGGATTAGTCAGAATGGATACTTCCAGTAAATCTCCTGCATACTTTAAAAAAGATTGAGAGGATCAGAAAAAAACAAACAAAAAAACCAAACCAAACCACCAAAACAAACAAACAAACACAAACTATAAACCTATAAACTAATTTGTATGCAATCAATTAAACTAAGATGAACAGCTGAAAAGAAAGGGATACCAGGCAATAGTGATAAGGTTCTCAAAAATCAGTAGGACAATTTCTTCCCATCTTTTTATACCTGGTGTGAGATAATCCTTCCTCAGAAGACCAGTGAATATTCACTGGCTATTTCTTTAGGAATGGGGAACATTTACACATAGGTAGGAATTATCTCTACTGTGAACCCAGTCAGAAAAGTTAAAACGTGAAATACTTAGCTAGGTCACTTAATCTATGCCCCTCCAGATAGAGGGCTCTTCTGTTTGGCCAGATCTGCCTTACAGCATCTAAGAACAGGAGGACACCCTTGTCTACATCATTCCTTGGTTTTTATGAGAGAGAAACCCAGCTGACAGGCTAAAGGAAAACAGTGATGATTTACAACATTTACAACCCTAACCGGGTTACGGAAATGGCAGAACTAGAGTGCATGTAAATGTATAGAGCCTTTTAGGACATTTCTGAGTTATTTTTAGTTAAATAAGCTGAAATTCTGCCTGTTTTCAATAAGAATAGAAGCTGTCCTGCTGGAAAACAGATTCTGCATATGATTTCCTTTACTGTTTCATCTGCTAGCCTTAATTTGCGTGTGATTGCATGTGGCAGCACTGGGGCTGAGGAGAAAAGAATGAGAGTATATAACCAGGAGAATGAAGACTTGTAGGCAGTCTCACTTTTTAAAAAAATTCCAGACTTGTGGAAGTTCTGCAGTTTCTTCTATTTACAATGTGAAGTCAGTAACCTTTTCTCATCAGGAGGACAATTCTTGAGAAACTTTATCTAAGTGAAGTGTGATTTATCGAAAAAGTATGTATTTCGGAAGGGATTTACTCACTTAAAAAAGCTCCTCGGGGACTCCAGACTAGTGTCATCGAACAGGACACTTCTATACCTTTCTTGTGCCTCTTAAAGCTTTCATTGATCTCAGGTAAGTCAGTTTTCCCCCAACCTCTTGGTAACCTTAGACACTTTGAAAATGACAGAATTTTTATATTGACTATTCCCTGCTATTCCCCTCTTATGTGTAGTCCCCAACAATGCCTTCATGTGAAAACGTGCTGATGTGACAATGCATAGATCTCTAGGAAAAAAATTAAATATTCTTATTGACTGCTCTCCCAGCAGCCCAGGTACATATAGCTCATAGCTTTTATTTACAATGGAATTTCTTATTTTGTTTTAACTGGGTTAATTCCTTGTGATTGATTATCACTTTTTAGCATTAGAATAAGGTGAACATATGCCCAGTTTTCTTCTTAATCATCCTTGTTGTCTTCCTTTTTTTTTTTTTTTTCTGGGACAGTTTTAATTCAGCTGAATTTGCTTTTTCCCCATTTGTTACTGATAGACTGCTTTTAGTGTGCTGACTGCAAAAATTATTTTGGAAAACTGCCTGGTTTCTCTCTAGTTAATAAAAGCTTGTCCTGATAGCTACAGAAGAAGGATTGAGGTGTGAAGTTGTGCTAGTCTGACATAGAGCATTTTTGATTCAGGTCTCTGAAATGTAGCTATGAAGGTATGCAAGGTCATCTGTAGTTGCAGGTGTCTAGCTTATCCATTTAGAAGTCTTGGAGTTGCCTGCCAATGTAAGTGATGCCCTGATGTCTCTCTGAGTCAGGTAAAATATATTCTTTGCAGGCAATGCCTCAGGAATGCCACTTACATTTTGGGGCATGAATGGCAGGATTCAGTTTGAGTTGCTGATGTTTCAACATCTGCATTTAGGCATCTGAATATGATCAGCAGAATCAGAAATAAAACATTAATCTTCTATCTCCTAGTTATATCTCAGTTAAAACACCAAAGCTAGCGTGACGATTATTACCTTCTTCCTTTTTTGTAGAACCCAAAGCACACAATGTTACAAACACAGTCTAGTTTAAAAGATTAAATCACATATTTTAGCTTTAAATTACTGATACTTTCTTCACCTTCATCTCCAGTATAATGAAATGACTGTATGGTGCAGGGATAGATTTCCATAATGGAATAGTTTACATGGTTTAAAGCAGCCCTGCAAGTCTTTTAGAATTGCCAGAGGAAATGAAACACAAAGCTAATATATAGGCCTAACCCAGTGGCTGCAGAAATCAGTGGACATGCTGGTAGCATGTTTTTCACCAGAAAGCAAGCCTTAGGAAACTATAAAACCAAATAAGCAAAAAATTTGGAAATGCTTCTGAGAATTGCAAGGAATGAAGATAAAATGTAGCATATTAAAAGTGAAGCTAGAAGCAGTGCAAGCTCATTGTTTTTCTTTGGAAAAGTAAGGTGAAAAAATAAATAGATATTAAGGACGGATAACATAATTCTGAGCTCTAAATCAGGCCTGCCTGTGAACTGTTTTCTGAAATTTTTTAAAAGAAGATGATGATTTGTTTAAAATATATTTTTTAAGTAGAAAACTGTCAAATTCAAACTTTCTATCAGCAGAAAAGCATTTAAAAGTTCAAAATATCACACGTACTTTAGGTAGCTTTGCAAGGTATTTGGTTTCCTCGGTTTTTTTTTTTTTGTCATTCTACATATAAGCACCTTGGAGCAAATGCAAACAACCAAACTGCTATGAAGTAACTTTGAAGTAGCTGAAAGGAAAATTTTTGTTTGGTCCCCAAACTGATTTTTGACTCATAAACACATATGCAGTTTTGTGTTTTCAGGCTGAGTTTGACTAAAAAATTTGCAGTGCCTTGAAGATTCTGAAAAGTAGAAAAAAATGTTTTCAGTCCTGCTTAAAACAAAACTATGTGGGCTATTTGTGTGCTAATATATGTTACCTTAATCCTAGCTGACAAAATTAAACTGTTCCTTTTCTTTTATTTAGAATGTGATATTTATTAAAAAGGTGATGAAGACAAGGTTATGAAACTTGAATAGAAGTATATGTTTTACAGTAAGTATTATTGAGCTTCAAAGAAGTAATCATATCTTTATTTCTTGTAATGTCTGGGAGAGAATGAAAGCTTTTACAATTATTTTGACCATCATGCTTAATTGAAATGAGAATGTGTACATCTTCTGTAAGAATAAAACAGATGGAGGTACTACAATATAGCTGCAATTTTGTCGATGTTAATTCCTCTTTATAAGCCTGAATCTCCACCTCATTACCTAACATTAATGAATTCACGCCACAGAAGGTTCAGCTAAGGGAAACGATAAAGAAATAAATGCACAAACTAAAGCAGTGATGAAATTATTATTTGAAGTAAAAGCTTACATGATTCACCATGTCAGTAAAGGCACAGGAATAATTGGTTGTATGGATCACCACTCTCACTGTGATGTATCAGAAATCACTGGATCAATCTCATACACACACATCCCTGGTGTGACTGTGACTAGGAGAACAATTGCTTTCCTGAAAAAAGCCCTGAGAACATTTTTCTCGATCCACTGACAGTTTCATAAATAAAGCCATGTCTTCAAAACACATGGATGAAAATCTTTCATTTTCAACCATGTTCAGCTATCTCTCTTACCATATCAAATCTCTACAATTCTGTTAACTTTAGCAATGCAGGCCATAGTTATTGTGTATACTAAAAAATGAAAATATTGTAAATACAAAAAGCGTGTGAGATACATCATAACTGGGTGGCACTGACCTTAGGGGTGGCCGTCTTTTAATTCAATTGATGCCAGTAACCTCCTCATTTAGGCACCAGGCTAGGTACTGAAGTTAGAAGGATAAATCCAGACTTGGTCTTCTTAACTTAGATGCTAAATGTGAAGTTTGTAAATATGAACTGACCTCCCAAGCCCACTGGAATGCATCTGAGTTTGCATGTGAGAATATGCTGCTTTAGCTCCTAAAGAAAGAGAACTGAGAATGACACTTCAAGTGTTATTCAGTATCGGGGCACAACATAGACAAATACTCCTACTCTCACCAGAGCCATTACCTTCTACCTTACACAGCACTATCAAAACCACTGGGCTGACAGAGGCCTCTTTGGTCTTCTGAAGTTACAAGATTTGCATTGGGAAGGCTTAACTATGATTTGCTTTTACAAATTTCAGGTCTGTTAGAAACTGGAGTTGAAAAGACAGTTCCACGTGCCTGGAAATAGAGAAAGAAATTGCTCAGAACAAGTAGAAGGGGTTAGTTTTCACTAAAAGTCATGGCAAGGTGCTCACTCCCTTTCACAGCTCTCCCATGAACTGGAAGAAATAGTTTTTGTCTAAAAGTAATGTGAGAAAGGAGGCTGAGTGCTTTTTTACAATAGCCATTGGGTCAAAGCAGCAGAAGTTGGACAAATCATTAATACTCATGATTTTTTTGAAAGACCAGTGACTGACTCATTAGTAAGTTATGTGGCATTTCTATGAGTTTGTGCTAGACTTTACTTACCAGAGGTGTAGAACAGCATTACAAATATTAGATGAGACTGTGATTTGCACTTTTATTACACTCCTCTCCACCTATGTCCCAACTGGAACCCCAATCTAGTGAGTGTGTAATGTAAAAAGATCAATCAGCTAAACACAATTTAATTTTAACACTGTTCCTTCCAGGTTCCATAAATATCTATAGATTCAAAAGGTCATGGAAGAGTTGTTTAAGATGTAAATTACAACAACAAATCTCAGATCTGTTAGAAACTGGGGTTTATTACTGATTACTAAACTTTGTTTATTTACTATTATTATTTATTAATATTATTATTAAACATAATTTACTGGCTATTTTAGCATAATTTAAAAAATATTTTTAATAGGCTTGATATTAGGGGTGCAGAGAAGCATGAAGTATTTTCTGAGTCATTGTTTGGTTTATTTTGTGTAAAAGACTGTAACGCAAGTATTATGTACCATCTAAGTGATAGTAAAGACTGGCAGTAAAAGCCATTATATTATTTAAAAACTAGCAATTAGTTAAGCAAGTGATTTTTGTTTTGTTTTTAACAAGCACATGATAAACAAGGGAGCAATGAAAGAGGTTCATGAGGCAGAAGGTAAGAGCTAAAATGAATGATCAGTCAAACCTGTCAAAAATTTATGTAGTATGTTTCTCTTTTGCTGCTGCTGTTTATGTTCCAATTCAGAAATAAAGGGGATTTGTCTCTTTCTCTGCCCCCCCTGCAAACTAGAGCAGAACACACAGGTTGTTACATTGCCCCTTGTTTAACAGCTGCACAGAAAACCCAAGAGCTGATTTTTACGATACATCATTAAAATTAATGTAGAAACATCTTTATCTCTCTAGCAGTAAAGTCAGCCCTTTTTTTGCCACATTCACTCAGGTTTGTGTCAGTCATTTCCTATGAAGGTCAGGATGCATTTTGAATTCATTGCTATCATGCACAGGCAGTTGAAGTACTACAGGAGTCCCACGATCTTACAGGGTGGGCACACTAGTGTGCTGTATACCAGTGTGGGTTTGGAGAGGAGTGGCTGACTTTTAGTTCACAATCGTTGTATCTTTTTCTGATTTACATTCAGCTCTTGTACACACTTTCTGCAGAAGTACTACATAATTTAGTGTAGGGAAGAAAACATGAGGCAGCTCTATATATGGTAAAAACCTGGTTGGTGTGTGGTTTTTTTCCTCCACCTAGAAGAGGATAGGGAGGCAGAGAGGATGACATAGAAACATGATTATGTCTTGCCATTAATTTGATTTTTTTCTCATCATGAATATGTTCTTTCCTTATGACCCTTGCAAAATGGCATTACCATTAGATGATAAGTGAACAGATCTCTCTAAAAATATAACACTATCTAATTGTTTAGCAATGACTGCATGCAGACATCAGGCAAAAACACAAGGATGACAGAATTTCAATACAGAATGGGAAAGTATTAAAATAATCTGTGGATTGACTGGAAAAGAAAAGCCTGATTAAATTTTCTTGATAGCTTCTGAGGCAGAAAAGAAACCAGACGTCCCTGTGTCTATATTTATTACTGGAACCTCTGTTCATTCTTCCTGGCTACTGTAACAGAGGAGGAATATTCTCTCCTCGTGGGAACTGAGAGGCTCAGCCTAGAAGATATTGTGACTGTTCTGCTATTGAGTTTGAACTTCTGTTTTTAAAGAGAGAATGGGAAAAGTGCTCTCAACCTTTGCTCAGAACTAAAAATAAACCTGCTAACTATTTTACTCCTCTTTACAGGGATTAGAAGCACCAAAATACCATAAAAGAGGCAGTTTTTAGCACTCTGAAGTTCATGCCAAACAGTGTTAAGAAGATCAAGGGGTATCTAAACCTGATTCCTAGAAGAAAAAGAAGTGGAAGCATTCAGATAAGTGTCCATGCTATCTTTCTTATTTTAATTACAACAACCTTTTAAAGGTTCACTCCTCTTGAATTCCCATCAAACATAGTTTAACAGCCATCTAAAACTTTGTATGCTAATATCTGATGTTTTTTCCTTTAATTTTTATGGTTTCACCAAACCTTTGACATGACCCAAAACTGGATGAATGGAGGATGGATGAGACATAAAATCTTACATTTCAGTTTTAGAAAGTTTTTATTGAAGGTGATAGTAAAGGAAATGGGAAAACTAGTAAATTATCTAGATAACTGCTAGAATATTAGCTAAATAGAGACAGAACTTTCTAGAAAAAAAAAGTTACCTGTTGGACAAAAATTAAATTGAAATCTAAGCCACACAGTGTAGGACCCCAGTCTGTTTCCTTTAGGCATGTACAATGCGGATAACTAATTTGAGGCTGATGCTCTCCATCTGGTGCATATTAGATATATACTTTACTTGTCATTTTTACTAGTCTTAAAGTATAAGGCTTTACTAGTCTTACGTATAAGACTGTTACTGGTCTTAAAGTGTAAACATGCCCTTTACATGATAAAAAAGAGCTTGCAGTGACTAGTTGAAACATAGGTGAGACCCCACTGTAAACATCTGCATTTGATGAGATTAACCTTTCTTGAGATACCTATTTGCCGTGGACCTGTTGTACACAAACTAAATCTCTCAGGACTCTGATAGCAGCTGAAAAAGAAGCCATTTTATTATCACTATAGTCGAAACTAAATCCACCTCTATGTTAGCATTTTTGTCATTATGGCTATGTCAGTCAGGGGATATGATGTTTAGTGACATTTTTATACTGACAAAAACAGCAGCGTAAACAACTGTATTCACAATTTCAACTTTTATGCACATAGTCAGCATTAAATGCATTGGCAAAATGTTGCTTTTGCTGGTAAGAGATGCATCTCTGCTAGGAGGGATTTCCAATTCATTGAGACGCCTCTTATAATGGAAACAAGAGTTAAGAGCGGAAGACGATAATGCTTCCTCTAAAATATAGTTCATCATGATTGTTTTCTCCTGGAGTGGACCACCTTAAAATTTTCAGGCTGATGTTCTTTTATTTCTCTTTGCTGAAGGAAAATCAAAACAAGAAATATTGACAAGGTTTGGAAGCAATGTGAACAAAATACAAAGGAACAATATCCTTCTGGAAAAGTTTTTCAGAAAAGCATTCAATTTATCAACTTCTTCTTAAAAGAGAGCATGTAAGACTAGAAAAATATTGAAATAGTCCTATGGTTACGGAAAAAAAAAATCAGAAATCTAATTTTCTCTCCTAACACTGAGCTAGTCTCAGGTTTTCAAATGTATTTCTGTAATTTAATTCTGGTAGGATTTCAAATTCTTCAAATGTAGGAATCCACCAAATCCTGAAAAAAGTGAATAGAGCCAGCTCCGATCTTTTCCAATGATGTTTGCTATTACCATAAGAGGATGCTAAACGCACTGGGACTATTCTCTAACACTGAGGTCAGTTGCACAGAGCAGTTCCATGTCCACGTTTATAAACTCTCTTACGCTACAGAACAAATGGCTGCATGCAAACTGCGTGTCAGATGTAGTCTGCAACACTGGATTTGTGCCTTTAGCTGTGTGTACAGTACTTGTTGATTTGAACCAACACCATGTCAGGGAACAGGTTTAAACAGTAAAGCCATCTGGGTACCAGTAATCAGCATGGAGCTCGTTGCTTTTTAACTAGCACTTTTCAAATATATGTAACTACCATGAGAAGGATGTCAGATGAAGTGATGTTTTTGGACTTGGAGATCTTGTGAACAGCTATAATGTTAACTCTTTCATATCTGCACAGACAGTAACACTGTAACATCTGCAGACAGCCGTGTGCCTACATAGACAATATACAGGTCATCTTCCTTGTTAGTCCCAAGCATGCAGAATTTCAGGGTTTTTTTCTTCAAAATGTTGGATGTGAGAGAAGCTAGGGATAATTAGATGTAAATCCCAGCATGTGTTATGAAATCGCACGTTAATGTGACACAAGAAGAAAGTTAGATAAATGAAAATGTAAAAGCAGTTGCAGGTGAATGGAATGTGATCTGCCAGCACTTTGCCGACACGCTAAGGCAGTATCTTGCCTTTTGCGCCCAATGACATGGAAACTTTAGCAGTTAAAAGAATCAGAATTTTCGCTTTCTTGTCTCACAAACAAACAAAACCAAATAACTTTAATACATATGAAACTGTAGTTATATTTTTCTGTTGACATACAAGAAAGACTGTAATGTAATGTCTTATCTTTTTTCCAAAACATCCCTTTATTCTCTGGAAGCCTGAATTGTTCTTTCTCTGTATAATTTTTTGAGTTCTGGTTGATGTTCTAATGGAATGTCTTTGCTTTGGTAATATCTTCTAGTCAATAAAGGGTCCAGTATTTCTGAAACAGTTTGTGTGTAAGCTCCTTCTGCTTTAAGGACAATATTGGGTTGCTGGCCATACGGGTGTTGTTTTTTTTTTTAGGTGGAAACACCTTGTGATAGTGGATTAAACATAGCTTGTGAAAATCAGAGATAATTCTGGATATTTCTGTGGATGGCTGTCATTTGAGCACTAGGAAAAACATCTAGGGGCAAAAGAACAGGACAGGGATCACAGAATCACAGAGTATCAGGGATTGGAAGTGACCTCAAAAGATCATCTAGTCCAATCCCCCTGGAGGGGGAACACTTGGATGAGGTTACACTGGAAGGCATCCAGGCGGGATTTGAATGTCTGCAGAGCAGGAGACTGCACAACCCCCCTGTGCAGGCTGATCCCGTGCTCTTGCGCCCTTACTGAGAACAAGTTTCTTCTCAAATTTAAGTGGAACCTCTTGTGTTCTGATACTGGCATAGAAACTGTAGAGACTCATTAAGACACAGAAGAAATGGAAGAAGTGATGAACAAACTAATTTCATACTAGGAAATTATTGCGGAGACGAGAATTGCTTAACATGACAATCCAAGGTCAAAATGGAAGATCTGAGATGGAAAAAAGCTGTTGTTCGAATGACAAGCCATAATTTAGAGGAGAAGGATCGCTAACAACCTTGGACTTGGAGAATGTGCAAGAGTGTTGGGAAAGGAAAAGGGTAAAAAATCAAAGTCAGGGATAATACAGATACGCACATTTCTTACGCTACTAAATAGAAATTGACAGAGCTTCAGGCTTCTCTGTGTGCATCACACCTGTCAAATGTACATGAAAGTGCTAAACTACAGACAGGACAATTAATTTCCTCACTGGGGTTTGAGAGATTATGTACGAGCTTCTTGGGGATATGGCAACGGTAATGAATAGCACTATATTCAACATCTACACGCCCCAAAGCCCAAGTTAGTGCTTTAAAGTCTTCCCTTCCCCAAGAAATTAAGGGCAGGTGTGAGTGTGCATTTGGCTGCCCTCCCAGCAGTATCTATCATGGAGAGATCAATGATATGTGTAACCACCTGCTGGCCACTTATTCCTCCATCTAACCAGGCTCTGCTTTTCCTGTAAACTCACAGCTCGGAGGGGTACAGTTGATTGCCTTTCCTTCTGTTCAGTTCCTCTTCTTTGATTTACAACAGTCTCCCACACCCTTTTCATAGGTCCTTTTCTAACTTCGCTGATAAGGGATTTCTCTGTGTCCAATTAGTAAGGCTAGTGTATCACGGTGGAACTAGATAATTAAAAGAATGAAAAGAGGCAGAGTGACCTTGGTTTGCAAACCTCCATGGGTGATTTATAAAACTTTAAAGAATTCAAGAAACTGTATTAATGTTATTGTTTTATCCCTTGTTCGTCAGAAACAGAGTGATTGTTCTTACATAACTTCAATGCCTCTCTAAAATCAAGAAAAAGGTGTGTGTGTGTTTTTTTTTTTTTGACTATCCTTTGACAATTATATGATTCTAGGATAAAAATGCACTTTTCAAGTTTCCAAATGAGGGGCTGACTTTACTGCATTTTTTTGAAGGGACAGAAGGTATTACGTTTTGCCTGTTAGCCAAAACGCTAAGAGCAGCACCATTCTTATGGTAAATCCAGAGCAGTGGAGACTACAAAAAGCAAGAAAACCAATGCCTCGTTTTATCTTGTCTACTCTCACAAGTTACAATTAGAAGGAGCAGGAGAGAGAAGTGCTACCTGGAGTAAAATAAATTTTATGCTACAGCACGTACTTGTCTCTTCTATTTATAGAATTATAATAAAGAGGTATTTGTGCCTTTAGCAAAGAACAAGGGTCTGAATATGAAATATGCCAAAATGGGAGGTGTAACGTTTAGGCTGGAAATACCTCTTTCCTGGCTGTAACATGTAAAAGAGAGAGATTCAGTTTGGTTATTTAGGCTTCAGCTATAATTGGAAGAGGGAGAAAGGCAGAGCTATCCAGAGCAATCTTACCTGACAGCTCACACCAAAGACGACACGTTGGGGGAAAGCTCTCAAGACATGACTTTCTCTCTGCCTGGCTGCTTGTCTCTCTTTTGGTCATAAATGTAGTCCAGATGGCTAGCTTAGACTAGATGCTTAATTTTTATTTAGTTGTCTAAAGACAGGGAAGATAAAATCCACCAGAAAACTAGGCTGGTATACCATTATGTTTGCATACAAGTTGAGAGAGATATTTTCATTAATGGAGTGTGTGTAGACTGTCTTATAGCCAGGAGTTTGAACTTTTGTAAATAATTAAAAAAAAAATAAGCACATAACTAATAAGAGTAATGTCTTGTTGTGTAGGTCAACAGATGTCAAAGAAGGAAGGAAAATACTTAGTACTGAAGACACAAGCTTGGCTTTTAAATGCCTGGATTTTCCAGCAGTGTTGGATTCCAGGTATCATGTTGTGCTTTATTTGCTGGGCCAATTATTTTTTCTTTCCTCTGTGTATGTGTTTTTGTGTGTGTAAGTTTTCATGTATGTATGTTCATGGGATGAAATCTGCTCAGAAAATGATATCTATAGGGGTTGAAAACAGATACATGTAAACATAAATATTTCTCTTCTCAAAAAAACAACCAAAAGACCAGTCTCTGTGTCTTTATTCAGGAACTGTCTGGTATATGAAGGCATTCCCATTGCAGCTGCAGAGGAATGGAATTTATCCACTTCCAGATAAAGCACTTAGCTCACAAAATTGAATACTTTTATGCTCTTAATTCCTTATAAAGGCCCCTGAAAACAGATAGGGTGCTAAAATGTGATTCCAAAGATCAGCATTAAAATATTCCTGGCTCTGTTTAGATGTCCCCATGTGCATATATCTAGAGGCTGAAGCCAAAAGACTTTTCAAAAAGCTTTTCTCTAAATATTTCAACAAATAACCCAGTCATCATTAAAATGATAAGTTTCACTGCCCAAAAATAAGAAGGACTTTCAGTCATGTGTCTCATCTCTGGGGTTTTGTTTTCTCTATGTCTGATGTGTTTTTTCACATTTACTTATTTCCAAGACATATAACAAAGCCTGGACAGCAAGGTTTTGTTGTGGTATTCAGGCATAGTGTGAATCTCAGATTTCTAGCACCAAGTGTCACTCCATTAATAGACAAAAGTAAGAGCTGAGTTCTTACAGACAATGAAGTATCAATATTTTACTGGTAGGCACTGTTTAAGACTTCACTTAAAACACCATAGCAAATATAGAAGTGTGTCCTGAAAACCACTGCTGCTCCTGAATCTTCCCTACAGCTTTCAAATTTTCTTCCCTGTAGGTTAGCACTATTTCTTTTACTGTCACACACTCTGTGCAGTTTTTACTGTTTTTGAAATAAACCTTCCCATTCACAATCTGTCTATTATTGGCACTTAATTATTAAACCCCTCCACAATTAAGTCTTTCCAGTGTCTTGAGAATTTATTAGCTAGGAATTAACTCTTCGTTCACACATTTGCTATCTATGTCACAATCCCCAGAGATTTTCTTCACAGATCTTGTTATTCCATAATGCTAATTGATGCCAGCGGAGGATACTTAAATGCCATGCTATTTTCAGTTGATCTACAGCTATTTCACTAATGAACTTCTACCATAAGTGGAATAAAGCTAGTGCTCTGGCAGAAATGTATGTATTTGGATTTCTCACAAATGCTTCTGTTGAACTGGCAAAAGGGTACACTTAGTCATAAAATGCAGGAACTAATTTCAGCTGGCCAATCAACATCTGTTATAGAGAGAAATGTGAGCCAAAATTTCTTGTTCTAACACTCAGTATTTGGCCCAGAAAGGATGATTATTTAAACTTTTCGTGGCTGGGTCCCAAATACAGTCTCATAGCCAGCTAAACTGGGTTCCAAAAAGGTAGGCCATATTCCATATCATGCTGGAAGGATACTTGTTAAAGGCTGGGTTTTATTTTAGTTCTACCTTTCAGTTCTTTTGCGTTTTTTAAAACTTGAATTCTCATTTGCAGTATAGTAGCACTTTCAAGAGTTAATAAATGGAATTGTGGCTATTACAAATTCTTTTTTAACTGAATACTCAAGTAGTCAGATTCTTTGCTGACATTTGAGTATAACTCTTTGTGGAAGCTACACATATGAAAAGTTTGATAATAAAAAATTCTGACAAAAAGTAACATTTGAATAAATACAATTTTTCAGGGGAGATATCGATTTCAACATTCATGTTCAAAATATTAGCATTTCAAAAGAAAAGCTCAAAGCTGGCGTCTTTTTTTTTTGGTGTTTTTCCTTTTGTCACAATTTTAAAACTTCCCAATTTCATGACAAAGGCCTGTATAAAAACGCTGGCATTTTCTGAGGATTCAGATTCAGTGTTCTGAGCTGCTCCCCTGTAAACTTTTTCATTTCCTGAGCCTCTCATATTGGAACAATAGGTTAGATGCTGAGCTGTTTTTCCTGAACAAACCAAGAAAGACATTTCCTCTGGGACGCACTGCACTGCCTGCAGTACAATGTCCTGCAGACTGCATTGAATTATCTTTGAAGGTTATCGGTAATATTCTGCTGAATATCAAGAGGTGTCACTGTTGAGCAGTAAAAGACTTCCCCTTTGCTGAGTGAGCTGCCCTTGTGAGGTTTTAATTCTAGCTTTTTTCTTGCAGCTGTAGAAAATGGTTTCCAACCCAACTGCCTATTAAGGCTGAAACAACTTCACTTACTGCTGAAAGCACCCACAGAACACAATAAACAACTTATCCTTGTTACAGTGGTCAAGGGGTAAAAAACATCTGAGGTCTTGCTTCATTCTAACTTCAACATCACAGCCATATTAAAAAGGGTCAATTTGTAGGTTGTACACACAAATGTAGATGGAATTATTCTTATTGAGCCAAACAAACACATAGATCTGACCTTCAAAGAACTCTGAAATTGTCTATTTTAGGAAAAGAATAGTTTGAAGGACACAAAGGAAGTGGGGATTGCATTCCAACCTCTGGGGTGATAGAAGTCCTGGCCAGGCTGTGGATTAGATCCTGAACATCATGACATATTGGTGTAACTTTGCCACAATTGGCCTTTACAGGCAAATTTCCTTTCTGTCCCTGGAATCTTAGCTAATGCTAGCCAGACATAATATTTTGAGATGTCATTTCTAATTTTTAAGGATAAGGCAGCTTCTCCAATAGTCATTATTGTGTCAACACTTGGGTCCCGCAACGTTATCATCTTAAATTTTCTACCCAGAAGCAGATGATGGGAAAAAGTGGAATTTGATGCATCAAGAGTATTCTTCCCTCATTCCCTGACTTGAAAATAAGAGAAATCTCTGCCTTTAGGTTTCCCATGGGAGAGATTCACCAGGACAGGAACCTTGGGATCTCAGGGCCAAAACCATTTTCAAATGCAGATGAAATAGTCAGCATTACAGTTCTCATCAAGTCTGAACGGATGTTTCTTTACTTGCTCTCATCTTGGTGCAAAGTCCAATGTAGTTGTTGAACACTTGTTTATTCTTCTCTTTGTTTACTTTAGACTTAATGTTTTTTAAAGCTTTCATGTTATCAATAACATCTCTTTTATCTTCCATGGTGTAAATATAAAGTTTCTCATTGTTAAATTCAAATGCATGTTCCTTTTTGAAGGGTTTCATTGAAGACTCACTTAGCCTGAGGTTATTCTATACCAAGTAGCACATGTTGAAGCTTAAACAGGATAGAATCATTATTATTAATTTATTAAAATCAGCTTCTGACTGTTCCATCCTTATTCCCTCTAGATTGACATGGAAATAAAATGAAGTATGTTTATGTGAAAGTATATTGAACCACTGATGCGAGAAAATTTTATCTTGATGAAATATCTTCAAAGGGAAGGAAAACTTTCTCAAGGGGAAACAAAAAAAAAATTGAAAGCTTTTTGTTTTTTCATATAGTTTTGATGGAGGACAGAGGTCAAAAGTTTTTCCTTATGTGTATACAGTTATGGAGGCACAAGCTTAGAGCAGAAAGTCTGTGATGAAAGCACAGTTTGCTTTCAAATGTTTGCCATCTTTTTGACAGGGTACTTTGTGTCCAACTGAAGAGCTATAATAAATATGCCTAGAAATTCTCAAAAAATGTTCAACCATGGATAAAGGTACACATATCTCCCTGTGAGGAAAAGCTTGGTCCTGTTGATCTAGCAAAGTCTGATCAAACTGTAACACAAATACTCTTAGAGATAAAGGGTAACTCTATGCGAGAGAGCATTTTGACTCTTTTGTGGCTTTGTGACCCCTGGAATGATGGAGCATTTCATGGCACACTGACCCTGGAACCTGGAAAAACACTGGCAGAGGGAATAGGGGGGAAAACAACCAGTGTTTCATGGCATTGTTGTCCAGTTTTATGAAGGGGGATAAAGTGAGGCTATTTCTATAAAAATGTTCCAATTCTGGTATAATGCTAACAAAGTTTGGCCTTTGCACTTTTTGTACATGGATTTGCAGGGTGTTTTCTCCTCTCTACCCCAACTACTTATTAAAAATGTCTCTCTCTTCTCACTGGTGAGAGACACCTTATGAACTCAACTCCAGAAGTGTGAGGAGGCTCCCCAGATACCCCAGCCACAGGTTTAGTGCTAGAACTTTACAGTGAGCTACATGGATAACACGGTATTGTGCAAGCTCCCCTGCCTGTGCAGATTTGGTTCCTTCATCCTGTTTTGGGAGACAAGGTATCAAGCTACAACTTCCACAGCAGTTTCTCCATTGAGTGTGTAGGCTGATTTGACCAGCCTGCTTCACAACACAAGCAGCCCCAACCCTCTGTCAAGGTTTAAAGGAAGGTGACAATAAAATATGGCAGATGTTTCCTGTTACCCCCTAAACTTCTCCCCACCTTTTCTTAGATTGGAAAGATGATAAGGAAGATAAGAAGGAAGGGAGACTTCGACTTCAAGTTGGAAAGGTTTTAAAGGTTTTATTAATGCTACTGATAAATAAAGAAAACATACAAAATATACAAAACCAATCCTGAATGCCCAATATGTAGTTGGTGTCCCTCCAGCAGTGGCAGAGCTAGGAGCTGACGTGGCTCCAGCAGGTGCAGCTCAGGCCCCTGGAAGTCATGGATGGGACTTCACAGCAAACCAGAAACTGGATTTCAGGGATGCAGGGTCTGAGGCCAATAGATAACAGGTAGACAGACTGGGTCCTTTCTAAATGCCGGCCATGGTCGAAGAGACACGTGACCCTCGTGATCTCCATCTAATACAGAGGGTATGACAATTATGGGGTGGAATACTCAGTTGGTCAGTTTTAGTCACCTGTTCTGTCTGTCCCTCCTTGCAAACATGCCCCCCTCAATCATGAGATCTTATCAGAATTCTTAGCTGTCATAGTAATAAATCTAAACATGAGCTTCTTCAGCATTCCATTGGTCACTCTTATCAGTTTCAAGCACAGTGTCTGAAAAACACGTAGGCAAAAATTCAGAAAAGTACGGTTACTTAGAAGAACTTAGCTGAAAGGAAAAATTCACTAAAAGAGAATTGGTCCTGTTTTTAACAAAATCAGGACACCCTCTGTCCTACAATCCCAGGGAGGCTGATGGCCTCTGGGGCTGAGGCCAGCTCAGCTTTCCCTGCCACCAAGGAAGAGAACTTGCTCAGAGTTTGTACAGGTTTCCTTGAGAAACAGATACCTTCTCGCAATGCAAACCTTGTAAAGTTCAGTAAGAGACAGACAAGGCTTAGATACAAGCTCATTGAAAACACTAATTAAATCCCAGGACCATTTCCTATATTCTTATATATTTCTCTGCTTAGCCTTGAGTTTTCATGGGATCCAGGACACTGGGAAGCCTAAAGGGCCACACCACTGAAGTGAGGTTGTCTCTCTCTGGTCCCTTTTTATTAATATCAGCAGAACAGGGTTAATGCACTGATCCTGCTTCTCCCACTGGAGTCTGCTTTAAACATAAATCCACCATCCTTTACATATATTCAAGAATGTTTGGGAGCATTTAAGTTTCATTTTAGATTAAATGACAGCTCCTCTGAAATCACTACTGTAAAGGGGAGTGTTGCACTATGTAGAAGTTTATCAAAGGCGAGACTGAAAAATAAGCAGCCTTGTAAGTCAAGATGTTTATAAGTACATGTTAAACATAGGTTTCCTGAACACAAAGGTCATGCTGAAATGGTCTCAGTTAAACCAGACTAAGCTGGTGGATATGGATTTAAGTATCTAATTTGAGGCATCCATTTCTGAAAAATCTTTTCTCAAACTCTTCTTGGTATTGTGACAAAAATTGTTGTAGGAGATTCTGCAAGTGAAAACAGGTTAAGCAATAAACAGAATTAAAACAACTGGCTGCATTCCAATGTATGGATTAATATCTGTATTTTGCAGTATTCTGGTCTCCAGATCTTCTATACCAAGTTGGAACCTAAAGAGTGTGGAGAGGAAAAAACCCACAAAAATGGTTAGTGGGAAGAAATGATCTGCAAGGAAAGATCTCAAGACTTCCATCAGTTTGATTTATTAAAAAGATGTCGGAGGGGCAATGTGTTTACAATGCTTACTGATGACTTTTAGAGACATATGAAAAAACGAACAAACAAACTAGAAAAAGATCAAAACCTGAGATCAAAATGGAGTACTATAGGAAAAGACATAATCAATATATGAAAGCTGAAGCCAAATACATAAAGAAAAGAAATATTTAAAAATATTCATAACATTGATATTGATCAAGCACTGCAATATGCTTGTGGAGGAGATATTAGATTCTCTGTGGCCTCACCTCAAGAATGGATGGCTTTCTAGAAAGCATGTTTTAGTCAAACAAAACAGTAAGGGTGAAAGCAGGGGTAGCTGGGGGAAATTTAATGACCTATGATCTACCAGATATCCAGGAGGTTTTTTAAGCTTTTATAGATACAAAAATGTATAATAAATGGTGAAACATGGATTTCAGAGATATTCCATTGCTTTCAATGGGACTTCATGAATGAAGGTTATCAAATAACTTTAATAACAGGACCTTGCTTTATGTTTCTCTGTGGTGCTATGGAAAAATGGTAAGGATTTTTGAAAGTCCTTAAGAAAGAGAGGATCATACAGTTAATTAAAATTTCATGTGAGTTAGGACCTGAATTTAAAAAGGTATTAAGTAACTTCTGCTACCCTCAAAAGATTGCAAACTTCTAAAATGTTTGTGAATATAGAGGAAGATGTAGGGGACACCTACACATCTTGGAAAATTGCAACTATAACATTATACAACTATTTTAACTTTCAGACTATTTTAAGGGAGTGTATGTTAGAAATCTTGTGGTCTAGTCCCTTTTTCTGACTCCATAGGCCATAAGCCAAGAACTTCATACCACTGAAAGCAACATATATATCCTACATAACTTGTTATGCAAAGGAATTCAGAAGCTCCACTACAGCTCACAAGCAGATCCAGTGGTTCCCAGGGGACTCATTTCTCTATTGGAGGAGAGACAGGATGTCTCTGGATGTGCAACCGCACCCAAAGTGACCCGGAGACACTGAAGTTACATGTGCTGGGACCCATTCTTCTACTGCCTGACACAGGACAATTGTGTTCTTAGCTTACAAATAATATGAAGGTCAGGAACCATCATTTGGCTACCTCTGTTATAACTGATCCCAAATTCTCTCAGCTAAGAAAAGGAACAAAGAGCACAAGGAATCATTTCTGAAAGTATAAACATACTTATTAACAGTGAAAGTTAATCTCAGATGCAGTACAGAGATACGTATCACAGAAAGCATCAAAATACTTGAAACTTGGTTATTGTGTTTTAAATGAGTTGTAATATGGGGAGATACCTTAAATATCCTCAGAAATTATTCTCTTTCATCAAAATAACATACAAACATCAGCCAAATACAGAAGTAAGAAAGTTCTTTATGCAAGACTGAAAAAGAAATGATTGCTCGAACATATAGTTTACGTCAGCATTGATGCTGGCATAGACATAAAATAAAATTGTTCTTCTTTCAGTGAAAAAAATGGGACTTTTATCATCTCTGAGAATATCTACTACATACATCCCTTCATTGTGATTCCTTTTTAAAAGTTCAATAGAAATTTTGAGTGTGCTTTCTGCTTTTTACTCTTTATTTTTTTCCAGTCCAGTAATTCCATTTTCATTTGTTTTTCTTCTAATTAGGAGAGAGGTTCTCCTCCTCCCTTCCACTATGTCTTTGAAAGAACTAAGAAAAGGCCTGTTTATTTCTGTTGTGCTAATCCCTTTTCCTTATGGTTGTGCACAATGCCTAAAATGATGAGAGCATCTGCATGTGGTCTCTGCATATATTTATTTTGACAAGCTCTCAAGAGATGAAATATGGAAATTACCATATTCTACTTTCTTATATGTGATGAGTTTCCAATTCCAATCCTCTTCCGCACCAAGCTTCAGCTCTTCATTTCCAATGGTAAAACTTCAATCAGTTCTATTTATTTATTTTGTAAAGAACAAAAAGTTCTGCTCTTGTTTCCCCAGGGCTCTTGTTTGTGGGAAGGATACAATCACACAACTGTAGGGTGGGGGGAGTCCCAAGGGCACCTTCTATGAAGAGCTGAGAACCTCTTCCTGTCAGGCTGTGTTGCTTTAGACACAGGACTAGGAATTAAATACAGCTTTGGCTGAAAGTGAGTTGCCCTGCCTTTAGTTTAGTGGGAAGAGAGGAGAAGAGAAAATGAGAAAAAAAACCTGCAAACATGGAAGTGGAGGACCCTGGTGGGCTGTACCATTTTGTACTTTGGACAGGGGCTGAGGGCTCGGCCCTGCTGCAAATTACTGTCTCTTACATGGAGGTTTAAGGTAGCCCAAAGTACCTTGCATCTGCAGCAGGCTGAGAGCACATACACTTGTAGGTATTCAGTTGCTTTGACAGAATGTATGAAGCTGCAACATGTCTCTCATTCACCACAGTCTTCAAATGCCAGGAAGATCTACTTGTTAAGGTGTTTCCTAGTTCCCTCAAGAACTAGTGTAGAAAACTAGCTAGAGTAACCTTCATGACCCCCTTAAAGTCCAGCTAAACGTTTTGAACTGCATATAATCTGAAATCATCATAGGGAAACTGTCCAATTTCCAGGAGAAAAAATAGCATTGAATAGGTTTAAGAGCATTTATGTTTTAATACTACTCTTTAGTATTACTTGTCAAAGACAGAACTCTGATTGAAATGTGGGATGAACAACCATACAATAGTAACACAGTATGCACATACTAATATCAACTCTGCAGTGGTGAGTGTTGAAGTGAGGCTAAACTATGGATTTTCACTGTAACACAAAGTACTTGCACTTGACAGATAACAGTAAAGGGTTTTGATTTACACCAAAATGTGAATCTGAGAATAATCTGATTTGGGTGAACCTATTTGCTAGCGTTGTCTCCTTGTCTAGAGCAATTATCTTAAAAAGCCTCTCAGTATGATGAACATCATGATTAATAGGTTTTCCATTAGTCTCCACTGTACTCCACTACTGTTTTACAAGTCAATGCCAGTCATCCAGTATGAGTGGGCAAACATGGGGCCACAGTGGTATCTTTCCTTGCCTTATCTTTTTTTTCTTAGGACATTGTGTATCTGAGCTTTTACATGGATGACATAAGGTTTTTGGTTGCCTACAAGGCATAATATTTCCATCTGATAACAGACTTTCTATCTATCTACTCCTTCCTTCTGCCAGAAGTAAACAGTAAAAAACATCACGTGTGCCCAAGCTCCAGCTATTTCAAACCATGGTGACTAAGATGATGTTATGTACTCTACTGTCTGCCACTTTGGCAGAAACAGCTTGCAGCAGGATTGAAAATACCTTGGAATAGCCAGTTTTAGTGACACAAGTCACTTCCCTGCTTATCCAACCTTTTCTTTGCTGGGAGAACAAATCAATTAATCCTCTACAGATGAATTGTAAAAGTGTTTGATTCTTACAGAGGATGTTATCCGAGCAAGGTGGAAGAATGCAGCCCCATGCATGCAGCCTCATCTGTGTCAGACTGTTGGGTCAGGGAACAGGGTGAGATGTGCAAAGGGTCACACCCATGAAGACAGGTAAGTTCCTGTTCTTATGAGAGCTCATACATCTAAACAACAAGTTTATCAATCTAACCTGCTCTTCTGACCTGTGGAGAGTTCAAGTTCTATCATCAAATTCTGCTTTTCATAAGTGTAATCCTGGTGCGATTCCAGTGAAATAAATAGAAGCATGCTATTCTTACTGAGATCAAACTATTAATGCTGATATAATCTTACCACATGACACCTATTGACTCTGATTTGCCGCATGGACTGGATGCTTCCCCTTTCCATGACATCCTTTCAAAGGCTGCATTTCAACCCTGTGGATGTAACATTGGCCAGGAAATAGGAATGTATCCAGAAAAGGTAACATCTGCAGTCAAATGTTTTGCATCCCTAACACATCCTTATCATGTACAAATGTATCAAGAAAACACTTTAAAAATATACCCAGAAATAGCAGCATTTGATATAACACAGAATATTGCCTTGGAGCTTTTTGCCGTCATTTATCAGAAACGGGAACATTGTCCTTTTGCTACAGAGAACAGCTCGAACTGTTGAGTGAACAAATGATCTGCCCTGGAGCACATGCAAGAATCAGTAAGACAGAAATACTATTAAAAACTCTTTCCTGGGATATGCTGATGCACCCTGCTCCCTCTTCTCATTTCGAGATTTTGACAAACTTTGTGGCTGCTTTTGTGGGAAAAGGGGGAAATAAAGCACAGAATGTCTCTTCACTTCAAGTAACTGCAAAAATATGTGCTTATCTTTTTTGAAAGCCTAAATTTGGCATTGACACAAAAGGAAACTGTGTCAGAAAACATATACTTAGAGTATGACTCCTAAAATGGTTGTGTGATTTGTTCTCCTGTTGGTGAATTAAGTGGGACTAGCCAGATGTGAGGATGGTCATGAATATACAAAAGAGAATCAGAAGTGAAGAAGACTGGAATTCAACAGAATTTTATTGAACCAGAGGAAAAATCACTGGGACATGAAACAGTGTTTATAGAGTCAGTAGCTATAAAGAATAACAAATGTACTCTGGATTCCAGGATTGTCTGAACTGGAACCATAAATTGGTAGAGAGAAGTTCAGACTGTTCTAAACAGAAACATTTACGCTCTGTGGATCACTTTTTCATTATAGAAGTGCTTCCTCCCAGAAGTATTTTAATTTTATTTAGTAGTTTTGAAAAAAAAAAAACATCTGTTGTAGGAGCTACTATGTGATGAATGTTTAGCTTACCTAGAGTGTTCATTTGTCTTGGTCTCTGCTTGAAAAATGTTATCTCAGAATAACTGCCTCAGTGTCACCCATTCCTGTACTACATGCAGTGTGTACTCCATGGATCCTGATAGCTCTTCAGTGCAATCAAATGTGCAAAGGAACAGTTATGGCTCACAAAGAATTATTGAATTTCAAGGCGTATCACCAGCTGCACAGCTATTGCATTTTCTTTTTGCAAATAGGGCATAAAATGCTTAGTTCCTTTATGTTATGGGGTGGTAGAATATTATCTTTGAAAAGAACAATGTAAGACTGGGTTTGAATTATAGAATGGTAAGAAAAACAAAGAAAAAACCCCCCATACTTACAGATTTATTTATTTATTTATTTATTTATTTATACCTGCTTTCTGTTCTCTGGGGGAAAAACCTTCCTTTGAGTTGAAACCTTGTAGGCTGTTTCAACTTGAGGTGAATTGGTTCAGCTGCTCAGAAGGAACAGAAGCTCCAAAATGGGTTAATAATGGAAAGGTTGGTAGATCCTTAACATCAGCTGTGAACATAGACACTTTTAAAGGAAGGAAAAACATACTGGAGATATTTTTGGGGGAAGCAGGTTTTGTTCTTTTGAAAGTGAAGTAACAGTAGAGACTTTTTTCATTCTGGCTTCCCCTGATGGCTCACATCTAACTACCTAATTAATTAACTCTACCTGGTTGCTAATTAAACAGTTGGAGAAATGGCTTTGGAAGAGAAGTTGGTTCAAAAAATGCAAGGAAACTCAATATAATAGATGAGTTGTAAAGTCTCAGTGAAAGGCTGGGTAGTTAAGACACAGTCCTCTGGTTTCTTTCTCATTATGAGCAGGTGTTATGTGACCTACAAACACAGTTGTCCTCATTACAGTGATTACAAAATACAGAAGTTCTGAGCCATTGCACAGCAGACAGAAAAGCTGACTTTAATATTTGGAATTATTATAGCTTTTGTGACAATGTGGATGTGATTTTTAGAATCACAGGATCAAAGTAAGTATCAGATCCAATCCAGGTGGTCCCTAGTGAATACTTTTTCAAAAAATCTAGGGTTTTTCCCACTTAATCTCGACCTAAATTTTTTTCAAACTTCAACTTTTTGCTGTTTGCTGTTATTTGATACTTCTTGTGACTTGCTGAGCACTACAGACTAATCCTGAAGACATTCCTTTTAGCACATAATGTTCGTCCTATGATGAGTCCATTTCCCCAGTCTATTCTGGCTTGAACTCAAAGTATCATCTTCCTTTTACCAACAATGTATATAACAAAGTCTTTTCTCTTGGTGGAAGGAGACAATAGTAGACCATAGTAGAAAGTATAGTCAACTTGATCAATATGACACAACTGAACTTACTTGGAAACCTGCTTTCAAGGATAATTTCTGTACAGGAGTTTGTGAAACCACTTGTAGACAAAATCTTCAGTCTTTTAGCCCCATTCTAATTCTTACAATCTGTTGTATTCGGTGGGATTGAGAAGGACATAATATAATTTTACTTGCTTTCATCAGTTTTGAAGATCTGCCCTTCAGATGGCTTAAACTGAAGATTATATACTTCTCCAGATTCATATCAAGTATCTCTAAGAGTTGCAAAACAGATATCATGCATTTTAAGGAAGCTTAGCTATGAAACATATGTGAAAGTGTCTTCATGCATGAATTACAAAATTATTAAGAGGAGTCTTGTTACAGTCATATAATACAGAGTGCTACTTTGGCCAGTAGTCAGGAATTCCTGGAGAATGCAGTTACAACTTTTTCCTAGTGCTTCTACTTATCAGCAAAAAACAGCTGGGGAGTTATTTTCTTGAGCCTTTTTTCCTGAGTTAAAAAAGGTTTTATGTAATGTTTAACTGGAAAGATCAGATGATTTTAAATGAACCAGACTTGTAGTGCCTTTCATTGCTCCTTCAAAACTCTCCTTCACAGTTCTGCTGATTCTGAAACTAAATGCCTTGGTATCCTGGTTCCAGGGGTGGCTGCCACACAGCTTGCTGTGATCATAGTCACTCCTATGCTCAGATGCCTAGGCTTCAGTTGTTAAGGATGTTTAAAAGTTCTTTCCAGCAG
Organism: Patagioenas fasciata; assembly: GCF_037038585.1. Taxonomy (NCBI): domain Eukaryota; kingdom Metazoa; phylum Chordata; class Aves; order Columbiformes; family Columbidae; genus Patagioenas; species Patagioenas fasciata. The sequence goes on along the minus strand of NC_092522.1, from coordinate 86,447,203 downwards.
ATGTTGCAACACCTAGTTGACTTCTTGTCAAGGACTCAACATTGCCAGCATATTTTATGTTAGAATATGTAAATGTATGGTCCTACATGGCTGAAGGTATGCAGGAAAGGGGACATGGTGTCCATACAGTTTCAAAATTTAAAGTGAACAAAAAACAACATTTAAAAGCTATGGTGCCAGTATATTGCCTTTTACCCTACAGGAATGCTTTAACTGTTTTGCTACGAAGTTCATCTTTTCCCATTTGGCCAGATCCTCATTGACAGCACATCAATGGTGTAATATGCTGGTACTCTTCTGTTGGTAAAATACTTTTAATCAACCCCTGGAAATTACTAGACATTTTAGTATCAGTGATTTTTAATGAGATTTGAGGTTTTTAAGGCCCAGATTCTTAAAGGTAAACGCAGAGAGATTAAATCTCTTGAAGATCTCAGACCAATACCTGAGCTGTGGTTCAGGTTTAAAATGGTATTTAGGGTCAAACATCCACCTAGGGACTTCTAAAGCACCTTGGCTTAGGTACTAAAATGTGCACTTGCCTGAATGTTGATGATAGGCACATAGGAGAGAGAACATGGTCCATGAAAACTCTGTTCAATCTACTCGAGCATTTGCAAAGCTGTAGGCAGCAGCAACCAAGGTTTTGCCAGAATGTTAGCTTAAATGACAGAAGTCCTATTACTGTTCATGTTGTTCATGCTGTTCATGCTGTTTAAGTAAGCAGTGTATTTGGGTGCACATCTCTAGATAATGCACTTTAGAAAAGGAGTGCTCTGGGGCTCCCTTTGCATCTACCTGCTGAGATGTCTGGATGCATGCTAACAACATTTGTTTCTGCCCAAAGCTCTCAGGCTGGTGGTGGTGCTGTTGACTGGCTTTTATATGGCATCTGTGCAGCTGGAGCATTTACGTAGGCTGCAAGAGACTCAATTTTACTATTGGTCACAGCTTGAGATGACTCTTTCAAAAAACAGCCTCGGCTCCCCGGTCAGTCTGTTGTCATATGCCGAGCACAGCCATGACTAAATTTCATTAAAATGTCTGAGCCATAGTTCATAAAAGTCAGAAGTGAAAACAGATGATCGTGAGGCTGGGGAAAAAATATTAGGTCTCATTGATCTGAAAAATGAAAAGATAGTACAGGTTATTATATATTCTCAGGCATTAGCTATTTGGGATTATACCTCCATTTGTAGCCATAGTGAAACTTTGATCTCCCTCATCTCTCACCAGCTGGTCACCTTTGCAATCTTTCCAGCCTTCACAACCCCAAATTTGTTGGTGAGGATGAACTTTGCTGCTGCTGCTCAATAGCAGCTCCTCTTCTTGACTGGCAGCAGCTATAGTTCTTGATGTTAATGTTCATTCAGGCCCATTTGACATGTCCGTCAGAGGAACACTGCAGTAGGAGCAGCCTTTGCTCCATACTTTCTGTAGCTCTGCTCCTACTGGCACTTTTCACTGCAGAAAATTTTCTTGCTACCCTCACATGAAACTCACTGCCATATCACTTCTATATATAAACTCCAATGTTATGTTTTCAAACAGTCCAAAAAGTTAAACTTGCTAGCAAGAGCAATGGGAAACTTGAGCTTTTATGATGTCAAGTAAGCAATAAAAGGAGTGTAAGGACCATGGCACCGAATTAGATTGGGCAATACCTCATCTGGGAAAAATAAAAGGGTTTTCAGAGAAAAGCACCAGCAGCATTGTAGACAACTACGGAGTAATCCATCAGTATAGAAACCTTCCTTGTAAGATCAGGAGACACAACACCCCTTATCTAAAAGATAACCTCTTCTTATTTAGCTCATGGTCTACATAGACATGTCATAGCTAGGTAATCAGCTTTTTCCTTTTTTTTGAGGTGGAATATTTTGCAGATGGAACCAAATACCTCCCTTGGGACATGTCAGTGATGAAAAGAACCACTTCAGCTCTCCTCTTAAGAAGAGGAAACAAAGAGCATACCTAAAATTGCCCTAAATATGAAAACACACAGAGGAGTACAAATAAAACCAACTGTACCTTTCATAAAGGAAAGTAGTCAGTTGAAAGTATGACATAGGATAAAAATAATTCTTTGTGTTGTGTAAGATGTGTAACTATTTTAACCTTGAACAACACTATATCACTTTCGTCCTATGAGCACACAGGTGATAACAGGTATTATGACTTTATTCATTTTTACATTTGTTGTTTTAAAAGCAAAAATGAAATATGAAAATGAGTCAAGTTAACTATTAAACAAAGAGACATTTGCTTTGAGGGCAAAAGCAATATAATATTGCTCAAAGTTAAGATAACATTTTCCCCGAATAATGAAATAAAAATCTGTATCTTTAAATACTGTTTAGAACAACGTAAGAAGTTGAACTGACCACAAAAGACTTCTGAATACATCTGCTTTTCTGTAGTGTGGGGAATGTATATTTGGTAGGTCTTCTGATATTGCCCCACCATTTTGTGGCTGAAGAAGAAGCCTAACAAATGTCTTCTTATTTCAACTACTGAACTAAAAGTGATCACAGCTTTTAATCACTATTAGTTCACGTGTTCAAATTAAGGGAATAGTAATGAAAAGCTCTGGATTTATCATAAATATTTTAACCACTCTCACAAAGAATTAATGTGCAATATAAAACGTATATTTTCATGAAATCTACTGGTTTACGTATTTTTTTTCTATGTACTTTTTTCTTTAATACAACACAGAAATTTCTTATCTCTTCTCTCAGGGAAGCAGGAAACAACTTCAAACATGCAGACCATATTCTGACATCCCATCAGTGTTTCAGAGTTTCATCGAAATCCTCATTCAGACAGTAAGTAACATTATAAGTTGATCCACCTGATAACATTCCCTTACTGCAAGAAATCTAGATAGTGAAGCTGCTCTTCTAGTTGGTAAAAACATCTCCAAAGCTCTGAATTATGATGGATAAAGCAACACCTCTTTATTCTTGAAATCCTTTCTCAAGTCACATTCCAGATCAACTGCTGAATTCTCCAACCATGTAACAGTTAAACAGGTGGAAATGTGCAAATGCTGCAGCTGGCCATCCATTGCACCTATTTGTTTCCTATTCCTTTCTTCTCTGCTTTGTTCATCTTGTGGTTTTTTGTTTTTTGTTTGTTTTTTTTTTTTTGTTTGTTTGTTTGTTTTTTTCCAATAATGGCTTTTTAGAGGGTATGTGTTTTTTAGGTATCAGCTTTTATTAGCAGAACAGTGAAGGCCTGAATAAAAGGGGCCCAATACTGGTTCTCTGAACTGCAATGGAATTCCTTGGGGGGGGTCTCTTAAGTAATGACTTGGCTAGATCCTGCTTAGCTAATGAATTCTTTCCAGATGAGAGCCCAGCACATCTATCTTGGTGTTTCCTTATTAGTTTAGGGTTGTGCATAAGAGGCCATCAAGCATACTAAGAGGGCTGCAGGGGATCACAGGTTCCAAGCTGTTCTGCCAAAGGTCTTGTTTCAGACTGCATCCCATGGAGAGTCTGAATCTCTCAGACGCCCAAAAATACTAGAGGAAGGAGGGACCTTCTTGTACCCTCAATGCACATATTTGTCTGGAATCTGCCCCCTCTTTGTTTTAAAAAACAATTGGGGATGCTTGTCCTTTTTTTGGGGAGAGACCACACTGTGATTCATTCAGTGTTTATACTACTGGTGCCAATTTGTTCTCTTACAAATGATTTCCCCTTTCCTTTAAAGGCTTTGTAATAAGGTGGGCAGAACATTAGAATGCAGTTAGTGTGAAGGATGATGTTAAACCCTTTATTTCAACAGAAGCATTTCCATTGGCTTTAATTATTAGTTCAAACACTAATGCATGAGTGTGTGTGGGGGAAAAGATGAAAAGCAAAGCTATTCACAGATTTCACTTTAATATGCGATAGATTTCCATGGATTTTACTACTCCTCTCCACATTTTTTTTTTTCCGCTTTGAAAACCTTCACAGGCTTCACTTCAAAAATATTTGTGGTGGCCTCTTTGCTGACCCCAAGCAGGTTAATCTGGTGATGCATATTATATAATGTGATTACAGAAGGTAAAACCAGGCTAATAAGGTGCAGTGTGTGGAGTTCTTTTAGTGGCTTTGATGTGTATCTTTCAATTTTCAGTCTTGCCTGTAAAAAGCAATAAAACCCCCTTCAGTTCCAGCAGTGCTTGTGCTCCCTGTTTCACATTGCTGTGTTATTCTAGGCTGACATGCACGGTACCTGTCTTGTTTCTTACAGGCATGTCCCTTTGGTGTTTTCAAAGTTATGAATACTTGAGATACTCCTACAAATTACTGTGCTGATTAAAAATCCTTGATCATATCATCTTTTAGCTTTTAAATGTGCTGTCAAACAATGGAATCTGAAATATGGAGCTGCTGCAGTTATTTCATATTAATGCTTCAAGTTCAAACAAAGTGCCAAGATGACTAAGTACAAGGGATTTTCAGAATGCTTTAATGTTGCCTCATTTCAAATCACTTCATAAGCTGCTTGGTAATGAGCTCAATAAATTCTATGGGAAAAAAATATGTTCACTACCAAAAAAAAAAAAATAGGTTGCTATTTTATAATTAGCCCTCTGGGCTTGTGGGAAGGAGTCTGATTTCCTGTTTGAAATCCACTTTGTTAGTGCTGTGATGTGGAGATGGCTAAATGAGTATGAAATATTGTAATTAAGTACATCACAAGCTGTTTATCTTATCAGCAGTGTTTTTCTTTAAAGGCTGGCTTGTTGACCACTGGTGTATTATCACCATTTTTCTCTGCTTTGCCAACTTATTAGACTGAGGTTTACCAAACACTGAGGGTGAGAAGGATGGCAGAAAGACAGCAAACAAACATAACTGAAACCTAGTAGCTCTTATTTGGTGGAACAAGTATTTTTCCATTTGCTCTGAGTTGTTTACTCACCAGATGAAGCGAGTTTCTGAAAACCGTAGACCTGATGAAAGAGTGATCCATGGAGGTTTTGGGTTTGTGTGGTGGGTCTTTGCATGCCCTTTTGAGCAGCCCGCTTTTCTTCATGACAGAAGCAGAAAACCATTTTGACTGTTGGAAAATGAACTGGTTTATTATTGATGGAGATCTGATCCACTGGGTTTCCCTTTGCTCTCTGCTGTTATTTTAAGGGTTTTGTATTATGACAATGTGGCGGTTGCACATCCCCTGAGATCTGGAGCTTTCAATGCGGCAGTCGATGGCTCCTCAGCACCTTTCGTGCCCCATTGTGTCCAAACTTACACATCTAGAGCGGTACCAAGGTGCTGACAGTCACATCCTTCCCTACGCTGGGGCAAGGTGACTTCATCTCCATGCAGCTGGGGGTAGTGGGAGGGGTGAGACCTCAGTCGATTGACAGGGTCCTCAACAAAGGAGGTGCCATTCTCAGAGCAGCTGGTCTGGAGCCCTCTCCTTAGACTGGAATGCCATCTAAGGAAACTTCTCGGAATTGAGAGCACCTCAGCTCTTCCTGTGGTGAGTGGTTATTTACTTGATATATCCTTGAATGCGTCTTTGCCTAAGCCAGGCAAGTATCTCACCTAACCCAGGCAAGTGATTATTTCTTGTGGGTACCCTGGAGTGAGAGGCCTCTGTTTTTTGTTTCTTGTGAGTGTATGAGTGCATGTTGTGGATCCCCATTATTCTTATGTTGTCAAAACCCAATAATTTCCTCAACTGATACCCGAAACTGTAATTGATGTTGTTGGAGTGCTAAATAAATGTATAAACCCTGTTTCTAGTTGGTTTATTTGCTACACTTTTCCGACTAGAATAAAGTCTGTTTTGGAACTTGTTGTCTGCCTAAACTTGACTTTTGGGGTGCCTCCGTGACAGGTAATCTTCTGACCTCTTAGACTTCTTATTTTAGCTCATCCAGGTAGGACAGATGAAGCCCATAACACACTGGTCTATAGTGTGTTTCTTATAAGGATCTCTTGAAAAAAGGCTGTATCCTTCCACAGTGATTTAGTGAAGTGGTTAAAATTACTTGTGTGATATACATGGACTTTGCATAGCTTCATATTCTAAGCATGGGCATCAGTTTGTCTGTACACAGCTTCCTGAACAAGAGGTATCCCCAGTATTTTGCTGTATTTCTTCACAGTTGCCTGGATTTCACAGATTCCTTGTTTACAAGGGGCAATAAAATGCGGTGCCAAGCACTTCAAGCTTTTGCTGAATAGCCTCTTGCCAGATTATGAGGCTCTATAGGTGCATCAGCATGGCTCTACACATGGGCTAATTTGTACTTTTGAAAGGCAACTTAATATCTCTGCCCACTGCTGAGCTGAGCTATTTACTCAGGTTTGTCTGTGTTAGGGTTGGATCTTTGGCAATGCTCTCCTGAACTATTGGGACACCCTTCTCCATGTGATCGTTCACATTGTCTAATAGATTTGTGAGGCATGGTTTCCTGCTACAGGAGCTGTGCTCCCAGTTCCCAATTATATCACATTTAACCATATGTCTACTCATTTTACTCTTCACATTAATTTCAGCAAATTTGCTAACTAAAGAATTCAGACTGGTCTGAAGATTTCCACATTCAAGCTTACAGTATTTTTTGTTCCTTTAGTAGCAAGTCAGTTTTAATTTTAAATTGCAAGCACGTTTTATGATTCACCAATATAATATTCTTTTAGAACCTGAGTTAATACTGCTAAGTCTGAGAGGTTTGTCACTGTTTGTTTTACTACTTTTCTAAAACTTCTCCTATTGATGTTTTAATTTAATATAGTATTCCCCCAAAATAGAGATTATTCTTCCAACATGAAAATGAGTACCAAGAATTTATTTAGTATTTCTGCTACAGCTTTCCTTGCGGACAGTTTTTGTACTTTAATCACATCTGTCATCTTACTGATAGGCTTCCTGTTTTAAATATGTTTGAAGAAAATATTTATTATTGGTTTTATGCCTTTACCAGGACTTTTCCGTGATTATTTCTTGACTGTTATGTGTACTCCTTTATTTTTTTTTTAATTATTATTATTTTTAATTTTTCTCATTAAGATGATCATTTCTGTTTTAATTTTACTATCCACTTTGTTCATCTTTTTATGTCAGGCTTTTTTGTCCTCTTTCTTTCTTTTTTTTTTTTTTTTTTTTCTTTTTTTTAGAAGCAATATAGACTTACTTTAAGCATCAACCCCTCTGGCTTTAAGCAGTCCCCACCCACATAAATATTTAATATTTTTACTTCCTTATGCATTTTCTTAACATGTGTACTTTTAACATGTGTACTGATTTTTTGAAACTCATCTTGTCTAAAGCCAGATATTACTGAAATGTGTAAGTTCCTTTGCTTCTCATTTTTACAAAGATACTGAATTAGAGTAAATAGCATTTACTATTGAAGCCTGGTCCTTGATTTACATCTTCCTATAGGTTCTGCACAGTCCCCAGGTTAAATCAATAACTTCTTCTTGTCTCCTTCCTTAACAATTCAGACTCCTTTAGTGACCCAGGCTTTAGCACTACTCATTCAATAAGTTAATTGAAGGAATTAGATTTGCTGATAAGGTCTTCTGAACCTGAACATCAGTTCTATTTGTTTTATCTCATACAATATAGTTGATAAACAGATACTTGTTTACTTGATTTTTTAATGGACTTTTCCTCTGATATATTCATTAGAGCTGGTTTAAAATGGGCTGTTGTTCCTTGTAGACCAGCTTCACGCCTGTGGTAACTGTCCATTAAGTGATGCATTAGGGGAAAGTAAAATTTACCACGCTGTACTCCACTGACCTCACAGTGATACACATTGTTGGAAAAAGCCCATCCTGATGTCAGATGCTCTACTCCTGTGACTTGAGGCATGAGATCTAGATGCCCTTTTGTATTAGGTTTTTATAACAGCAAATGCTTTAACTGCTCATAAAATTATTCAGCTCTTTTAAGACTCCAGCCACAGCATTCGGTGATGACTTTCTGTCTCAGTAAATTTCAGCAGTTGATTCTGAAATACATGGAACAGTTATTATTTTATATTTGTTTTACTGCTTTCATTTGTACTGGCCATTAGTTTAATTGATTGACAGGCTTTTCTTGATATGTGGCAGGGTGAAAAAATAAGTGAGGATGAACTATACTTATAATACTGCATATCTTGGGTAGCTCTCTCTCTGTGGTAGTCCTTAACAAACTAAAGCACTCTGAATTTCTCAGGGCCCTGAGCACACTGCTAGGCTTTAATTGCCCTGACCAGCAGGTAAGCATCTCTGTGATCTTTCTTTACAAGCTCTCTTCTCCTCTTATTCTCCTGTGTTATCTACAAAAATACCTTCATCTCCAGTCTGAAGCATGATGTGGTTATCTACAAGAAGCTTCCCATCGAACTGATGCAATCTCTTGGCAGCACAGTGTACCCTGGCATTGCTGACAGGGTGCAGAAAAAGTTCATGTTCCTGGCACTGAGCAGAACAAAAACCAAGATATTAGTGGCATGAGTGCTGATACTCTGTTCAGATTGCAGGAGTCATCCTGGTTTCTCTCTCCACCTTCCAGCAGGTGTGGATCAGCAAGCTGGAGTATTAGAAATCTAGATCAGAGCATCAGGAGAGAGAAAAATGGTTACAGGTTGGTCAGGATAATTAGAATCTCTTGGTGCTCAAATCGACATGACAGATTTTTACAATCTCTATTCATACATGTCTCTTTACCTCTACATCCATACCCATCAATCCATAAAGCAGGATTCAGGTGCCTAAACACGGGTGTCTCTTGTCATTAGTAATACCTGTGACATCTACATGGGTGTGAGGCTTGTGAAACAGGAGACTTGTGTCCTGGAAACTAGGTAAATCACATTTTAGATAATAGTGATTCTAATGGAAAAGAGAAGTTTCAAAGGAACAACGGTTTTTTTGTCAAAGTTCTGGGTCTAACATTGAAAGTTTTGTTCTATGTGTCAAGAGTGAGAATATGACTATGGAGAAAAAAAGATTCTGCACTATTTAATGTCACTTAATTTTCAACTAGTGCTCCAACTCTAAACTATTACATAATTAATAGCGTATGCATCGATACATGCATTGACATCAGTTAGCTATAGCGGTCAACACACACCAAGATTAGATTATACTGTTCTTCAGATGGTAAAGCTATGCATATTGCTTTGGTATAGCTAAGCAGAATGATCTCTTGTAAAGATATCCCCAATATTATCACTGTGTCAAAAAAAAAAAAAATGGTAAAAGAAGCATCTGAGAGAAATACTATTAGCTTCTGAATTACTGCTGCCAAGTATGAACTCAAGAAAAAATGTGGATCTAATATGAAACGCACATTACGAACCATACCAGCAATAATATACAATTTTAAAAACTGGATTCTCTTACTCATTCACTTACTATTTTAGACTTCCCTAAGCCAATCACTATCACTTTGTTTTTATTTAGATTGAACCTCAGCTAATTCACACCGTCCATGTAATTTTATCACATCTGTCAAGCACCGTAAAGCACAGAAATTTGTATATATGAGTTTAATGAAAAGCAGATGAAAACTTTATGATATTTTTAATATTATTAATATATCCAGGAGAAAAGCTTTTTTTTTTTTTTTCCTTTCTGTTTTGATAGGCATTTCTGTCTGTCTGCCTATTTGCCTTTCACAGGTCTATCTACCCGTTCTCTGGGAAGGTGCTTATATGAGCATGGTAGCTGTAAGTTTAACAGGGCAAGTGACAGACTGCTAATCTGTAAAGCTACATATACCAGTGTGTACTGGGCTGGGGAACAACTGCACATTAACACCAGGAGCAAGGATCAAAAGAGAGAAGAATCTCTCAGTCACTTCTGTAAGGCTCCACTGTCATTCAAGTAACTGCACAGCTGATGGTATCAGTGGTTGTTGACAGATGTAAAAAATTCAGCTAGGACTCTCCACTTTCTCTTCAAGAATGACACTATGAACTGTAGGTCATGTTTTACGTTTCATCGCTAAGGTACCTCGCTGTGCATGTTGTACAAGAGGAAGAGAAATTCTTAGTTAAGGTGGAAGTAGTCTCTCTTAACTTGCCTGGTTTTTGTCTTATCTTCCAAAACACACGACAGTTACCACAAAAAAAACCCAAAACAAAACAAAAAAAAAAAACAAAAAAAAAAAACCTCCTTGGTCTTTACAGAAATTTGATTTTAAATAGATTTAGGGGTGACTATTCAAAACTCTCAATTTTGTCACTGTGTAAGTTCAATTGAGTGGTAAGATATTGTAGTTACTCTCCACAGAATTAACAGTTATTTTCTGATATCTTCACAAATGAATTTCCTCCTCTGAACTACGCAGATGATAAGAATTGTTTGGCTTCCAAGTGCATTCATGTTGTAAATACAAACACTTCTCTTAGCAGTTATCCCTGAATCAGTGGTGAATGTCTGGAACCCAATGCAAATTTTTTCAGTGAAGGATAAATTACAGAGAAATGGTGGGTTTGAAGGTCTTTACCCTGAGAAATTTCATTTTATCTTAGCTCATCACAACGAGATCCTCTGAGGTGAACATGGGGCAAAATAGATGCCTGAACAAAACCAGAGAGCAGTCACCTAAGCCTTTCTCACAGACCTCTCAATCTTCCTGTCAGTCTAATCTTCTGAGAAAATTTCTTTCCCCTAGAATAATTATAATCAATAATCTTATATGCTAGTGATATAACTTCTGCAACATTGTTTACCTGTCTGCCTTTGGGACTGGAACCATATTGCGCTTAGACTGCTGAAATTTTGTAAAATGTCATTATTTGACAGTTTAGCCATCTGCCCTCATCCAGATGCTACCATTCTCCTAGACTGATGTGTCACTGAATGAATGCAAAAAGCACAGCAGTCCCTGGAACCCATTTAAAGTGAAGCAGTGTATACGCTAGTGTTTGCTAGCTCAGCCTTTTCCTCTGAAATGTTGTGCATATTCATTGCTCTTCTGAATATTTTGTCTAGAATGCTATTTGGAACATTATTTTTTTAAAATTCATGTGAGAGTTAGCAATTTTTGAGTCAATAATTTCAGTTTTTCTGTAGAAGTCCTGCTCTCCCTTTTCCCTCAGATGAATGTCACCCTTTGGAAGCTGTCCCATACTGCAATAAAATGTTGGCATTTATTGTACAGAAGATCAAGAGGAGATCTAGAGAAGACAAGTACTTTCTGCAGTATTTCATAGCTTTTTCTCTTTCTTAAGCATTCTCAGTTTTTCCTGGTTGTGAGAATATCAGTGGTTCCTTTGGGACATTTTTTCACTTAAGTGAGATGCTGGGTCATGTCTTTGAAATCTTTTTGGTTTGTACCTTTATTTCTTTCATATGCTTTGTCTTCCTAGGTAATTACTTTTCCAGTTAAAAAAAAAAATCTGCACATACGCATTTTATTTTATAAAATGCAAAACTTAAAAAAAAAGGTGACCTAGGTATTTTATCAACCTTCTTGAAGAAAAAGGAATATTCTTCAAATGGATGAGGCATGCAGCTTTGAGATGTAACAAAGGCCTTTTGACAGAGAGAAAAACATAACTGTACAGAGGATAAAGGATAGAGGAACGAACTTTTCTCTGTTCCAACTCAGAGTTTCTTAATACACAACACCAATCTGGAGGCTATGTGGAGGGTCACAGAGGCTATGAATAGAAGGCATATTTAGGATTTAGGCTTATATGTCAACAAGTAATTGCCTCAGAGATGTGTCTTGCAGGCAGAAGGATATAACTAATGGCCTTAAGAAGAAAAAGTATTCTACTACTTTAATCATGAACATAGAGGAAGGAATAAATCTCATTTTCATATGCTGTACTTAACTGGTATTATTATTTGCCAATAGGGAAGAGGCTTGAATTGTTAAGGAGGCTGATGGGATTATCTCTATGCCAAAGTACTTCAGTAGTTCTCAACACTGTAGTGTTTGAGTGCCTTCTGAATATTCAGAAATAAAAATAATAGCTCATTTTTTTTTTTCTGTCATCTAAGACTATAAAAGAAATAACTTGGGTATTATAAAAGGAGGAGTTGTATGTGTCTGAGTAGGTACCACTAGTGCATGCAAGAATTATTGTATCCTCTCCTACAGAAATCAATGAATTTTTGTTTACTTCCCATGAAGAAAGAATCACAGAAGAACTACCAAAAGATATGGAGAAAAATGAGGAACCGCTGGCTGAGGAAAGAGAAGAATTAAAGTATATTTTACCAGAAGCAAAATTAATTGAAATATACAGAGGGTGAGAGTTCACGTCATCAGTTTTAGTCAGTGGACATTCTGGTGCTTGTCCTAGTAACAGAAAAAAATTATAAAAATAAGGTATATGTATTAGACTGAGGAAGTTATCACTGGAGGAAGAGTTACACTGAATATGGCCTTTAACTAAATAAATAAAAAATAGATTTATTTTTTCTGCCTCTCTGATAAAGCATTGCACTAGCATTATGGTGTACTAAAAAAGATAAGTTTTAGTCATGGATCTGTTGACAAACAAGTTGCCCACATGGAAACAGGTGGTGGACTTACCCTGTTCTGTTTCCACAGTTGTTTCTTAGAGAACTAAAATATAGCTAATTTTCATAATCTTCTACCCTGCTATTGTTTATTAATATTTAATAGTATTAATTGCTTTCTTGTTTGCTAGTATATATTCACATTGAGAGAAATCTCAAAAGCAGAAAACAGAAGATTTCTGGTATATGGAGTGAGCACAAACTGAAACAGAGTGACCCTTTGACCTTTTCTTATCTCTTCATGTCTCCTCATGTACTTCTTTCTGGCACCTCATACCTTAGTATTTGCATAAACATCACAATCACTGTGTTGCATGTTGCATAATATCCACTCCTGGGTTAGAGGCTATCTCTCAGGCTGTGGGTCTGAGGGGAAAAGAAGGCCAAAAGTAAAAATTGAAATATGTATTGTCATTCTCCAACTTGCATTAATTAGCATAGATTTGATACTAATGCTAAAACTGACCCACATGTATTTTTATTGAGTTAAGGTGTGCTATGCCTACATGTAAAATGCAATGTGCTGGCTTAATTGTAGATTTGGGTGGGCTTAAGGAAATGGAAACTGTAACTTGATAGGGAAAAAAAGGAAACAGCAACTGCAAGAGATACATGGAGAAAACATTCTTAACATAGATACACAATGCACTGCTAGTGCAGTAGATTACCACTAAATTAGAACAAACCTTAAAACTTAAATCAGTCAGAGTGAGGCCTTAGGCACCTTTGGCTCACGGACCCACCAAATGGGTGACACCTAAGGTTTCTGTAAGCTCTCTGCTGACCCTGTACCTCTTTGTCCATGGACAGAAGCTATACCTGGCTACTTTCCTCCATAGCAACACTTGACTTCCATTGAGTAGTCTCCAGCATGAACATCTGAAGGTCCAAAGACACTTCTTGACTTAAGTTACCTCTTCTGCATTGAGTTACTTCTTTGGCTGTAATGGCTCTAGGGTCAAAATACTCCTTTTACCTATATGACTTTTCACTGTTTTACCTTTGTAGGTGAAGTACTTGTTTTAAAGAACTGACTGCATGACTTACATAGCAGGTGGCAGAGGTGCAACAGAAAGAAAGATATAAGAAGCAGGCAGAAGCTGAGGATACTGCTGACCTGCATTGTGTGTGATAATACTGATGTCTTCGTTTTGTTATAGAGTGAATATCAGGCTCCCTACACCTCATTGCATAAATGGGTTCTGAGATGCTTGTGAGAAAAATATGCAGCTGGGAGTCAGCACATAGGAGGGAGAAAAAGAAGTGTAACTGTCTAGCTGTGCAAAAATAACTGTGGTATAAAGTTTAATGTTAAAAGGTCCTGTTAAAAACATGCCCTGCAGCACATTTTCATGATGCTATCAAGGAAAAGCAGCTTGTTAATTAAGAGTACTCATACTAGACGGAGTTTATATTTGATACTCCTCCTTTCTGAGTAATGCTCCTCCTTTGTGACAAAGCATCCCATTTCTAGCTTTAAAAATTTCCTCAAACTTTAGGTCAGAAAACCTTGCTGTTGTGTTCCCATATTTTATCTCCCCACCTTTCAACACCCATCATCCCGTCCTTCACTGCTTCCTACTCATAGCGTGAACAGTGCCATCAGCAGGCTTCCCACAGTCATCTGTGGTTTCGTTCTTCATGTTCAGTCGTTTATTTATTTACTTGATTTTATCTCCTTGATCTGGTGGGCTTTTTATATTGTGATCTCTTTGCCTACTCCCCCATATCTTGAACCACTTTTATACCTTGTAGCAAAGGGGTTTGAATTTTTATTAGGACTTGGTTGTCTCTGTCCATAGGTGGCCTTCAGTTCTCAGCTACTGCCATAAGATTTACCATTGATTCTAGGCTGTCCCTTGAAGCTGTACATTTTTGAGGTCACAGCATTGCAATTTTGCAGCTGAAGTATCTCCACCTCTAAGGCTTCAATTTGTTTCTATTGAACAAAACATTAGATTGGGGATCTGGGGTGAAGTGGGCAGATATTGGATTAATATCACAAACCAACAGTTTCTAACACTTCAGGGAAAAGATAGCCATAGTACCAAACTGACTTTTAAATCTGATTGATAATTAAGTGGTGGCTCTATTTAATGAAGAATTCAATGTATAATGAGGGCATAGTTCTACAAATAACACTAAGGAGATACAGAGCTCAATGGATTAATAATGTCATCTATATCTTCCCCTGTGTACAATGGGGAATATGTGCCTTCCTATAGCAAGGTGGTTTTATTGAAAAATAGAGGAGACTTTTAATAACTTTTAATTTAATTTATAAAGTGTCTTTCTCCAGGAAAAAGAAACCTTCTTCTTGGTTGTGGAGCTTCAAATGCATGAGTAGAAATACACAGATAAAATTTGGTGCAATAAATTAAAATGTATTGTTTAAAATATAGACCAACTTTCCATCCCCAGTGCCTGCTCTTGGTATAGAAAATGGCAATATTTATAGAGGAAAGAAAAAAAGAGGGTGCCTTAGAGTTATTTCCTCACTTTCCATGTTTTCAGCTCTGATAAGGACTAGTTCACTAGCCATCAATTTCTTTCCTTTAAGTCAGTTGCAACAGCCCTGCTGGGGGTCCATAACAGAGCTAACAATAGCTGGAATCTCTGCACAGTTCAGAGGCTTCTGGTCGAGCTTCCTTTTTCTCCTGGCAAATTCCTTTTTCTTGCATTATGAAGGGTAATATGAACCTGATACAGTAGCTCTACAATTTATTTTTTTTCAGGCAAAGGTGTTTCTTCTAGGTGTTTTCTCTTCGATTGATTCACCCTTTTTGCTACCTGAATGATGAGAAAAAATCAATGCTGAACTAAAGGAACCCTGGGACTTGACAGTTTGGACTACTAGATGTGGTAGGGCTCTCCTCTAGTCCCTAGGCTGCACCAGCCTGGGATTTTTCAGACTAGTTACTAGAGTCATTCTACGCTATGTCATTTAGCATAATATTAATCTTGCAAAAACTATTTTTTCAGCCAAAGATGTGCCTGAAACCTGACATTTTTTGGTCTCTGGTCTTCACAATTTCCTTTAAACAGCATGATTCTCTCCTGTTCTGGAGGAAGGTCATGCTGCAGGACAATTAATGTCTTATCTGTGATCGGCTATACCTTGGCAAATGCAATTGACCTTCTTTGAGAGGTGAAAATTGACTTCTATCTCATCTAGGATTGAGCTAAACTGTTCAAATTTGCAACAAAACAACTCTTCTTCTCCTTGTAATTTGTCTGATGGACAGCACCCTGTCCCTATTTTTGGATAAATGCATTGCCAGTGGGAAAAATAGCACATTAATATATTTTAGTGTCTTTTTCAACCAATCACTGTAGCCCATCTAACTACACTTGTCTGTCTTTAGTTGGGAAGGAGCAGAGGACCTTAGTCTGTCCTGGAATTTGGCAATCTGCCTACTGTTCGGTACATTTCAGTTCAATTGCTACTTCTTCTTATTTTCTGAGTAAACTCCTTTTAGCCAAGCCTTTCTTAAACACATTGTAGCCGACCCTGGGTGCCAATTTTAAGCCCTAAGGACTACTTTAAGGAAATTGATACACGAAAGGATGTTCCAAGTCACTCTAGAAATGTGCTAGCGAGTTAAAGAGTCGTGAAACATGCCTTGTTGGAATGGTGAATTGGTCTAAAAACATTTTATTCTGTGTTTTAGTTGAGGACTCTTCTGATTTCAAGGTATGATGAGTGGAAAAAAAAAGTATTTTGCCTTTCTTGAACCACTTAGGGAAGAAAATGTAGGCTGTGTCTTTTAACACTTGCAAAGTGAAATCATTGTACCTGACTGTACCTCATAGAGCTGGCATTTGTGTGTGAAAACACTCATTCATTTATTTTAACACCAGATAAATACATAACTTATTTTTCTGTACATGGACATTAAAAAAAGATGTACAAAATTGTATTAGTCAGATTAACATTTTCTTTACAGGGCATATTACTTTAACATGTCTTCTATTTTATGCATACCATCTTAAACACTTGGAGAAATGCAGACTTTTATTAAAGTGATATCCTGGAGTGTAATTTGTGGAAATAAAAGCTTGGTCCACTATAAAAATAACTGGTATTACTAAAGTAAACTGAGTATATCTGAACATGAACATTCATGTTGGTTTGTGCCCATTATTCTCAGAGTAGCCACATCCATGCATATGTTTTGATATTCAGAGGTGTGGTGGATATTTGCATAGATACTTGAAGAATGAGTGAATGCCACCCCACAATAATAGGATATGAATTTTAGAAAATGCATATGCTATTTAGTACTTCAACAGAACAACAGAATATCCTGAGATAATGATATCCTGACCTTTATTGTCCAAAGATGTAGTTGCTTTGTGTATAGGTTGCTCTGCAATTGGCTTTTTTTTTTTTTTTAAGATGTGTTCCAGGTGCTCTTAAACAGTTAAAATGCATTAGGAATTATATGCTTGTCGATTCTATTTTGGTTGTTTGGTTTTCTTTCTAAAGGCCCTGTGCTATGTCCAGTACTGTTAGTCTTGCAATACTTTTTTAAAAAGATAGTATATCGAAAGAGTTTCAGAAGTTAACTAAACATTGTGGAAAGTTGATTCAAAGCTGCATGTTTGTGTGTCAACATACTGCCTGTGTTCCCAATGAAAAATACCATCAGATTTTAACATTTATAGAGCTAAGAAGCAGCACTAGCAGCAAATTAAATCAAGCCTGTGCCTATAGCTTAAGAGTAGTTGTAGACAGAAGAACATTTTAACATTGGCACCTCTGACCTCTGCCAATTGGAAATGAGACAAAATGCAGAAACACTGGTATAGACTAAAAAATGGTTTGATTGCTAAGCAAATTTTGTTGTGTATTAGAAGGGAGGTGGTTAGTAGGTCAAGAAAGGTTCTCCTTCCCCTCTACTCTGCCCTGGTGAGACCACATCTGGAATATTGTGTCCAGTTCTGGGCCCCTCAGTTCAAGGACAGGGAACTGCTGGAGAGAGTCCAGCACAGAGCAACAAAGATGATTAAGGGAGTGATGCATCTCCCTTATGAGGAAACGCTGAGGGAGATGGGTCTCTTTAGTCTGGAGGAGACTGAGGGATGATCTCATTAATGTTTATAAATATATAAAGGGTGAGTGTCACAAGGATGGAGCCAGGCTCTTCTTGGTGACAACCAATGATAGGACAAGGGGTAATTGGTTCAAACTGGAACACAAGAGGTTCCACTTAAATTTGAGAAGAAACTTTTTCTCAGTGAGGGTGCCAGAGCACTGGAACAGGCTGCCCAGGGGGGTTGTGGAGTCTTCTTCTCTGGAGACATTCAAAACCTGCCTGGATGCCTTCCTGTGTAATCTCATATAGGTGTTCCTGCTCCAGCAGGGGGATTTGACTAGATGATCTTCTGAGGTCTCTTTCAATCCCTAGCATTCTGTGATTCTGTGATATTACTGAGGCCAGGTTTTGAGCCTAAGAGCCCAGTGATATGTCTGTAACACAAACAAAGGTACGGGTATAGATCATGTCAGTGTAACTTTCTCATTTTACCAGCAACAGTGTGTTGGTAGCAGCCTGGAACTTACTGTGGGCTGCAAAATCCTCCTGTGAAGCTGAGATCAACGTTAGATGTTAGCCTGCCCTGAACCCTGAGCTGCTTTAGCAAGGCCAGCCAACCCAAGGAAATAAATAGACAGCAATCCCCTTACAGATGGCTCTTCCTACATACTTCTAAGAGCAACAAATTTTTGAATCCTGGGAAGGCAGACAAGAGACAGTGTGTCCTATTTTTAATGAGTTTTGTGGGTTTTAAGTATCAGTTCAAGAGAAGTGCGATAGAACATGTGGATACATGGGGAAAGAAACCAATTTTTTTTCAAAGGGTAAGCTTTGTAGGAGATGCAAATCTATGTGCATTGATTGACACACAGGGTCTCACAGGCCTCAAAGGCTGTAGTATCCCTTTCTGATAGAAGGTCACAGAGAAGAGATCTTTAATGGAGTTTTAAAATGTCTGAAGTCCAGAGGCGTTTTTGATTTTCCACCATTTTGAATTTGATGTAGGTACTGCACTAATTGCTCTGATCCTCTGTGAAAGGTAACATTCACGTATCCATGTCAATGTTTCTGGATCATTAGCTGACATTGACACTTCTAGCCTTAGGATATTACTAAAATTAGAGACCTTTAACATTAGCTCAGTTCTTTTCTTGCTCTTGAGGACACTGGAATATTTATTCAATCAGTCCCTGTTGGGAGGTTCCTGTGATCTTTGCCCCCTTCCTCTCTCCAGTGGCCGGTCTGTCTGCAGTCTGTGATTTGCCTTTCTGCCTCTCTTATTTCATGTCTTCATTAATACTAACACATTAACTTGCGATTGTTTCAAGCTTCTTCGCTATCGAATGAATTGCCTTTTGGGATTTTGGGATCCCAAGAGTGTCCTGAAATCCTCAGTTCTAAACCTAGAATTACATGTTTGCTTTGTAGGTACCTTGAACTCCAGTTTTTTCCTCCTTAATCTGGGACATGTAGAAGCTATTCTAAGATGTATTTTGGGCTGTCCTGCTTGCTCAGCACTTGTCAGGTAACATTGCCATAAAATAGGTTGAAGCTGCTGTGCATACCTTCTCTGTGGCATGCATATGTGTCCCAAAGCACAAGGTGAACAAGGGGAATCCCAGGCTAAACTTAGGATGCTCCAGCAGGTGGATAGGAGAAACAAATGATAAATTTCACCTCCTGTTGCCTGAAGGTAATGGTCCATACAACAGCCAGTAGTATCAGTGCTTATAGGAAGGGACAAATTACAGAAATTTAATCAGATAATTAAAAAGAAATTGGTGAGAAATTGTCTTGATGAAAGTTGCATCTGTAAAAATGTTTTAAGTGTAAATTAATTTTCAGGTATTTATTCCATGGAAAAAAAAGAATATATTGTTTTTAATTTTAACTGAAATAATGTTTCTGACTTTATTTGGTCCAGTTTTAAAAATATTAAATGAGTTTGGGTTTGTGGTTATTGTTGTGTGTTGGTTTTGGTTTTCTTTTGTTTTTCCTTTTTTTCCTCAGAAAAACTGAAGGTGTATTTATTTGCATTACTAACCCTGATAAAATCAAAGTAGTACTCTGTGAAAAAGAAATACAGAATACGATATCACTTGCAGATCTTTCCTTCACTTCTTTTACTTTAATCCAGAATTTAGGTAGTTATTGAGTCTATAGGTCCTCTGTCACCATGATGACAGAGAACCATTTTCCATCACTTACCTTTTACCAAGCAGTTTCAACATTTTGTTTCAGATGTGGAATGAACTACACATGAGTTTCTCGTTGCATGAGATTACTGCAGAGTGTTCTTTATGGCAAGTTATTATAACAATTTGTGTGCAGCAATTTGCTATAATGCTATTGTAGTTTAACAGAGACAGTAGAGAGGTGTGTAAATCTCAGTGTGTCAAACTGTTTGTCCATCAAGCAGCAAGAAGGTCTGACAGAGTTGCTACCAAGAGATTATTTCCAAAATACCTGTTAAGGGAATTGTGACTAAGGATGTGTAGACACAGAAATAGCTGATACCTGCCAGAGTTGCCAAAAATATTCTGGTTATTGTCAGGTTGCACAATGGTCTAATTCCCCATGAAAGTCTGGGTGACGTATTTGCTACCTGAGTGAATAAAGTGACAAATACTACCGGGGCTAGTAATAAATGAATTTGCCTTTCAGACAGTAATCTTTCATGCTAGATCATATGCCAGTGCTTAAGGCAAACTATTTAAAACACACTTCACCTAGTGTGAATCTGGCAACAACACACACGTAAGAAAAATGAATCACAAGCTTCTCTTTTTGATATATGTCTTTCTTTCAGTCGTCTAGAGGCCGTTTAACACGTCATGTCTTCAGGAATAAGAGTAATTTTATGCAACAGATCTGTTTTCTGAATAATAATTCATCCAAACAAAGACAAAATAGTGTATGTATATATAGTATATGTATTATTTTCAGGGGAGATTCTTATGATTTTTATATATATATATGTGTGTTTGCATGTGTCTCTGTGTCTAGCATGCCTTTATATTTAAATGGAGATATATCTGATATATGTGACTTTGTGTTTATTCTTTAATAACTCATGAACCTGACTTTTTTTTTTTTTTTTTTTTTTTAATAGTAATGCCATTGTGTTGATTTAAACATTAAAAGTCATCTGCTTAGGGTCCTGACATAGCAGAAATCAGTGCAACTCCATTGGAATCCCCACCCAGATTGTCACCTAAAGTTCCAAGTGTGAGGAATTTAGAGATAAGATAATCCTCTGTGTCTTGAAAAACAGACTATAATGATGGAACTGGAGCACCTTTTTTGTCAAGTCCTCATATTAATCACTGGTAAATGGAATAGGTTATTCTCAAGAGGCTGTATAGTGACCTGGTGTCTCTGAGGAACACTGGTGGTCTCAATATAGTTTGAAAAGGAGAATTGGCTGAAGAAGAAAGAAGAAGAAATTTGGTAGCATATAGCTGGCAAAGGGCAAAGTAGCGGGGCTTGTTCATTTGTTTGGTTTTGATTTGGTTTGTTTGGTTTTGTTGTTGTTCTTGTTTTGTACTGTTTTGTTTTCCTGTAATAATTAAGTACTTAAAGATATAATAAAAGCTTGATGAGATTTCCAAAGCCTAACACAAATTTGAAAATCCCATTGGGTAACGACTGGTAATGACTGGTAGACTGATCTGTTTAGGTAGGGCAGATGAATGACACTAAACGTTATTTCTATCTGGGTTTTCACTTCAATATAGTATCCTGACTCTAGCTCATCCCCAATTAATGAAGTATCTTAGAAATCATCACTAGACAGAATATTTTGCCTATTTTGATGCTCAAAAAAAAAAAAAAAAAAGGAGGAGAGACAAACCTCAGTATCTTCCTAGAATTATTTCCCAAAGTTCATTTCTTTAATGGTCTTTGTGGTCTTCATTTTCTGGCCTGATTTTTCTTCGTTTCCATTCTCTATTTTATCTTTTACCTCCATTTTATTAGAATATCTTTTCCACTGATCATTTGTGTAGCAAATCTTTGTTCCACATACTCGTTTCCTCATGTGCCTATTTTGCTTTTAATGCTCTTACTCTACCCCACACCATTCCTGAAGTAAACTCTGTCATTCACTACTAGCTGATGCCGTTACTGGTCCCGAGAAGTAAAAAATAATCTATAAAATATATGCTTACCATGTTGTGGCACGCACAGCCAATATTATGACTATGAGGATTCCTCTTTCCCCAAAAGAGAGACAGGAGAAAGAGACTGAGAAAGAAAATACGTTTTCCTAGCAAGCAATCATTGAGAAATCATTTTAAGACTCTGATAATAATTTCCCTGTGCCTGGTTGTATGGAAAACAAAACAAGGAAGAAATCATGTTTCATACAGGATACCAAGTAATTCTATATCACAATGTGAATCAAGCACTTGGGGTACTAGGAGAGTACAATCTAAAGCTCACTCAACCATTATGCTGCCTATCTCAATCAAAAAGGCCTAGTGATTCTTAAAAAATTACTAATTTGCTTATTTTGTTTCCAGTGTCTGTGGAAACACTGCAGAGTTGAAGTACAGTCTAGATGTTTCACTGAAGCGCATATGCAAAGTAAGGCTTTATAAGTACTTCCATTTAATATCTCACGTGTTTGGGAATAACTGTTCCTTATAGGATTGCAAAGGACATTGGGAGTCTATAGCACATGAATAGTTAGTCTAACTGTCCAGCAATAACTAACTTCAGGCATCCTATCACTTCCCACTGTCAGTTTACGGAGTGTAGGTTCCTAATCTCCTCTTCTAATTGTCTAAAACTGACAATGTGAATATTCTTTTCTCCTCTCTTCACTCTTAACCTGATCTTGCTATCATCATGCTAGAAAATGAATTAATTAGAAGCACAGTATTTGGATGATTGCACATGCCATTTCATATGCAAAGTAAATTACTTTGTGAATTGTAACATTTACTATTAAGCATTTCTATTTTAGGTGTGCATTTCACAGGACAGAATGTACATAACCACATTTAAAAAATATTTTCCCTTAAAGAAAGTATGTATCTACTGAAGCAAACAGAAAATACATATACTTTCCAATACACTGTTTTAGCCATCTTGTATATTACCTAAATATCAGAGTTACTGATTTCTCATTCTGTTCCGTCATATTGCTTTATTTTAAAAGAACGAAATTGGTAAGATGACAGGCTTAAGGCACTACAGGACTGCAAAATGACATCTGTAGGACGTGGTCCACTACTTTGACACTATCTTGAGTTAGACTATTGCCTATCAGCAGAGTATCAAATAACATACAGACTCAGGGAGAAATGTAGTGTGTGCTCTTAGACCTTACTTTGCAGGAAATGATAAAAATGATTACAAAACAAGTTTTCTCAAGTCCTAGTAGAATCTTAGAAATTCTTATTACAAGGAGTTCCAACTTCATAGGTGCTCCAGCTCTGATGCATTAAGTCTCTGAGTTCCTGTGATTGCTTTATGAAATGGTTAATATGAAATAACAAAATAGCGTGCAGCCATATTTATAGTGAATAACACTGGCAAAACAGTCATGAGCAGTTGGAGTTTTATAAAAGTTCTTTTTGATGCATTTATAATTTTTTTTTACTATTTTTACCCATTGAACTGTCTGTAACCAACAGTTTGGAAAATAACGGAAAGCTTAGACTCAGAAAAAGAATATGTACATCTTCCATAAAGTGTAAGAACTTGCAAACAATATTTCTTAAAAAAAAGTGTTCTAGACTCATGGAAGCTGATGAAATTCCTAGATTTGTTTGCTAGATGCTAAACTCTCTGAAAGAATATCTTTTTCTTTTGAATGCTCAGCCTGTTCTCTGAATATGTAGCATACCAAAATTATACAAACATATCACCGCTCGTGACTTAAAATGGAATCTGTTTCTTTAGTCAAGTCAGTATGTTTGCAGCAGCAATCTTCCTTCATACTTTTCCTGCATGAAAAATGGTTTGTTCTGATCTGTTCTTAACTTTGTATTTATAGCTGTCATTCTATAATGTATGGAACAAAACTTTGTGGTAGAATTCTTTGTGGTATTTAAAGATTTTATACTTGTCAGTTTTAATCTTTTCCATCTCTTCTATTTCATGGAACGAGGAGGTAGGTAATTTTTTTATTCTCTTTCTTTCCTTCTAATTAAAGGATTTGTAAACTTGCAGTCTCGATGTTCAAACTGAAGCTTTTCTTGGTAAAGGTTACAACTAATTTCTCTCACAGATGCCTCTCTTTGCTGTCAATAATTTTGACACAGAACCTTAGCTGAATAGGAAAATGGCTAAGTTTACTTATAAAGCAAAGAACAATACTTCTCAAAGTTTTTAAGAAAAAATGTCATTTTTTTCTGAAGCTTGTTCATTAAATCTATACACTTATAGAAAATAACTATGTCACTGTCTGCCTCCAAAAATATCTTTTTGGCCATGTTGCATGAGTTGCAGAGCAATAACCTTTACTGTCAAATATAAACAGCAGTTTTATCTAGTCTGAGCTGGAAATTTCTAGGAAGCAATTGTCATGGAGGTGCCCCAAAAGTTAATTTAGAGAGGTGATAAGCCCCTTTATCCTAACCAGAACTGTTTAGCAGAGGATCAACTAGAAATGGGGTTTATCCAAAATTATTCAGGACTCTAAGAACATTATAAAACACAGGTTTAGATACCAGTTAGATCAATTTCTACACAGCCAATTTAGACTCCAGTGATCAGATCCCAAAACTCTAGAGTGATGATCAAAATCCGCATCTTCCCACTTGTACAAAGTGAAGGGTCCCACGAATACCTGGAAGATAAAATTGCTTACCAATAAGGCAAGGTGTCTCAGTCCTCAAGGAACTTTCCTTACATGGCCAGTCTAAGGCAGAGAGTCTTCGACTGCAAACCTGCTACTCAAAGGAAGACCAATTCAATGGGGGTCTCTGTTGGTCTCTGTTTATACCCTAGTTAAATCTCAGCTGTGGTCATTTATGGTAGTGGTCCTGAAACTTCTCCAAGCCAAGGTGTTTCACTAAGGTCCCAGTCTGTTGACCAAGGGATGTATACATGACCGCAGTGGTCTGTTGGTCTAGTAATTTCTGATGCTTTCAGTGGGGAGTGGGTGGGGATTGCATACGCCATAGCTATTTATCCCAACTACCATAACACTCTCAGATGAATCTCCTTCTGGAATTACCCCTGCACTTTCTGTGGACTAGTGAGGAAGAAAGGCTACTCCAGTCACCTAGCTTTTTCAGTTTTATAGACTAAGCAGAAATGACTGCTAATCAATATGTTTCATGGTGAGAGAAGGAAGAAGGAATTTGGTCTCTTCAATAATTCTCTTGAAGATGTCAATGTGTCTACGATCCATGATTATCACAGTCTTTTTCCATGAGCAAGAGATGAACTAAGAAAGTTTATTCAATAGGAATAATGCAATTATACAAAGAATACTGTACTAATAAAAAGAAGTGCAATTCTACATGTACAAATATTTTTCATTTATTGGAGATACTGATAATGAAAAAGAAAATTGCAGATAAGTAAATATGTCATTTACACCCACATTAAATCTCCCTCATGCTTCAACAGCAATGTAAAGCCTCTTTGTGCAAATGAGAAGTAGGCTCCAAAGAGCTTCTCATCTCATGATTGCAAAGTGATTCACACTGCATTGCTACTTCTGGCATTAAGAATGGGAAATCAGGAGGAACTGTAGGAGATCAACAGTTTTGTAAATCTGGACATAAGCATTGAACAGTGGGCACCTGAAAAAAGAGGTGAATGCACAGATGAAACCCCAAAATATCATAGCGCAGTATGTCAGTGATAATATGGCATTAGCATGCTCCTGAGGACCTCTGTTTCAGACTGCTCAATTATCAAAAAAGGCATCGGAAAAATCCTCCCTAATAACTCAGAAACAGACTGAAATCATAGCAACCTCTCTGCATTTTTTCTTTAAACATCCAAATTCTCACAAGTTTATATTTTACGCATGAGATTTGAAGCACCATCATCCAATATTTACTTATATATTGCCTAAAGAGTGTGTTGCAATAAATGTTTGATCTGGAGCTTTCCATACAAAGAAGCTTAGAACTTGACAAAGAAAAGGAGCAAAGAAAGATAAAATGTGAAGGTTACAGAAAGGGAAGAGGATGGGACAGAGGTGAAGGCATGAGACAAAGTCTGGGCAAGAAGCTTTTGTGGAGAGACAGAAGAAATTACAACACGGTGCCCAGAACCTGAGAAATCTGTGCCAATGTACTCTTTGGGTGATACTGAGTCACTTGCAGCAAGCTTTTCACTCTATCAATAGATGCCTGGTCTAGATTCATGTGAAGTATAGAGGGAATTGCAAAGTCAGCCTTTACCTGTCCTAAAACCCCATGTCCCTGCACTTATTTTATTCCTATTGCTCTAAAATCCACTAGTTTACTTGAGAAACCATAATATTAGATGCATGAGTGCGAAGTAGGACTCATGATTCAAATTTAAGATGATTTCATCCATGGTTTTATGACATAGCTGGTCCTATAGGAAAAAGGGTCTCTTAGAGGTGAAAGATTGTGTCATTATTTATTGTAGCAACATATTGTCTTCATTTGACACAAAGGAGGGAAGGTTACTTTATTGAAGCTTTTTTGTTTGCTTGTTTTGCCTTTTTTTTTTTTCTTTTTTTTTTTTTTTAAGAAGATTAAAGGGCTCTGCAAAGCAGTAAAATAACCCAAGGAAACATTACAGTTACAGGTACCCTTAGCAAGCAGTAGAGGGTGCAGGAGGGTGCAGGGCAGTAAGAGGCAACTTTCATTCATAAAAATCTTAAAAAGTAATTTTATTGGCTTAGATAGTAATGATAAAGTGAGTTTTGAATGACAGTGAGAAAAGGTATGTGTCACTGGAGATTAAGTGTAAGATACGTACATTCATTTTCTTTCATGTTGTTTAAGTTACAATAACCATCTTGCAGTTTAATTTTTGCGATCTGGTGGCATAGACTTTATTTGATTTCTCTCTCCAGGCTTCCTAGAAGTTGTACGTTTCAAGAATTTGAAAACAGAACTCCACCTCCATCAAAGTGTTTAGGAAAGAGATAAAATTCAAGGAAGTCACACACAATAATCCTTTATTCTGTTAAAATAAAACAAACAAAGGAAATTTCATTATCACATACCTTTTATAGTTCAGAGGTAAGAGTAGTTTGTGATATCTCTAAAATAGGACGTTCTGGACCTTCAGATTAACAAATTCAGCCAATCTGAAACCTTGAAACATATGAAATTGAATGTATACCTGTAATCCTTATCCAAATAGAAGGTAACTGCTTGCTTGAAATTCAGGAGCTGCCCTGATTTTCTGAGCTTGGTTTGACAGAAGAAAGTGAGTGTCTCAGAGAACAAACATTGGGCCTGCCTGATACTCATGGTATGTGTGTGGTTTTTCTCTATATAGGAGGCTGTACACTTGTATAAATAAGCAACCAGGAAAGACATGGACCTTATCCCATGTGATATATTAAGCAGAGGCCTATGTAATAAAACTTAATTTTGAATGAAAAATCAAACAGCTCTTGATGGGGAGCTTGGCAGTAATTCACAAAAGACAGTGCACTAAGTTGATGTGTGGTCCACTTTCCTTGCTGTCTTGGTTTTGGACTGCATAGAGTTAATTTTCTTCCTAGTAACTGGTATAGTGCTCTGTTTTGGATTTAGTATGAGAATAATGCTGATAACACACTGATGTTTTAGTTGTTTCTAAGCAGTCAAAGACTTTTCAGCTTCTCAATGTCAATGAGAAAGTGGGGAGTGCACAAAAACTTGGGAAGAGACAAGAAAGACTTCTGGTCTACTCCAGTCTCTATAGCCAATTAGCAATCTGATCTGTATCTACTGAAGCAAATGAAAACACTTTGATTTGAGGTCAGAAGTTCAAGACCATTCCATAAAAGCTATATTCTGCCCTGAGTGCTAGGTTGAGGAAGAACGAATCTTCCCTTGTTTCTTTCTCACTAAAAAATTCGTGTTCTCCAATGCAAGAGTCATTACTTTCAGTTGGCTGCCATGGTACTATTTCCTTGGCAAAACTGTTGGCTCTTTACTAGATAAAAACAAAGAGACGTATTACCTATTTCTCCCACCTCTAGCCATTGAGGGCTCAAATGTTAATCAAGTAAGGTATAGACCGAACCACTTACTAATAAGTGGTGGTCTGGTGGAGCATGCATAGCATGATTATTCACTACTGTATCTTACCAGGGTTTGGTTCTGTTGTTTATTTAATTTAAAGCATCTGAACTGAGCTTCTGAACACTTTATTATGAGTACACTAGAGCTACATAATGTTTGTGTATAAAACATATATGGAAAGATTTCTTTAGCATGTTTTGCAAAAACAAAGCACAGTAGAAAATGGGAGTTGACCCTAAGGTTCTGCAGAGTTCTCAAAACTGGAGTTGAACTACCCTTATGCAGAGATGCAACAGTATAAACAGGGTTTGTGGAATTGTTTTCGAGAATGCTTTAGACATATTACACATGCAGTAAACGTAATGCATAATCACACAAAGTCTGGTATATGAAATAATATGTTCAGGTCATTGATCAACTGCTCAGGCACTTTATTTCTTTAAATGCATTACCAGATGTGGAATTGCATGGCAAAATATGGCCCACATAAATGTGACTTCCACATATAAACTGAATATAATTAATGCTACTCTGAAGGCTAATGGATTCACTTAACTTGGCTAGGCTTTAAAAAGGAGCTGTGATTATTTTTTTTCAGTAACGTTGAAACATTGGTGTTTTTTTATGATTCCTACTCCAATTAGATGAGGTTCACTTTGTCCAGATTTCAGTGGGATTCTTTTAGAATTATATGCGACATCAGAATTAATACCGAAAGAGTTCATCAGAATTAATGTCATTACAACAAATGTTAAAGGGATTAATAAGGATTTCCTACTTGTTGCGAAGTGTAGAAGCTCTGGGGACTTTGCCATCCAAGAATACTGGGGTGGCCTCATCTTGTCAGATATTTTGGATTAGAGATATTAAATAAAAACATCTGTAAACCACTACAAGATTTATATTCCTCCTTTCTGTTATAAATGACATTGCTAACTCTACTGCACTTCTGGGGCCCATTTAATTTAGCAGTTGCTTCAGAAAGCACTTCATAAAAACCATTTATTGAATTAATTGTGATATTTCTAATACACTATGCATTTATAAGCTCGTCACCACCTGTAAACTCTTCTCCCAGTTGCCTTGTAGAGGCAAAACTAGAACATTTTACGTATCATTAAAGTGAAAATTCCGGTAGTCCTAATGCTCTGGTCTCATCATATAGCACTCTGCAGAAATGTCAAGAGTGAAGCCTGCTGCCATTTGATTTGTGCCTTACTTTCAGTTGCCTCTTATAAATGGTGGCCAAATATCCATGACCCAAATTTCTCACACTTAATATCACCTGGCTTTGACACTGCAGCTATTTGAGATAAAGGCTACTGAATTATAAAACTTATTGAAAGAAACTGCATATGGCTAAGCTTTGTAAGAAGTTACAACCCTTATTTTGGCAAAGGCACAAAGCAACATCCTTGTCACATAAGCAACTGTTTAGCAAATACCTAAACCAGAGAGAAAAAAAAGCCCTTAGAGTTTGATGAGTTTTCTTTTGAGAAAATCTCTCTTTCCTTTCTGCAGAGAATAATATACTAATTTGTTTGTGTACATTAGGAAGACAGAACATTAAGCTACACTTTTAAACCATTCCTATGTGGTTTGGAAGGACTTCTCATTCGAAAAGTACGGCCTTATCCTGACACTCTCCTCTATACAGTTGGGAATTAAACGTGACTGCAAAGGATACTTTTAGCAGGTAAAAATGATTCCTGGGTCATTCTCTCCAGTGTACAGTCATGCAGAGATGAGTACCAGGTGTCTCAGTCAGACTGAGTCTCATCCTAATCTAGTTTGCTGTTTAAACTCCTGATACATGAACAGATAGATATCTCCAGAGGACAGTAAATGTTATAGATTTTAAAGATCAGTGGAACAAATAACTCTTTGGACAATTTTCTCTTGCATCACTGATTACAGAGGGCATCTAGAGAACTTTCTTAGGTGACAGACTTAGAGGTGATATTCAGCTACCTGAAGATATGTAACTACTGACACCTGAAATGCCCTAGGATACATGAGACATGCACAGCTGGAGATCAGGCAGGATATTCTAGCACATTTAGTTGTCCATCCTTTTGAAACTGAATTCCATTCTTAAATTTCAGATACCTACATTGTGATGACATGAATTCTACCCTGCCGTAATACAATTTATATGCAAAAAAATATGATCACTATCAAAACCACTTTAAGCAGTTCTCCCATTTCAAGCCTTTGTTTATGTCTTGCTTCAGACACCAGTACAAAGAAGGAACTAATTCTGCTCAAGGATATTTCCCATGTCCTGTTTTTATCCATGAGTAACCTTGTTAAGACCTTTGAAATGGCACCATTCCATTTTAAAAGCTGGTATTTGATATGAATGTGAAGATCTTATGGGAAAAGATTCTTAAAACCCAATGGGAAAATGTTAACACCCAGCCATACGAAAACAATATTGCTCAAAATATGGTCTTCTGAACTGTTTTGCACTACTAAGAAAAAGGGCTCAATTAATATTTCTGAATGAAGCTTTCCTGTGCTTTATTTCTGTATTTCTATTGGCCTAGGTCTGGTCACTCCAAGATCTGCCCCAACTTTTATGTTTCTAAGTTAAAGCTAAAGTAAAAGACAGTAGTGTTACTTTTACCATATATAAATAGCAGCCTGTTGTAGTATGCTATTGATCCTAATGTAATATTACAGTTTGTACAGCAGATCCACACAGGACAGATGTAAATGGTAAATCTAGTGCCCCAAACTGTTCATTCTTCCTGGGAAACTACACTTGAGATGACACAATAAATCCCTTCACAGCCCCAGGAGCCAAGGAATGAGAATTATGACATATGAGGAACAAATACAGTCTTACAGGGTTGTAAATGCACCATAAATCATATGGTTTTTAGTATGAGGTTGTATAAGGCTATAAACAGTATTTTATTCTACAGGTGTGAATGATGCCTGACATTTTGTTACCTCACTATTTGTGTGGAAATAAAATAACTTGCAAGTCAAATCAGATTTTTAAACCCTGTTGCTGGATTCTCTTCTGCACAGTAGCTTTTGCACAGGGTTCAAATTAAAATAAAGAAATACACAACAAATCAACCTATCTTATTCATAGTCTGGTCAGTGCAAGGATTGACTTAGTGTATGATTTACAATGAGAGCTGAAAACCTGCATGAAATCATACATTTGGGTAAGATGAGCAGCAAAGTTCATGGAAGGAAGGAGGGAAATTTCTAGCTTTGAGGAGAAGAGTTAATCTGGGAAACCGGTAGAAAGATTTCAGAACCAACCCACACAAACACGAAGTACCAGATCAATTGAGTTTTAAGGGGAAAATGGGAATTACTGGTTGATTTAGTACCCTCTACAGTGGGAAAATAACGTTAAGAGCTGGTAGCTAGTTCATCAAGAAACTGGATTCTCTGGACTTGAATAGTAGGCAATAGATCTGCCTATGGATTCCAATGGAAGAAGGGAATAGGATGAGCAGGCAGGATTATGGTCAATGATACAGGAGGTTATAAAATAAATGTGACTCAGAGGCCACAAAGCTTATTCAACCCTGGTTGTGTGAACTTGCAATAAATGAGAGTTTGTTTTAATGCACAGAGTAAGCATGCTGACACATTACAATGCTTAGTTTCTGTTATATGAGCAATATTCCATCACCAACAAACAGAAATGCCACGTTAAGTACTTGTGTTGAACCTTATTTTCCAGAATTGCAAACTTGTAACTGTAACTACCATGCATGCAACTAATTTGTCAACTGTCCAGGTATTGAACTCATGTAGTACAGTGCCAAGAGTCTGCACAATTAATTTTTGCTTGATAAGTTAAAGGATATTCAGTTGATGAAGGCTGTATTTTCATTCAGAATTTCTTCTTCATATTGCAGCAGCAGTTTTATCTTTGTTTTTTTTTTTTTTTTTTAATTAATATTTTGAACTGACTTCACAGTTCAAATCCATGGGCTCTGCTTCTTGGAGGGGAGAACCAGCCTGCCTGGGACAATGAAGGGATCAGCTGGTTGTTGCTTCTAGCAGTAACAGTAGGTGGGTGTTGCTGGCATAACACTGATTAGTATTGTACCTGTACCTATGGATGCATAGGTAGACCCTGGAGACAAACTCACATTCAGGAACTGAAATATGAGAGAGGGTAGTTTGTAGGGTATGTATGAATTAAATATAAAACAAGTATTTTGTCATTCTTAAAGAAAAGACTGGTCATATGAAGAATTAGAGGAAGAAACTACATGGACTGAAAATGTGTGTTCCTAAATAAATGAACCATTTCATTTTGGTGAAGGAGCATCTTGCCAGCACAAATGCAGTCTCTGGAAGATAGCTTAATATTGACTTGCTATTTTTCCTCTCCTGAAATGGGTTCTGGGTGTTTTTCTAAAGATTCATTTGATGACTCAGTCCCAAAACAAAGAGACACCACATCAGCAGCCCAAATATTAATCCTGTTCAGTGATTTCAAGCAGTGAATACATTCACATCAGTGGTGCAAGTTTTGTTCATGGAGATAGGTCATAAAACGCTTATTGAGCAATTAGCACTTGCTCCAAGTTCAGATTAGTTCAAGAAGATGGATACTGCACCGGAGGACTTTAGTTTTCTGAAACACCACTGGAAGTACAAGCAAATGAGGAGGAAGAATAGCAGAACAGAAAATGGTGAATGGCCATGACTTTCAGGTTGGAGAGAGGAACAGGAAGGAACTGAAGCAGAAAATTAAATGGTCTGATACTGACTTTGAATAATAGCTGTGTGTTACTCTGAATCTTACTGTACTGGAAATACACACATATTAACCCCCCACAACTGTGTTCAATTTTGTTAACGTGCAAGGCATTTTCTCTGTCTGTCTCTTTCTCTTTCTTTCCTTATAAGAATGTATATCCATAAGTTAATAAGGAAGATCTAGCCACTTAAAAGACTACTCCATAGTAAAATTCCCTTTTAAATATTTTGGAAAATTTGGGTATTTCATTTTCCTTTCATTAAATACTTCTGAAAAGTTGGTCCTCCTGTGAGCCCTTCACTCATCATAATCTAATTATTATTGCCTTCCATTCAGGTTTGGCTGCCTAGATCTAGCTATCAGAGGTGGTCTCATGGGAAATCAGACTTGCTGAGACATTTGTTAGCACCGCCAGTTACCTCTCTAGTGGGAGACACTTTTTTTCTGCTTTCATTAACTCGTTTTCTCTTTTCCTGCTGACCACTATTTCTAACCCACAATCATTGTATTCCCACAGTGAGCTGAGGCAGCAAAACACCCAAGCCATGGATTTTGAATTGTAAAAATTATAGCTGGAAGAGATCAATTAGGTTACCCTACTACCATTGCAAGATTATATACCACACTATGGTTTTCTACTGTTTTATTCAGTGTAATTTTAAAGTCTCAAGGGATAGGGGTTCTGCACTCCTCTAGAAGACTTTTCAACAGTTTAATATAGCTTACTGTCAATAGAAAGATTTATTGTTTTATTTTTCGTATACATATTCCTCTGCATAATGCATTTCCATGACCCTTAAGCTACATGCTTTTGAAAACACTTGAAATCAAATACTATTCCTTTATGATGTCTTTACTGTATATGGTGTTTGTTGTTCAGCATAAATACTAAGCATCTACTATAGAACACACAAAACTTTTAGCGTTTTTATATTATTTCACACATGTAACTGATGAAAGTATACTAAGAAATGATCCTTCTAAGGGATTTCCTACTTCAGCAATTCTTAGCAAAGAAAATGTAAGGATTCTGGAATCTAGAAAATCACATCTAAAAAAAATATTTTTTTTTTTGGCTAAAATGACCTAGAGAAAACAAGCTCATTATACTCAGCAGTTTCTTTTTCCTCACCACTTATTGTTAGCAGCTGGTCTGCTGTGTTCCTGATCTGTCCTTGAGAAAGTCGCCACTTATGTTTCCTTGACCAGTCTATAGGTCTTCCTCACCCTCTTCCTTTTCCATCATCCACTCTCATGGCCAGTGATTTCCAGTCTAGAGTATCATTCACATCAACTTTGATACTCTGGTATCTGAAGTCTTTTGTTACAGCTCAGCTACTGCTAGTAAATATACCTTCTCCCTTCCCGTAATTCACTACTGTTCCTTTCTGTTCTCCACCTAACACAATCGCATAAATTAAACTATCAATAATGTCTTTCTGACTCTCTTCCTAGTCCATATCTAGTTGCCCCCCACCATGAACATTTGCATTTCACAACTCTCTTATGAGCTTTCAAGTCTTCTCCATATCACCAAACTCCCTTTTCTTCTTTTTTCTATTTTTTTACTTCCTGTTCTCTAATGCTGTTGGTCAGTGCTCTGTGTGTGTGGTGTTTTTAGTTTTTGTTTCTGTCCTTTTTTTTTTTTTTCCTCACATAATGACCTTGAATTATACTGTTCTCTCTTAATTTTCACTGGCAAAGGCCCATGTCCCAACAGAGTCTTCTCTTAATAACTGCAGGTATAGCTCCTCCAGGCTCCTAGAGCTTTAATTTTTTTCCAAGGCTTCTACAATGACTATACATGTTGTCTTAAAGAACATATCTCATCTACGTATATGAATTCTAAACTCCTCATTGTGCTGCTCCCAGGCCTTGCCCATGAGGTCCTGCCCAATGTCCATCATGTACTTCCAGATTTTATTTGAATTTCCATGTCAGAAAGACCATCTTCAGTTTTACTCTTTCTTTCTTTATTTTTCATGGTGCACACCTGGAAAATGGCAAACTTTAAAACAGACAAACAAAAAAAACCACAAAACCAAAACCAAACCAAACCAACCAACCAAACACACACACAAAACAACAAAAGAAGCAACAATAGCAACAAAAAACAAAGCAAACAAATAAAGCCAAGAAACATTTAGCTCTCCTTTGTGTTTTGCTTAATCTTCCGTAAGCAATTTTACTTGCCATGCCCAGTGTCATATTTATGACTGGATGCAGTTCACAAACACAGGCAGAGGCATGATCACATATGCCTTAGCACGGCATCAGCACAACAGAAAGGGTGAACAGAAGAACCTGAAAAGAACTTTTTAACGATAACCATTACATAGGTAGAAGCTATTCAGGAAAATCCTTTGAATTTAATAAAATATTTGGATGAAATAAAATAAGATAATGATTCAATATTGCAAAATGCACGATAAAGTTATACT
Source organism: Patagioenas fasciata (assembly GCF_037038585.1). NCBI lineage: Eukaryota > Metazoa > Chordata > Aves > Columbiformes > Columbidae > Patagioenas > Patagioenas fasciata. The sequence continues at coordinate 86,412,301 of NC_092522.1, read as the reverse complement.
TTCTCCCGCAAAAATATCATTGATAGTATTTTGCATTTAATTATGTTTACTACAAAAAATGAAAGGCTTTTGATACCTATTTTTAAGTCAAAGACCTAAAAATGATGATTTCTTACTCCTTTACTTCTTGTATGGGTATATAAAAAACATAAGCAGGACTCAACTTGGTAAATCAAGTAAAGCATTAAGAACCTTTATATGTTCTCCTGAACTCTCCTGAAAGCGTTTGACTGGAACATGCTTAAGAGTTTCATTAAATCAGTACTCCAATTTCTTTTCATATAAAATACTATCATTTTTACATTTTTCTCAGAACACTAAACCAGTCAAAACAAGCCAAACAATTAAAAGAAATCTTCATCTGTTGTTCTAATATTTCATAGTTGACAATATTTGCCTCAAAAATACTTTTCTTCAGAGAAAGTAATGGTTTTAATCAAAAATACTTTCAACTTTCTTTAAACCAGGCATCTGCCTATCCAGAGGAATGAGAGAGTAGTTTGTGCTGAATTTAATGTCATGCTAACACTGCTACAGTTTATGTTGCTTGAACATTATTTCCAGAAATATTATCTTTTTTTTTTTTTTTTTTTTTTTTTTTTTATTCCAACGGGACAGATAAGGAGCTGGGAAGAATGCAGATGAGAATGGCTTCAAATATAGGCATGCTTTGTCATTTGTCACTGCTAAAGTCCATCAGTAATATAGTATCATAAGATGGAACCACTGGAAGACTAAGAATTTTACTGGAACGTTTAAGCCTGATATTGAGATTTGGAGCAATGTCCCTAAAGAAAACTAATGCTTACTTTGTTAGTTATTGTGAAGCAAAGAAATGTAGACAGGGAGCAATCATTTCTCTCTTTTTGCACCCAGGGGTTCCTTCTACTAACCCGTCTTACTTCAAAATTTTCAGCTTGCTTGATAAAATTACATGTTTGAGAACTTTTCACTGGGTCAAGGAGTAGGACAGGAGGAGCTCCTTTCCAGTCTCCTTCCTGACCTGTGGCAGACCCAGAGACTGCTGCTTTCTGATTCTCTCCTGCTCCTCCTCAGAACAGGGTCAGGTTCTAACAGGCTGGAAGAAATCAACAAAGGGATGGTGGAGAGGAAAGGATAGGAAAAGAAAAGAGAAAGGGGCAGAGAAGGAGTTAAATACCAGCAGTTTTTCCAAGGCAGAAATGGTAGTCGGCCATTCAACCATCCTTCCTCCTTCTGTTTTTCAACAACTCAGTCATGAAGACAGAACTTAATAGTCTTTGAACTAATTCAGTTTCTGCAATTTAACATGGCTCATTAACTTTTGCCTATGGGATTTCCGAGTGGTCTCTCATCCAAGGGCTAAGCAGGCCCTTGAGTACTTTGTTTCAAGACAAGATCAGGTACATTCAGATAGTATGACCAAAACTACCACAGTCCTGTGTCTTTTTTCTTTTAACATCAGTTCTGAGAAGGCTAAAGAATCGTGGTATCATGAGGACAGAGGCTCTTCATCAGTGAGATGAAGATTGCACTTCCAAGAGCTCTGAAAAATATTGTGCTTCACAGTTGATTGTGTTAACATACCCTGGAGAGATAGTTGATAAAATGTTATTTTCCTTAAAACATGAAAATATGAATAGGAGGAAGCAAAAGGAAATGAAATATCCAAGGCCACACCAACAATCTGTGTCAGAACTCAGGACACCTTCACTCTTGCTGCTAAGGCTGTGGCTTGGATCATACTAGGTTAATTAGTGCTTTTTAAATTTAAATACTGTAGAACTGTTTGAGTTCATTTTTTCTCTTATTGGAGGGCATGAAGCACAGTGACAAATGACCAATATTTTAATCAGATATGTGAGATTATGATATTTTAGTCCAGATACACTATAGTGTGTGATGACTCTAGAGGGGTTGAATATCTTCAAGCACAACAGAAGTCATATGAGGTATGGGATATTATTATACATTATTATATCCATTCTGTGTTCCTCTGGACTTCCCAACAAAACATATTATTTATGGTGAAATAAAATTATTTGTTTTGTCTTTTTGTCCAATATATTTTTGACACTTTAAATTTTTAAAGGCAGACATAGTAGACAAACTTGCAATTTACCCCAAATGATCTGCCTCTCCTTAAAAATTTGTGCTGCTGTCTGTGCCAGCCAGTGGTGAACACAATAATTAGGCTCCATAACAACCAGAAGGGCCAATTGCTCCCTGCCTCCTCTGCTGAACTAATGCATTTTATGGCAACTGGGTAGAAGGGTAGCATTATCAGAGCAACCTTCTTATCTTCTTTCATCAGCACAGTAAAAGCATTATGCAAATTAACAAATACCTTCAGTGCTGCTTGACAATTTGCATTATGAAATTAATGATCAAACTGGAGTACCTTTTTCCAATAGCAAGGGAGGATCAATCAAGGTCAAAATGCTTTAAAAGAGCAGGCAAAATAAAGTATAGAGAACCTAACCATGTCTTTGCATTTATCGATAGTGAGGATGCTTGGTAGCCAGCCAAACAAGTCAGTTTCGGTCTCAGTATTTTTCAGCTTATATAAAGCAATTTGTTGAAGGCATTAAGCTTCCTTTATTCAGTTGTAATGGACAATTCATTGACTGCTGGCCTTTTCGAAAAGTTGATGCAGATCAATTAGAAAATAATCCCTGCATCCCACAAAAGGCTGAGCTGGTGTAATCAGAATGGGAAGTTTGCATCATATTGACTCTTTACACAGATGAGTGAGAAAACAACCCTATCGGGGTTCAGCTTTGGGAGACTGTTGCCACATATTTGTTCACAGAGCTCAGAGGATTTAATTCCTCGTCTGCAAATATTTTACTTATGGAATCTCAATCCTTTAAATAAATAATGGACGCACAAATGGGAAAGCCTTTTAGAGGTCCTACTCCACTAAGTACAATTCAGTTGCCTTCCGGTTCCCTTTCATGGAAACTTCTGGCATGTTATAGCTCTTCAGGCTCTTCTCAGGCCTGATCCAAAGCCTCTGGCAACCAAAGTTTTTCTGCTGATTTAAATGACTACTAGACTGGACTCTGTTTGCTGTTTTTGTTGTTGCAATGTTTTTATTTGTAAAATACATTTTGAAGGTCAGATTTTAATTCGTTCTTTCCTTTTTGTTTTTCCTTTTCTATTTTACTTGCCTTTTCCTTTTACTGTTTTGCCCTTTGCACCTTCCCTTCCTCCCTTTTTTTTTTTTTCAGACCATAAATACTGTTTTTCATTTATTAACTTAATCAGGCTTTTCTCATTTTTTCCAGAAAAAACTCACAAGGAATCTATTCTCACAAGGAATTAGCACAGCTCACCACCAGCAGGATAAAATGAATACCACTGGGATGAAATGAACTTAGTAACTTCTGTGCCAATAGATATTTATTCTTCCTGAACTTTTGTTTAACTCTTACGCTGGAACATTTTGTGTTGATTGCATAAGCTTTTGAATGTCTGAATTAAATGTTTCTCATGGTCTTTGATATAACTGATGTCTTCTTTTACCTTTGCTCATTATTTTTTTAGTATGTTTTTTAGTTATAGAATCATATCATAGAATCATAGGATGGTTTGGGTTGGAAGGCCCCTTAAAGATCCTCTAGTTCCAACCCCTCTGCCATGGGCAGGAACACCTTCCACCAGACCAGGTTGTTTAAAGCCCCATCCAACCTGACCTTGAACACTTCCAGAGATGGAACATCCACAGCTTCTCTTGCAGCCTGTTTCAGGGCCCCACCACCTTCATGGTGAAAAATCTCTTCCTTACATCTAATCTAAATTTACCCTCTTTCAGTTTTAAGCCATTACCCCTTGTCCTATCACTACATGCTCTTGTGAAAAGTCCCTCTTGAGCTTTCTTATAGGTCCCTGTTAGGTACTGGAAGGCTGCTATAAGGTTTCCCCAGAGCCTTGTCTTATTCAGACTGAATAACCCCAACTCTTTAAACCTGTCTTCATAGGAGAGGTGGCTTAGCCTTCTGATCATCTTCATAGCACTCTTCTTGGCTTCCTCCAACAGGTCCATGTCCTTCTTGTGCTGGGGACTCCAGAGCTGCATTTGGAGTTCCAGGTGGGATGTCACAGGAGCACAGTAGATGGGAAGCATCACTTCTCTCAACCTGCTGATCATGCTTCTTTTGATGCAGCCTGGGATTCAGTTGGATTTCTGGGCTGTAATTTTGCCCAACTTTATTGAGAATCATTGCTCCTGAGCTTGGAGGAGGTGATCCAGTGTTCTTGGGTCACTTTTCCCTCTAGGGCTTTATCCCATAGTACTCTACCAAGCTGTTGGAGCGATAAAGGACTCAGCATTCCGATTCAATGTGAATCACGCGAAGCCATTTATTACAGAAACAAGTCTCCTTATATTCGCAACTATTCTCTAATCATGCGTCCACACTCCAAGCATGGATTCGCTAAATGAGTATCATGGGCAGTCCACACGCTGGAGCCCCACCGATGATAGGTCCGACGACTCACGCCATGCTGAGGCCCTGTTAATGAAGAAACGCCCCTCTTTCTCACAGCAGATTCTGTTCTCAGCTTCTTGAAGTGGCCTTGAGATTCCTTTGGGCCTGACTAATTCAACAACATATCTCCATCTAATGAAACCCCTCCACATCAAGCAGATCTCTGAAGAGGTCAAAGGACTCCACCATTTCATTGTTGCTTCAGCCAAGGCTGCACTTGGGCTTCACATTCCCCAACAGCCCCTCCTTTTTAGTGAGAACAAGGTCCAGCATAGAACCTCTTCTCATTGGCTCCTTTATCACTTGGAGAAGGAATTTGGCATCAACACATTCCAGGAAACTGCTGTATTGCTTATACCTTTGCTCGGTTGACCACTTAGCAGATATCGTGGTGGGTGGAGTCCTCCATGAGGGCCTCACACTTGTGAACATGAGGCTGATCCTAATCTTTCTATAGAGGGCCTCATCTGTTTGGTCTCCCTGGTCAGGTGGTTTGTCCCTGTCTTCCCTTTAATCCTGACCCATAAGCTCTCAGCTGGCTCCTTATCCATCCACAAACAGAGCTCCACACACTATAGCTGGTTATTGACATAGAAGCCAACACTCCCTCCCCTTCATGAATCAGCATTCATTATCTATATTCACTGTGTGAAGCTGTTGTTTATAGCTTCCTTTCAACAGAACATACTCTCAATTTGACACTTTTTAAGAGTTTATCTACCAGGCTTTACCTAGCATAGAGTCTGTTATTCACATTCACTTCTAATATAATCTCATTTCATATTACACATTTAAAATATACTCTGCATTTCAGCAATGATTACTAAGCTGAAGCACTGCATTTGCAATCCTGTCAGCATTGTCTCTTTAAAAGGAAAAATTACCTTTTTTTTTTTTTTTTTTTCCACTTGAAGAAAATTTATCCAGTGCTCAACCATTTGTAAGTGTCCCTAGAGAAAGATACTCTATGGAAGACTGGCAGGATTTGTATTTTTGGAGGATATTTCTGGTTTTTGGAGGAGGCTTAAGTGATATGCCATTGATACGAATCATTGCTATTTTCATGATATTAAACTCCATATTTAATGGATATTGCCAAAGCTGGAGAAAGGATGATGCCAAAGGAAAAGGACAGTTCTTTGTGAAGGAGCTTGAAATGAGAGGCAGCTGTTCAAGATGCTGGGCAGACAGCCATAGCTGGTAGGGATGGAAAGTGCTGAGGGTTATCAGTATCAAATTGCAAAATCAATATCCTCTTACACCAGCTTCATGGGAATGACACCAAGTGGTTCTTGATTTCTTAGCATCATTTAAATATCACTCAGCTGAAATGCCATGGGAGGCACATGATGGATGCAGACTGTACTGAGCAGAGGCAGGGCTTGGGTTTGTTTACCTTGGTGACAACAATAGAACTATACTTTTGTAAGTGAGGAGAGTGAAAAAGACAAAAAGTAGTGGGAGAGCTGAAAAAAGGAAAGTTTGTGTAAGGCTACTCAAGGCCATCTATGTAAATAGAAAAAATACACATTTGCTTAGGCAATTAGACAGCTGCAGACAGCAAAGCAGTCGTTGTCACCTTCTTTGCTTTGCCAAATTCATATGGCACCTACTGGGGGTGATGTAAGGTGCTAAAGGCTGGGGAAAGAACTAGTAGTCCTTTATATCTGCACATACACACACACTGCTCCCTTCAACATCCCAGTAAACCTGTATTTTTGAGGATTTTCCTGTCTCTGTGTCTCAGTTCTGTCACTGACAGAAAGTTTGATCAGGTTTTTCTGGGCGTTGACTATTATAAAATTGAGTTTTATCAAGACTTTGAGAAGTCTTCAGCCACTTCTGACGCTGTGTGTTCCCTTTAAGATACTAAATACAGAAGTTTGAATTTGAATGGAAAGTCAGGAGGAAAACTAAGATGAACTCAATGAGGGAGCTGGGATAGAAAAAAAAAAAAACAACAAACAAGTAGGTGAAGAAGATCAATGGAATATTGAGACCGGTTTGTCAAGAAGCCTACAATGCTAATCAAGGCACATAAACCTTTTTAATGATGGTTCACTAATTATTTTTTGAAAGTACCTAGCTAACTCCTGGCTTCTGATTAACAGGAATGATGAGCGCTCTCTGCAAGAATGATACCAATGGGGGCTATGTACAGAGATTATAAAGTGTGAAGCAATGTAAAGTGCTTCAAAAATAATTTCCTCAGACTTAAAATTGGCCACTTCAAACCTATGGGTACTGTGGACTTTAATTTCTCCAAGCCTTAGCATCTCAGCTGTGAATGGAGGAAATGTTTTGCAAGAGTGCTGTGAAAATGAATGTGTGATAGAGATGAGTTATATAGAAAAGTCTATGAGGAAATTAATAATTCTGTCTTCCGAGTAGTGTTATAATTTTGTGCAATAAGTAAGGCCTAGAGCTACACAGTGAAGGAGAAAACAAAATACTGAACTGCTGCTCATTAAATGAACACTCTTGTCTGTGCATTGAACGAAGCAGGGGCCCTCTGAGAAAAAGAAAGTATATGACTACATCATTCAAAAAATTTATCATTATTTGTTCACATGATGGAGCCAGATTAAGGCAACTCGAATTCTGACGTTTTCTGATTTTGAGTGTTTTCTATGCAGATTGTTTTGAAGGTCTTGGAAACCAAATCTTCAGGTTGGGTTATGTGATCATACGTTCTCCAGAAGAACTTTTGCTCTCATCAATTTAAAACTTGGCAAAATTCCAAGGACAGTAAAGGAAGCATTCAGTTTGAGATTAAGTATGCAGATGTAAGTGTCTAAATTCCTGATACAGTCAGTGTAGATCTAGTCTCAATTCAATTGCCTGTGCAAAAGTCCATTGCTATTTTATATAAGTCTGTATATCATGCATGGTTGCCTTCTGCCACTGCAGAAGAGTCTCTCATAGGTTCTGTGTCCAATTTGCCTAACCTGCACAGTGATCAAGTGTACCTCAAATAGAGGTGGATACCTGATCACAGAATCATGTTCTGAAGCAATTCAGTTGATAAAGACCAGGGACAGGGTCACTCTCCCCTGATGTAAATTTGTCAGCTGAATCATTCTCTACGTATAGTGGACTAAACTGAGAAGATCTCCATTGACTAAAACTGAAGCTTAGAGATATAATGTTCCCTTAGATACCTAAATATGGGTATCTACGTTTAGATATATTTTAATGAAATTGAATCCTGTGTTAAGGACCTGAAAAAAAATGTTATGTTCTTTTAATATACTTGTCTGTGGGAAAGACAGGGTGAACTCAACCATTGTCTATTGTACTTCAGGAAATCCCTTGCCAGTTCTCATGCATACGCTAGCTGATCATTAGGGGCACACATACCTCTTGATTAGTTGTGGTGCATGTTCTCTCTTGTCCAGATAGAAAAGCATAGGTAGTACACATGGGAGGAAACAGGAAAAGGAGTTCAGAAACAGAAATTACTGACTGGTGATATGAGAAGGATCTGGAAGTAATGCAATCAAGGTGTTACATAGGATGTGCAATAAGGAATAGGTGACACATGAAATGTATGACACAGATCAGTTGGAAATATGGTTTCATTGATTCCTGGGTTCACAGACAATGCATTTTATAACATTTTTAAGTTTAGATAGTTGTTAAGTCATTTCTATAAAGAAGGATGTGAATTCTTTAGTTTTAAATGTCACTTTCTGTTTTGCAGAGTACTGCCAATTGCTCACTTTAAGTCAGGTGAGGGGCACATAGGAATACACTAGACATATTACCTCCATCAAGACATTAATTACATAAGTTCATGCCCAAATCACCCTCTGTTGTCGCATTTTACTTTTTAGCATTAAAGCCATATTGCTTAGTTTGACTCTAAGAGGTTTTGGGTAGATCTTGTAAAGGCTTCCTACAAGGTCACTCCCCCAAATAAATAACATGCCAGTTATTACATTTCCATGAAAACTTTCCATTTTTGTCTAAGGAGAACTAAATAGTTTGCAGCACTTAACAAGAATTCTTTGGTGTCTCTGTACTTGTCCATAAGCAGGTTTCAGTTTCCCCGATCAGGTTATTAGCTGGCTGAAGTTCCTATAGTGTAGAGTCCTTAAAATATCAGCATAACAAACTGAAATAAAATCCACACAGATGAAGCGCCCTGAGTGTTGCTCATGAGACACCTATGGCATGTTAGTCCTTCTGTATAGAGAGATCATGACATTTTCTAGGGATCTCTCCTGAAAACAATAGCCTTCCTTCCCTGCCAAAGGTAGGAGGAAATTCCTCTTTGTGATATCTACTTCTCCCACTTTGTGCTTTACATCCATAGGAAATCTTATAGATTCATCTTAGTGTCTCTTTATTCTTATCCTCTCCTTCTTTTCTGTTTTCAACTGCCCCTCTTCCTTCCTTTCCATGATCCTCGCTGGAGAAAGGAGAAGAAGAGCTCAGTAAAGTTCGCCTGCTCACCAGTCAGTGTATTTATGCCACCCACCTCCCAGCTGTCTCTCTTCTATATTTTATCTGACACAGTTTCTCATCACTGCCTCACTCCTCCCACACACTTACAAGGTTGTCTCTTTACGGGTGTTCTTGCTTGTTGCTTGTAACATTTTGTGCTCCTGCTGTCCTAGTTTCCTTCCTGATCCACTACTGCCTGAGACCTCCACATGTAGCTGGTCTGCTGAGTAAATGGATTGGTATTTCAGTTGGTGCAGTAATTAATCAGTGGTGGAGTATGGCTAGTGTAAGGCTCCTATGTAAAGAATCACCTGGAGCCACATTTACTTACCCTGATCTACTTCTGTCATCCTACACCAGGACTTCAACTCATCCAGCTCTCAAGCCTGCTGCAAAATCAAAACTATGGCACCACAGATAATTCCCTTTGAGAGAAATTTGAGAAACCTGATTCTGTTTTTTCAGTCTATTGGTGCCTTCCCAGCTTACATTACCCTCTTGCTTGGATTGCAAATGAATTTCTAGCAGCAGCAGCAGCAGCAGCAGCAGCAACAGCAGTAGCAGCAGCAGCATTTTATGCAGTACATCCCACTGTGGGTTGTGTATGAAATTTATGCCTTTAATTTTTTATATATGAAGACTCACTATTGTGGCTGTAGGCATTTTGTAAGCCTCAGAATGAATGACAAAGATATGCACAGCCCACACCCCCACATTCCATTATAGATATGCTACAATCAGCTGGGAGTCATGGCATTTATCAACTGCTGAAGGATAATGTGGTTTATCACTTTTTAATGAATTATTTTCTGTACTGCCCATTTCCAGAACAGATAAATACAGTCAAGGACATACTGTATCAGGAGGGAGTTATGCTGAAATTTCTTCTAAGTTTAACGATATTTAGCTAGATCCTTCCCCATAGGTTGCGGTTTGTTTATGTTGTGCCATAGTACAGAGGCTGGCACAGGAGGACTGGATATGAAGCACAGATGAGGCACCTTATTTGTGTACCAACCATAGAAGAAATGGTTAAAAACACTATATGTAAAGGGCTTCTGCTCCCTGGAGGGAATGAAGAGATATGTAGAGTGCAGCACCATCCTTTAGGTGGTCAACAGTTAAAGAATATCTAGTCTGAACTCTCAGTTTGAAAACATTTGTACTGCAATTTATATTAATAGAAGCAATATTAATGTAGTGGTATCTACATGCTTTTAATTAAGACAGAGTTTGTGAGAAAATCTGCTCAAGTCCATCTTTCAAATATAAATTTGAAAAAGAGAGCCAGACCTCTCTGGGAGATGACACTTCCATACTGCTGCTGTTTTCTGGAGTTTGAAGGAAATGCCAGGACAACCCTGGACATGTAAAGAAAAACAAACAAACCAACCAAAATAACATTGATACTAAACAAAATGCATGTATCAAAAAGCTCAAAAAAACCTCTTAGTAAAATGGTTACTGAAAAAGATATGACTCCTACACTGTGTTTTGGCTTTGATAACATGAGTTATTATGACAAAATTTAATTTAGTTGGAATTAATCTGATGAACTTTCAGAAGACCATTATTAACATTGGAAATCTAGAACCTTTTCAGATGTATTGGTTCTGGCATTTCTACAGAAGATGTGATGAATAGTTACTCCAAGTTAATATCTAGATGTTATTTAATATACCACAGCTAGTTTATTTATATAGCTGTTGGCAATACATCAGAATTTTATAGCAGGAAGTTAGGAATGCTTTTAAATACCTTTTTCAGTGATGCCATTCTGTCTGGCTTTTTTTTTTTTAATTTATTTTTTTTTATTCTATAAATGTGCATTGTAAGGTGTTTTAGTGGTTTCAATTTCTGTTTATAGATATTGTCCATTTTCAGACTTGGAGTTTTTGGTTTCCTGTATACCATATATTCTGATATCACTGTTCATGCTATTACTGGTTAAAGGCAGCTTACTTCATGTATGATCCCTTTGACATTATATACTTGTCTTTTTTTTTTTTGTTTATTTAAAACATTTTGGTTTAAGTCTTGATTCAGTAATCTTATTACTCTGTGCATACAAGTAAAAAGCACTGACACCACTAGAACTTCCAGAAATTTACTGTATAGATGTCAAGATCACTACTAAACATAAAATCCTTTTAAAATACAGTTGGTTTGAAATTTTTTTCTGTATTCTTAATAAAAAATACCTGAGAAAGAGGCAAATATTTTTTCATCTAATATATTTTTCCTTCTAATAGATTAAAACTTGCTTGCAGAATTATTTAAAAATAATCCAAACTACGAAATATAGCAAAACTGGAGAATTAATACTGGAAAAGGCTATCATTAATATAAAATATTTAAGGCAGGATCTCACAAATACAAATATACTCATGGGTTTTTTTGATGGCATGTTGCCTTGCACAGTCAGGCCTTACAGAAGTTACATGTATTTCAGACAAGTATGAATAGGATAATATTTAGATTTAGTTAAGAAAATGAGTGAAAAGAGTTTGTGATTTGCAAATAGAATACTCAGCATGAATGTATACAATCTACAGAATTAATTGCAGTGATGTTTTGTGGTAAAGCTGGAGACAATTATATATTAACTTTTCAATACCTAATTCCATTATGTATATTTCTACACTCATGTAGTGTCAAATGGTGTATTTTTTATTTTTTCAAGGTCAAAAATATTCTAAACCAATTGACAAGAAATTAATCTTTTGATCTATTTTAGTTTAAATATATCTGGTTTATCTTAAAAAGAATTGTTTTTTTTTTTTTAAAGGAAAATGAGAAACCACATTTGACGAAGATCTTATAAAACATGCTTCAGCCTAAAGCAATTTTTTACTTTCCAGTTATCAACTCTTTTACCAGGGGGTATGTAATGGAGACCTAAAACAAAACTACAGTGATATTTGTATGGATAGCAACACTGTTAACAAGGGTCATGTGTTTGCAAATTGTATCCTTAAAGAGTACTTCAGGATTTGAAAAATATTTAAGCAATCACAGTTTCAGAGTTATCATCTGATAACGCCTGGGAATTGGTGACCCAAGGGACTAATTCCAAACATCACTAGAAAATGACATTGCTCATGTTAGCGTGGAAGTGTCTTGGTGAATATGAACTGTAATATAAAAGTGTTTGCAAGCAATTTGGCCATCTGCTGTTTCCTGTCGATATTGTTTAAGAATAAGCTCATAGCTTCACAAAAACAAACCAGCGTGTCAGCACCTGAGGTAAAAGTCTTTGAGATCCCAAGAGGATACAGTCTTCTTTTCTTTTTTCCCCTCTCCCCTCTTGTAACTGCACATTGTCTCATGATGATAACAGAGAGGGACTCGAAGTTAAACCTACATATGGAAGTTGCTCTTCTCAAATCCCAGTTTTCCTTGAACAGAGAATTAGAAACTTGTCCCTCTTGTAACCCTCCATAAGCTCTGCTTGCTGCTCAGTTGAAAGAGAAATACCTCAGAGGCTGCCCAAGGCAGGGAAAGAGGTAGACTTGAAGGACAATTAAAGTAGATTTTATATGTTACCAGCATGCAGTGGTTTACTGCCATTATGCATATCATTACTGTGTCTGCTTTGCATTAGCCCATTTGCACTTGGTTTTGCAAGGCTGATAGATCCAGTCACACGCATACTTCTGGAATGGGAAAGGCTTAGTCTGAATGAAAACCAACTTCAAGATTTTGTCATACTTGGCCAAAGGAAAGAGGAAACCCTCACTAAGCCCTTTGTTTTCTGTAATCTGTCACCACTGCAGGATTTTTTGAGGTTGTGAACAGCTGAAAGCAAATTAGGGCAATATATTTTTTTTGACTTCTCCAGACAGTTCACTGGGTAAAAATCTGGTAATATCCTCATTTGCTGGAAAAATCTTCAACCACTTCCCTCCTTTGTTTTTCACATTGGCTCTAAATGTTGCCACAATGAAGCATGAAACTGTAGAAATTTAATATGCAGAAAATCACACAAACTTTATTAGCATGAAAGTTCTATGCAATTTGTGCTTTTACATCTGATCCTTGTTCTTACTTTTCAAGTCGACTTTAATTCTATGTTCGTTAACAAGTTTGAATTCCTATCTCACTCCTTTTTCAGTTTTATTTTATTTTGAAGCTCTTCCTAACTTCATAGTTTATTGATTTTCAGGATAATACTCCGTGTACTTGGTCACTGGCCCTGATATAGAGTGCCTTACATAAGAGACTCTAAACATGCAAAAATAGCACACCATAGCTTTTTTTTTCTTTTTCTATGCCATATTTGGAAGCTCATTCATGGCCCATTGGGAAAGGTTAGGACTATAATTAGACCTTTTTCTCTAGACATTTTGGCAATAGGATGCATGAAGGTTAGTAACAGTTTCCTTTTAATTGATCCCTGGTGATTTTACTGTAAAGCTGTTAACTTATGCACTGGGGAACCACAACCCCCAGGCTCCTTGTGCTGACATTTGCAGCAATGATTAGAATGTCATTGCTTTCCAATACTTCATTGTCATTCAGGCAGCACTTGAAGTGCCTTTTACCTCATATTGCAATGAAACACACATTCACCAGCACGCACACTGGATTTTCCATTTGAGTAGCATAGACCTTTGAAACTGGATTTGTTTTGAACATCCACTTCAGTATTGCCTTGCTTTTCTGCTCAGTATCACTCTCTTGTCTGTCATACTATGGATACAAAGCTAAACCGCTCACTCTGCACATAATAGTGGACCCCAAGGGCAAAATGTCTGTTGGTATGGAAAACAGTGAAAACAAAGAAATTGTAGCTACTTGTGTGCATGCAAGAACTAATGTTCATCCATGTCAGTTCTCTCAGGTCTTTGAACATGAAATAGTCCAATCTCAACTCCCATCACATCACTTATTAGATATCAGTACTCAAAAATTTAACAGGTCCCAAGACCAGTGTACCTAATGTGTTGAAAGGCTTGGGAAAAGGTTTTTTAAGAAAAGGGATATTCTGGTTGAAGAACAGTACTTTCTGTCACTGAACTGTGTAGCTATCATTGAAAATTTCTCCTTTAATTTCCTATTTTCATTTTTCCTATCTAAAGCCAGATTAAATAAAAAAGAAAATATATATGTCATTTGAAGTGTATTTTTGAGGGAGTAGGCTCACTGATTTCAATATGAGTAATAAACAGAAAAGCTCATTCAGCAGGAGTGACAGAATTTAGGTTTCAGTCATTCTCACTGTTCTCTTTCTGTTCAAATTCAACTGAGGTTGAACAAAAATGAGATTTATGTGTGTTTTTTGTTCTTTTTTAATTACTTATTTCAAGACATAAAAGTAATATTGAATTAAAGTGCTTTCTGTGAAAATTTTTATTAAGTATTTCAAAACCATGCTCAAATTTAATATAATAACTTGTATTACTCACTACCTGAAATCTCCAATAGAAATGGTGATTGCCTCACAAACTAAAATATCGAATATTTCTTTCTAAATATCTCTGAGGGGTACATTGATTTGGTTAATAAATTGGTTTTATCAGATTTAAATCTTTCTTTCCAACACACTACCGAGGTACAAATTCTGTAAATCCAGCATAGAAAAGTCTGTGTAGAGATGCACAGTTCAAGGTTAAGTTCATTTAATTGTTTTTATTGCAGTAAAATAGGGAAGAGTGGGACATAATTAATTTTCAATGTATCCCTGAAAGGGCCAGGAGGGAAATAAACAGTGCAATCATAATAAATAGGGAAGGCAAATGAGACACCCTACAGTGCCAGTTGACTGGCACATGTGGTATTGAGTGACAGTGCAAGGGCAAAACTTCTAAGTGCTTTTACACAAATATTGGAATCCTAAGAATAAGATGAGAAAATTAGAGTGCTAGCATGAAATGAAAATACTGATTTAAGTATCTCAGGGATGTTGGGGAATTTTGTAGGAGACAGTGGTGATACCTTTCCAAGGATGGCAGAGTGAGATGCACAGGCACAGTACGTGAAGGATAATACGAAGTGTTACATCATAAAATATTATGCGAAAATAGAAAAATACTTGTGGATGGAAATCCCATCCTCTGACAATAAAAATGTAGTGCTGTTCTTGCACTCTGGGTCATAGTGATCAGGACATGTTAAATAAGATTAGAGAATCTGCGCCTTTAACATAGGTGGTGGTAGTCAGCAATTTAAACTGTCTGCAAATTAAGCGTGTCATTGCCTCATCAGGACAATATGCAGAGATTATGTTACTAAATGCAGAAAATTACTGCTTCCTGTAACACCTTGATTCCGAGCCTACAGGAAGGGTATGGTTCTGTATCTTGAGGCATAGGACCTGATCTGAGAAGAATAAATGGGAGAGATTCTCTGTAGTAGTGATCACACAACAATTTAATTCAACATTGTCATAGGAGAGAGTGAGGCAAATAAAACTAACACACAAACATTGACAAGATTCTGGAATATTCAAGACAGGGAACTACATGAAAATGAGGCAATTAATAAAAACAAACCAACATAATGATGGAAAACAGTGTTCTGAAAAAAAAGACACAAACAGTCCAGAAGCTTTATGAAAATGATAATAAAAACTAATAAAACAATTGTAAATATTGAATAATGTGATGGATTTAGGCTATAGAAAGCAGCCAAAGCTTTGTGCTCCCCTACATGTCCTACTGTCACTGGTGGAGAAGTAACACCGCGCTTGTGGACCACAGCCTGATGCAGCAAGGCACCTCTTACTCCAGTTCCTACTGAGCCTCTAGATATGCCTGTCCCAGTAAATTATACAGTACGAGGGACTGGTACGTGGATCCTGGGACTAAAATATCCGTACTGTTAAGCTAGTGGGCTTAACCATGAGTCAGGACTGCTCTCAGTAAGCAAGCTGTATGCGGCCAGCTTCTCTTTGGAAGCTGGAAGCTTCCCTTTAGCCACATGGACGTGAGCTTTGCCGTGTCAGCAGGATGAGCTGTTACATTTCATGTAACATTATAGACACAAATGCAGAGACTATACTGCAAAGGCAACTCATCACATTAGGAGAGGCATGATTCTTATAAAGCCAGATCATATATATGAGAATAGATGTGCTGGTATGTACAACAGAGAGTACACATATCTGCAAGATCATCCCATCTAACAACAACAACAAAGTAGTAAAGCTTGATGCTTGAACTGCTTTAACAAAAGAGTAATGAGAAACCAATTATTATTATTGTATGATGAACTATGTGAAATCAGTGGACACTTCATTAATATGCTGCTTCTAGTAACTTTTGTTCACTTTTCTGGTTATTCACTGAATGAAGGACTAATGGGGAAATATATTGCTAATTAAAAATCAGAACTGTTTTCTGTGCATAATGAGCCAAACAACCCATTAGAAGCCACTTCAGGATCAAAACAAGACAAATAAAATTCCTTTCTTCTTATTCATTTCTGAATCTGTCTCATTCTGGAGACCTGATTTCTTCAGATTTTACCAGGAGTTAGATGATTTGCAGTATCATCTTTGTTAAACAAACTGGTTCTACAATGTTTCTGCACTTGAAATTGAAAAACATCTGTGGAAAAAAACAAGAGAAAGTTAAATCATGTTCTTTATTTAGCTAAATTTTAAATGTTTCTGGCAATCTACTACATCACTATAATCCTTTTCGACAATGTATTAGACCCAACAATTTCTTAAAAGTCTACTTAGTACTTGAGGTGAAAAATTGTTTCACATTGGTGAAAGCATGCAAAGGATATTGTGGCAACGAAAGTAATAATCAATCATGCATTTAGGAATATTTGCTAGTTACAGATCAAGGGTTGCCTTTTTTTTTCTTTTATAGAAACTGTTCCTTTATTCCAGTGATTGTAAATTATTGTAAAAACAATACATGCCTAACATTGCAATTGTAGCTGTATCATTTTGATAAGAAGAGTTAATGCTTATTTTCAACACTCTTCTGCAGTTAAAAATAAATCAGGAAGCTGCTTCTATTCTAATCTGGAAGTAAGGTACCTACAAAGCATTCAGGGAACCAGTGTCCTAGAGAGGACACCAAAACCCAGGGCTAGGTTCTTAGGCTTGCTGTGCAGTTTGAGAGAAGATTTAGGTGTTTTATAATAATGGCTCAAATATCAGCATACTGACCTGGGGAGCTGGCCCATGTGAAACGTTAAGCATAGAGGTACTTCTGCCTGAAACCCCAGTTATCATGATTATGGTAGACTAGGATGTCCCACAGCTTAACCAGTACCAAGGAGTTGGATTCCTTCCAAGAGCATGGGCACATATAACTGTTCCTCCAAAACACTCAGGAGACCTTTAATGTTTTCATGCGAACATGTTATCCTGAGAAGGTGAAAGAGGTGGTGTTTGCTTTATCTAAGAGGTAGGGATGAATGCAAAGGAAGAAAGTACACTGAGTTCAAATGCTTTCTCAGCTTGAGGAGATTAAAGTTTATGTTTAAGGTAGTGAAAAAAGTCCTTAATCTACTCAGTCAATAGATCCAGAAAGCTTTTCATCTCATTCAAAAGAAAACAGCTATTTGATCAGCTGAATTGAGTAGGTCCTTGAATCAGTTGCATGCACACAGACCTCTAGTGTCATCTGAAAATGTCTTTGGATATCAAGGATGTCCTTGCAGGGTTGTCACATACCATATAGAACCTGTGACATATCTGTGTCCTTCCTGAAGAACAGTCAGACACTGAAGCAAATAGGACACTTGTAGTGCAATTACACTGGATACCAGATGTGAGTGAGCAATTTATTTGGGCTCTAGATGCCAATATCAGACAGGTGAATATAGCCTGAGGTATCTCTGCTTCTGTGATGGAATAGGAACACATAAACACTTCTAGAAAACAGTTCAACTTGTATTAAAGGTCATACCATCATAGGGTACATTTGTCTCTGATATCTATTTCTCTGTGGACTACAAGGTCCTACATCACAAGCCAGTGTTCCTGTGCTTCTTTCCAAATAAAGATGAGATCACTATAGTGGAGATAATGTTTATTTTCAAACTGCAGTTGGAAGGAAAATTCCATTATATACTGTATGCAAAGCACTGAAGTCTTAGTTAGTCACACTGATTAAGCTCCAGTTCCTCAAGTGAGCAAAGGCATATGCCTGGTAGTGTCACCATGTTCTCGCTATTTAGGTAGCCCAGTACATATACAAATAAAACTGAAGTTCAATTCAATTTGAATATTCAGACCTGAATGTTTTTGGTAGTTAGAGTCAGTACAAATTAATTCTTTTCTCCTCAGTTTATTTCCTTTCCTGTTGGAGTTATTTTAAAAAGAGTACCAGAGAATAATCTCTCAGAGACATCTGTAGCAACTGAAGTCATACTGCATGAACAATTAAGTACTTTTGGTTAGAGACAGGGCAGCGATGTGCCGTGAATCAGGTAATTTAAGATTATAGCTTCATTTTTTTTTGCTTACATTACAACCCTGTGAGATATCCATAAATACATGTTTGTTCTTTGATTTTTTTTCCCCGTTCCCTTTTTTAACTCTCTGTATTCATCCCTTCTACCACCTGGAAGATTATTTAATAACGAGATCCTACATATCTTCCTTTGTGTAACATAAGTATGCAGGCACTCCTCTGTGGAAAATGTTTTTGAAATTTATTTTATGTATGTGTGTAAAATAAACATTCAGAAAAAGTGAAAAACATCACATGAAGTGTGAGCTAATCTTTCTGGGACTTTTTTTTAACAAAGCTTGGCTTGCATTGATAGCTTTCACTATTACGTGAAAGCTTTCGCAACATCTAGTTCTTATCCAGAAGATCACTAAAACACCTTCAGAATTCTTATTATCATTTAAAACCATCTGAAAACTTTAGTCTGTGTAACATTGTGTACAGAATGTACAGAAGCTTACACTAATTTGATGCAGGTATTGATTATATCACTGCTAATATCTCTGTGAATTTGAAAGAGTATTGCTGTCCTACAAGGTTAGAGAACACTGTGGCATATTCTTGACCTTACACTAAAAGGTTGAATGTGTTAGTACCAATAAATACTCCCTCAGAACCCAAAATCAGGTGTTCATATCAAAACTGCTGTGGGCTCTGGATCATACTAAGTCCTGAACAGTGTCCAGTGAGAGAAAGATCCTTGCTACCAACCGAAAGTATGTCAGGGTCTGGTGTAGGAATTTAGCTGTACAGATAACTAAGTCAAGGTACCTGGGACTGTGTCCTGTCACTTCTTGATTTATGGTTCTCAACATACCTCAAATGCAATGTCTCTGTTTTGATTATACTGATTATCATTCACCCCTTCCTTCTTTCCTTCCTTCCTTCCTGACATGAGTCCTGATCAACACTTAGAAAGACAGATGGAGAAACTTTGGTCTGCCTTTGGGGTGACAGTGGGGTGGTCAGCACAAGTGGCTATAGTATGGACAACCTAACAGCCTACCGCTGCAGGTGTCCGTTCTGGGGTGATCACAGCCTGCCATGCCTTGGCCTTTCTGACACAGTTGAAGGTGGCAGTGGATGGTGACAGTTCCTGTCTGCTACAGAGGTGGTCGCACAGCTGGAGATGCTCTGGGAAGACCAAACTCTTTTAATGCACCCCATTTATCAGTCACTAGGTGGCAACACGTTTCTGTGCTTATCATCTTGGGCTGGTCTATAATCACAATAGGGATGTCAGAAATATTAAAGCCCATTGACAACTCCCTGAGTGCTCCCACAGATCTTCTTACTTTCATGTTGAAGCCTCCATAGGTGTTTCCTAGCATGAACAATTCTGATGTGATAAACTGTAGCCAATACATGAGCCTCTGGAGCCATCGTAATGTATCATGCCAATAAGACTGCAATGCTTAGGTACTGCATTATTAAATTGTTGATGAAAATTATTTTTTGAACAGCAGGTGCTTTTCTAAATGAAATAATTCAATTGATTTGATTTTTTTCCCAAGATCCCTAAAGGTAAAAGTGCCCATTATTGACTAATGATGTGAAACATTTCAGTTAAACTCAAGCCCAGATCCCAAATCCCACATACACATACAAAAAAAGAATCTGTTTTTTCTTGATCAACACAAGAAGCACCTGACTTTTATTTGATTGATTCCTGGTGTGTAAATTAGAAGTAAGCAAGCTATATTTATCCTTCCAGTTTTTTAAGATTTATTGGCAGTTAGATGAAAACATATCTGGGGTTTTTCTGCCACGTGAAAAGAACAATTCTGTAATTATACGAATCTAAAGGGAAATCATAACATAATCTTCATGATAAGATACAAGATGCTACCATTAAAATATTAGTGATACATAAAGCCATTAACCATACTGCTAATTCAAATGTTTTAAGTAGTTTGAATTGTAGCTCTTTTCCTTAGTAGGAACAAACTTCAGAAAAGAAAGTGTTTAAGAACAGCAGAAACATCAGGATGTCCTACTGTATTCTTCTTCCTTTAGAGGCGGGATAATTGTTTTCCTGATCAGGCCAAAGAGTCCCAGATTTTTTGATGATTGTCACCTTGAGAAAGCATGATCTACTGCATGTTCTGCATGTGAGAAGTGAAAATTGTCACAAGATTTTTATACAGCAATTTCAGGTAAACCCATATCAGAAAAAAAAGTATTTGCAAAACCACTCTCTACTTCTGTTCCTATCTGATTCCACTGTGTATTATACATAAGTGCAGGCACATATGTAAATAATCAGTTTAGTTGCACTGTTTCCTGTCAGTATGGGTTAGCCGTTAATACTATCTCTCAACTATGGAAAGGGTAACTGGGTGAAATACAAGGGTTTACCAGACCAGCTGACTAAATAGATCCTTCTGCATTTAATCTCTGCATCCCAGCTAGATTAAGGACACAGTTACATTTAGATACAAATTTCAACTGTAAACAGATATGAACTGATTACATTTATTCTAACAACAATATTCAGAAGTGCAACACAGAGAAGCTAAGTGACAGTGATGTTGTGCTTGAAGGTGTAAGCCTTGCCAAGAGGCAGCTGCACTGCTTCAATATGAGATGGGAAATTTGCATAGGTAGATTCCAGGCTGGTTTCAGCTGCTGAGAGACCTCAGTGCTTATTTGGGACGATGATGTAGACAGCCATCTAAGAAAACAGATTCTGCACCAGTTCTCACCTTTGTAATTACTGTGGGATGTAGTTGATACTGAATGTGAAAACATCAGGGAGGATCTGATCACTTTCTTTTAAGAAAATACGTGAAAGAGCAGTCCTCCATGCAAGTGTTTCAAGGAAAAAAGGATGAAACATCACATAACTGAGACAACTGAGTAGATAATGAGGTGAAATGATTTTGAGAACACTGTTCTTATGAGGTGTTTTACCTCATCTATGTTCATCTGTAATCTGGGATCAGAAAGTAGTTGCGATTCATATAACCCCCCTGATTTCTGACTTCCATGCCCAAGTACAATCAGATCAGTTCACATTCTCCATGGCATCAGTAAATTTTTTCATTTGTATTCCTACCATAGGCTCCTGTCCTCAGTTTGGAAGCATAATTCCTTGATTAGAAAA
Source organism: Patagioenas fasciata (assembly GCF_037038585.1). Taxonomy (NCBI): domain Eukaryota; kingdom Metazoa; phylum Chordata; class Aves; order Columbiformes; family Columbidae; genus Patagioenas; species Patagioenas fasciata. The sequence continues at coordinate 86,390,855 of NC_092522.1, read as the reverse complement.
GTTTGCTCCTTGACTTCTGAAGTGCTGAACAGCACTAATGCATGTTGTATTAAATTTCACATATAAAGAAGACCCTGGAGTTGTAAGGAATGAGTAAGTGTACAGCTAGTCAGAACAATTATGTAGTGCTGGAGGCAATATTTGCTGCTTGTTTGTATATATCTAGCTGGAGAGCCCTTATCAAAAACTACTTTACTGAATCTGAAAAGGTTAGGGGATTTTTGAGGGGTTATCTCACACAGCTTCTTCATATCGCCTTAGGTTGTTTAATTCACGTCCATAAAGGACAAGTAAGCTATGGAAGGAAAAGATTACAGTGCCCCTGCTAGTTCTAAACAGTGTGTATTTGATTTATTCAGCCCTCTTGCTTTTATTTGAGGTGGAAATCTCATCCAAAGGCTGCTGACTCTCTCTGTATGCCAGATGTTGCCATATCAGCCTAAGTTGCATTTCTTATATCTCCCTTCTCCTATCTGTCAAGTTTATGAAAAATGAGAGCCCTCATACATTCAAAATGTCATCCTCTCCACCTTCCCTGACAAGCCTGGCTTTTGATTAGGGATATGCAGTCATGTGTAAACCTCATATTGGACCTCATCAACAGGACTGCTTAAGGACTGTGGAATCTGCTGCATGATATTATTACATCGGATTTTTATTGAAAAACTTTATGTACTACAAAACATTGATTTGTTTTTATCTTAAATGAGATGGTGAACATGTTCTGGGAGGCTTGGATACGTAGGTAAAAGGTCTGAATTCACCATGGATCAATTGTGACAAAGAGTTATTAATACCTGATGGTCTTTGGTATTGATTCTTAATAATCAAATGTGTTTGTATATTAGTGGAAGAAGAATACTTAGCTGTGTTAGCTGACCTAAAAGCTTGCTTCTTGTTTCTCAGCTCAGAAAAAATAGTACTGACAGAATGGAGGTAACTCTTTAAATGTCTTTTATTTTCCTTAAACACCAGGACAACAGATATATAGGTGTTGACAGGACATGCACACTACATGCCACCCTCCAGCTACATCCTGTGAAACACTTGTCAAGACCTTATAGCAAACTAAGACCTGAAATAAAGACCAAAAGTCACAACATAAATGTATACATTAAAAAAAAAAAAGAGGACGGGCATAGAACAGTGGTTTGTTTTAACAGAAAACTCACAAATAACCTGACAAGGTGAATCTAGTCCCAACTATAGAAAGAGCAGCAACAAGAGAAGTGATGAAATAAACCATATAGTTTCATGATGTGTAAATAATGGAATTCTCTGGCACAAGTTAACATGGAAGGTAAGATTGGTAGCAGCAACCAGACATAAATTTGACATGCAAAATCAGATTTCTAAATGTTCTGTTCTCTTTGTTTTTCATGAGTGATGCAATAGAGATGAAAAACAGCTGGACTTCGTTTGCTATGGGGGTTCACCAGCAGTGCAGAAGTCTTCCATAAATCACAGATTTGGGTTCTGATGAACAGGGGCTCAGCTGGGGGACTGAGAGACCGTGTGATCTATAACCAAATCTGTGTCTGAAAAAACAGCTATCATCATCTTGGAACAAGGGTGGCATTCAGGAAAATACAGCTCTATAAACAGAATAAAATTATTTCTGGTTAACTTTACCTGGAAAACCCAATACAGCAGAAAATCTGTGCCTTGTGTGGCAAACAATGTCAATAATAAGACTGATAAGTCTTTCTGTTTTTACTGCTTTCCTGTTTACAGGTTTAGTATAGAAATTTTGTACCTCCAATTTAAAAATGAGGACTCCCACTACTTTCAGTTTTTATAAACTGCAAAGGTGTGTATTTTGGGAGAGGGAAATGTAATAACAAACTTTTTCAATACAAGATGTCATGAGAAACACTGGCTGCAGCTAGAAAATTGCATTTATACCTTTGGAAACTTTGCTGGTTTTAGTTGGGATAGAGTTAATTTTCTTCATAGTAGATGGTAGGGGGATGTGTTTTCGACTTGTGTTGGAAACAGTATTGATGATACGGGCATGTTTTAGTTATAGCTGAGCAGTGCTTACATGGTCAAAGCCCATTCTTCTCACACCACCCCATCAGTGAGTAGGCTGGGGATGCACAAAAAAGCTGAGAGGGGACACAGCTGGGACAACTGACCCCAACTGATCAAAGAGATATTCCATGCCATATGACATCTTGCCCAGCAGCAAAACTGAGGCACAGGCTACTAGGGGGACCACTGCTTGGGGATTGGCTGGGCATCAGCTAGTTGGTGGTGAGCAATTGTTTTAATTCGCATTGTTTTTCTTTCTTGGGTTTTATTTATCTCTCCTTTTTATTTTTATTACAAATGTATTACTATTTTAGAATGATATTTCATTTATTAGGCTGTTGATATCTCAAACCATGAATTTTCTCACTACTACCCTTCCAATTCTCTTCCCCTCATCCCATGGCGGGTGAGTGAGTGAGTGGCTGTGCGGTGCTTTGTTGCTGACTGGGTTTAAACCATGATAGAAACTTAAATCAGTACATTGTCCTGTGAGTTGAATTTAACAAGTTCTTAGAACTATACTCCAAATTCTAAAGCAGAAATCTTTATTTAACAGTAAAAAGAAAAAAAATCCTCTGTCACTTAACACAGCATAATGTTGCACACTAAGAAAATTGAAAACACTAGCTACATGTGGTTTTTCCATCAACACTAGTGTGATAAGAACAAGTTTGGGACTCTTCTGGCTCACTACTCTTTTCACCCATCTACCCTAGCATTCCAAGTCAATCCATCTCTTATAATTTCAGTAGCTTTTCTGGTTTTAGTTTTTCCATGGTATCCATTACTATAATGCCTCAGTGCTGACCTTCCAACCTGCCCACTTTTAAGAAAGTCTTTGAGAAAAAAAAACAGTTCTTTAACCTCACATTGTCAATTGGGTTATTTAAACCAGTTAGCTTCAACAGACATACAATACTCTTTCAAGGCGCTGACTCAAATTCTTACGGCTTCATACCCATTTCACCACATTTTGAGTGTTACATGAAATAAGAACAGGATATATTTTTCTTCGTATTTAAATATTTCAACATGTAATTTTATCAAAATGATTTGACTATAGTTGCAATGCCTTATACACAATGAGTTCAAAGCACTGGCTGACTCAAGAAGTGGCTTTTCCAGCAATGAGGTATGTTTTTCTACAGTCTCTGCCACTAGAATGTAACTACAAATGAGATGGGCTCTTCAAATTTGTATTTGGGCTAAAATAAAACACTTTGATTGGGATAATGCTAACAGTCTGATCTGGATGGAGATTTCTTATTTCTCCCACAAATTATTTTCTCTGATGTTTTTTCATTCCTCTTCTTACTATTAAAAATAATTGTATTTATGATCTTGAATCCAAATTTGACCTGTAATACAAGATGAGGAAGAAGAGTGAGATATTATGGAGGACCTAAAAGATTAGTTCTATGTTCATTTCTAGTCTACCACAAAGAACTGTAGTCAGTCTTATATACTTAGCCTTTCAGTGACTTGGGATTATTTGATGTCATATATTTGTAATGAACAAAAGCAGATTACAGAGCATACATGTACCCACAGCCTACAGTATTAGGCCATTAGGCCATAAGCAGTCAGACTGATTATGACCTACACCTAAGTAAAAATGCTATTTATATACCTTTACCTGGAGAAATAACGTCTTTGACTAGACTATGACTGTGATAATGATTAGGGTGGTAACATCTCGTCAGCAAGTTTAGATATACCTCCCTAAAAGAGTACAGTCAGCACTTTCCAGAATGAGTAGACAGTAGATCATTGAAGACAGTTATTATAATTATTAGGTTAAGCTCATGAATAAAGATTTTTTTTTTTATGGACCAGAAATGAGCAATAATTGCCACAAGCTGTTTCACTGTTAATGCAGAAAAAGCATTGATTCTTTATGATGGACTTAATGCAAGAAGAGTGGATCATGAACAGTAATTCCAAGAACAAACCTTCTGAAAAACTTCTGCTGGTAATGTAAGTTTACAGAGCCCCTCTAGGTGTCTGCCTTAAGCCTTCTTTGCCATGTAGTGAGGAAGAAAAAAAAATTACTTTTGCCTCAGTGTCAGAACAGCTTCTTCTAGACCAAGGGAAAAAAGAGAATGGAGAAGAGATCAGCTTGTTCCCGGAGAAGGTGAGAGGTGTTAATAAAAGCTGAAATGTTCCTTTCTTCATGCTATCTTTTTCACAGAGATGAGGTTTACCTCATCCCCAGGCAATGATCTATTTCTGTTCCTCCATTAGAAGAAAGCCCCCTCTGGAAGAATATGGTTCCTTCCTGCACTTCTTTGCCTGCTGTAGAGAGGAAAATGTGATAAGGCTGGGGAAAGAGAACAGAAATTATTGGTGATTATTAAGTCACTAGAACTGAAGGCTTACCTACAAACCTGATTGAAAGGAAATATTTATCTCTGTGTCCAATGATGCCACAAAATGTGGAAATGTGAGGATGTCTGATTGTTTTTCATTACTACGCCACTGAAATAGAGCATTCTTGTCTTGATTATTTCCAAGGTACCATGAAAATGATCTGAGAAAGTCTGAAAAAAAGATGCCCACATTATCAAGTAATTTGAATTTTGATAGATATCACATTATTTTGTAGTGCATACTTCAGATGGCATTTCTTTGTCTGAATGTAACATAAATATTTGCAGCTAATAAGTAGCTCATTTAATAGTTCTGTGTGCTGTAAAACAGGTATTAGCTATTATTTTTCGTTATTGTTGAGAAAACAAAACAAAACAAAGCATCCAAAATTATAAGACACATTTCATCGCTTTTGAATAGATGGGCAAATTAATGTACATCTTTACAAGATAGTTGTTTCTTACTAAAGTTGAAAGTTCTTTCAGTGTTTTCTGAAACAGCTTCTTCAATTTTGTAGTTGCAAACATTCCTCATTTTTTTTAAGTTCTGAAAGAATTTTTTTCTTAAAATGGAAAGATGTAGAGACACTTTTGTTGATTAAGTGCTACTTACATCTACATCACCATAAGAAATACGATTCATTTAAAATTAAAGCAACTTGATATGATAGAAACAGAAGTTCATGACATAATCTATTATCAGAAATGTAAGTGACAACAAGGAAATTATGATAAATTATTCATCCTCATATGTAACTCTTAAATAAAAATGTATTATCACAAAATAGAAAAAATTGAAGTGTATTTTATTCCGTACTGTAGTCCTAATTGTCCAGCTTGATGTTTTGGCTTCAGTGATCAAAACCTCTTAATTCAGTCACTTTACCATGAAAAAGGAAAAATAATTATCTAGTGTCGTAAAGGGTTAAATTTTTTAAAGCTTGGGTAGTAACTGTTTTCTTGCAAAATATTAGCTAATTACATACAGACTATTTTTTTTCTTTTAAAATATTCCTAAATATTTTTATGTTGTTTTATTTTATTTCAATAAAATTAAAATGGGTCATCTTAGACAAATCAACTTTTCCAAACAGAAAAGAAGAAGAAATAACTGTAGGAGTGAGAAAGGGAGGAGAAGAGACAGGTATTTGAAATAGTACAGGCCATAGTAGCCTATAGAAAAAGTAGCATTGCTGGTAAGTGGACTACTACTACAAGGGCTGAGAAGAGGAACAGAAAGTTAGAAACTGATGAGATGCTTTGTAGTTGTGTAAAGCAAAGGAAACAAAGCAATTATCTGTGAACTATCAGTCTTTGTGTTGTTTCATATTTTCTGCTGAAACAGGGATTTAAAAATGTGAGTAGTCATGTAGGTGCTAAAACCCACTGTTCTGGAGACTAATTTTTATAGGTCATGTTGGGAATCTCATGGAATCTGACATATACAAGTCTTTCCAACAGGCTTTTTCTCTATCTTCATTTGGTTATCTATTCAGCTTTACGGATCTATTGAAGTAGTAACTGCAACATCAGACATCTCATTAATACTTTCCACAAAAACAGCTACGGCTGTGCTGTACACCAACACGTCAGCTGTGGGGAGTTACAGTGTACTCATAACAAGTACACAACGGGCTATATTGACAACTGTGTCCTCATCTGTATATCATTTAGTGTGCAAACTTTACCAGAAGCCAAGAAATCTCCTTTTCCAGTCTTAGCCTAGAATCAGTCCAGCCATGAAGTCTCTTGCATAAAAATAAATTAATAGTTCTACTCTAAGGATTGCTCTAATGAGTTAGAACCACAGCCACCTTGCTGGGTAGTCTGTCTGAGTGTATGGGTGTATTTGCTAGTGAACTTTAACAAGCTGGACTAACCTGAGAGTAGACTGGTTTCTGTAAAGACCTAAGGTGTGAGATCTTAGGAGCCAGAAATGGATTATTTATGAAGGTGAAGTCCATGCTAATATTTATAGGTCATCCAGAAATGACAGTAAGCTTGTGAATCAAGTTTGTTGCCCTCATGAGCTTTAGTCTTCATCAGCTGGAAGAAAAGGAGCAAGATAAGACTCTCTGTGGTGTTCTCTATTGTGTAAGTGCTGGTTGTGTTAATGGGGGTGCCAGTAAAGGCGTTGCTCTCCTGCTTGCGTTATTGTGTGGGAGGTGAGATTTGTATTCTGTGTGTGGGTATTTGCATCTTTAGAACACACACTTAGCCCTGCCACTGGCAGCATCTGGAAATGGGGCAGAACGACTAACAGTCTGCGAAGGAGATGGCCCCAAGGTCTTTAAGTCCACTGAAACTGGCTTCTCTTACCACTTAGTGCTGATCTGAGGGAGTATACCCCCTTTTTGTTCAGTCTTTAGCACCGCTGCTGAAGTACATTTGGCTATGTCCTGTCAATTGGGTGGGTGAACGAGTCAGGAAAAGATGATATCTCTCAACCAGGTCAGTTGCTTGTCTTCTCTCAAATCTACTTGGAGCTAACGGATTGAAACACTGAAAAAATATCTGAATTAATTTGATGTATTCTTTTTTTCAGTTCCTAGTTCCACATAACTGCTTCCCTCTCCCACCATAAATACAGTGTGATAGAGTTCTGAACACATGAACTTTTCAACTACAAAAGGTTTAAATCTCTTTCTCTTTACATACTTGTCACTGACCACTGTCATGAAGACAACAGTAGTCTAGTTAGGTATACAGTTTGATCAGAACATCCTCTCTATAGGAGGAACTCTTACTGCTTTCTTGAGCAGCAGCCCCCTGAATTTATTGATCTCCCCGCAAAAAAAAAAAAAAAAAAAAAACCAAACAAAAACAAAAACAAAACAACCTGTAATGCTACCCAGACTTTTTTGGTCCTTCTGTATGCCTGCCTGGGACATCTTTGATGTTCGCGGTCTCTACTTTCTTGATGTGGTTCTCACCAACTTGTGCCCCTTGTGCCTTCCAAGATATACTCTATGGGAGGAGTCGTCCTCCTTTTCCTCATGAGAATGAACCTTTCTTAAACTATCTCCAGACTGGGGAATAGGGTAGAGAGTATAATGCATCCCCAGGAGAAAGAGCAGAAATAGGTTAAAACCATTACAGGGAAATAAATAAATTAAGTGACTGGATCTATGTGCTTCAAATCATGAATATCCTAGACTTTGTTTTATTTAGTTTTGAGCACATGGTGCTCATCTATAGTTTACAGTCATTGTTTGCATCTAATACTAAACTGCTACCCCATTATATCTACAATGTTTAAGCTAGCAAATTGCAGTGGTGTAACAGATTGTATGACATGGCAACTCATGACCTTTAAATAGCAGTCACTTTAAGGAGTTCATTGTTTGAAAATAAATTACTATAAATGCTGAAATGTAGAAGAAATGAGATAAAGCAATTTGGTAACTTTTTGTTTTTTTTTTTTGGTTGAGTGTAGTCTGTTGCCAGCATTTGTTGACACCCAGGCTGTTGGAGATCTTTTTTCTATCTTAAGGATTATTAGTGGCTGAAAATCTGAAAATGAGTATATAGACTTGTGGTTTCTATGAAATCCTTTAATCTGTATTGTGGGAGTACATTCTATTACAAATGCATGCATGTAACATTCACTGACATTAAAAGGAGTTACTGACACTCAGTGAGCGGAGAATAGATGACACAGTTGTTGATCAAGTTACTCATCACATCTTTCAAATCCAAGAAATTTCATTGAAAAGTTATTTAAAGAGAAGAGTTAAGAACACAAGGGAAACTAGTATTTTTATTCAAAGGCATTTATCTAGTGCAGATTCCTTATATGGCCATAGTAAATATATTGCCATAGATGATATTTCAAAACAATGCAGTCACAAGCTATTAATTTATGTATCTTCTGTATACCTATGAATGATGCAACTCTTCTGAGTTTTATGTATAATATCAGTTTTATGTCCTAATGTGTAGGAAATTAATAATCACCATGGTCTGAAGAGTGATGACTTCCCTGATAATAATGATAAACGGATTGAGGACTTGATGGATGTACCTAACCTGGTGGAGGTTAATGATGGTGCTCCCAAAGGATTTGATTTGGTAGTGATAAATTGAAGATGACCTTTAAAGATAAAGCACAGATCCCATTAACTTTACCAGAGCCTCCCCCCACTTAGAACAACTAGATCAAAGAGTACATTGGATGCTTTCTTACCCCCAAAATAACAGATTGTTTTGTGTGCTGTCCAGTGGCATCCACTTCTGATGCAGTTGATTAGTTCCTCCTCAGAGTAAACTACAAAGACAAATACCTGTTACATAGTGGTTAAGTTTCTAACAGTGAGGATTAACTTTTAATGGAAGGGCTTAACAGAAAAATCTCTGAATATATATACTGACATAGGTTTTGGGATAGGTTGGAGTGTACTACTGTGTTCAGTGATGCTCCTGCTCTAATAGCAAACTAGTAATATAAGTAAAAGACTATGCTAAAAGAGAGAATCATGTTGTCTTACCCCAGCTGCATGATACCATATAACCAGATACCAGAGGCCACATGATCAACAGAAACAAGAGAAGCAACACAAGTACATTTATTTTGGGGGCTTTCTGTAAGAAAATGATAGGGAAAATTAATATATTCTTGTCAAATTGCTCATTGTTCTAAAATGTTTTTTTTGTTTGTTTGTTTGGTTGGTTGGTTGGTTTTTTTTTTAAATCCAAAGTACCATTTTAAGCACAACCCTTAGTGGCAGTTAATAGTTGTCACTACTTTGGGAAGAAAATATCAAACAAGTTGACCATTTTAAACCATTTTAAGCCATTTTTTCACAACAGAATGTCCATGCTGCAAAAAGCAATGCATTTTCTAATATATTTTGTCAATGTTCTGGAGAAATCAAAGATTTTACAGGCCCTTTTGACTTCATCCTCTCACTCTGTATTGACCTGATGGACGCATGGGAAAGTGTGAGGAAGCCTGCATTATCTGTATCTCAATTAGGATTGGTTTTTGGTTGCTGCAGCTCTCAGCATAACCTTTTTGTTGAAATAAATTAGCTTAAACCCCCTGTTTTTCAAAGTCTAACTTTCCTTCATACATTATTTGCATGAAAGCAGAAGTTATTTTTGCATGTTACTTTTTAACAGTTATTTTTTAACACAATTTTAACAAAAGGTAGGGGAATAGGTAGGAACACAGAACGGACAAGTTAAAGAATATTAAATAACTTAGATATAGCCAAGTTGTCAAGATTTGATGAAATTAACTAAGCCAGAGCTGTCTTTGAACGATTAGTAATTATGTTCAAGAATGCTAGGAGGACAACCTGAATCCTATAAGACCAGAGAAGAGCAAATAGAGTACTATTTTATTAAAAAAAAGGGGGGGGGGGGGCGGGGGGGGGGAGGGAAGAGCAAATAAAACAGAAAGAAAAAAGTTCAGCTATAGACAAACCAGTCTAACTTTGGCACCTACAAAGGTATGATAACACATTTTTAAACAATAATTTTATGGAAGTCCAGAGAAGGCAGACCTGATTTTCCTAAGAACAAGTGTGTTCAAACACCACCACATTCATTCCTGAAGAGGACAACTGTGAAACAGAGGATGGAGACAATTGTAGTGTATTAGCAAGATTTTTCACTTGATCAAAATATTCTAATGCAGAAAGAAAGACAGAAAGACAGAGATAAAGAAAGACAGAAGGAAAGAAAAAAGGCAAGAAAAAAAAGGAAAGAAAAAATATAGTCCAGGAGAAATTAGTAAGATACAGTTAAGCTAAAGGTTTGTTACTGAAGTAGGAGAGAATCTTATTTGTAGGATGCTATTCCAATGTGATGTCATACAGTATTTGTCTACCAACTAGGTCAGCGAAGTAGGAAATATATTTCTTTGTTGATCATCAATGATTACATTTGGATGAATGTTTTATAAAATAAGGACATTTAAGGATGGAAATGAAATCAGAGATGGTCGTAATGAAAAGTATATCAAAAGAAAGTAACTGAAGACCAGTTTGGGGTAGTACAGTTAAGGAGCACATCTCTATTGCAAAATTAAAAAATTACCCTGCATAAAATGTACAGTGTAATGAAGTACATACGCAGTTGATATTATGACCTTGTTGCAAAAATAGGTAAACTCATGTAGGTATTTATTGACCAAAGTGTAATATATAATACAAGGAAGCCAATTTTTAAATTTCCCTTAATGTTTATTCAAACTATCCCATCCTATTTTCTGTTCTTTTTTTTTTTTTTTGCACTACATTTTAAAGAGAAATTGAAGCTCTTAAAAAAATCAGAAATGAGCAGACACTTAGAAAATGCATTTTCTGAGAAATGGTTGAAATGTAGCGAGGAGAAAGATGGCTTCAAATATATTGAAAGTGATGATAAAAGCAGCAGTGACCTATTGCTGTGAGTAATCTCCCAAGCACTGTTTTTTGTGCAGAAGGCAGAATTCCTTCTCACATGTAGTTCTTGAAAACAGGCTAGTTTTGAAGTTACAGCAGACTAAGTTGATTAACTATGTTGCTTCCTATGCTTGTCAGTCCTGTTCTTTTCTGTGACTAGATTTTATCCCTGTGTATACAACTGTGAGCTGATGCAAGATATTCTTGGAATATGCTATTCTATGCTATTTTTTCTTTCAATTCAGTTACTGTTACAATTTCCACACATCAGATCATGTTACATAAATTTTGGGATCCTCACAAACACATTTCTAATTATCTCAAAATACTGTGTATCAGCAACATTTTCTATGAGTTTTCTCATCTATGGTATATAATTAATCTGAACTAAATAGTTTTTCATTCAGAAAGGCTACCCTGCTGTCACTGGAATTGACTGGGTGAGTATTATGTATTGGTTCTTAATTAGACAAGCTATAATGGACAGAATTATTCCCATTGTTCATTTCTTTCTTTACTTCCACTTCAACAATTCAATATTTTCTTAATTCTTTCAACAAATGAAAATTAGTGCAAAGCAAGAATTGGATATCTTTTTGTTAGCCTTCAGAATACCTGTTACTGAGAAGTGGTTGGGCTACATTGGTTTTATAAACTTTGAGGACTTTTTTTCATCAGCCATGTAGATTTTAGGAGGAAAACCATAAAGAATGCCACTGATTCAGACAAGACAAATACAGTTTACAGCAACCCTTGTTGATGTACTCTGAAAATGTTGGCAAAACATGGAAATGAGTATCCAAATTCAAATAGTGAACTTTTAGATAATTCTTATAAATGTATATCAAACAAACTGAGTTCATTAAAGCAGGTTCTTATATGAGAAAAAAAATGTAACTGCTAATTCCATGCATTTTTATATCTCCAGATGCTGAAAAGAGTTTACCCAGGTAACTGACACTACAGGTACTGTTAGACTACTTTGTTTGTGCAGGCAAAAACTGTAGTGATATGATAACCACTCATTTTTGTATGATGACTATTTAATCTTATTTTTTGCTAGCTTCATTCTGTAAGTAAGTAAGTAAGTACAATCATGCTCAGGCACTCTCTCTGGGAGCCTTGGGGACAGGGACAACTGGAAAATTACCTTTTTATAGAATAATTCTAGGAATCTAGACTTTGAATTTAATGCTGTATGTTAGCTTTCAAACCAATAAAGGACTAAATATTTGCTTTTGCTTTTCATTAACATTGACATATCCTGTCACGAATGATGCAAATGTTACCAAATGCTGCTGAATAAATGAATATGATAGAATGAAATGATAGAATGAACCCAGCAGTCTAAATTATATTCATTGCCATCTGAACTTCGTTTTCCATTTAAACAAGTCTAAAATCTAGTTTTCATAGTTATAAATACAATCAAACCTTGAATGTTGCAAACATTGTCAGTATATAGTAAAGGGCAGGAAAGCTCAAATGGTAGTTGAGGTAAATCATTCCACACTAAAAGCTCAGTAGCTTGAAATTTAGATTACTAGTCTGAATCTAATGACTAATCCCATAATAAATAATCCATTGTTTAACTATATAAGAAATAATGTTCTGAAAAAGACCCACAAAACCTTACAGCTACAATAACTTACTTATATATCTTACCTTTATAGCTACTATGCAGAAGGAAAAATAGCTAAATAAACCTACTAAGATATATAAAATAAATATATGTAGAGCACAGGAACATATAATATTGATTTTCAAGAATCTTGAGTAACTATTTTATGTGTGTCACTACAAAATGGAACAAAACTTTCATATATGTTATATATATAGACATGTTTACACAGGTAAACATTCTGTATTTCAAAGAAAACACTGCAGGCTGTTTTGTTGGCAGAACATCACTGGTGTGTATGAAGAGTAAGAGACAGTCTTCTCACTACTCTTTCTAGCCTATGGAGCAGATGCAATTTGGAGAGAGTCAGGATAATACACCAGATTTTTATGGGAAAACAAGAAATATTTCCCATTTATATGGAGTAAACAGCTAGCCCCTTTTTGAGAGAACTGAAGTTCCTTATAGGTTAGTTTACACAAACTGATAGGCAAAATGTAGGTCTACTAGCCAAAATATCTTCTGCAATTTGGTACTTTCACATTATCAGACAACAACATGGGATTGTGCCTTTACAACATTCTTGACCTCTAAGTATTTGTCAGTCTCAGTCCCTGCATGATACATGTAATTTTTATGCTTTCTTTACATCTTTAAATGTTAAGGAATACAGGAAATTTTCAGGAAGCCAAGTGGAAATGACTTTAGTAGCCTGTTACACTTATAAACAAATTTATCAATAATGCTTATTCTGCATGTGTGCACCAATTTATCCCCTTTCAAATACAAATCCTCCATAGTCTCCATTTTGATTTCTTTTTAGGTTAGACCCAGCAAATTCCTCCACAAAAGACAACTCAAGGTCGCAATCCTCCAAGGATATTTTTATCAAATAAATCCTTCATAAAGCTTAAAATGTATAAAAGAATTATTGAACAATTAGAAGTAGTGTCTCCTTTGGCACCATAGCAAAATTTTGCAAACTTGTCTCCATTAACTCACTCTAGCAAATTCATGCCTCCTGGAAGTGGAATTTTCCTTTATTTAATTTTGCTAATTTCTCTTGAACAAAAGGGGGAAGGAGATGTGGTGGAAGGCGAATGGATAGGGAGTGCAATATGCAAAATCCAAAAGACTGAGGGTAAAAACAAACACAATGAAATGACCAGATAGATAAATAAGTTTTGCATTAGAAGATTAAGGAAAAAAAACAGCAGCCTAACTCCAAGCCCAAAGTGAGCAGCTCATAAAAGCATTAACACAGAGGCATATGTGATACATTAAAAGTACAGTATTCGAGAGACATCAACACCAGATGTGTTTGTTTAATAGCTCAAGCAATTAAGATGTGAAACAGACAGTCTTTTAGCCTCCTTAATGTTGCTTCCATCCTCATGTTTCTTTGCCTTCAGTTAGTTCCCTGGAGTAAATGACTCCAGCAAAGCTAACAGCTGGGTATTTCTGGGTACATTCTCTTTCCTCATGGCCAAAGCAGCTCATTGGAGCAGATTCCTGGTGCTCAGATCTGTCCATAATTAATCATAAAAAGCTGAAGTGCCCATCCATCTTTAGTTTTCAATAAATCTAAAGTTAACATTTTATGGATGCAAGTGGGCTTATGCTGAGTCAGGGAACAAAAGTAGGTGTCTCTTATTTTACCCTGGCCTCCTATCTTGCTCTCGGTACTGTTATTTAACTTCTAATACAGTACTATTCTGCTCAGTGACATGTTTTCCTGGGACTGCTGCTGATGTACTTTGATTTGTATAGTGCCAGTCTCCTGCTTTGCCTTTTGGTTTAATTTTGAGATCTCAATTTCTCCCCTCCTTGTGCCCCCAGGACCATGAAAATCAATGTTTCATAACCTAAGCAAATGCTCAGACTAATTCTGTATAGTAAATGCACATAATTAATACAACTTCAGTGTGCTTAAGACAAAGTGATTACACAACCTTTGGATATATACATGTAGCATCAGGCGAAGTTTCAGGTATGTTACTCAAGCAGAATGGATATGTAAAAGAAGAGGATGATGGGGATGAGGGGTTCAATTCTAATGTTCTAATTAGTTTACATCTGAGAGCAAGTTACCATGGACAATATCAGTTATTATTTTCTCCAATCAAGCCAAGAAGCACTGAAAAGCTCTGTGAAGCCTTCTGCTGTTTGTAAGCAGGATGTCTCCGAGAACTTCGTAATTCCTGCGTCTTTATCTTTGCCTAAACAGAGCCAGAATTTAGCCTTTAGCAAGAATGTATCGACAGATGCTAAAGGCCTTGATGTTCCTCTGCTTTCAGAAAGATGTGCTAGTCCTCTGGGGACACAATGTAATTTTAGTTGAACAAAGGGGCATGCCTTGATTAGAGCTGAGTTAAGAGCAAATCTTCACATTTCTTACTGTCTACACTGTTATACAGAAGTTTATTTTTGTGCTTATTTACTCCTGATAAGCTTAGGATTTTTCTCTAGAGTCATATTTCTAAGCCCATCTTGCCCTGCTACATGTTCCTCTCTCCTCTGATACCTTATTTTCATGGATTGTGTATGCATTTGGAAGTCTTATTCTAAAAATTGTTGCATGTTTCAGTAGAAATGCTTACTTTTTGTAAATGAATTTCTTTTTGACAAATCTGATAAGCAGATTGTATGGTTTTATTAACTAACTCTGATTCCACTGCATATTTGAGAAATTCAATGAATTCAGTTGAAGCAAACTCCCTAGAGTGTTTCCCTTTATTTTGTAAGACTACAGGAAAGACCAGCCTTGACATCTTGTTAATCTGTAAACCCCCCAGACACTTCACAGTTGCAAGAGCTGCTGATAGAGAAGTTATCTAACATGATTATCGAGACAGTAATATTTATTATCTTGGAAGACTTGAATGGCAACATAGATGATGTCCCCATCTGCCTACTGAAATTTTCACAAAGATTTCCTTCAGTCTGACTCACACATTCATATACAGCTATATTTACGTGAATGCCTGAACAGGACACAGGAACACAGTTGCCTCCACAGTTTCCTCTCACAGTAAAACCAAAATTGTTAGTCAGCAGAGGAGACTTCTGAATAATGGATGAAAAACTAACACAGGTGAAAAGAGGGAAGCCATGGACCTTAATGGCATGAAAAATAAGAAAGAACATCAAATTTATTACATTCAGATGGAAAATACCTTTTGCTTATTTTTCATGCAGAATATCCTCACAAATGCTGATGTCAAAGTTTCTGTAGGTAGCAGAGAATTTATATGACTGAGCAACTGATGACCTTTGTTTATTGAAAGTGAGGTTTTTGTGTCTACCCACTTCTTGTGATGCAGGATGGGGTCACTTGGATCATCTGAGTATCTCAGGCAGTCTCATTAATCATCACTTCAGGTACCTGTCTTGATTATTTCAGATAAAAATCTCCACAATTAAATGTAGGGCAATAAGGAACATAAAATGGCATTGAATTTAAGATATTTTTAATCTTATGTACATTTTTAAAAATTAAATGCCCTAATTCTTAACCAAAACATTGTTAATTTTTTATTTTTATCCTAACCTGAAATATGGCACAAATATTTCCCATTGGAGACAACAGTATTATTTAATTCCAGCTCTAGGAAAGAAAGTCAGAAAGAGAAATGGTTAACACTTTTTTTCTTTTCTTTTTTTTTTTTCCCCCATTTAATTCCTGCTCATATGTTAAGGGATTGTAAATAATGAGACTCAGAAAGGGGGGATAAATAGAAATACTGATATGGAGCTGTGTGTCTACTTTTCATTTAACAGACATGTTCCTGGTTTCCTCACTTTGGGATGTGGTGGACCACTATCTAGAAAATGCTCAAAATGCAGTGCACATTCCACTCAGGAATTTCTTATCAGTTTGACAATAATGTAATATTAATAAGAAGTGATGACACTTGCGCTCTGCAGTGCTATTATGCCTTCAAAATAATATTTACACAATAATTAAACTTTATTTAATTTTACAGGAAAGAATGTTGTACACATGTATGCATGTCTAAGCAAAGCACAATACAGGATGTAAGTTTGTGTATTTTCACACAAATTAAAACTAAAGCAAGCAAACGTGTTGCTGGAATAAACTCAGATTATAGTTTGATCAGGCTAGAGAAAATTTCAGCTGAGAATATTGCACCTGTCAAATGCTTTTCATTTCAGAGAATTAATCAAGCTGGCTGTTCAGAGTTTTTGAGAATGTTCATTATTTCAGCTATTAATTTTTAAAAGCAGCAAATGTTGCAAGTCAACAGCATCCATAAAAAATGATTTATTGTGCAATTTTCCTCATGCTACTGGAAGGAAAGAGAAGGGTTTGAAAAAGAAGGGTTTGTATATCTACTACTCCCCCTCTCAATATTCTAAGGCACCTGCTATATGTGAGGATATATTTTTTAAGGAAAAATATTTAGATGAAAGTGATAGAAACCTTTTTGTATTGTTTTTGCATCGATGTGGATGGGTAATATTTGACCACTTGCAATACCTGCAGAATTTAACATTAAAGAGAATGAGAAGCAAAAACAATTACATAGAGAAATAGTCACAGAAGTGTAATCTGAAACTGGTAGTGTCTCTTTGTGAGACTGTGTCAGGTATCAGTATAGTTCTCTAGGCTTCAGTCTCAGTGAAATCAATTAAATGCTGTTCTTTTATAATATGCATTTAGTGTAGTTGCCTGTGGGTATCATAAAAAAGTTTTACATCATTTAGACACACTTAACCAGGGGGAAGCTTCTGTTAAACACCTGACTTAATGAAGCTTCTTGCAGCAGACTCTAAGTATCCTGTTTGTATTGGAGGGGGCAGATATCTCAAATTTAGAGATTTGATTTTATCAGACACACTAATTCAAAGTGTCTGAAGTATCTGAAATGCGCTCTTTATGTTAAATATAGTTTACAGAATGGTGCAACACAGTCAAAAGTACATCTTGTGAGCAATTTCAGTCCCCAGTATGTAGCACCTTCTATATGGCAATGGCTAAAAGCGTGGTCCAATTGTGATATGTGGGAATTCAGTTAGGGCTAGGATTCAAACTCTGCTGCTTTAGGTAATGTAATATAGCCTTGACTTGAGGGCTTTGACATTTGCATGTCCGTGGTAAAAGTGATAGACAGTGAGGAGCCCTGCTGTTTTATACAAATTAGATTCACTGTAGGGATTCCTTCCCTGAATAGCAGATAAATCACACAAAGTCCATGCTTCTGTAACACTGATCTGACTGGAGAGTGTTGGACTTGACCTGCTTACGCAAAGGTCCAAAGGGGGAAAAAAAACACCAACAACTGTTCAAATAGTTAAGTCCTGAACAGATTTTCTAAGAGATTGAGAAGGAAATGCAGACTTGTAACAGAGCACAGACCTTCAGAAAGGTTATTAATAATTCAAAAGAAAGGCACAAATCAGCCTGAAATTCTTGACCATCTGGGTAGAGGACATGACACTGTTCCTGAATATGCCCCATATTATTAAAGAAATGGTAGATCTTCTCATTCCTTTAAGATTCTAAAACTGTGGATCTGAGGATCAAAGATCTACACTAATATGATGAGAAGTAAAGCTCATATAACATTTTTATAGTGTTTTTCTGCTTGGTAGGTTTGCTCAGAAAGATATTAACTTACTTTAGCCTCTCATATCTGAAATATAGTCCAGATTATGAAATGAATAACATTGCATTTACTCTGACTGGAGAAATTCAGAGTGTGGGGACCACTATTTGATTTACAAATCCTTTTTATATTACATATCTAAATGTTCCACAGATAAAAAAGAGATGAGAGATCACTTACATATACTTTTTAAAAAGAAAAGACAGTGTGGGACAATATTTCCTGAGTAGTTTTACAGGAGACAGCCACAAAGAAAGTAGAGCTTTTATTCACACATTTCCCACACAATATTTTTACTTCCCATTAACTTCTTATTAATAACATAAAGTCCCTAAAAACAGAGAGCTTAGGCTGCGTTACAAGACCTTTATAGAACCATTTGCGTGTCTTAGCTTCATGCTTTCATATAACCCTTGGGTGGGCATTCAATGACACCAAAACACACCTGTAGGAGGCTTGTGGATTAAGCAATAAGTGGTGAGTACCCCATTGGGACATTGCTGTTATCATTATTATCTTGATCCTCAAAAATATTCAAGCTGGTAATGATTTTATGCTACCTACTGTGTAAGATTTCAACTTCAGTGTAACATTTAATAAAGCATTATCTGTAGAGTTCACTGACGCTGTATCAATAAGAGTTGCATTTAGAAGACTTTGTGAGGCTGAGCAATGGTGGCTGTATAACACAAACATGGGAAATAATGAAATAAAAACAAGCTATATGATTTGCAGAGATAATATTTCACTGGAACTAATGAAGAAAAGTAATATCAAAAGGAAAAATATTGCACAAACAATGCAAACAAAGCAATAGCAAAGAAGAAAGTCAAATAACAAGAGCAAACTAAGAAATGAATAACAAATAATGAAACAATAAAAATAATGAACAATAACAAACTAGACTTCAGAAGTAATCAAAGTGAGAAAGAAAGGACAAGAGTGCATTATGAGAAGCAGATTAGTGCTGTGTGTCTTGGGATCAACAACTCAAATTCCTTTCATGGGTAAAGTGGGTTAGGGAATATTTTTGCCAAAGTTTTGCACATGACAATAAACACCTCACAGTTTGCTGCACTAATTGTTCATCAAGAGAGACCTCAGAATTGCTAACCTGTGGATTAGCAAGCAGGTTCATGAAAGCAGTGTGATATGGGGAAGCATATAAGCTGCTTTGTGCTTGTCTCAACATTTACTCAGAAATTAAAGGTATGATCAGTGTTCAAGGGAATCTCTCCATTAGCTTCAACAGTCGTTGAATAAAGAAGAGACAAAATGTGCACACAAATGAACAAATGGAAGCCATGCTTTTTCCTTTTCGTGCATGTTGTTTTCCTTCCCTTTTCCTGTGAAAGCGTTGTCTGTTTAGCATTGTTCAAGGGAAAAAAAAAGATGGAAGAACTCTCCACTTGCAAATACGGCTCCTCTGAAATTAAAATGGTTTGTATGGGTATTCAAATCCAACTGATACTTTATTTTGCAAAACCAAAACCCACTTTTTGATATTCTTAAACAAGGTTGTTGAATTTCTCCTTCAAAATTACTAAGCCTCTGTTCTAGTATTACATGCATTATTGTTGCACTGTATTTTGAAAAAATTCAAAATCATATTCCAAGACTAATTTAATAAAATGAAATGTTTTGATTGATCAAAATAAATGTCTGGTTATTCATTTCAGATTTATTTTTCTTTTAATCAAGCAATATCTCCACCCCAAATTGAAATATCAACAGATTTGAAAACTCAGTATGCTGCATGAAATACTCATCCTCTGCATATAACTGCTTCTATTATTTTTCACTCTTTAACAATGGCATCTTCAGAGAATAAAAATTTTAGGAAAAAACCTGGAAAAATATTATGTTTCTTCCACGTTTTTTGACCTTGAGAATGTTGCAAGAGCACACAAAGGGCAATCTCAGAAGCAGACAAGCAAGGGAGATACCAGTTTGTAAGCCAGATGATGTAGCTTCCCATCTGCAAAGAAGTTACGTATTCTGCTATTGAAGAAGCACAGGAGACAGAGAGAGAGAAATATCAGGATTTGACACATCTCCCTCTAACCCAGTAGTAAGAGCACTCTTGACAACTGTCACAATTCACAGATTCAATCTGTTCCTCATATCTTCCCATGCCACCAGGATAGCCAGAAAGAGAGCTCTCATCTACAAGGAGAGCAATTGCATGCAATCCACATGCCACTGGAATGGGCACTGCATTTGTATGCCACACTCGGTGGTCGCAAATGGGAAACCATGATCCCCTTTTTGCTCTATCAATTTCAACAAACCATCAACTTCAGGTGCGACTAGTCACATTGAAAAATTCTCAGCCTTCTCTACCAACTTCCACAGCTGGAGGTCCAAACTATCTTACATGTGGCAGCAACATACCCATTTCATGGCATGTATTAATATCCTTCAATTACTGCTGTGAAAGAAAAGCTGTATCACAGAGAAAAAACCCCCAACTGAGATTTTAGTACACATTTTGTTTTCTGTGTTTGAAATGCTGTCTTGGTTTCACAAAATTTATTCTTATAAGACATTGGATTTTAATGATATAAAAAGCACTGAGACAGCTGTCACCATATTACAAATGTGAGTTTGAGAGCAAAACCAATGAGAGTTTGAATCCACCAGGATCAGAGTTATTGCAGGAAAGGTCTAAAGTCCTCTTTCTACACTGCTGACTGTGGAGGCATTATCAGACTGTAAATGGACCTTTTTAAAGCAGTGAGGAAGGCTATAATATTGAAATGATCAAGTAAATTATGTTCAGATGACCCTAACCAGCCCCAAAGAGACTTCCTCTTTACTCTCCACCCTCACAGCCGCTGACAGTTTTTCTTTCTGACTTCAAATGTGGCAAACTGTTTACAACCCTGAATAAAACAAACCAGCCAGGTAGCTAAGGGCA
This sequence comes from Patagioenas fasciata, assembly GCF_037038585.1. Lineage (NCBI taxonomy): Eukaryota > Metazoa > Chordata > Aves > Columbiformes > Columbidae > Patagioenas > Patagioenas fasciata. Next base: position 86,369,892 of record NC_092522.1, on the reverse strand, counting down.
TATTGACAGTGCAGTGGAGCACTGCAACCACGTGTGTTAGCTGCAGAATAAAGAACACCACAGAAACAGCCCCCTTGGTTTCTGCCTGACATGAATAGCAAAGTCCAGATTGTTAGGCAGAGCCCAATGGTGCCCATTATTATCCTAATGTTGCTACCTGAGGTCCAAACTCCAGTTTGCCAAATTTTGTACTATATCAGATGGATTTGTGAATGAGAGTAATGCTGCCTCAGGTGTCTTTGATCTATGCTCAAAAGCTCAAATGGCCAGGAGTTAGGACAAAGATTTTTCTTTGCATTTATAGGCGAACCTCTAATTTCTCAACCACTGAACTTCCAGAGAAACACAAAAAGATTTAGATATATTTGCTAATCTAACACTATCTTCCACTTTATTTTGTTTTACACAATTGGATGAGAATGTGTTGAGCTCAAATGTTGGTTATGCTAACAATTTTTCTCCTGAACCAGGGTACTGAACAACCAGGACATATAGGTGTGACTCTTACAATCTCATTGCCTTAAGTCAAAGCTGAATTCAGCAGGGATCTTACTTTATGATATCACTATAACAAAAACTGAAGTAGAAGTAAATATCAGTATGCAGTATTAAAAATAACCGTTCATGCTGGCTTGTGGCTTAGAATGTTAACTTGAGAACAGATACATTTTGCGAATTATTAAACCATAAAAATATTCATCTTTCTTCACTATTTAGATGCATAATTTATTTTATCATAGCTTAGACTTTGCAGTGATGCAACAGCGATGATCACAAATGCTAAGACTTTATTTTTAAAATTACTTATCTGTATATTAAATCTTACTTCTATATAATCCAGGCTATGGCTGTTAAATTAGCCCTAGAGAAGCCTAGGTTGTTGGCAGGTGTATCATGTAATCATCCTGAAAAAATAGCAGAAAAGACAATTGAAATATATGTAACAGCTAGATCAGTAAATCAGGTACAATCTGGTTTATACCATGCTCAGAGTAACCATTGAATGCTACAAGTCCTGTTTGTATCAGTGCAGTTCTGGCAAAGACAAGGTGCTGAGTTTAAACCAGGGCATGAGTCTCAATCAGCTCTACTAAGTTTGAGTTTCCTTGGATTCACAGCTACAAGTGTGAGAGACAATTTGAGTCTCATGGTGTTTATAACTTCAGGAGGAAGGCGCAGAAAGAAAGAACAGCTTCTGTCTCTTTTATCTTTGCAGGAAATTTCTGCAATGCTGGGTAGGACTGTGAGCTTGCACTCCAATTTACCCTTTCCATAGAGTCTGGAGTGGTACCCTTAACCCATACACCTGCGTGGCCATGCTTTGGTGTGTGAATCTTCATGCTCTGTTTAAAGTTCCCTTTGGGTCTGAGTGAATAGGAGAGGAATGTATCAGAGGGCTGGAAAGAGCATATGTTCAATGAGAGTCTTAAATTCATGTGGAATTTAGAGGTAGATTTGGGCCTCAAATTCTGCCCAAATCCCACTTTATGTTAAACATTTTTTAATTATGTTTTGGTTGTCATCTGTTTGATATTTTGAAAATATTTAACCTTTATTTTTTCCTAAATTGAGTCAGATCCAAATTACACCAGGGATTTGAGAAACATTAAAAATATGGGAAGGTAGAATCTGAATTTAATGTACTACTTTACATTGTTTTCATTTTTTGTGTGTGTCTCTGCTTGCATTAGAACGAACTCTATGCCTTATTCAATTAATGTCCTCATGACAGCTCTCAAAAGTGAAAAGAGTTAAAAACTCACAGGGGAACTGTAATAGTAATGTGTCCTGAGAGATATTCATTTGGCCCCAGCTGTCCCTTTTATTCTAAGTGCTAAATGCTTTAATATACATAGACTATCATTTACATAGCAAGTGGCTATGCGAGATGAATTATTTATTTTGTGACAAATATCTAATACCCAATGTACTGTAAAATACAAAGAAGTTCCTTATTTGACCCCCATATGTAAATTTGCATTATAGAATTCATTATCTTTGCACATAAGTCACATTGAAGTTATGTGCAGATATCTGTCAGTAGAACTGCAGATTATTGCAGCTTTGATTTAATTGCACTATTTGCTGCTATACCATACTTTTATAACAAGGAGCGTGGTTTTTAAGCTTTATGCCATACAGGCTGCTTATATATGTAACAGCTGTGCTGCTAATGTAAACAAAAAAGTAGGTGAAATAGAAAAGCAGACTCAAATTATGATGAAAATGTTATGGAAGGCAGTAATTCGTATGTTAGACAAATTGCTCCAGAACTTCTTATGCCTGGATGAAGACAAATTAGGATGTAAAACTCCCAAAACCAAGACAATACAATTTGGGTTGCTTTCCTCAGGCAATAGGTGGCTTGATCTTATACAGCCAGCTTCATGTTTACATTCCAAATAAGTTAAAGAAGTCAGCTTGAATAAGAAATTGCATCATATCAGATCCACTATTCTTGTACTGTGTACAACTCTATTAATTCTCACAAAGTCTCACTTTAATCTTTGATTCTCTCTCTTTAGGATCTAAATCACATAGTCACTATTATTTTAACCATTTTGACACCCCCATTGCTCTAATAGAATATTACAGAGTCATCAGACCCATCTCAAGGCAAATATTGTACTGCTCACGTTAGTAATTATTTGATAAATTTGATGTTTGTTAGCATGTCTTTATATAACAGTTGTCAGGATAGTCCTTTGTTGTATCTGAGATAAAGGAAAAGCTGAATTCAGAAACGTTACATCTGTCTGAAATCATATGGATATATTTCAAAAGAATATGGGGTATGACTTCATCTATGTGCACAACACACAAAATGAAGATGTTTATGTAATTTGGAACCACAAAACATTAAAAATGTCACAGAAACAGTCCATCTTATACTTTTTTGTATGCTTAGCCTTTTGGTTTGACATATGACATAACTTGTGGAAAGAAATAGTAAATAAAACATTTCTGAAACTTGGAAGAGATTTTGCCTGGGCTGAAGTCAGAGCAGGAAGGTCAGGTCAATTTTTATTGAATCAGTCCAGTTTCCCATCCTTTACTGAAATACAATTTCTGAAGCTGCTGCCTTCTAAGGCTGGCTCATTTTAGCAGTTCTGCAGATGAGAGTGAGTTGAGAGTACTCAAGGATTTTCATTCTGTAGGTTAGAAAGTCAGTACAGTCGCAGATGAACTCAGCCAGAAGGAGTTTATGCCTGCTAAGTGAAAAAAAATAGTGTTGACCCTTAAAAAGCTTTTCTGTAGTTGAAGAATTTGTTTATCTGCACTTTGGCACATCTTGGATAATGAAAGCCTTAGAAGTACAATAGGCCAATTACAGACCTGGTGTGAATGGGCAAAATGCCACCGGAACCAGTCGAGTTGCGCCCACTCACACCAGGTTTGAATTTGGCACATTGCCTTTGTCAATGGCAAAACAATGTTTTTAACAAATTTCCTGGCAGAAGCTATGCTGCATGGAAAATGCATTCATTTAATATGTTTATTTGCATAACAGATTTGAGCTTCGGCAGAGTTTATTACTCATTATGCAAGCTCATTCACTTCCCAGCCAGCAGTGAGATGCACATCAGAGAGGGTAGTCAGAGACTTTGAGAAATGAAGAGACCTTCTGTTTGTTTTTCACTGCAATCTTCCCCTACTTCTTTCCCTGCACAGAAACAACTTGAATGCTAGGCCGAACCCTTCAAAAATAAAAGTTCAGGAATAGATAACATAAGGTACTGTTCAGACACCTACTTGGCTTTCAGAAGTGCTGTGTGGTCTCTGGTTCTGCTGCTGATGCAGTCTTTGATTCTGAAACAATCTAAAAGACAAGAAGAGGAACTCCACTTTTAATCAGGTAGAGACCTAAATATGGATTTAGGAGGCTAACTTTAGGCTTCTATTTTTGAAAATCTTATCCCAGGTTATCAGAAAGGTTGATGATTCTACTGAAATCTTCCAGCAAGAAAGCTTCCGGTAGGAGATGGAGGATAGTGTATTTCTATGGGAAGGAAGTTAAGCTAGGAAATATCCATGACTGTGAAGACATCAGGGGCATGATGCATGCAGATTCCTCCAATGACACAGAAACTCACTTGGTCATCAGAAAGTATGTTTGCCATTCCTAAGGAAATAAAATGGCTTTTTCTGAAAGGACACCGTGAGTTTCAGCTCTGAACAGCATCTACTGAGATGTAAGAACAAAAGCACTGTTCCAGCAACCACTGAGGATCTGGATTCAAATGACCTGATCCTGTCCCCACTTCTGACTGTTCCAGATGAAGGTCAGTTATTGAGGAATATACACATATATACACATATACGGTATGTGTCCACCTGCTGACTTTAACACCCAGATCTATACAGTAGCTGGCCCTGGATCCCTGGTCTCTTACCCCAGCTGCTGGGATGTGGATACATGAAACCCCAAGACCCATGGCTCTAGTTCAGCTGTTGTTACTTACACCTACACATATAGGCACAGACATGGCACAAGTAGCTGGCCTTAAGCTCCCAGTTTAAGCAGTAGCTGACCATCAGATCCCCTAGTATCCCAGATGCTTCGTGTACGGACACTCACCTTCAAATGGACCTTTCTGGTCCTGAATTATGACCTTACCAGTAGCCAACTGCCAGACCTTACATTCTCCCCAAATGCTGAATTGGACCTCCTGACCCATTCAGTAGCCAGTACTCAGGCTGCCTTGTCTCTCCAATACCAGGGAGGAAAAGCTGAAGCCAGTTTTATATCCAGTAGTTAGAAAATATTGCAGAGAACTCTCCATTATCCATCAGCTTGGGAATAGAGTACCAGACAGCATCTTCTGCTTTCTTCCCTGCTTTTTTTTTTTTTAACATATACTGCAGTTTGAAAAAAGTGGCATGATACATTCTAGAAAAAGCAAAGTCCAAAGACCAAGTGAACTGAAGTAGAGAGGATGGATTAGACAGAAGAGTTACAAAGGAAGATGATAAGCTGATGAGTCTGTCCCTGACGTCAGGATACCTGAAGGTGATCTTCAACATTCCTTCCCAACAAAGACCTACAGCTGAAACATTTGCAGAGAGAAAGACTGTGCAGTGTGAAATGAGTTTCATGTACTCTAAAATTTATGCTGACACTTAAAACTATGTTAAATTGTACATGTTTTATAGATTTATTTGAATAAATGCAGGGCCAAACGTTCCTCTTAGTGGTTTTTGAAGACAGCTAGTTTTGAAGTACAAAATATTTTTCTAAACCCTGTGTCAGGGTAGTTATTGACGGCATTAATTTTATTTCTCAAAGTTGCACGTGTAGATTGTTAAACTCATGTTCTTTCATATCCATCATATTCACCAAATGTCCAGGACTGCACATGTAAGCTTCAGTTTATACACCTGTTTTTACAGGTGACCACTTTAGCACACAATGACAAATAACAACTGTCATCATGGAACTTGAGGGAAAAGATTTTAAAATGTTACTATTTCTGTAGGAAGAAAACAATGATTACGTGAACTCAAGGAACAGCATCTTGATTTTTTGTGTGTGTGTGTGTGTAAACACTATGAAAATTTCTATGGGACCTTTTCTGCCTATAGAACTACAAATAGTTTAGAAATATTTTAATGCTTCTGGTGTATTTTAAATATGTTCACTTGTTTTTCTGTGGTGAATCAGCTTGTAACTAGACATGATATTTGTAAAACTGACAATGTGAATATTTATGATTGAGGTTTTTGTTTTCTACTTTTTCAACCAGTCGAGAGCTGTGTGTGTGACCAAATTGAAGGAATCAAGGAATTCTGTTCCAAAATGAAAACTTTATTTCTGGACCTAAAGCTTAAGAATGGGTTTTCAATTGTCTTGCAGGGCTTTTGTTCTCGGGCTTCAAATATTCTATCTTGCTTAACTAAAAGTCAATGAGACTAAGTAACATTAATCAGAACTGGTGTGAGATGTTACACAGGGACTTTAGATTCAATCAAAAATGAACAAATTCCTTTTCTGGTAAACATGGGACAATAAAAATAGCAAGGTGCTTGTTACACTCTACATTTCATCAGTGTATTTCCCATATAATTAAATGTATTCTTTTTATCTTCTTCATCACAGATTTTGTCTACATTTTACCAGCTATATTCTTAATGGTTATATTAAGATCTAATAGAGTACATAATAAATATAGTATGCCATAGTTTTGTGCATGTTCCTCTAAGTCTGGAACAGAAACTCAAGAGATAGACCCTCCGATGTGATCAGATATTGAGAATACACATTAGTAATGACAGATGTGGACTTGAAATTGCTATTGTACTGTGCTTTCAGCCATCCTAATTGAATTCTTGTATCATGGAACTTAATTTACAGGTATAGACCTTTGACATTCAGTCTTATTGTGACTCTTTCCTAGATTTTCACTTTACCACCCATAACTTTTCTCAAACTAGGAACCACATCTAATGGACATTACCTGTTTCTATTGCAGTGGAGTTCCCATGAGCCACTTCCTTTCAAACACCAACTTGCTTTTCAGTTTGTAGGACTTATATTGAGTCTAATATATTAGTACGTATATATCAGCAACATATTTTCGTGACGTGAAATTATTAAGTGACTACTCTAGGATCAAGCTATTTGCAAGTCTTTAAGAAAAGCAGGAGTTTTATGGGCTAATGATTTATTTTGGATCATATTTGCTTGTTCTTCTATATTAGCACTTTTTGTTGTGCCAGAGTTGTGATGCTCAGCCCCCGAGGTGGGGAATCAAAAGGTGATGCTTGCGTGCACTTTTTACTCATTATGAGAAAGAGACTGGGTGAATTTGAAGTCCTTTTCATAGGAAAGCATTCTTTTGCTTCTCCGCTCTCCAGTAATTCATTATGGAGCCTATTGCAAAATTTGTCTTTTGGGAGTTGGAGTGTTATTTAGAGGAAAATACAGTGTGGAGTAGAATTATAATACATGTTGAGCCTGCCAGTTCCTGATTTGCCTGAGATGTGATCACAGTTGGAGAAAGGGTGCTGCTGCTATTTGAATTGATTACATAACCTTGCTTTATTGTGCTTTAAAGCTTAGGTCAATGCTATGCAAAGATGTAGACAGATACTCTTTGATGTGAAGTGTTTAAATCAAAAGGGAAAATGAATAAATAATCAAACTGTCTGCGTAATTTTTTTAGGTCCTAGTCATGACTTGCAAATTAAGCTAAGTTTTCTCTGCCTTGCTGGAGAAAGGAATGTGCAGTGTGGTCCAAAAATAGTTTATGATAAAGAAATAATATATTATAATAAAGTCAAAAAATTGATTTCTTTAGTAATTCACCGATTTCCTAATATTTAGACTATTAAGAAGCATCTATCATGATACGACAAGATTCTGATACTACTCGAGTGAACAACAGATCAGAGAGTACATTTTTAGAAATATACGAGGTAGTATTTACACATTTGCATTCTTTTTATGTAAATTGCAGCAATTAAAAAATCTGAAATATACTAAGGTGAAAATTTGGTTTGTAAAAAGGCTGTAATCTAATATATTGCAATTGGCATTAAAAAATTTAGAAAATAAATGCTGTATGACACAGGAAGAGATGGAGTTGGAGAGAGATGGAGAGAAAGAAAGAGATCTGAGCATCAGAACATGTGTTTTGTACTTTATAAAAGGATTGAAATCCTTTTTTCTTTTCCTCTTCTTTGAAACGTGATTTGCTAAATGTCTATTGTCAGCTGGTACTAGTTCTTGCAATATATTTTATCTCTGTTCTTTTGGGAGAAATGTTGGATGCTGCAAAATAGTATTCATTTGGCTGCTTAGTTTTTGATTAAATGATACAATATGAACTTCAGTAACACAGGCAGGGGGATGGTCTAGATGAACCAATGCTGTTTCAATCAAAAATGTTTGCCGCTCTGAACATAGCATATAAGCCAGATGCTGTGAATGAATGTTCTCTTTTTATGACTGGTTAAATCAGCACTTGTACAATACTTCTGTAAAAAATTACTGTAAAGGAAATTGTAGATATGGGAGACTTACTCTAGACAATATTTCATGAAAATGTAACACAAATATATGAAGGCATGTTTAGTTTAATATTTTTAAAAAGATGGAAACAAGATAATATATTTTATAAACAACTGAGTAGGAAGAGTACAAGGAATTTTTTAAAAATGCTTGGGAAACAAGGAATTATCTACTGTAATCAATCCATCAGGCTTAAATTATGACTCTCTAAGGATTTATTAGTCAGAGCAAAACCTCCTTAACAACCTCAAATAAATGTGTCAGTCATGAATTCTCAGAAATGTTAACTGTAAATGTTCCTCTTGCATGAAATGATTCTCCTTTACCTCTTAACTAATTCAATGAATATAATGCAGTGGATGAATATATCTAGATATAATTCTGGAAAAAACAAAACAAACTAAACAAACTAAAGTGGGTGAAGTGGTGCCAAAACTTAACATGTTTACAAACTCTCCTCTTACTTGCCCTTGAAATCCATCAGACTGCAATTCTGAGTGACAATGGGATAAACTCTTTAAGATGTTCACAATCCAATCAAATTTTGAGTGTAGAAAGGCAGCCTGACTATACTGTATACACCAAATTTTAATTTTAGAGGCTGTGTTCCCAGTGGTATATCTACAACATGTAAATATTACAGGACCAGACCAGAACATGACCAGTATCAACAACAAACATCTGCATTAGGTTCAGTGCTTTCTGAACTGGAGACTAAAGAACTCTTAGTGCAGAGCATGGAGAATATTTACGAATCCTGGAAAGTTATTTGACTTCATTCTTGGTACAAAAAGTTAACAATATTTTCTATACCACTGAGAGCCTTGAGACATTTGAGCACATATCAGCCTTGGCTGCTCAGTTAGGATCTAGATCTTTGTCATTTAGCTCAGTTCTCTGAAGGGTCCTGAAATGGACCTCAATTCGGAATAATATAAACATGTAAATTGTTATTTTCTGATTTTAATTCCAAAAAAAAAAAAAAAGAAAAACTTAGGTCAGTATCTTGGTAGACAATCCTCTCTGCCTTTAAAATGACATCAAAATAAGTTATATTAAAACACTGACATATTTTTTGATACGTAATTGTTATGCTAGATCAGATTATATGACATCAGTAGAATTATCCTCCATAGGCACTTTTGTAATTATTGTCAAGCCTTGAATCAGTGCAATTAAAATGCTTAAAGACCCCCTCTCTTCCTACACTGTCTCCCAAATAGTAAAAAGAAAGAAAAAAAAACCTGATCATATTTGGGGAAAAATTTTGGCAAGAACACCTTTCCAGTACATGAAAACAGCTCACCTCTCCAAATCATGACTTACCTATAAAAACTCTGAGTAGCAAAGCCAGATATCTGTTTGATCATCATCCTGTGATGAAGCCCACAGCAGATAAATGTGCATCCCAGTTGGTGTCAGAAGGATTCTGTCTCTATAGAATTAACAGCAAAGATTTGGGATTTTCTGCAGCTTATTTTTGCAAAGGAAGAAAGGAAAAGGTGAAAACTTAGTTTCAGATATCATAACAAAAGAAGTAGTGGAAAGACAAATAGCTCTTTCTCCCTTTTGCTCTTAAGTAAGGGAAATAAATGTTAATCTTTATTGCACTTCTGTGCTTTATTACATCCCATCTGCTTTTTTATCATAGGAAAAAGGTTTCATCATTTAATTGTTCTTGAGACACAACACCTTTAAGCATCTGACACTTCAATATCTGATACTTCTACTTGACAGCTTCTAACTGATCTCCTTTCTAGGTTTTCTCACGATCTTCTACGGATGTACTGCCTTGACCAGCATGCTGATGCCAGCTCTGGGTGTTGTCATCTCCTCCACTGACAGCTGCAGATGAAATTTTCCTCCTGCTGAAGTGGAACCCACACTTGGACAATTCTTGAGTTAGAAGTACTCATCCAGGGCCTAGCCATATTTATTATACAGGCTTGAATCTTGGCTCCTCTGTGCTTTATTTCTCTCTAGATAGAGACTCCTTTTGCTTTCCCTTCATCCTGAGTGTATTAGATTTTGAAAGACATTTTAATCACCCACAGATTAATACAGAAACCTCTATGTTAGTTTTCTCCCTCATTTGTAAAGATGTCATCAGTTTGCAAAGGGCTCACAAATGAGCTTTACTGGCTTATTGAAATTGTAAAGAATCTTCGAAGAGCACAAAATGCTGTTGGATTCTTTATATGCTAGACAAAATCATTTCTTAGTCACTGTGACTATTTTCTATGTACCACACTTCTGGCCAAGAAATCTATAACTGAACGCTGGCAGTTCTTACCAGCAATTCATCAAAGAGTATCACCTTTCTAAATATCTTATTTTCGTTAAAAAATATCACATATTTAAATGTTTTTTTCCCATAATCTGGGATTTTGGAAAGTTGAAAGAGTTTCTTTCACTGGTCAAAATTTTCTAGCTAATACTGTTTGTACAGTTATGGAGTTAACTTTCTTCATAGCAGACTCTATGGCACCGTGGTTTTGATCTTTGGCTAAAACAGTCCTGATAACACACCAGTGTTTTGGCAACTGCTGAACAGGGCTTTTGCAGCATCAAGTTTTTCTCTATTTCTCCCTCTAGTTACTAGTAAATGGGCTGGGGGTGCACAAAAAGCTGAGAGGGGAAACATCCAGGACAGCTAGATTCACATCTCCCCATTGACCTGTTTTAGCTGACTGGTAGAGCCTATAGACTTCCCAAAATTTAAAAAAAGTAAAAAAAATATATCTGTGATAAGCTACCTTCTGAAAATTTCAGAGGAATTGGATATATTTCAGCGGAGCACAGTAAACTTCATCTTGCAGCATCACTGTGTTTTAACTTTGATTTACCTAAAATAACATTTTTTATTTACACATTACATTAAAGCTAAAACAAATTAGGCATTTTACAACATGACAGCTTCCACTAGAAAATCCAAACTTGTTGAGGCCATCATTTGCCTTGATTGTATACTTCAAATTGTTAGTGTAGTACCTGGCATTATTTTGAACCCAGACCAAACAGCAGTCAGTCACCAGGCACAGTTCAGGAATTAAATTGAAACAGGTGCTATTCCCAGCAGATAGCTTGCAAGCCCTACGATTTGCTGAATATGAAGATTTAGTAGTATGGAGGTGGGCCATTCTGTGCTAATGAATCTCGGTGCCACAACCAGTCTGGGAATGCTTAATTTACTGGTGGATATATCACCACTGAGCCTGTCACTTTCCTGTAAGATGAACTCAATTACTGAAACATTTGCAGGAACTGCAATTAATGGGGAAAATACCAGCACATGACGCAAGACTTATTTCAGTAACTCAAAGATACTTATTCAGAGCAGGACTTGAATGTAGATCTACCATATTTAAGGCAGGATGCAGTTACTGAGTTCTTTCAAAGAGCTTCTCCCTCCCTCTGGAATTTTTGATGAAAAAACAAAAATTATACTAAGGTGGAATTAAATAAAATTAATTCATTTGTTCATAAACAGAACTTATTTTCTAGAGAATCCATAACTATAACCTCCACTCCCCTGACCAGGAAAAAAAGGATTTTTTCATTTAGTATCAGAAGTTGACAATATAGATAGCTGCATCTGAGTTTTTTAGACACATACTGGCTGGGATTCAACTTATTTTAGGCATCTTCCCTGGGTGAAACGAGTAATCTTCTAGAAGCTGCTATTTTTCACTCCAGTTATAGAGATTGTTTAGATGGTTAGTTCGTATGTATACATCTGCACTGTAGATGTCTAAAAAGCTAAGATGAATCCCCCAGTTCAGGTTTATTCCATGTTTACTATGCAACTTAAAAGTAATCGGGTTGTGAAAACCTGTCTGTGTAAAGCCTTGCTATACTCGTGTAAACTCCAGCCTGCTAGATACAGGTAACTTTACAAGTTGTTCTTTTATTACAAATTCATTATTTCAAAAATACGTTGTGTTGACAGCTAGAGGGATTGGGGTCCTACTTTCTTTTCACAGAATACATCTAGTGAAGATATGCTAAGAAGGATTTTTCTTCTGGACCCATACATGCTACTTCTAGGGATAATAAAATAGAAATTTTAAAGCATAGCTTCTACAAAGCTATGCTTTTATGCTACACAGTCAACAGAAATGAAATTCCAGTTATGGTAATGATTTTCATGATAAATATGAATATCACATGGGACGCAGACCATGACTGACTCATTTATCGCGACAGCCACAAGGCTTGTGGAAGGTAACACCTTTAAGTTCCTAACACCAGAACTGGATTGGCATTGGCAATCTCCACTGAAAAGGCCTGATACACCATTATTGATCCTAGCAGCTCTCAAAAGTAGTTTAAAGATATGATATGTGGATAAATAGGATTGATGTAATTCTCCCAGGCAGAATGTAATCAGTAAGGAGGAGACAGGGAATCTGGTATATGAAAAGATGTTATTTTAATAAGTAGCCCAGCAAAGAAGAACTATTGAATTACTGGCCTACAATAGTATGAATTGGAAGGTTATACTACAACGTCTCTACCAACTTTAGAAAACTTAATGTAAATGCCGAGTTAACTTCCCCACAGTTTACAACCTATAAAAAAAAAATTTTAAATGCATGTTGCCAACACTAAAGATTTTACAAATTGCAGTATGTTCAGCTCAAATTATTCCAATCAATGGAGCATTTTTCTTATGCACTGTCAAGATTCTACTGTAATTACAGTCCACATTGCATTTCTAGTGCTTTTTTCATGCCTATAAAATCAGACCCTTCCAATACTATCTCCTTGTGATTTCATAAACATTCATCATAGCTTTCTTTGATGTTGGCTGTCCCCAAAGACTTTAAGACTTGTGCTGTTCAATGCATCTGCCCAGTTGCACAGCTCAGTGGCACTGAAATTTATTGACATTTCTTTTTGCTCTTATGCAGCCCTGCTATGTAACATTTACTCTGTCAATTACATCCATTTTAGTATTCATAGTCAATTCTATCACTATGTGACTTTAATTGTATTTCACTAAATTAAAGAGGCATTATAAAGTTGTTACCCTTTGATTTTGTAGCTTTAATTTCATTTTTCTTTAATCTTTGGAGCACACTAGATTATCAATTAGCATAATAAAACAGTCACTGTGGAATTTAGTAACAATACTGGATATTCTGTGAAGTGAATCAGCCTGTTTAATGTTAGTAGTATGACAACAGCATGTGCACTAACTAATAAAGTAGCCAAATTTCTGCTTCATATTTCTATATACATGGATTAAAGGATTTTGAGATTTTTGGGGAGTTGTTTCCCATGAAATTGACTCCTTTTGAATTTTTTGTACATTCTGAAGTTGTTATAAATTTTAAAGATATTGAACTTCTGTGTTGATTCTCGGAAATTATCTGCTTTTTGCAGGGAGGGCAGTTCTACTGCTGCCTGTTATGCATTCCATGAACACATGGAGGAAAATTAAGTTGAAAACTATCTATTTCTTCTTTCTCGGTCTATCTGCTTAGAGAGTGGCAAGGCCAGCCGTGTGAAGTGACATGATTCTAAGCATCTACATATTTAATTTCTTAACCAAGAACGGATGTTTTTAGTGGATTTAACCTCCACAGTTACATGAAAGCCAAGAGGACGGGAGAAGGTCCGAGACTTATAGGTCCCTTTGTAGTACTCCAAATCTTTATTGTATCCAGTACTTTTTACTTAAAATGCAGATGCTTATCAAGCCACAAAAAATATATGTTTCAAAATACATTCTAGGAACAGCAGACAACTGGAAGAGATGCCAATAGTTACTCATACAATGTTTTAAATAACAAAAAAAGTCAATGTGGCTAGACACAAGAATTATGAATGTTAAGTCATTGCAATTACCTAATAATTTCTGAAACAGTCAAGGGGAGAAGTGAGACGGAAGGATACAAAGCAAAGGAGAAGTGTGGAAGGATATAAAGGAAAGGAAAAATGTAAAAGGAGGACCAAGAAAAAAATCGATCAGTCTACATATTTACCAAGCCAGCAGCAGTCTGCTTTTCTATCACAACAAAGAATAAAAGTTCATTGTTACAAGAGTATAACCTTTTCTGAGTCACTTTAAAAGATTTCTCAGGGAATTTTACCACAGCAGCTTCTAAAAAGCCTTCGAAAAACACAAAATAAAAGATCAGTCTCTCTTAATTATTCTTTATAATTTGTTTGAATTCAGGATTACTGGGCTACCTAACTTTCTCCTTTTCTCCTGCTCATTGTCACTTCTTGTCGGCAACAGAATTTTCTTGGAAGAGAAAAGTCTTGGTGAGCTGAGATCCAGTGATGCTACCTCCACTATCAGTCCTGCTGGCTCATTTCCCTGGTCATTACAGGTAAGTCATTGTCAAGGACCAGTGAAATTGGCCAGTGACACTGTGACACTGGCTGAAGGGTCAGCAGAGCTGTGCTTCCTTCCCCCAGGTTCACCCTATATATTATAGAAAGCAGAAGGCTGCCAGACAGAATGGAGTCTATTTTACGTGTGTGAAGGTGGGGGGAGAGAGAGATGTGAATGAGAGCTCCTCTTCCGAAACAGTTCTGTTAAAACATATCAGTTGTTTCCCTTCCTCTGGAAACACCAAAGCTGATCTTAAACATGCTGCATTCCAGACACCATGTGCTTTCTATTTGTATTCATTGCAGATGTGCACTAAAACTACTGCAAATAATTTAGGTAATTGGCAAACCACAGGGGCACTTACCCTGTTCACTGGCCTATTTTAGGCTGGCTCATCATCACCATTCTAATTGATGACAGGTCTCTAGTTTTTCACTTGCCAGGCTGTAAGACAAGGAATACTAATAAAGTATTCTGGCAGTGGGAATGTTGTAACTGTTCCCAGCCTTTTGCAAGCAATGAGCTCCCCCGCCCCTGCCCCTGCTGCTAATGCACAAGTGATGTGGTGAGGAACTCTTTCAATAAAAGAACACTGTATTTTCTCCATCTACTCAGCCCCTGCAATTATCCAATTCTAATATGACCATAGCTTTTTAAATGTAATGCTGTACCCTGCAACATGTTGTTATTAAAAAGTAATGCCATCAAAGTAGCTGACATCCACAATGAAATAAACTTTTCTTCCTTATATAAAGAACATTTCAGAAACTAAAATAAATTTCTGTTTCATTTTACTGTTTCTTGCCACCCTAGATGCCCAGCAGTGTATTTATTAATATGAAAATATACATATATGTCATCCACTGTGCTTTTTTTCTGCACAGACTCACCACAGAGGCCAATTCCTGGCCCAAATTATGTCACTATCTGACTGAAACACAGAGAACAGAGGGTGCTATTGAGTCCACTGTACTGTCCACTGCTTACTAGCAGAGGCAGAGAAATCACAGAGCTGCAACAAACAAAGGACTCTTGGACCCATAAAGTAATTGTTCCAGTACCTACATTTATGTTTGTGCTACCTGGTGGTGTAAATTCAGTAGAGTGTCTCTGCACTGCATGTACAGCATAGGAAGTGTTAAATGCCTCAAGGTCTTAAACATCAGATCTTAAATATCAAGATCTGAAACACCAAAACACCCACATCAATGCATGCTGAACAGAACCAGTGCTAGTCAATACTGAGCACTAAACACAAATCTATACAACACAAATGATTGCATGTCACCTCTTGTGGCTTGGCTCACGGCTTTAGTTAGGCTCAGAGTTCTCTCCTGAGAGAAGGCAGTGGAAAGAGATGGTGACAAACTTTAGTGTGAGAACTGGAAGGCTCTCACTTGTGGTTGTTTTCTAGTTGTGCCCTTCCTGATCCTGATGGATATCTCATCACCACATAATCTTCTGTGCTAATGCGTGCCTTTGTCACTACTCAGTAGAAGAGTCAAAGGAAATAAGATACTTCAAGTACTGAAGTCCTTTGCAAGATTGAACTTTAATGACTAATCCAAGATCAAATAATTAACCTGAGCCATGCAAATAATTGTATATGCATTTCCCTTTAGCTGCTGTTTTATCCACCCTGTATTTGAAGTACGGTCTCACCACCCATCTCAGGCCATAATTTGATGTATGACTTAAATCAACATAAGCTGCTCTGATGATGAAATAGGAAATCCTACCGTCTGCTTGTTCTTTTTTATTTCCTTTAGTCAGTGCAAAGATTGGAATGGCCATATGATCAGATGAGGGATCTGATCAAGGCTCACATGATTGGGAAAAAAAAAAAAGGCTCTGATATATCATAATGTAGGGGACTTAGAAAATTCACTCTAATCAAGACACAGGGGTACAAAGCTGGATAAATTTTTCTTCTAGAGGAGCATGGGAGCAAATCCTGAGGAAGGTATATTACCTTGCCTACAGAGTATATAATCTGTAATTATAGTTGGCAATATATTTTGCTGTGTTTGGAAGATGAAATTTATACTTTCTATTCCCTTCCTCTTGAAATAGGGTACTAATTGTATCAAGGTGTTGAGTGTGAAATTGGAAGACATGAGAGATCCAGGCTTGATCACAGTTCTTCTTGAATATTTTCATGTGTTAAGAATACTTTCTTCATGGTTAGACAAAATCAAATGTTTTCATCCCAAGTTATCTAAAACTTCAGTAAAAGACAGAGAAACCTTTGATAGAGTTCTTTATTTAAGACCATTAAAATAATTCTGAGCACTTTGGTCCTCTTAAGCATTTATCATGCCAGTGAGGTCTAATACATGGATTAAATTTGTCCTAAATCGGATATCTTACATGTAGAACTGCATTTCTGAAATTAAAGATACTTGTCAAATCCGCTTTCATAGTCAATGAAGAGAAGTAACTCATTCCATTCTAAAATAAATATTTTAAACAGTACAGCTTAAAACACCTCTTGAAAGCTCCTATTTCTTCCTACTGTCTGTAGAGGGAATTTAAATAGCTGACGTTGTCATCTGACAAGAGGTGTGATGAAGCCCACTTTCAAAGCCCTCATTTTAGGCGCTTCCTTTTGACTTACTCATCCAACTTGGCATACTAACTGCAGAGGGACAAGTGGTGTGTTGGGTTTGGTTTTGTCCTGTTTTGTCGTATAAGAACCTTTCAGGCAAAATAAAAGGTAACAGAAAGAAAGGCTCTATACTATTTTTGAAGAGTCTCTGTAATGCTCCTTGGATAGAACTATTCCTTGGTCAGGAGACCTGAGCTGAAAATCTCACCAACTTCTTTTCCTGCTGGATTCAATGTTGCTGTGATATTTCAACCAAGTGCTTGGTGGTGGTGGGGTTGAGTGATTCAGTTGTGGTATTGCTGTCATTCCACAATAGAAGCTATTAGCAGCCCGTTAAGGTCATTATCCTGCTTGAAGGATAATGAGACAGATGTCACATTTTATAAAGCAAGAATTGGGTTCCTTGGCTGAAACAGACTTCTAAATCTGATTTTAAAAAAATGTGAAAAAATGACTTCGGCCTCTACTGTTGCTTCTGTGTCTGATGTTCAACAGTGCTGCATTTAGTGCTATAATTCAGTACTGTAACCCAAAGACCACCCATGTGATAAAGAAATCCTCTGAACCATTTGGCCCTGAGCCTGTCAGCGATAATTGGTGCAGGAAAACGAAAGGAGTAAGTGTTCGTTGTAGTTAGCACTTTTCTAAATCAGGCCTGAAAAGAGAAAAGTACTAGTGAAAAGGGAGAGCATTGAAGGGAATGGTATTTTATTCATTAAAAATAAATGTCTGGAGTTTAAAACATGTCGACAGGCTAAAGCTGTGTTCTGTGAGGCACTAAGTGCCCTTGAATCCCTTTGAAGTTAGCGGTAGGTGAGGTAACTCAGGACTCCACAGGACTAAGCCCTGAGGATCCTCTTGATGGAAAGTCACAAAGAAGGATACCCATGGGTTTTGAGGTGAACTTTACTTCCATCCTACTCTTTCTGTCTCCTGCATCTAGATGTACCTAGATGTGTATGGTTAATTCATTAGAATGTATTACATGCATGCTAGAAGATTTAGTGTGCAGCTTGGAATAGTGTATTTCAGTTCAAATGAATGAAAGGAAATGGCTCATTTCTCAGAGATATACTCTTGTTATTCCATTGAAGAACAAGGGACACAATGCTTGTGCAGTTCAAGCTTTTTGCTATGTCTTGCCACACAATCTTGAATTTGGCAAACAACTACTGGAAATAGAAGGAAGGTGGAATTAGATCCTTGATGACCTAGTTATTTTTGAAAATATAAGTGATCTATAGAGATACTTCCCAAATAATGCTTTGCAACACTTCTTGCACACCATGGTAAGGAACTTCAGAACTCCTTTTTCAACTGCCTCACCCTATAATAAAAAAAATCTAGATCTCTCTCTGGTTAAGTGTTTAACCACTCTCATTGTAATTTCTTCTCCATGTATCAAGTACCCATTGCTTCTCATCCTTTCTCTTTCCTGCACTCTCCCATTATGTAACAGTAGAATAAAATGATACACACAGTTACAATAGATCACAGTGTTTCACAGAAGCTGTGCAACCTTGTTTGTGTACAAGTTTTGATTTGGTTAAACCCTGAAGTGTATCAGTACTTGAAGGGAAAACGAAAAATCCTTCCAGGACCAGGATCATCACCATATTCCCTGTGTGAAGATGAGACTCCACACCTACTCTGAGCAGTGCAGTCCAATGGCTGATGTTTGTGGGGCAGCTGGATTTATAGTAGTTGTCGCAGTTGTGCTTTGTCCTTTCAGATGACTGGGTGTTGAATCTCTGAGTGGAAACAGATGTGTATACCACTACTGCATAAACAAATTACATATGTATGTACATGGATAAACATGTACAAATATATATCATGTACATGCTGGATATGCATAGTTCTATACACACTGAAGGTAATAATCAGATTATATACAGTTAGGTCAGATAAGCTATTATACTGTATACTTAGTTTAGGCTTCATTTTTTTATTTATTTTTTATTTTGTTTTTAAACAATAGCATTAGTGACTGAGTCCCTTTGATTTCAATATTAATGAATACAGAGAGAAACAATTTTTTTTTCTTATGTGAACTCATTGTAAGCATATAGAAGACTAGATAAAACTATTTGAAGGATTCCCATGTTGTATGTGGAAATGATTGTCTAGTGCTAATCTGAGACTTGAATACATTTTATATTTAACCTCTTGTCAGATGGTTAGAGGTCCCATAGTTCCTTTAGTATCAAAACTCAAACTTCCTTTTAATGGCACTGATTTCCCCCATTCCCACTGAAATCAAAAGAAACAGAGAGCACTCATATTACAGTGAGCCCTTTGATGGTGATACTGGGTAGAACAGCACGATGTTTTTCGGAGAGCTTTCAAAGGTTAAGTATGTGCATTTCCACAGCTTACTACTGTATTTGTTCTAAAAGTTACTGCTCTTGGTAGATTGATTTCCCTTCTGAATAATATAATGTGGAGTTAAAAGAAATCCCACAAAAAATCTCTTTATTAAAGTCTAGACCAATAGGCACTGAAATCAGTAACTCCTTTCGAGTTAAATAAAGAGGTCAAAGTGCTGTACAGTCAGAATTCCTCACTGTAAGCCAGATACCCCCTCCTTTCCCTCCTTCCCCATTTTCTATGTGTTTTTCTATCAGCTGCCTGATCAAGTGATGGAGTGAAGGAAAGGTTGACCCTGATGCCAACTGAACAACACTTGGCTGGAGTCAGCTGGTTTGTAATATTTGTGAAAAAAGTTTGAAAGTGGAATTTTGAATAAGTCATCAAGATTGATCACCAAAATCAAATCTAGTTGATCATGAAAATTTAATAAAGACATTAAAAAGGGAAGAAAACAAACAAACAAAAAATCTCAAGTCTAATAAAATTAACTGAATAAGAGTCCAACAACTGAAACAGTATGAAAAAGTGTCATCACATTTAAAATTATTATCAGAAAAAACCACATTTTTGAGTAGCATATGTCATTTTCACTTAAAAAGTTAAATTAATCTGCAAATAACATCTGAGAAATACTAATGGTATAATATCAGATAATAAAGTCCCTAGTCATATGAGGTTTTCCTCAAGCTATTCTTCAACCAAAGCTGCTTAACAAAAGGATATAATGTGGATATTGCACTGAGGGGCAATTGTCCTGCTAAGTTAGACGACAGCAATATGAAATAAGAAAGAAAACCCTGAAATGGAAAATGTGGCAAAGAAAGGGAAAGTCTGTTTTCTTCCACGAGAAATGAAGCTCATTTATCTCTGCTGATAAGGGACAGGGGAAATGGAAGCAGGGCATGTATGAGTGAGTGCCTCTGTGGGTAAATACAACTATTTTGGTACTCTGCTTGTGACCATTTAATTTCAAATATTCTTACAAATTTAAAGCTGTGGTATATTAACACCTCAGTAATTAGCTTCTAAAGGAACAAAGAAAAGAGTTAAGGAACAAATTATTATTGTTAACTAGGTTCTCTGTTTTATCCTGGATGAGAAGTATAATGAAAATACATCAAATCTGCCCATGGTCTGCCTGTTAGTTCCATGATCTGCAGGTTTTTCTTCAGTCATGGACTGCTGCTCTTGAGAACACCCAAAGTATAACTTGGGTTTTATGTTGGATTTTTTTTTTTTTCTCTATTTATTTTGTTAGACAATTTTGTATCTAGGAGAGAGGCATCATCTTTCCAGGACATGATTGTTAGAGATCCAGTCCCTTTCTGACACCTGCACAACTGTCTGTCACTGAGCAGGTGAGCCCCAAGATGTGGTGGCAGAGAGGCTGCATGGACTCATACAGTATCCTGCTTGTCACACAAGACAAGCTCTGGTAGCTGCTGTGGTGGTGATGGCTTAACAGTCCGCAGAGTCATATGTGGTGCCACAAAGTAGTTGTGTTGGAAGTCATATTTTAAAATGTTACAACTCTTTTTTTTTTTTTGGGGGGAGCGGGGGTGTTTTATCATGGCAAAAGCTGTAAAACATGTTCATACAAAAGAACAAAATAATTTAAGGGAGATAATTCAGCAATCTCATTTCCTTCAACCCTGCAAAGATTTGAATGTTTTTGAATGTAATATTTGTCATGAACACTCCTGACCTGTTCTGTATCTGTACCTTCATCTAAAATAAATACTATAGTTACTACATCCATACTGTAAACTATGCAGAGAGAACATTTTGTGGTTTTAGGTAAAGATAGGTCTAATGATCATGAATACAATAAAACCACCAGATATTATGGCATGGAGAACAGTAGATTGCTTCATTTAATACATGGGGATATAGTTATAGAACTCTTTCATACTAACAAAGGTCCATAGCCACAGATTTTAAGTCTAATGGTGAATAAGATCTTAGGAGCTCTATATTTATGTTTAATAATCTAAGCCCTTGTATGGAAATATTAACATTTTGAAATTATCTGCTGGAACGTGATGTGCTGATATTTTCATAGTTGGATTCTTTTTACTCTGTCATTGTGTCCAGGACATATTACTTCCCCAATTCTTTTTCTTCCTTCTAGTCTAGAAGAATCACTTTTTGAAGACTTGTGTAGCTATTTTTCAGCAGAGTGCACACTTGATTATGGAGAATTTTGCAAGTTTGCAAAATGTGTCAGTAAAAAAAAATAGTCTTAGGGAATTATTATACAATTTTTTATAAATCATTGCAAGATATATTTTTCCCATATTAATTGGCAATTTCCAGTGCAAAAGAATTACTATAATTACTCTGGCCAGCAGAGGGAGAAAACAAAAAGGGAACCTTTCTTTGGATATCTTTTCTCTTCTGAAGAATCTTGTTTGACTCAATTGTCCTGCTCAGCTAAATCATTTGAATCATGCAAATTTTGTTCTATCTGAAGCTTAAAAGAAAAAAGTACTGCAGGAATAAACTTGTATCTCTTAACACAAGACATGGCGAGACGTCAGGACTAAAGAAAGGCACTTAGGAAAACAAACTAGAAAGAAATTACCTTTTCTCCAGGCAATCACTGGAGATTTTTATTAGGCAGCACTTTCTGCCAGCAAAGACACAGGTGCCAGACAGACCATTATTACAGTACAACACAGAACCATAATGTGTTTTGCTCTCAAATTGTCATGATCTGGATAACAATAAATAAATATTTGGTTAAACCTTCCTATCATAATCTTGCTGGCTACACTGACTAGGTTGAGCTGCCTCCTTCAAGGGAGGGAGGAGCATGAAGCCTACGCACAGCATGCAGGTGCTCAGGTAGTCCTTATAGATCTCCATTATGCACTTATGGAAATCTTCCCCTTGCCTCTTGCTACTGACTAAAATGTCTCAGGAGTTACTGAACACAGTAAGTATTGTTGCCTCCAAACTAGATAGAATGGGAACAGTATGGATGTTGGCTCTTCAGCACCAACTCATTAGCTCTAGGGATCCACTGAGTTGTATTGCATTCAATACTAACATAGATGTTGGTTACCACTATGTATAATATATATATGTTTCACAGAATCTTCTTCTGTCTTTTTCCCTGCTGCAATACAGCTGCAATAAAGAGGTAATTATAAAGTAAAATGAATAGACTATAATGGGAAGAACTTGGAAAGCACTCAACACAGTAGAACAAATGAGATTTTTGCAGTTTAGAGTCTTTAACAAGTCCATTGTCCTACCCTTAATAGGTTCCTAGAAAAACACCTTAAAGGTTATCAGTCTTCCACTAAAAGAAACCATGAGAGAGAAGACATGTGGTTCTGAATCTTATTCAGTATCAATTCTTTCACTTCACTGCTAGAGGAAATGCATTTTACTTCAGTAATTGCTGTGCCAATAATGAGGGATAGACATTAAGAGGGAGCTCGACACAACATGCTTTTTTGGCTGTTGGAGTGGAACAGAAAATAACACAGGACTGGTGAAACCATATAGAGGAAGAGGGGGGAGGGGCTCTCCTGCTGGAGCAGAATAGTAAATAATTTCACAAGGTGTATTCAGTCATGATCATCAGAGAATGGTTTTCTGGTGGAAGATGCAATTTGGACAGCACCTGGGTTCTTAATGGATTTCAGGAGCTTCGATGCTTCAATTTGGACTTGAGGTTAAGTGCAGGAGGAGAAGAAAATATCCTCTGCTATAATGCATTTTACACAAGATTAAATGTTAGCAAATGAAGAAGAAAATTCACATAAAACCTAAGGGAATTTAGACAAAACATATACCGGATTCTCCAAGAAGACAATGGAACTACTGCCAGGAATCCAGTAGATTCCAGATCCAAGTGAACTATACATGCACTAAATTAAACATCCACTAAACATAGACACATACAAAACTAGACTTGTGTAATACTAAATGTGACCCAAAGTACTGAAGCTAACTTAAGAAATCCTTACTTCTAACACATGAAAGTTAAAATAGCTTCATAATAACATGACAAGCAATATGTCCAAACAAGTTTACTCTGTAAGAGATGTGTGAATAAGAAATTATTCTATAATTTATTATTCATGAAGAACAGTAAATTATTCTAATCACATTTTCTGCATTATGAATATTCTAAAAAGTGGTGCTACAGGCAAATGAATGGCCATGGAAAGTGTGATCATTCATTCCAATCTTTTTTTTAATAAACTTTATTCAAATTAAAGGGAAAAAAATAATTATGAGGAAGAAAGTGTCTGAAGATTCTGTAAAATGACCATTTGCTTTAGAAGGACATCTCTTCAGAGCAAAATCCCATCTCCAGCATTATATTTTTAGAACAGATCCAGGGACAGTAACACCTGTCTTCAGAAAGTTGATGAAAATGCTTTCAGTTCCAGCACTAATTAATAAATACTTTTGAGCTCTCCATCTTACATAGTCATGGAGATTGCTTTAAGTAAATTAATACACCAGACCCCAGTAAAATACAGTGAATGTGCAAGCTTTATTTAATAAATGCAAAGATAGATCAACAGCTTGGCTCAGTGAAGCTAGGTGAAGCTTGACCTTTTGGATGCTAACAGACTGATTTTAATCTGAATTAGTATTTTAGTCATTTTATAAAACTGCAATGTGTTGAAGAATTTGTGTCTCAGGTATTTTAAAGGCATTCGTAAGTTATTTCACATGTGTTTACACTGGACAGATGCTTTTAAAACTACAGCTTTTATGGAACCTAATAATTGTTATTATTCCTTTTCTTCTAGACTACAGAAAACAGATCCTGTGCGGAACATCATTGCCTTCGGTAAAGAAAGAAGACCACAAGAAAGCTCCTTGAGGACTTCAATATTGTCATTCTAAAATACTGATAAGTGCTAAAATTGGTGTAATCAACTAGAAAACCTCTGGACACCTTTTTTGTCCTTATCTCCAGTACTATCATTAAGATTTACAGTACAAAATATTAGATGTAAACATGAATTCCTAACAACTTTTCAAGAAAGATATCTTGCTATTTTTATTTTATGAAGTTTAGTGACATCCAAAGCTTATGCCTGATTTACAAGTATTTTTCTTTTTACACTTTTATTATAGTTGTGTGTCCTTCTTCCTTTGCATCCTTACAAAGTTCTGAGTTCCAATTACAATAACCTACCTTAAAGGACAGCTTCTCGATGTTATTTTGCTGTGAGAATAACAACAGTACTGTCTGTGCAGAGAAGAAATGCTTAGCCTGCACTAAGCTCCACACTACCTTGATTAAACTACTACTATACCAGACCAGCTTTTTTAAAAATAGCTGAGACATGAAAGTTTATGACTGAAGCACAGACCCAGTCTTTGGGTGGTCAGTTAACATGGATTTCATTACAATCAAAACATGCTAAGCCTCTGATTAAATAAATAATCTTGTAAGTAGGATTTTCATGAAGGACGCAAAAACATAACAAGAATTATTTATGTCAACAACATATCATTTTTTTGTCTTCAATAAGATGATTTAACACACCTTGACATGAGTGTCTAATATAGGCAACATTCTCTGAGAAGGGTACCTACACGATTATGTTGAGCTAGAGGGAGATTCTGTATGGGACCAAGCTTAGGTGAGATGAATCACTCTGAATGGTTTTTGGAAATGGGAAGATCAGTGGCCTCTCTTTTTCGCTAGGCAAATAAATATTTGGGTGAAACCAGCAAGAAAATGGCATAAAAGAATGAAAGCTATAGCTACCGTGAGACATTATTTTCTTAAAAGAACCTGGGCTATGTGTTAAGAAGGTGGCCACTGCCTTTATTAATATTAATTTGTTTCTGTCATATTTTTCTTAAGAGCTATTTCTCTATCATGTGTATACAGAGAAAAAAGTAAGACTCAGGGTCAGGTCATGGCTTATTCAGCCCACAGGGAAGTGTACTGATACCCTTTTGGCCTGGCATGCCACAACCAACTGTATTTAGCAGAAAGGAGGCTCCACAGAGATGTATTTCCTCACTCGGGTGACCAGGGAGTCCAGGAGTGGGGAATATTCAAAGTCTGTTTCTACCTTTGGTATACTTTCTGACATAAAGTATGGCAGGGGGGGATACAGTGGTTTGGGTGCAGATTGAGGCTTCTTTGGAAAAGCTGGGTGATGAAGAGATAGTCAACACAACACAACTGCTCTGTAGGTTGAAAGCAGCAGTAATGAATGCCCTCCAGTATTTAGTTTGTCATTTCCCCCCCACCTTTCCTTTCTTATTAAGAAGGCAATTCATTTCACATTTCAGTGAAAGGAAAGACCCCTGCAGACAGCATGGAAGCTGGATCATGCTGCAACACAGTTAATGTTACAGGACAGCACAGTGTTGCCAGCAGAACTAATCCCAGCAGTGGTATATCAAATCACCCCATTTCCATTTAGCATTCATCAGTATCATACACAGGCAGATATGGATTTGATCCGTGGAATGGCATTTGCCTTTGATGTCCTTTATTTATTTATTTATTTTAAAAGTTCTGTTCCTCTATATCATGCATTCAGCACTAATAGGAAATTTCTTTTCAGGAATGAGTTCCATTCAGTTGCTGAGCATGTATCAGCTGCACTGCTGATGAGCAGTGTGATAGGGAAATTTTAGTTTTTTTTTTCCTCTGCATAAATTTTGTCCCTTTTTCTATGCTCTGTGTGGCTGTTCATTTTTGACATTTAGCAACTTAGTTACTGCAATTGTTCCAGAGGTTGCTTTGATATTTGCTCTTTTGTTGTGTTAATAGAACCACTAGTCTTTCTTACTTTGACCTTGCATTATTTTGTGAAGGCTTTCCGGCTCCACATTCTTCTGTATAGGCAGTCCTAATTTTCTTAAAGCTTTAATTACAGATTAGCCCTTCCCCCAGCACTGAAAATGAATTTGTTTAGCCTGTTTTATGACATTTACCAGAGACAAAGCTAACTTTCTATTTTTTTTTTTTTTCTGGTCATGTAATTGGTCATTATTTGAGTTAGCTTGCCATTCTGTTTCAGTCATGCACCCTGGAACAAAGTGAGATATTTATTTTTTCCACATATTCAGTCTCACTGCTTCTGTGTTGATATTGTGGTTAGACACTGCTAGATGTGGCCCAGTCAGAACTTTGAGCTTTTCTTCCAGTTTCCACAGCATAATAATCTATTTTGGCATACAGTCAATTTTTCTTTTTTTTTTTTTAAATGAAGTGTTTTCTGCCAGCAATATAATTTTAGCTGCTACTGGATATACTGAATATGCTTTTACCCCTATAGGAAAACTTAAAGTTTGGAATAGGAAACATTCAAACACTACCGTGAGTTTGGAAATAATGTTTCAGAGGAGAACATGGACAGACTTGAGAATATGAACATTTATGGGGCATTTTTAGAGCTCCTTTTGCATCGAAGTCACTTTCATCAATAACCACATTACTGCCTCAGTGACCTAACACTTCTCAACTCTTAACCGTAATCTGACTGAACTTCATGGTGTGTTTCAGGCATTATTTATAGCTGAATCCTATATGATTTTCTTCTCTTCCTGTCATGGAGTGTCATGAAGGCATACCAAAAATCAGGTCAGACAGGTAATGAACTCAAAGCAAGTTTATTCTAACCAAAATTATTCAGCAGAAAACCAAATAGAGACAGAGTTTATTCAAAATCTTTAAACACTTTGAAAACATTTTAAATCACAGGTTCAGGATACTGGTTGGGGTTCAATCACTGCATGGTCAACACACGTTTAGGGGATCCCCGAAATTTGGAATGATGATTCAAAATGCACACTCACTCATAAGACAAGGACTCTCAAGGGTAACCCAGAATGTACAATCACTCACCAGTAAGGCAAGGGTACTCAATCCTCAAGGAAGTTGCCTTGGGCAGCATCTCAACCCAAGGGGAGAGTCCTTGACTCCAGACTTATTGCTCCAAGGAGGACCAACTCAAAATGGGGTCTCCTGCAGGGGCCCATTTATACCCTAGTCAAATCTGATCTTTGGTCATATATGGTCAGCAGTCTAGAAACTCCTTTCGACTGAGACATTTAACTGTCTAAAGGTCGTGTCTGTTGACTAAGTGGCATGTACCTGACCATAGTGGTCCACTGATATAGAAGTCTCTGGTGTTTTCAAGGTGAGGGAGAGGGTACCTGCTACATTTCCATGAATGCTTTATCTTTAAATGTCTTCCTACTCTTGCTAATACAATTTTGGATGGAGTAGGGAAGATCCCTTACAGTATAATGGTTTTGTCTCAGTTTAAGTTTAGAGATGGTAGACAGATTAAGTTACATTACCAATGCAGGTTTTTCTTTTCTCAGCTTTCTGTTAGCATTATGTATTAGAAGCAGATAGTCTTATTGTTTACATAAGATTAAAATTATTTCTGAATTTTGCCAGATTACTGATCTTGTAGCAAGTCGTTTCAAAATCTACAAGTGTCATACAAGAATATAATTCTCTTAATCACATTTGAATTTCAACTTTATTAATTCAGTGTTCCTCTTCAACTTTCATATAAAATATCACACTTGGAAGTCTTGTGAAATAGAATTTTAGGAAAGGAAAACAGTATTTTCATATGCACACATGTATGTACAAATGTATGTTTCAGTCAAATTTTTTTGTGTTTCAGGCTTCCTGCATCAATGAAGGAGTCTGAAACATTCCTTCCTGGGATTGTAAAGTCTTCTTCCTGTCAAATCATATAGCATATTTATAATTTAAAATATAACTATTTGGGATTTTTTACTTGTTATGTGTCTGCTTTCTTAAATAGACCCATTTTTTTTGGTGAGAGATTAAAAATTAAAAAACTGCACTTTCCCTCCCCTTTTTTTTGAATTTCTAATCTGTTCATTCTTGTCTGCTTTTAAAACAATAACAAACAAAAATCAACCTCATAAGGAAATTAATATGCTACCTTAAGAAAAAGAAAGAAAAATACTGTTGTAAAACAGAATTCACTAGCATTTATAGAGATCTTACTCAAACATCTATCTATCTATCTATCTATCTATCTATCTATCTATCTATCTATCTATCTATAAAACCAACAACAACAACAAGAAAAAAAAAGAGAAAAGAGCTTATTTTGTTATGGAAATATTTATCATGTTTGCATTTCTTATGGCTAAAACAATATCTTAAGATATATGAAATGAAGCCAACAAAATAAAAGTAAATTTTTATTTTTTTACAAAGTTGATGTTAGCTCAGTCCACAAAAGAACTATGTTTCCAAGATGAGCTATGTCGCTGGCATAGAGGTTTGCTATTATAATTCTATTGACATGACTATAATTACAATTCCTTTTGATTGCATGCAGGTCCCCAGAAGAAAATAAATATGTGCTGTCTTCTTATGTTCAAAAGTCAAATTTCACAGCTGATATCCATAAATCAGTGCACTATCTCTCAATGCAGCAATGAACTAGCATTTTGCCTCAATCTATTTCAGGCCTTGGCCTTAATGAACAGTTAATAACTGAAAAGAAAAACAGAAGAAAAGCCAAAATGTTAGTCCATTGGGGATTAAAATCCTCAGAAATATTTTCCTTTTTTAATTTTCACTGGGTATATCCCTCAAATTCCATGTTGAATCTTAAGCTTTTTCTTGACATTACCTTGCAAAAATATTATTTAGGAAGAATAAACTTTTCCATTTCTAAACCTCAGCTCTGATCTTTCTGAAGTCCCTAAGAAAGTAGGGGTAGTTTTATTTTGTTATCATTTTTGAAGTCATATAAAATAAAAAAAAAATAAATTGTTTTTCCTCTGTAACACTGGTGCATATCATAAACTCTCATTACATTTTGAAATGTACATAAAAAACAATTGTAAGTAATGTGCATCATTATGATATGGATGAAAAATGTCAAGAAAAAATCTGAGTGCTAACTTTCAGCTCCGAATGACTTTTTTGTTTGTTCATTTTTTCTGAAGCCTTGGGAGTTAAGCACACATTGCAATATTGGATACATCTTTCAGAGAATAGTATTATTTTTTTTGGCATTTGCACCTCCTGGGAATGAAATCATGAGTTTAAGCCATATTAGTGCTAGAGTCTGCACAAAAAATATATATATTTTAAACATTATTTTTTTATGAATTAAACAAGCTATAAATGTTTGAACATTCTCTGAGGACATATTTATAAGATTTGTAAGCAATTAGTAGCATATACAGAAATAACAAAGTGTCATGGATAAGTTAAGTGACATTCCTCCATATATAATTTGGACCCAATGAAATGAGTATTATCTGCCATGGAATAGTTCTATTAAAGACTTTCAAATGGGTTAGATTTGAATGCATTAAGGATAGTTTATTACATCATTAGGCATTACCAGCAATGTCTGTGTGGAGTATAGATTGCTCAAGAATTCTTTATGATTACAAAGACGTGTTTCTTCTTGTTTTCTTTGGCTTCATAGTTTTCTATTTCATCAGCATGACATAAAATATAAAACTATGGGGAACTAAAGGGATGGCAGTTAGAAGACAATTGAGATTTTTCTCTAGTCAGTTCTTTAAAAGCAAATGCAATGTTCTTCTAGAGTAAACATTTAAGGTGTTTCAGGACTGAAACACCTTAAACATTTCAGTCATGTTTTCATATCTGAAAATCTACTTTCCATGTGGAATTTACTATGTACTCCTGGTAATTCTATCGAATGGAGTAAAACCTGGCCTGTAGATGAGAAAGACCAAATGGATTCATATATTTTTCATCTATTGGTCAATGATTCTTAAAAATATAAGAGAAAAATATTTTGAAAACACATTGAAGTACACATATTGCAAGCACATGCAAAACTTCAGTTTCATTCTATACCAAAGGTATATCCTGTCCCTGCTCATCTTTCCCACTTGACCTGTTTAGTTTATTCCACAGAAAGCCA
The DNA here is from genome assembly GCF_037038585.1 of Patagioenas fasciata. NCBI lineage: Eukaryota > Metazoa > Chordata > Aves > Columbiformes > Columbidae > Patagioenas > Patagioenas fasciata. The sequence goes on along the minus strand of NC_092522.1, from coordinate 86,339,641 downwards.
TATCTTGAATTCACCCATGTCATCTATACATCATCCATCTTTCAGTTTCCATTCATTAATTCAACTTAGGAACAAATCACACTTTTATTGACATTATATCTTGGGCAAAAGAAAAGAAAAAAATAAGAAAAGGCAAATAATTTGCCTGGTCAGTTGCTTACACAGTTGTAAGACCTTTCTCTCTAACCTCTGCTGTTGTCAGTAAGAACATTATCACTTTAAAAATTGGATTGATACTTTTATCCTTAGTTCATACAAGAGAAATAATATTGATGATATTGGAATACATTCAGATTAGACTTCACATCTTTGTCTCTCTTGAAGCATCTATGCTGGGTCTGAAGCATGGTCTGCAGGACTGGCTGGCATAGGACACCAGTGCCCCTAATGTGACCAGGTTATTGGCAACTGTCCACATAGCAGCACTAGACTATTTTTCTGGCTAGAAAAGCGTTCTTTAAAAACAATTCAGTGCAGAAAAGATATAGACCTTTTGTTCACCTCAGCTTACTATTTAAAATGTGAAGGTGAGTTAAAACCACAGTGCTGGAGTTAGATGTCAGAAAAAATTCAAAACACTGATCTAGGTTTGAATTGACTTAAGTGGACTACTAATGCTCTTATGACCCAGGTCATTGCATTAGGGCCTATGCCTGACAAAACTGAGCAAAATCTGCCAAGGTGGCACAACTGAAGCTTGCAGTGGGAAAATGTTCAAAGCATTTTTTCAAGTTTGTTTGTTTGTTTGTTTGTTTTTTTCTTTTTTTTTTTTTCTTTTTTAAGAGTTTGTGGAGCTCTCTGGCTCTTTCTTCTGTCAGAGGAGAATTTGAAGAAAAAAAGCTCTTCACAGCCTCCTTGATAGGTTGTTGAATCTTTTCAAATGTAAGAAAAAAAATGTTGTGGGAAGCAAAACCCAGGAAAGCTTGGTGAGCTTAGCTGGAGCTTTAAAGAGATTATACCCGAAGTTCACAGGCAGACTTAAAGAAATTTGAACTTGACTGTTATCTTGAAAAGATTTCGAAGGCAGGGATCATCAACACCACCACAGCTCTCATCTCTGGCAAACAATTTCAAGCAGCTTTAGGTATCAGATAGTATAGCCTGGGGACTCAAGAAAGAATTTTCAGGGCTGCTGTGTTTTTATAGGTTTCTGATTTGGAAGCAAAGTTTACCATTGCTACATCTGGAGAAAGAAAAATAGTAGGTAGATACTGAAGATGTGTAAGGTGGTCATTCTCTCAGTGTTGTCCCTATTACTTTCAGTTCCAGCAAAAGTAAATCTGAGATGATTAAATTTTTTTTTAGAGCCAAGAAAAGCATTAGGGGGTCCCTGTGGTTGGAAACGGCACTACAGGAAACTTTCATCCCTCTGTCAGGGATGGTATATTGCCTGCTCAGAAGGCAGGCTTTATTGGCACCTCATAGTGGTTTGATGACTACATGAAATAAATTCTTGGATTCATTTCAGCTTGTTCAAAGGAAAAAAAAAAAACAACAGTACAACCATAGCACCTTTGTTGACAGTCTTATTATATGTGTCAAGGACTGACTGAATATAGTACCTGAAGTGATCTCTTAACATTTGTTGAGTATTTGCTTTGCAGGTACAAGTAACTGGACAAAGTTCCCTTCCAGGGACTGGTAGAAAGAAAGTGCTAATATTACTTGCTAAACAAGCTTTTTTTGAACTCCCTTGTGTTTTGGATAATGAGAGATGAGGTTCATGGTCTTGATTCACAGAAAGAGCGAATAATGTATGAAATAATTATACCTGCCCACTGCAATGGTATGCACTACCATAAGCTGCCAGACTGGCAATGTAGCAGACACAGCTGTCATCTATATAACATTAAATTCTTCCAGACCAGCAGTCTATTGCTAATGTTATATAGGTATTTTAAATCAGTTAGGCAAGTCAGAAGTCAGCACAGCAGTGAAGAGCAATTAGATAGTGTTTTTTTAGGGTTTTGTTTGTTTGTTTTTTGTTTTTCCATGTTGCCTGCAACAAAGTCAGTGTTTCAAGTGACACTTCCCAACTATTTGAGAGCCAGAAGCTTATTAGCTTCGGTTTGATCAAATTCACTTGTAAGTGACAACTTCTGCTTAAATATCTTGGAGAATAGTAACAAGACAGAAATTGCATGGCAGCACTGAGGAACATATACAAAGTCAGGAAAATATGAGTTTTCATAACTTTATTCTATTACACCAAAAAAATCTGGCTGTAAAATTCAGTAATTTTAAGGAAAGAAGATAATATCAATATCTAGTACACCTATATGGTTTATTTAAGGTATTCCACCAAATTGATCATTTTCCTTTCTTTATGTGTGTTCTGTTGTGGTCAGAAGCTAGTCCTAGCAGCCATACTGAGGAGTGGATTTAGTAGCAGCATTCGCTATAGATGTAAAGAAATTGACATGTTTATTTTAGGAAACAGGGAAGGCTACATAAGCTCTAACAATAAAGATTTGTACAGATACTTTGTCTGCCTTTTGTTGTGTGATGCTTTTCAGGATTTCATCTTCTTCAGAACCCAGAAAAATAAATGTTTAGACTTGTGTTTTGCATTATTAACCTACCTTAATCATTAAAAACTAAGCTCCAGAAAATATCATAGGTATACATAATCTATGATGAAGAAGAATGTTGAAACAGGAGGCTTTCCATGCTTGTCTTAGCATTTATATAGTTTATTCATCATTAAAATCAATGCATAATCATAACTGGATATATGAGCGAGCTGTCAGACACAGTGACAAATCCAAGGAGGCAAGTCATTTACCTGAGCCTGTACATTTGTCTAAGGAATAACAGGCTATGGTGGTAGCGTTTCCAACTGATAATTTTCAGTTCATTTTTCAAGTGCAGATTTGAATAAAGAAAACACCTTTGAACGTTTGATACAAGGACAAAATATGTAACTAATAAAATATCTTATCTCACAGTGCTGAGAAGTTGATACGTACATGACAATGTAGCTGCTTGCACCTGTAGTTTTCTTACCTGTATTAGTGTATTTGAATGTCCATAGCAACACGTGATTCAGAAGTCTTTCAGGTAACTGGGTATGAAACAGATGAATCAGTGGTCTCTCCATGGCAATAAGTCTGAGTTGCAGTGTATTAGATTTATAGAACAAACAGATCCATGTCTTAGTCTTTATCCTACAGAAGTTAACTGTGACTTAATCCTGTTTCTATTGCAGCCTCTGGAAAGCTCTCAGACTCTGACCCTCTACTGAGAGTCTTTTTCACAAGGTGACAGGAGAAAGCTTCCAGATAAGAACAGAAGCAGGATCTGAACAACTGCAGTGCTACAGAAGCAAGCTTTCAGATGTTTCACATTAATTTGGATGAGGAAGATACTTAGTACTTGCTTTTCAGGTTCTTAAAAGAGCAAGTGGCTGTATAAAACTTACTTTGGGGAAAATACTCCCGTGAATTACCTATAAATAAATCTCAGACACTGGGAGTCAAGTTTATTTTAATTCTTGTTGGACATCAGCTTTCAGCTTGGAAGAATTTTGTCACAGTCAGAAAGGCACCAGAATTGGGTCAGATCAAATGGAGACTTTGGCACTTTGTTGTTGTATAGCAACCCACACACAACATGTTTTTTCTCTAGATCATGGAAAGATCAGTTAACTAGACTTGTCAACAGCTGTACCATGTTTGAGTGACTTTTTGTGGTTGGCTGACACTGGGCAGCAGCTAATCACCCACACAGCTCCTTTCTCAGTCTCTCTTCTTGCATGAGGATGAGGGAGAGAACAGGAAAAGCAAAAGCAAGAAAAATGGTGGGTAAAGATAAAGACAGTTTAATAAGTGAAAGGGAAAAAAAAAGGCAAACACAACATGAAAACATGCAAAGGCAATTGTTACCTTCCACAAGCAGACTGGTGCCCACCCAGCATTCAAGGAACTACTCCCATTTCCAATTTTTAGCAATGAGAATGTTATTTGATAGGGTATATCCCTTTGGCCAATTTAGGTCAGCTGTCCTAGTTGCATCTTCTACTAACTTCTTTCCTATTTGCTGGCGCAGCAGAATGGAAAAAGCTTTAATGTTGTGAAAGCACTGTTCCACAATAGTCAAAACATTGGTGTATTATCAACACTGTTTCAGCCACAAATCCAAAACTTAGCACCATACAGGTTGCTATGAAGAATATTAACCCTATTTGAGCCCAACCCTATACAGGTAATTCCAAGACAGAGATACACCATTGACCCTGATAATGGAAAAGATGATGAACCATTTGAAACAGGATAACTATGACAACATGGCAACAGGGACTGAGACTTGCAAGTAGACATGTGTGCTAAAAACATAGCAACAGAAAGCATTTTGTCAGGTTATTATCTATGGAAGGACTCAGTCTGTGGCTCATTTAATCTGGAGCTGGAAAGAACATGACAAAAGGAAATGAACTCATCTCTCTTGCTAATGTCTGTGAAACCAAGTGGACAAATAGTAAATACACCTTAAAGTTTCGATATTTGACTGGGTTTACTAGACACCAAAGTGCTTATTTGAAGATAGTTTAGCCAGTCACAGGAAATGCTGAAGACAGAGATAATAGTAAACCAATTTGTTGCATATTTTTTACTCCTGCCACAAGCTGTGTAATTATTTGAAACACCTATTTAGAACTCCTACATCAAGTCTAGGCCTTTGAATTCAACCGTCATAGAACTATGTGTGCATTGTAATTATATGTACAGAGTGGAGAAAGAGGATGAATGAATGTTTCTGAATGATGTTAGGAAACGGATAACTGTGCTCGTTTTGTTGGCTAAGGGGAACATCTGGAAGAGATGGAAACTAATGACATTTATACATAAAGATTACTTAATGAATCAGTGCTTCAAGGCATGCTATTTCCTCATGGGTATTGAATGTCCTCTTCTCTAATATAACAGGGTTTTGAAAAACATTGCAAAAGCAATGTAGAAGCACTTGCCTCTGTTCTCTAGAGAGAGGGAAGGAGTCTTAATGGTTGTGACATAAAGATGTTCAGCATGATTATGAAATTTATTGTGCCCAATGACATATTAAGTGGCAAAAAACAGACTGATGTGCTTCTTCAGAAAGTCACTTCGCCCAGCCATCTGAATAGCTGAATTTTCTCTCTCCTTCGTGTATCATGGTTCAAGGTAGAAACAGTAAATAGTTCTCCTTAGCTTTCATAAGATTCCTAGATGTCTATTGGAGTCAGCAGTGACTGTCTATTATATAAATATGTTTATGTTCAGCTGGCTAATTTATTTGCCCCAGAATATACTTTTATGGTTAATTATGTACATGGACAACCCAGGAAGCAATTTAAAAAGAGAAGTCAAATGTGTTTCAAATGCGTGTCCCTTAGAAGATCTGTGTGTACCACCAGAGAATCACATCTTGGCGTTTGGACAGTGTATACAGATAAACAGATAGTATTAGCTGGTATTCTTTTTAGGAGTGGCGCTGAGCTTCATTACTTTCAGAAGAGTGAAGAGACAATTATGCCTCAGCAGTCACAGTCTTCCGTAAAGATTTTTGTTTCATGCAGAAAGCACAGTCTTAGTACAAGAATGCGCACATCTTACAAAACTCAAAAATTTCCAAATCACAGTGTTTGTGAGACCCAGGGTGAAACACTCTCTGGAATATTCTTTATCTCCTAATTATATAGAGAGGCTAGATAGTGCCTTTATTTAGGCATCTCTTTCCAGATGAATGAAGCTGGGCAAAACTAATCCAGTGTCTAACATATTCTAGTATGGTTTGAAGGAGATCTTTCTCACATTATTTTCATCTTTTTGTTCTTGAGATGACAGATACTGTAGGAAGCCATGATTCTTAAATAGAGGCATGCTGAGAGGGTAGGAATTTCTTATATGCTCTTCTTATAATATTACTTATTCTGAATTTGCGAGCTGTGTGTAGCAAAAAGCTGCTTCTTTTATTTATTTTTTTCCCCCTACTTTTCCTCATAAACAACTAAACCTTCTAAATGAGTGTTTTAAAGAAGTCCAAGTGAGATTAGACAAAGCTGGTCAAAAAACAAATTCAAATTATGTCAGGTCCAAAGCAGTACATAAAGATGTATCATTTGGCAGAGTGAGACACCCTGGGGACTGAGTACTGGTTAGTGATGTAGATTATTAAGGTTTTGCTTGCTGCTGTGCTGGCCCAGATTGATTAAATAAGGGTTTGAAACTGATCCTCTATTAGCTTAGCTGAGTTTCCCAGCCAGCCACATGCCGATGCATACTTGCTTTTCTGTACCAAGAAAGAAAATCAGGTCTCAGACTGAGAACAAACCTGCTGACACATCTATTCTTTACCTTGAAACACTTACATGAGTGCTTTTTAAAAACAAATGCTGATTCTGCAACAGAACTATCATCTTAAGGATGGTCTTTTAGAAAGGTCACCTCAGAGCCTGTCTGTGTTATCACATTACTGACTAAGGAGTATGAGAAGGCTATTTCTCCTTTTTCCTTGAATAACTGAAGACCCTGGGAAATTTTGCAGTTAAATTTCCTCTCCTAAATCAGATAATAATGTTTTGAAATGCTAGGATTACTTGTGGAACAGCAATTCTGTAGATGAGCAAGCTGCTAGAAGCGCTGTGTTAAGAGGATTTTGCAAGACTGGATGCAGCAATACAGTAGGTCAAAAGGGAAGGATGTTCTCACTATACAGATTCTGGAATACTGCAGTAACTTCAGTAAAATTACATGTATCAAAGACATTTGTGAAAAGAAGGAAGTGGAATATAATGCATTATTGCCTTCAGAAGCAATATTCAATTTCAGGGTAAGGTTAAGAATCAGGTGTTCCATTTGCCAACTGCAGTGACAGATTAAAACAAAAAAGAAAACCTTGCATCTACCACTGATCTATAAAATATATTTTTAGCTATAAAATGAAAAATTTTACCAGTAATTTTTGCTGTTCATAACCTGTATTTAACATTTCCTCAGAAAACAGGTTTTAGAAGGATTCAAAGTTCTCCTAAGATCTACTCATTCTTACTTTTGCAGAACTTATTGGCTTCTTTTCCCTATGCAGTACATCTTGAGGCTCACTGGTTTTGTTCTCTTCCCTCCTCTATCAGTTGACCTTTTCTCAGCTATTTAATCCTGTAGGAGCACACTTCGGCCATGTCAGCTTTGTCTTCTCTTTCTCTGTCAGAAACACTTCAGTAGACTATAGATATATCATCATTTGGCATATTATGTACCTAAGAGGTTTTATCTATGTATTGGGTTGTAAAGTCCTCCATAAAGAGACAACTTATACGCAGCATCAGCTCCATGCTAGCTGCATGCAGTCAGCATGATACATGCAAAATGCAACCAGGTCTTTAAAAGTAACTACTAAATTTTAAGCATTCAAATTAACACATAATTAATAGAGTTGAGAAGCAGAGGATGCTGAGCATCACCATTAAAAAGTATCAGCCTGAAAACTACTGGAGCTAATGTTGATCACAGTGATAACTTGCTGGAGTTCTGACCATTCTTGCACTTATTCTACACTGACATTGGGGGATATTTGTCATAAATAGATGAATCTCCAAGGACTTCGGTTTTCTGACAAACTCAGAACCGAATCTCAGATATCAGTAGAGCCCACAGCGTAAACAACCTTTTATCGCACTGGTCATCCAAATATCATTTCAGTATACTCTTAGGTTTACGTTTCTTGTCTAAAAATAACATTGATACCTATGTTCTCAGGTTTCTTACCTGCAGGTAATTTATCTTATGTTGCAGTGGTTTTGCTCTAATCTAATGTCCAAAGAGTTAAAGAGGCAAAAGCATTCACTTTTTTATTCTGGGAGAGGCTTTGCTGACTTTTGCTTTAAAAGTCTGTGAAGAATAAGTGAAAGCGAAAGAATGTATTTTTTGCAGCATGTATCAATCTTCTAGTAGTCTTTGATCTTTTTAAGGGTATTCATGGTCTAAAGGACTACCTCACTTTTACAGAAATAACTGAAACCTGGATCTGAAATAATTGACACCGAAGGGAAAACGTATTAAATGTAGCAATCTCTATTCGCCACCTATTTTTTCCCCAGTGCTGACTTTAGAGGTAAACTAATCATTTTTTTTTTTTTTTGAAAAGCAGTGATTTAGTGATAGTAAAGACACTATATTATGAAAGCAGACATGCACACACTATTCACAAGGAGGATACCTAATGAAGATTTAAGGAAAAATATCTTTGTCAGTAAAACTAGTTGTCTTATGCATTTTTTCTTATTTACTTAGAAGATTTTTCTTTCTTAGTTTAAAGCCGTAAGTGAAAAACAAAGGAACCAAACCAAACCAAACCAAAACAAAACTCAACAAGACCAAGCCAGTAATATACTTCATGCTTAAATAAGGCTTCAGAAAGTCTGCAAGAGACGTATTTACCTCTTAAAAATTTGCCTTTTGCAAAACTAGCTGAGAATTTGTGACAACACCATTTCTCCCTTACCAACCTGGGATGAACTCTTGATTAATACAGCCAGTAAGGAAAAAGAAATGTGGAGGACCAGCCTCTACTGGTTTACGTGAGTAGATTTTATAACAGAAGAGGGTTTGTTGGGGTCTATTGTTATAAGCTCTGTTAAATTTCATGGGCCAGATCACATCCTCCTATGAAAAAAATTTCAAAAAAAAAGGCAGTGTGATGCCCAAAGTTAATCAGAATAGTACGGCACACAGTTCTTTGCAAGAGGTATAGATACTAAACGGGGCAGATGTCCATAATTTCCCTGCCTGAGAACAACTTCTGAACAAATGGGGGACCATAAGGTATCACAGAGCCCCTGTGGATTAGTGGGACTGACAGAGGCACCCAAGCTGGGACTGAAGGTTTCCTCGCTGCTCTGTCAGCTTTGGTGGTGAAAATTCTCCCTTGTGGGCTCACTCTTTTCATAACAAGAACATAAAGACACTGTCTAGAAAGGAATGACATGATAAAGCATTGAGTAACATCAATGGTATGTCAGAATTTATTTTGAAATGAATACTAATATCATCACTGTTGCTCTCCAAAAAGGATTTCTTCATAGGTGTGCCAGAGGGTACTGAGGTCCTGGGCAAATTATTTTCAGCTTTTCCACTTTTTGTGCTCATCCATACTTACTCGAGATCAAGACCATTTAGGTGGCAGAAAGCTGCCATGTAAAAACAGAAATTCAAAGCCTTTTACCTAAAACTAATGACAGAAAATTGAAAATGGGATAGCATGTAATCAAATCATATCCAATTTAGAAAGTAATATGCATGCGTTTATTCACAGCTAATGCCTAAATTTCCCTCCTCTAAAAGAGAAGTAGTAGCCCCTAATATTAACATTTAACATAGTAGTTCGTAATTCAATTGGAATCTTGCTTCCATTTTTTGTAGGATATTCTTTATCCTTATTGTACCTTGGCCACTGCAACCAAGAACAGCCTGTTAATGATGCCAGAAAATAGGTGATTGGCCCAGTCCTCTTCAGAAGGAGTTTTGTGTTAAGCCAGGCTAATCTGATCATCCATTGCATTTTTTTAAAATTCATGTATATCTCATTCATGGATTGAAACAAAAATAATATTTGCAATTAAAACAAATATCAGAGGTAAAAATTCAGGTAACAGTTGTTGGAATGAGTGTCTCCAGGAGCCATTTGCTTCTGATTGACATCTCCATATTACAAAACCTGTGAGATTCAAAACATCCACAGATTTACACATTGAGTCTTTTTCTTTTCACTGATGTAAACAATGTTAAAGCTGTCTTAGTAGTTAGAGATATGACGCTGGTCTTATTGCAACTCTACTGAGATGCTACAGAAAAGAAGAAAAATGAGTAAAGTTCAAGGCAAGTTTTGAGAGATCTCCAAAGAAAAAAAGTGATTATAACTTCTCCTTTTTCAAGGGGTCAGTTGTTCATTGAGGCAGTCTCTGAGGGTGACATTACATTATTATACCAATTTGTCACCTAAATTAAAGCCATTTAGCCTGTTATTTAGTGTGCAGTTGCAGAACTGATGTGTTTTATTTTATTTTTAATGTGTTTCTTTACAGATGGGAAAAAGAAAACTCTATATGGAGGTAAAAATCACATCAGAACCCTCTAAAGATGTTCCTCATGATAGAAACTGTCTCTGGCAAGAGGAACAATAACTTGAACAGATCAAAGTGCTCTCATTTGTTACATATATCTTACTTGTTGGCTAAAAATACAGCAGTGCAGGGATATGTCTTTACACAGTCATCTTGTTTTCTTTACGTCTGTCCTGTTTTTTTTTTTTCTGATAACATGCTTTCCCTAAAACAGGTATAACTTCATTTGCGTATCCACAGGAGATACTTTATCTGCCATTACCATGGATAGTGTCTTCTTAATTATGAAATAACTTTATTTCTATTTATACATTAATACCAATATTATTTTACATGTTTACAAATTTAACTTCTTATGTTTAAAATGTTTGTCCAGTCTACCAGGAATGAGAAACAATACCGACAAGATAGATGACCATGTGGTAAATACCTACTGGAGAAAGGCAAGAGTTTTGTAAAATTCTATAAAATGAAATCCAAACAGTTCTACTCCCATTTAAATCTAATTAGAAGCATATTCAGAATTTCTTGAAACTATGGTCTAATTGTTATTCCTTTCTTACTTTATGATCCAGAGTGTTTTAAAACACACTGTGTTAGCCAGAGGCAGTATTCCTGTCATTATGATGAAATGGTGTCTTAGCTGCTCAGTTCTCCAAATGTATCAATATTTTTGATACATACGATATATTAATACTATACAAATCTATTTACCTGAAAGACTGTCCACTCCTGAATTTTCTCCCTATTTCTATATTAAGTTTTTATTTTGAGAGTAGTTGACCTTCTAAAAACCATGCTCTTTTCATATATTTTTGATCCCTTTTTAGTTTTGTTTAATACTACAGTATCATTTTTCATTGCTTCTTATTTTTTCTTCAATCTCTTAGCTTTTGATCACTTTTCTAAGTTGCACTTCAGTTCTTAATGGTCTCCTCATCAAAACTTTAACTGTTTTTTTTTTTTTCGTGTATCCTTTTACTCAGTTCAAAGCAATTGCCATGTGGGCATAATTTTATATCTGAAGACTCTGAATAAGTTACTTGCTTCCAGTTGGACTCTGATATCTCACTCTAAAGCCTGTCAGCTCCATTTGACATCTTTAACCCTTCACAACAGTAAAGCCACAGTATTTACCAGTTTTATCAAAACACACACTCACAAGCAGGCAAATGATGGAGTCCACTTTTCTGTGGGCAGTAGGAGTGGGATTATACCACAGGGTGCCAGGCCGTAGGGGGCTGTTACAAGCAATAGTTAGGTTCAGCTTTTAGTGATGAGATGCTATGAAAAAGTTTGTATCTGGCAGTTGGTGGAGTGAGCTTGGATTAGTTATGAAAGCTCTTTGACAGAATTATCTGATGTCTGGGAAATCCCGAGCTTCTATACTGTGACTACAATTTAGCATAATCTCATTTTTCTTCTGTCGAATCTGACACTGAGGAGCAAGAGGAGAACTCAGACTGAAATTCAGCTTTAACTGTACCTTATTTATGTCTATTAAAATGCCATTTTAGAGATATTCTCTGAAATGATTCATGACCCATCAGCACTTCACTGAGGTGTTGTCCACAGTCTGTTTAAGAAGCCTTTCAGTGAAGTATGACAGGAAGTAGTAATGTCAACCTTGACAGAAGAACTCAGCAGGAAATGTCTTAGCACCCTGTCAGGCACCTCTGCACCTTTTTTTCCCACAGTGCAAGAGGAAAACACCACTTTGTAATGATAACTCACTGCAGCTCAAGAGAAAAGAGCAACAAAAATATTACTCACAGCAACTAGTTTCCTCTCCACCTCTTGGAGTTCTTAATTAATTTACAGCCTTTATATATTTTTGCAGGTACTTTTGCATCTTGAAACAACTGCATTTCTAGAGAGACCTGTGCTGTTAGAGAAGGGACCTAGCTCTTCTTTGCACCCCCCAATTTTCTTTTTAGCTGGTAAAAAGCAAAATTTTTGTACTTCTCTCATGTTTTCTCATCAGCAACTTTCCTATGACACTCTGCCATGGTGAGACCACATCTGGAATATTGTGTCCGGTTCTCAGCCCCTCAGTTCAAGAAGGACAGGGAACTGCTGGAGAGAGTCCAGTGCAGGGCAACAAAGATGATTAAGGGAGTGGAGCATCTCCCATATGAGGAAAGGCTGAGGGAGCTGGGTCTCTTTAGTGTGGAGGAGAGGAGACTGAGGGGTGACCTTATTAATGTTTATAAATATGTAAAGGGTGAGTGTCACGAGGATGGAGCCAGGCTCTTCTCAGTGACAACCAATGATAGGACAAGGGGTAATGGGTTCAAATTGGAACACAAGAGGTTCCACTTAAATTTGAGAAGAATCTTCTTCTCAGTAAGGGTGACAGAACACTGGAACAGGCTACCCAGGGGGATTGTAGAATCTTCTACTCTGGAGACATTCAAAACTCACCTGGACACATTCCTGTGTAGCCTCATCTAAATGTTCCTGCTCTGACAGGGGCATTGGACTAGATGATCTTTTGAGGTCCCTTCCAATCCCTAACAATCTGTGATTCTGTCATGGCTGTCAGAAATACGTTTTCCTCAGAAATTTTCTTTTGATTTGAACTGATTTGGCAAATCAGAGCTTAAACTGCAAAATTAAATTACTTCGACTTATTAATCTAGGTGCTTAATATAATTATATTTTGACAGATATGAACAAACTAAAGCTTCTAACTGTGCATAAAGGAAAGAAATAGATGCATTCAAATTCTTTCTGGTTACTCACAATGTGAAGATCTGTAATCTTTCTCACAAAAGCTGCTTTAAACAGTAAATGTTTTCCTCTATTCACATTAGAAACAAATCTATGTTTAAACAACTGTTGCTTTAAGCATTTATTATTTAATCTTACAGTAAAATGTTTATTGAATATAGTTTCAATATTCAAATTTACAGCAGTAATTTAAAGAATTTTAAATAAAGTTAAATTTGTGACACAAATTAGCTAACGGTAAGCAACTCTAAATTCAGGTTGAAAGTATGTTGTTATTTGTATTCAGTTTAAAACAAAACAAGACAAAGTATAATGGTAGAGGTGGAAAGAATCATGGAAGATTGAGGAATGATAATAAAAGTCTTCTGAGTGCATTGTAACTGTTACATTGAAGTCTTCTTTATTTTTAATTATTAAATATAACCAAAACGGCATACATTTGGAAGAAGTAGCTTCTTTAGTTCTCAAACCTTTGAGAAACATAATGTAGATTTCTATGAACTTCTTAAACATTCTTTTGACCAGATCTGGAAAGTATTGGCATATTAAAAGCACAAAAGTCAAATCATTTATTTGTCAAAATGGGATGTTTCACCAAAGCAGAGATATTTTATGAAGAGGTAGCTGGATGCATGGCATTTTCAGGGGAAGGCAAAAACAAGGTCAACTAAGACACCAGAAACCCATCTTCAGATTTGGAGCAATTTAATGGAAAATATTTTATTCTAAAACAGAAAAGACAGAATGTCCACTTGCCATTATTTATGTCAGTACCTTAACAAATGGACTAAGAACTCTCACAGGACGGATTTCTTTAAAATAATGAAAAAAACCCTTATATTTTTATATTATTTATATCCTTGATGCTTGTTATAGTAGTGAATTGTCATTTTATTTGTAGGTGTATTCCAAAGGCATGTTTCTATATCCCATACAAATATAATGACTCATATAGAAGCTCTTGCTCATGATTCAGTTTATCACACATCCCCACATAGATTGTGTCACCTCTTTTGCTGCTGCTGCCTTTGAAGGGCACAAATACACCCTAATTCCTGTGGAAATCCACCAGGTGCATGTACATCTTTTGGAAATCGCAGGATGTCTCGAATGAGAGTAGACACATATGTTTAAACATCTCCCAAATGATTTAATTCTACACCACATTCACTAGTAACATCCCACTAGTTTAAAGGGAAATTTCTCAGCTCATTTTTGTAGACAAAACAGGGATTAAGGCTGAATTTCTGAGGTGTGTCCCTAGAACCCCTCAGTATATCAATGGAAAAATCAGTTATGATTGATGCAGCTGCCCTGGAAGAGTAAAGTTGTTTTAGATGAGTTAGCTTAGATATGTATTAACCACAGTATCACTTAGCCAATAAACTTTTTGAACTAAATAGATGAACATAATTTAGAGAAGAGTGATTGAACTTTTGGATGCTGCTCAAGATTGTTCTATTGAAACAGTAGCTCCTCATTCTTCACGGAGATGCGCTGCTGAGAAGGAGGCCAGAATGAACACCTGTATCCTTCCAGAGAAGCGTTTGTGTGTAGAGTGCTGTCTTTTCATTCTGCTTGTTCTGTCTCCCTCCCTCTTCCCTCTTTTCTGTGGGATTGGGATTCAGTTAAAAGACAGGAAACTAGACTGGGTTGCAAATATACTTAGATTTTATTTGAATACTGCTAAAGCTGAAGAGGCAAGCTTCCACCTGAGGGATGTTTTTTAAACTTGCAGCTTTCTGATTATGATTAATTCCTCTTGTTATTGTCATTAGAAGCTACTCTGGGAAGAAAGACGAAAAGTAAGTGGGGACCATATATTATTTCATCCAGAGTCCCCGGAGCACTCTGAACATGAGAGGAAAGCCAAATCAAATAACTTGAGTGATATTAAGTCAATAACTTCTACACTTTTTGCTTTTCTTCCACTCCCTCAGTTGCGATACACTGACCTAGTACACTCATGGATAACAGATCTTAAATTCATGGAACATCCAGTTTCATTATGCTTTATTATAGAAGCTAGATGAGAACATAAGAACAGAATACTAATCAATCAAATGGAGACTCTTTTTAGCTGAGGTAGCACAAAAAGTATTTATGAACTGATCCTCAGAGCTATGTTATTTCAAACTGCGAATTTTATGTGTAAAATATTTGAGGAATAATATATTGTCCTGGAATAGATACTCTGAAAAGCTTATGCCAAGAGAATACTATTAAGTTTGCAAAGGTAAACTCTTCAACATTAAATAAAACTGGTTGCTTCTTAAGTAAGATCTGTTTCTCACCTGGGACCATAATTAAAGTGATCACATACTACTTTTTTCCAAGGGACTCCTTCCTTATTTTATGTTCAGAGTATCATGCATTAGTCAGCGGCCTTTTCTCAGATCCTCTCTGTGGAAAGATGTGGACTTTTTTGTAAGGTAATCATCTGTATGCTATTTTAGGACTGCCCAGACAGCTGCAATCCACTTTCACATGTCCTTGCAAGACCAAGCAATAGTATTAGATATGTTTTAAATAGAAAATAATGAATACATTGAAAAATTAAAAATAAAATATTCATTAATCACATTTAAGATGATGGAGAAAATTAGAGTAGTGATAGGGGAATTAGTTGTCATTCTTTAGTTGCTCACATTTGGTGAAATTTGTTGTCTGTCATGAACCGAAGACCTGTCGCAGCAAATTTCAGCATAATTGCTTTAAGTTTGGTAAGGTTATAAGAAACTGAAACCTAAATACTATGTTGGACAAATATTACCCAGATATGTTTCGTTAATTGTTAATATGTCAAGGAACAACCAACAATGATTGTCATAGTTTTCTTATGAGATATTGTACCATATAAACAAGTCTCCTTATATTTTGAATTGAGCCTTTGGAATTAATTTTACAAAATATACTAATACCTCATTGACAGTAACAGATATAATCAGATGAAATATACATCTGATAGTGAAAGGATCTTTTATATACAGTGAAAAAAGTTTTTGAAGAATCATGGAAATTGTGTTGTACTAAAACTAATCAAGGCTTTATTAATCAAGAATGATGAACAGAAATGCGGAAAAAAAGGACATAATTAAAATTTAAAAATTAAATTATTCTGGTATCCAATGGCGTTAAAAAGTAGCTGTGGTGCTTTATGTTATTTTTCTTCCTTTGCCTCTAGAACTGTTAAAAGGCGAGCACTCAGTAAAGCCATGACACTGAACTGGGAGTCTTGAAAATGAGTTCTGTTCACAACTCTGCAAAGGATTTGCTTTCCAACCTCCTAGTTCTCGTTTATTTCAGAATGTGATGGTTTAAGGGTTTTGTTTTTTATTTCTTTATTATTTTTTTTTTGCATGTAGGAGGGGAATAATAGATCTTGATAAATCTTTAGTCCATGCCTAGCCAAAATGAGAAACTATATAGAAAAACAGACAATTATAAGAAAATAAAAGTTATATTGAAACCTCATCCCTTTAATAATTCCTATGACAAGAACAGGAAAGATTTGATTTCATGCATTTTTAATATTCCAGTTCTAATTTGTGAAATCTTCAAGCTCTTATTTAAACTATGACTAATACTGATAGAAACCTGTCTATATGACTTGCAATTATTAAATTTTATCCTTAACAGATTAAGATACTTTGGTATAAATTCCCCACAGTATTAAAAATATGACAGTCTTGGTCATATCACATCCTAGCTGGCTTTAAACACAATACAGAAACTCCTGTTAGCCCCAGTTCTCGAAGCAGAGGTTGTTGCTCTTGGTCCTGCTAACCCTGGCTCATAGTTTCTTAGTTGACCTGGGCTTACGGGCAGCTTGTTAGCTCTCTGCTGCCTACCTCACTTTTGGAACAAAATGTCATCCAAAGCCTCTGAGAAGCTGAGCTCAAAACCTGGGCTAGTATAATGATGAGTCATGAATTTAACTGAGCAGTACCAATAGACCTATTTCATCAGTATCTACCAGCTAATTTTATTTTCCCCTAAACTAGCTGAAGACAAACTTAATGATAAACTACTGTCCTCTTCTAGATTGAGCCCTAAGCTATAAGCATAGGACTCCACCAGACAAAGCTTTAACAAAAAAACTGGCTTTAAACTTAGCTGGTAACCCCAGTAAGTCCTCTAAATCGTTTTCCTAGAACGGTGACATGAAATCTAATTCCTGGAAGTCCTTCCAGCAAATGTCTCTTTTATTTAGCAAACTCTGAAAAGCAGGCTCTTAAGTACTAGTACTAGTTTAGAGGCTTTTCCTGGCCTGAGCTTTAAACTCTAGGTGAACTCTAAACCCTGCCTGAACTTGGTAGGATTGACTCTGCCAATCCTAACAGGATTCAAAACAATAAAAAACCAGTAACATGTTGTCAGCCCTTGATATATTTAGCCATTGTCCTCAAATCCCTAGCTATTCACCTAATATATTTTGAATTATCTGTCTTTCTCTGTGCTATCTCCAACTCTAGTTCAGACTCTTAGAGCTTGGAGTTTACCTAGTCTATTGAACCTTGTTAGCCAAAATCCTCATCTCACCTTTGTCCTTAGGATTGATCCTTGCTATCCCTAGAAATATTTTTTTTCCTTACAGACTCCAAAGACCATTGCTGTCATAGTAAAAAGGACAACTGACTAGGAGAAGATTTTTTTTTACTTTTTTTTTTTTTTTTTTTCTGGAACCTGCCAGTTCTTCTGAAAGATATTTAAGGTAAAGACATCCAGGTAGATCTTCTACAAGAGATGCTGTGAGAGAGCTTATGTGTTACAGTATTCAGAATTGCAGCATTGAACTTTTAGACATCTATTACTCCTTTCAGTTTGTTGGGAGGTGAGCTATATCACTATGAAACGGGGTACTTTGGCCAAATATAGGCGGCTTTCTCTGTAAATCCTGATAGACTGCAAAGTTACTTAGTACATGCAGTACAATGTTAATTCGATTCTTTAAATATCTGTTCGTTGAAGTGAAGGTACCTAAGGGCACACATGCCTAAGGGCATGTCTGTTAGTCAGCAACCATTGCTAGCTAAACATTTGTGACAGAGGTGCAGCTTATTTCTTCCATTGTGTGTGAATCTGGAAAATACTTGTTAGTTATTACAGAGGTCAAAGACCAACGTCATGGGCTTATGGATGTCATTCTTATCTAAGACATCCCCAAAATGCTATGTTTTCAAGTGAATAACTGTTTTATAACACTAAAGGACAGTGTAATTGTTTTTTAAAAATATTATATTTTCAAGCATTGGAACCATTTGGCCTTAGCTGACCAGTTAAACCCATGGTTCAGACATTTAAGGAGAATGACTCTCCTCCTAGAGAGCTGCTTTGTAGCTGAGCTCTAGTATTCATGGTTTACCTGCCTTCTTGGTACATTTAACCTCAAGGATTTTGTCTTGTCAGTATACCATGAAAGAGGTTCAGAGAAAAGCCAGCAATTCCATGTATGAAAATATTTGAAACACTTGTTTCCTACCCATTACACATTGCTTTGCCCTGTTCTCAGTGACAGTTGTGCAGTAGTAATTTCACTCAAATTGAAATGTAACTATATGCATACATAAAATACATATGCGCATACACATGTACATTCATGCACACACACATACGCATCCTTTTTTACATAAACTACCATGCTCTGACATGATTAAAACAGTCAGCGTGTGACAAGTTCTCTCTCTCAGCTGCTGTAATAAATAGATATTCCTTTTAAGACTGCAAATGACACAGCTTTTTGGCATAAGAGGATTTTTTGAGTCTTGTACTGATGTAAAATGTGTTGATGCTGTTGATGGGGGAGTGAGTGCACTGAATACTATTGTCCTGAATAGGGTTAGTTTGTAGAAAATCAAGACACTCTAGTACAGAACATCAAAGCGTTGACTCTTTTTGATCAAGCATGTGGAAATGCACATGTGGATTTGCACCAAATCAATCTGTGGCTTTATTATTCACAACACATGATTACTGATGATTGTTCTGATGGAACTTGTCACAGGACTATTGTGAATCATCTGCTTTTACAACAGCGTGGTTTATAACCCAGATGCACTGGGAAGACAAACAGAAATAAATGGTGTGGGTTTGATGTTTGAATTTTTATTCAGTAAAGGGTTCTCAGTATTCACTCTGATGTTGATGTCCCTGAAATTAAAACAGAAGCTCTCTGGAACGCTTTCTGGAAATTACACCCATTTCATTATTTACATTTCAGAAATCATAGAATGTCCTCACTTGTAAGGGACCCACAAGGATCATCGAGTCCAACTCATGTTCCTGCATATGACAACCCCACAGTTCACACCATGTGTCTGAGAGCGTTGTCCAGTCTCTTCTTGAACACTGTCAGTCTTGGGGCTGTGACACCTCCCTAGGGAGCCTGTTCCAGTGCTCCACCATTCTCTGGGTGAAGAACCTTTTCCTAATATCTAGCCTAAACCTTCCCTGGCACATTCTCACGCCATTTATCTTGTTTTGATTGTGAAATTCAAAATATTGCACTGGTTCTTATTTTAGCTTCTATCAGACTTACCCTATTTAATTACTATTCTGCCAGTGGTGGAGGTTCTGTAAGCAGTGGAGAAGGTTATCAGGAATTATATCTTATTTGCTTTATTTATATTTCTTTAAGTCCCCTGACTTTGTGCATACAGCTTACAGTTGCAGTATACTTTTTAGTGCAGTCAGTTACTTATTTTCTTTGTGATGAATGCTGGATGTTAGCTATATTAGAAACCCTTTATTCAGCTTCAATTAGAAGGCTTTCTTTTGTTTTGTTTATGATATGTTGTCTGAGAAACAGTCTATAGAGTTAACTTGAACAAATTATGCTAGAAAACAAAGGAGGAAAAATTTATTCTGATATATTTAATATTTATGATGTGAATCATCTAAAGCAGCCTTACAGGAATATTCAGAAGTGCAGAGTGGAATATATATGTAAATTGTTGCTGAACTAGGGCGTGAAATTTTATAAAATATGCTCAGAACTCTAAAGGTTAATTCATGTAGGTACAAACTTTGAAAAAATAAAGATAGCCATTGCTCATATCTCTGATTATACTCTTCTTGACCATTCAGACCACTACTGATTTTTAACACTAATTTGATATTGTCCTGATTTTTAGTGTTCCCCTTTCACATACTTAGATGCGTGAGATGTAGTAAGATTCAAATGTCCTGAAGGATGATTTTGCTACAAGCTGAATTTCGAAAAAATCCTTAATTGGCTGTTACAGGAAACTGTGGTTTTTGAAAAAATTTGCCTGACCACACAACACTAAAAATTATTTTGAAACATCTTGGCAGTGTCTTTGCAGACATTTCTGTGGTTGTTCTGAAGTAGCACATGAAGTAGCCTTAAAATAGCTTTCACTTCCACTATTAAAATGAAAAAAAAAGTTGAAATAAGAAATATCTTATGACATTCTAGGCACATGTTCACTGCTGGCATTTTAGTTTAGGATGTTTACCAGTCAGTTTCATTTATTGTGGGGTGATCTCAGAGTGCATGAACTGGTTTCCTTTCATCTGAAGCTAAACTGGAAGATTTGATGAAGGTATGGATCTATTTAACACACTCCAATCACAAATGGACATTCACCCCATATTAGCCATATGAGAGCTAATCTGAAGTAATCCCCCTGACATGGAATATGTGTGGTATGGATGTCTTTGTCACCAACCATCTCATTCCACAGATAGGCATGTAAGATACTGGCTGTCATTGTTTAACCCCAGACGACAACTAAACACCACACAGCCATACGGGGGGGAGAGAATCGAAAGGATAAAAGTGAGAAAACTCATGCGTTGAAATAAAGGCAGTTTAATAGGTAAAGCAAAAGCTGTACATGCAAACAAATCAAAAGAAAGAATTAATTCACAGCTTCTCATCAGCACACAGGTGTTCAGCCATGCCCAGAAAAGCAGGGCTCCATCACACATAACAGTTACCCAGGGAGACAAATGCCACTGTGTCCCCACCTTCCTTCATCTTCCCCTAGCTTATATACTGAGCATGACGTCTTCATATGGTATGGAATATCCGTTTGGTCACTTGGGGTCAGCTGTCCCAGCTGTGTGTCCACCCAACTTTTCGTGTACCTTCAGCCTCCTTGCTGGCAGGCAGTTTGAGAAGCAGAAAGCGCCTTAACTGCTTAGCAACAACCAAAACATCAGTGCATTATCAACATTCTTCTCATACTAAACCCAAAACACAGCACTATGCAAACTACTAGGAAGAAAATTAACTCTGTCTCAGCTGAAACCAGGACATGAGCCATTTGCTAATGCAGACACTGACTAACAGGCACCTACACAAGGGCATTTTTTGGTCTAAGTGTTCTGAAATGTAATGATACAAGCAGCAGCTGTGTTTCAGGCCAGTCTTGTATACACATGTAAAACCCCAAAGAGGTAAATTAAGCAAAATTAGAATGTTACACTCATAAGCAAGCAATATCAGTATAACATGCTTACACAATGCAGTGTGGGAAATTGAGTTGATCAATGATGGACTACATATATAGAATACAGAGTTACTAATCATAGATGAAGAAAATACAGACGAGGAAAGAGCTGCCTTTCTGTGAAAAGATGTTTTCAAAGCAGCCTACATGAAATTTTTTAAGAAATACAGATGGACTAAGAAACTAAAGTTTGAAATTACGAAGAGTAAACTGATAATAGAAATTTACTATGTACTATCTGATTACAAGGAGCAGCATGACAGGATGATAACACAAATCAAAAGGTGAAAATATCTAACTTCCACTCCCAGGCACATCTATTTAGTGTGAGTGGTAAATATGCACCACTTGGCATGATGGATGACTCTGTTTTCATGTTCCTAATAATGCCCTTGAGTGGGCTAATCGTTGCTCTGAGAACATGCCAAATTGCATGTCTGTGTGAGTCCTGGCAGGAAGGAAAGACTCCTTGCAGTGCTTAAATTGATATGCATGTGTGTGTACATACATGCACATCCTTATTCTATAGCAGTTGCAAATTTAAAAGCGTTGCAATTTTCTGATTTCTTCTCTAAGGCCAAGGAAATAATAGGAGCCTTGATCAAATCTGAAGGTAGTATAAAATGGGAATACAATTCACAGAAATGATAGTCAGATTGAGTAATGGGCCACAAGAGGGGTGGTCTAGATGGTAACTTCCTCCTCAAAGTTTGTATGGAACTACTTAAGTAACTTAAGTAAATTAGAAGGAGTTTTGCATCTAGCATCTCCAGAAAGCAAACTAACACAAACTGGTATAAAACAGGTGAATGATGGGTTGAGACACTGTTTTAGACTATACACCTATCCTTTTAGAAAGCAGTGGTGGGATCTACATGATCCCATCCTGACAGCAGAGGTTGAAACCTGAGTTAGCCTCCTTAGACTTCTCTTCCAGCCAATTAAGAGAAGGTGGTGTTCCTGAGGGGCAGTTCATTTCATCCTAACTGAGCAGTCTACAATATTTCACATATATTGTGCCCTAGAACACATATTTCCCTTTACGCAAGGAGTCCAGGGTCAGTATTTCATGTGCAGGAGTTCGTGTTGTGGAAGTTTCAAGTTAAGTGATGTAAGTTCGATTCTGAAAATTCAATCCTTATCACCTAAATACAAACAAAGGGCATTGTATCGTGTTATCAAGACTAAGAAATATCTATTTTTGCCTTCTTAATTCACATTGTATATATGTAGGCAAGTAATTTCAATGGGTCACTTATATAGTAAGAAGCTATTCACCAGTAATAAGAACAAGATGACTGGAAGCAAACTTTGCATTGCATTGTAACAACCAAGTCTTTCTGGCATGACAGAGGGGAGAAATAATAAAAATGGTGGCACTCATCCTGTTATTAATGTTGCTTCATGGCCACCACACTTTGGACCACATGGTAGCACAGCTGAATCACTCAGCAATCTAGGCAACAGCAAAATGTGATGTTTTACTGAAGCTTATGATATTTTGTAAAGACAAATAATTAAATGCAGTTTATAGATGGGGAAGCTGTCTCTCTGTCTTGCCTGTCAAGACTTCTCAAAACTGCCACTCTAATTAGAATACAGCAAATAGAAGGTGGCTAAGTGAAATAATAGCTTTTAATTGTTAAAAAATCCCCACATTATATTAGTATTTGAAAAAAAAGAAAAAAAAAGAATAATTTAAGAAATAATTTCCTTCAAGGGACAGAAATCTGACTAAAAGCAGGAGAGAAGTAAATAAAAGCTAAATAAATGCAGGAAAAATGAGGAAATGTTTTCCTTTTTCTTTAGGAGAATCTGTTGATGATGATTCTTCTCTGAAAGCTTCGGTTTCTCTTTGCTTTTGTAATCTGAGTGATGGCACAGTCTTTGTTAGCAGAACATATGGTGACTACCTGACCCTGTATATGCAATCAGGCAGAGTCCAGGCAGAGAACCAGTCATCATACACACTGAAATGTTACTGAAAATGATCATTTGATGTGATCATTTTTCCTCTGGGTTTCTGTTGCTCCTGTCAACAACCAACTTAGCAAAATGACCAGGGGGATATTTCTCTCTGGGGATATTTCTCTCTGGGGATATATATTTTCTCTTTTGTTGGATACCTGCTGTATAATATGTCCTAGGGCATGAAAGGGTGTCAAACCTGCCATGGGCTGTAATATGTGCATATTACAGAAACACTGCCGTTTCCTTAACCCTTTCATGGCCTGCTTAGGTGTAGCAAGGACTAAGAACTTGCCCTTAATAAAGATGTAATGGTAACAAAAAATAAATTAAAAAGGTCGGAAAGATTTTTACACTCTGGGACCTCAAGTCTTGCTCTCCGTGGATCAGCAAAGCATGTTTACTGTTGGAGTCTTGCTGTTAAAAATAATGGATTTTTTAATATAACATTGTATTCTTAGAAATGGTATTTAAATAAAAAAATGAGTTTTGAATTTGAAAAGCTCACTGATTCTTCTTCTAAACATAGTTAAAATATTCCTTCCACATACCCTTGTGCATAATTACCATTTATAGCAATAACCTGACATGGCTTTAGAGACTAATTACAAGAGAAAACACCATGAGATGGTTAAAGGAGTTTCCTTGTTTTCTGTCATTAGGCCTACTTAAGGCCAGAAAATTTGTTTCATGCTATTATTTTCCTGCAGTCCCTTGAAGACAACTGTACCTTGGATTTCAGTGAGGTTTAGCTGCCTAGACTCTTGGCCTTAGTTAATGAAAGGATGTTTTCTAACGGAGCATCTCTACTTTGTGCTCACAGAATGGTCACATTTACTTTTCATATCAGGTTGAAGATGGGAGGAAATATCTTGTATACAGATGACATACAAAGGACTCTGCATCTTTTCTTATGGCTCTGTTTTGATGGGAAAAGCCTTTTCTTAGGTGTTTTCACAAAAAGAAAATCGGTCTGTGTTCTGGCTCACTATTCAACTATCTAATGCCATTCAAATGTCCTGTAGTTTACAAAGGCACAGAAAGGTTTGTGTATCTTGAAGCTGTTCATACCAATTCCTTTACATCATAACTTTAATCTAATCTAAGCAGGAGTTCTTTCTTCTCTGTCCAAGAAGAGCTACTGGCCTCTACGGGTGACAGCACAGCAGCAATCACTGTTGGCATTACCTCTGAGGATTCAAAAGACATAACTTTGCTGATGACTAAAGTCAAAGAGAGAGCTGCCAGTGCTTCGAGTTTAGAGGTTTGATCCATTGCACAGGCAACAGAATGACACCCACTGATTCCTCTGAGATTTTTTTCCTGTTTTGTACTATAATTTGCAGTGAACACTTAAAAATAAAGCTGATTTTTTTTTTTATTTGTAGCATTGCTGATACAGAAATAGACTTCAGCAGATGTTTTACATCCTCTTCAGTGATGTTCCACTAAGCCCATGACCCAATTTACCTAGAAATCTTGAAAAATGATCAAGATAAAACTGCTGTAAAATTATTTTGTTATGAACATTGAAAGAATCATAGAATCATAGCATGTCCTGAGTTGGAAGGCACCTCCAAGAATCATCGAGTCCAAGTCATGCCCCTGCATACCAAAACCCCACAGTTCACACTACAATACTTTGGTAGTTAGAACATCTTCCTTCCTTCCTTCCTTCCTTCCTTCCTTCCTTCCTTCCTTCCTTCCTTCCTTCCTTCCTTCCTTCCTTCCTTCCTTCCTTCCTTCCTTCCTTCCTTCCTTCCTTCCTTCCTTCCTTCCTTCCTTCCTTCCTTCCTTCCCTCCTTCCTTCCCTCCTTCCTTCCCTCCTTCCTTCCCTCCTTCCTTCCCTCCTTCCTTCCCTCCTTCCTTCCCTCCTTCCTTCCCTCCTTCCTTCCCTCCTTCCCTCCTTCCCTCCTTCCCTCCTTCCCTCCTTCCCTCCTTCCCTCCTTCCTTCCCTCCTTCCCTCCTTCCTTCCCTCCCTCCTTCCTTCCTTCCCTCCCTCCCTCCCTCCCTCCCCTCTTTTTTTAATTGCTACCCCACTCAAACCATCACAATGTGATTTTATAAAATTAGATCATCTACAACTCACCTACTTGTATGTTGACTGCAGCAATATTTATTTTAGATATGCACATGCCTTTGTTCTGCCTGGGCATTCAAGAGCTTTTTGCTGGTTTTGCTTTTGTGTTTGTTTGTTTTGTTGCTGTTGTTGCTTTTGTTTGTTTTTCCTTTGCTTTGCTTAGTCTCAATTATATTACTTTTTTTTTTTTTTAAACAAACGCATGCAAGAAAATTTACATTCTTTTAGAATGACTTTTCTCAATTAAATCAAGTGTATCAAGCAGGATTAGGGAAAATGCTTGCAAAGCAGCAGTCAAAGAGAATTATCTTCTTCATGTTAAATAAGAAAAAAAACTCCTGAATGATATCCCTTCTATTATTTGTTGAATGCAGTGGCAGATTATATTTGAACAAGTAAATATCAACATGATCTCAATTTCCCCCAAAATAAACATGAAGGGGATATTTTACATGTATGTATCTATAAATAATACAATCCTTCAAGTCTGTACACAGTAAATAAATCAGTAGTTTAGGACAGAGCTTCTGCTCTCCCATCATTTTCACTGCTACAATGACCAGTGAAATTTCAGTGGAATTCAGATTCACTGGTTCATGAGAATAATTAAGCTTCTTGGTCTGAATTTCAGGCATGTGACTGAGGCAATTTCATTAGTGATTAAAAAGCATACAAAAAGCAGATATATGTGGCATAAGGGATGATAACTGAAAGTTTTGGAATGGATTCAAGAAGGAAAACATTTTTTTTCCTTCTCCCCTTGCTGTCTGTGGCTATGTAACAGGCATTCCCACTTGCGGTGGTGCGAATATTTGTTATGGTCTTTGGTGGGCAATAATGATCAGTTACAACTGCCCAACTTTAAATGAAAAGTGAATTTTAACTTGCATTATCCTATTAATGCGGTTCTCCATGTGCCTACATGAATACAAGATGGCTGAGGAAAGGCACGGAGGTACAGAAGCAGAACTGTGAAGCAGTGACGATTATAGAATCCAAAATCACACAGCACTTCTGGTTTAATGAGAATGAACTCCTCTTAGGCACCTTCTGTTGGCAGTACAGAGGGACACCTCCTTGCCCAGAAACTAATTTACTCACCCTGAGTTGCCTTCTCTAAGCTTGCACTGAGCAGGAAAAATATCCAGAAGATTTAGCTTGACCTTAAAAGAAAAGTTATGGACATGGTCTGCACCTGCCAAAGGACGTGTCCCTTTCTGCGCACTAGCATCATGCTTAGCTTTTCTGAAAGCACTCATGGCCTCTATTTGCTACTGAGTAATGCTGTCAGGGTTAGAATGTCTGCCTAAAGGGTGGGTGTTACTTCTGTAAATGATGCAGCTGTGGGACAATCCCTCTGCCCCAGGTGCATCACTCTGCCCCAGCTGGATCTTCTTGGGTGAGCCTGGGAGTGGAGAATCAGGAACCCATGGTCATTTGTCAAACTGGAGAATATGTCAGCAGGTGAACAGAAAAGGCATAGGTATTAGTTAACATCTACTTTGCTAGTGTTTCTGACAACTGTGGCTTCAGTTTAATTATTCATAGGAATACTTTGCTGGAATACTGCTGTGTTAATGTGCTCTTGCGTATTTTAGACTTTAAGGACTAAAACCTGGAAGCAGTATTCAGTTTGCCTGTCAGAGCAGCAAGTTAGGCTGCTCTTCAAGAGGGGGCAGAGAAGTAAAAGCAAAACCGTCTTCTTTTGTTATCTGAGAGCAGCAGTACTGTGCCTCCCCATATCCCTGTGAAGATCAAGAATTTCAGCATGTTGCGAAAAAAACTTCACTCTACATTTAGTGGGTACCCATGGAGCCACTGTCACTGCTTAATCATTGTGCATGTCAGAGAAAAATTGTTGCTTATGGTTATATTGTCAGAAATCAGTGAAGAGTCCATGCAGTTGATCCCATTTTGTACAGTAGAACTGCAACTTCTATTTTTGCTTATGATCATTGTGTTGGGGCAGGCTGTGACCTTAAGCAAAGGCACTATGTTGTGATTTTACTGCCCTGCAAAAGATGTGTCTGTGCTATGATATTCCAGACAGATGTTTGTATAACCTATTCTTAAAGACCTCCAGTGGTGGATGATCTACAATGTCCCCAAACAATCTATTTCATTGCTTCATTATCATTACTGCTACGAAATTTCCTAAATTGCGTTTTATTCATAATTGCTTGTAGTTACAAGTAAGTGATTTCCACAAAGCCAGATGTGTAAATAAATGAGACTGTTTCCTCATAAGTCTTTAATTATCAATTTTGACAAATTTAAATAAAACACTGTCTGTGAGAAAAAAAAAAAAAAAAGTTGGTTCTAGAAAATGTTTAATTCCTTATACTAACCAGGGTAAATTATATCACAGTTTCCAGTATTTCAATGCTCCCTGCCCCTGAAATTGTGCAAAATGGCCAGAAACTGGCTGTGAACATCATCATGGAAATCTTGGATAAAAACCTTCTGATTGTAAATATGTGAAAATCTTCCAAAGGGATGTAAGTGTTGACTCTCAGCCTTTCCTCTGTTTTGACATGATGCAGTAGAATTTCATTTTGCAATAAACTGAATTCATTGCTCGGCTTAAAGATGTTACAAAGTTACTGTTAAGAAAACCAGTCTTCTCACTTTGTTCTTTTAAGTTTAACAAGAAAAGAGGAAAAAATCTGAATGCTCATTACTTTGCGTAGATAAAAATGTACCCGAGTCCAAACTGGATATAGAATACTGTTGTTCTGATTTAGTAATTTTTGTGCTTTGCATAAATACAATTGCCTACAGGAGTAAGGCAATAGGAAATCAACCCCACTAGAGATCTTTCCTTCTAGATGCATTTTCATTTGATGAAGTCCAATATGAAATCTTACAAATTGCCCCAGATCTTGAAAAAAAAATATTTTGGATGAGTAAACACTGTAGACATCCTGTAATTATAAAAACTAATGGAGCCAGCATTGGATGTAGGCTGATTGATTAATTCTTAATTTACAGGTTATCAAACCAGTGTGAAGTATTTATGCACCAAAAAGGCACAGTATGGTACTAAAAATTAAAACAGTTAGTTTGAATGACAAATGGAGAAAGTTCATAAAAAGACCATATCCAGGCCTCTTATGCAATATCGACAATAATATTCACATTACAGAAAAGGTCATATGGTGCCTACAAGCTGTATGTAAAAACTGACTCTAGGATCAGTGGAGCTGCTGTGGACACTGCGAAGGACAAATAGATTCAGAAGTAAATGCGTAGACTCTGGAATCCTAATTTCTGCTCTAGTTAGTTATTATTAAGTAGAATGTACTTTGATCTAAAATATAGACTTAAATAGAAAATCAGCAGAAGTGAATAAAATCTCAAATGATTGCAGAATTTTTCTCCTTGTAGTAATCATGGAAGAGTAGAACAGTTTAAGGGTCAAGTCATCCAATCAAATGAACTTACTAATATTGCTGTGGCAATGTAATCTCAAGGAGGGATGTGATAAAATAACTATTGCAACATGCTCTTAAGAAAAAAAAAAACATATGTAAACATGTATACTGGACATGGCCTGCCTCAGAAACAATGGGGATAGAATCATCACCAATGCAATGGACTTTTGTGTGTGTGTGTGTGTGTGTGTTTCAAAACCATCAGTTTTGCAAAATAATCTAAAAAGAGAATAAAAGAGGTTTGCAAAAAAAAACCTGAGCAGCTGAAAATGAATAAAGAGAAACTTAAAATCCAAAATATGCTAAATCATACTGCGGTTCATGCATTAGCTTTCCAACACTACTTCAGATAAGAAAATCTGTGACAATGGTGCAGTCCAATAATTAACCTTCCCTGCTTTGTGGCACAGTAAAGACTGTAGCCATAGCAATGTTACATGATCATTTTATTCAAGGTTGTTGGATGACACCTCACAATGAAAGCTACAGAATCCACAAAATAAATTGATCAGCAGGAAGGGAAATGTCTGTTTGCATTTCTGTGCAATTTTGTTTTCCTTGGGAAAGAAAAGAGAAGCTGCAAAGGGGATGAAAAAATTTCTTCTTGGTTGGGAATTTCCCTTCTGGGTGAGTCACTGGCTGATAGAATATCACTTCAGCTAATCCTGTAACACCCCTGCCTAACTGTTCCTGATGCACTTTAGGGCAAGCAGAACTCAGTTGCCACTGTCTGTCCTTTCTATGTATGCTGATGTTCTGTATCATGAATATTTGGGGACAAACTTAGCATGTGCTGTCAGTTCACTATTTCTGGTTTAGTAGTAGTCCCTTTTATTGTCGGTAATCCTGGAAGTCTGATTTTATAATCAGACCTTCCTACTAAGTATTTCTGAGAGATTCAAAAGTGTTATGTCCCATAACTGTACAAAATAAGGTAGTCTTTTTGCATTTATAAACGTAGTTGGAGAGATGTAAACGGAAATTAAGGCCAGGCGTATTAAAAGCATTCACCTACTATGGGTGTTTCAAGCTTGGCACAAACAAATGTTTGACCTCAATAGAAACGTTGGTAAATGTTTCTTTTAAGCTTGATCTTAGTGATGTTGTAAAGGCCAGACAGTGATTTAGTGGGAGATCTCAGAATGGACTTAGGAAACCTGAACCCTCAATTCTGTGGTCTAAGCACATGGAAAATAACTATATCACATGGAATAAAATCATACAGCAAATCAGTATGACAGATCTGTAGTTGTTCAAATGAACTTTTATATTTGATCTGGATTTAAGCTTATCTATAAATGTAGAGGCACAAAGGAAGAGAAGACTGACAAAACTTAGACTTAGAAGTAATAGCTTCTGATGCTCTTGATCACCTTCTGCATCAAAAACTCTTAATAAATGTTCGGTTGCACTACTGCAGTGTACTGCCAAGGTGACCATCTGTCAGTTAGCTTTCAGGGAATCTACAGAAATTCTCTTCTAAATCAAGATTGTAATTTTATTCTTAGATTGGAGATGGGAGTTCTTTATAAACTTCTTTAATCTATCTGATGACTTTATGGGCTAAATTGTTAATATGATAAGAATTCTCAGCGAT
Organism: Patagioenas fasciata; assembly: GCF_037038585.1. NCBI lineage: Eukaryota > Metazoa > Chordata > Aves > Columbiformes > Columbidae > Patagioenas > Patagioenas fasciata. Next base: position 86,309,256 of record NC_092522.1, on the reverse strand, counting down.
AAGTAAATAACATCAATTCTCATCAGATACAAAGCTCACACAGAGATTGAATGATGAGGGTAAAAGCTATAATGGAAACTTGAATCAAATTTATTAGCAGATGTTCAGCGGTGCAGAAGAATTATACATGAATAATAAAGTGCAATGCAGGCTGATAGCTCTCAATTTCCCACTTTTCCCAGGAAGTACCTTTTAATAGAGGTCTTTTTGCAGAAGCTTAACATTGTGTTGAATTATAATTAAGCCATATTGAGAAAACATTCAAGTGACAATGATTTATAAATGATCACATTATTTTGGGCTTAGCTTAGGGCCTCACTGACTGGAATTATTTCTCAGTTATGACCATATGTCTGTTAAGAAACTTGATTTGAATGTAAAAACTATTGTGGGGATTTTTGAGACAAATGAAAAGGAAATGAAAAGTGTTAACCTGTAGTTTTCTCTTTCTGTTTAATTAACTAAACCTTTGTATAATTGCCAAAGATTGAAAACCAGAAGATCATAACAAACGTAAGTGCATGAACCTGTCTGTAAGACTTTTATCTTGCCTGCCTGTCACAGACAAGGATGTGTTTTATGACCTGTTTAACCAAGCCAGCAGTAATAACTAGTGGCATGGACTGGAAGAGCCAAAAGCTGGACACTTTCACCTTCCCTAAAGACATTGCCATTGTCATGGTCCCCCTTCTGTGAAACTGAACCATGGTTTCATTCTGTCTCTGAGACAAACTACATCTCACGAAGACAATCTTTGTTTTAAGCAGCAAAATGAAACTTTACCCCTCTGGTCAGGGAGCCTAATGCATCAGCCAAAAAGTGCCCTAAGAAGTGCAGAGATAGATAGTGATATCCTAAAGGCTAAGAGACTGAGGATGACAGATGTGAATGAAGAAGAATAAGGGGTGGAAATGTAAAGAAGTTCTTTCTTTTTGTGTGAAATTTTACAGTTATTACCATAAGTATGTGCAAGACAGATCAAAGATGACACAAATACCTGAAGTATAGGGAAAGATTTGAAGCTATGGGCAACTAATTCAGTCACCTAACATAGGCATGTCAAGATGAAAAGGTGAAGTTTTGGCCAGTTAAATGCTCCCCCTCCTCCCTTCTGCAAAGCATTTAACTCCATACTCAAGACAAAAAAAATCATTTCTGTGTATGGCTATGCTTCCTGATCCTTCAGCCAGGCTGCTGCCCAGTATCCTGCTGCAGCTTCACTAGCCAGTGAAAAGGGGTGTTATTCTTTTCTCTTTCTAATGTATTTCATTAATTGTTAAGTCTATTGCTGAGAACAAGCACAGGCTCTACAGCTTTACTCAATTCGTTGTAAATTCACAAGTATGCTGAACATGCTAACAATGTGTTTACAAAGGGGATCCTGATACATTTAGGGTCCTGAGTTACCTGAGGCCTGATGATGCTTGCCAGAGAGCACATTTCTAAAGTACCTCAATTGGATTCTAAAACAGCCTTATTCCTCTTAAATTTGCTTTATTGCACGAACATCTCATGTCAAGGTAGTCTACATAATAATCTTTAATGTCTCACTGGTGATCTCTACCAGTGAAACTGAATGCTGGAATACCAGATAAAATATTAAAACGAGTTTATCACCAGAAGACTCATACTCCTTAAATGTGCCATCACAAGTCAATTTGGGGTACATAATTGCACATTTTGTTTGCTTCCTTCTTAACGATATACTCAAAATTCACTATCTTTAAGAGGCAACTTAAACTGAAAAAACTTAGGATAAAAGAAAAAAAAGTTAAACAAAATCTTCTCTTCAGTATCTCATTTCTAGCTCATATAAATGTGATGAGGATGTCTGAAATGCATACATGACAAAAGACTGTGACACACTCCCAGTTTCCAATTTTATATAAGACTGAATATATCTTTATGTTGCCACAGCTCATCATATCTCTTGTGCAAACCCACTATCTATTGGAAAATGAATGTGTGCAGACTCTTGAGTCTCCCTTAGAAAAACTCTTGCCTAACAGTAGATTCATATCAGAATATTGGAAATCACTATATTTCCAGTTAATTGGCAAAACCTGGTCTTTTTAATATCTGAATTCAGAGAACTGTAGAAAAACAGTTCAGATAAGGACTTTGAATGCCCCATCCTCTTGCCTCATGAAGACCAATTATGTCTATGTGATTTGTCTGTAATAATTCTCAAATATTAGGTCAGTATTGTTTAGTCTTAATTAAGGTGCACTCCCACTCGGAGTTCATGAGTCCTTAGATGAGGAAAGACTGAAGGATATAACTATGCATTAATTTCATAGAAAACTCTGACATTTAAAAATGTGATTTCTATTAATGCAGTCATCTTTTATTTTACTTATTATTAGCTGTTACTTAGCAGAACACTAATATTTCACTGTTGGTTTTTTACATTTTTTTAATGTTTATTGCTTTGTACTTTTTATAAAGTTATGTATCTGTGGGAGGTTGTTTTCCTTCTACGTTACAAACTATAGATATGCTACGTACTGCAATTTTATCGACTGAGCTTTTAAAGGATACCTGGAATAAATATGCCTTAGTTTTAAAGAAATATGTGACACATCTTATTATTTGAATTTTTTTGTGGCTAGGCAATGAAATTTACTGCTCAGAATTGATGGGCAACAAATCCAACAACAGGTAGATGGATTCATCAATTTCTTATTAAAAGGAAAAGTAAAACACATGGCTAAAGGTCAGAGCGTGAATAGTCAGCATGGATAAGAGGCTGAAGCGGTCACATTGGAAGAAAGCAGTTTCATATTCAGTATTACATTTGAAACTTGTAGAATTATTTCTGGCTGGTTTTAGTTAACTCTGCATTTCCAGTTGAGGTTCGGTAGCAGATCTTATGCAACAGAAGGTCTTTTAGTGCCACAGTTATTCCTAGGAAATCAATTGATTATTGTTTTAGATAACTAAACAGTGTCACCACAAAATGAACACTACGCCTCATATGAAGCATACATCTGGAAATGTTATAAACACCATTAGATAAGTCAAAACCAGAAAGTCAATGTGTCTAACTAACCTGCATTTCTGCACAGCTGTTTGCAATGCTTGTAGTTTTAGATTTGGCCAGCACATACCACATGGGATACCACATGGTAGGTTAAGAGTACAGTCCTGCCTGTTTTCTCTATGAATGACAAGCATTGAAGGGCAAGTCAGGCTACAAAACCAATGTGGTGAGCTGGAACAGTATGATGCCTTTGAACTTAGCACTTTGAAGTAAATCTTCATTAAACAGTGTCCTTGGAAGACAAGACAGTTTTTCTTTAGACCTGTTGCCTTGCTGATTCTGTTTGTAGCTGGGTAAAATTAGCTTACTATTGGAATGATGTTGGGAAACTGATTTAGATCTTTAGAGTGGGATTTGACTTATCTGTCTTTAGCTGTCTAGAAACTAGAAATTGGTCTAAGTCACCCAATTGGACATCTAGAATCAAGTGTAGTATCAGGTTCAACCTCTCTCTGCAATTTCTCTCACATCCTGTGTAGTATCTTTCAACTGTGTGCAAATTTCTGCAAAACTTCAGGAGTCACAGGTGGCAGTACACACTTTTGTTTAAGCCAGTGAATCTCATCCCTGCATGGTCAGCCTAAGCAAGGTGTAGAAACTATGTAGTCAAAAGGAAGAAATAGGCACCTACAGAATCATTAGTCAGATTAATTATTCTCTGGAAATTCCAGCCCCTCTGCCTACCGAGCATAGGCAATTTTTAGAAGGCTAAAGGTAAACAAGATGAATGTCTGTCTTGGAGACAAAGGCATTAACGAAGTAAAAATTAAAAATGGAGACACATGAGAAAGTCTTCTTACCCACAGAACATACAGGTCTCTGCATTTTTCTCTGTAGGAAGAACATGCTTACTTGTTCTCAGACTATTTTCTTGAGAGGGCATTTGGGTATGCCCCCCTCCTCCAGACTGAGAACTGTAGGTTTAACTCTCCTTTTGCTCCTTCCCTCCATGTAGAACAGTGCAACAGAGGAAGAGAGAACAGCAACCAATCTTGTGAATATTAAACCAATAGTTAGCTAACATTTGTCTCCAGTGAGAGTATCTGATTATTTCTCTGAGACAGAAGGAAAATAAAAATCAGGGCAAACAACAAATTATTATCTGGAGAGAACAAAGATAACCTGAGAGCCTGTCTGATTCTTGGAAAGATCTTTAAGTTTGACCAGACTGACTGAGGTGTTTTCCCCTCCATTCTAATTCTGAAGAAAGCATCGAAGGGAAAGCATTGCCACACAGCAGCTCCTGGGGACCAAGAGAATGTGCCTGGCCTTGCTGTAAGCGAGGTACAGCAGCATGAGACCTGTCTGACTCAGCCATGGCAGCACATCTCCCAGGGAGACCAGAATCTTCACATGCACTTGCACTTGAGACATTATCCTGTATTGATTAGAGACAAACATATACACCCCAAAACATGACTCCTATCTGCCCCCCTCTTCATAGACTCCGCTCCTCAACAGCTCCTCAACATTGTCTTTGGAGGTATTTTCCAAGAGCTGCTTTGAATATCTGTCCCTTAGATCTGTTCCACAACCTTCCTTTGCTTCTTGTCTGAGAAGCAGTCTTTTTGAGAGACTCTTGGATTACTTTATCCTCTGCAATTTGATATGTTTTATGAAATAACCCTTCAAATTACCTGCTAATGAAATAATAAAGTCCATGCAGGTTGCAATATATGCACTGTAAGCCATAATTTAATTTGTTTGCCCACACAAGTCAAAAAAGTTTAGTGAAGACAAAACTGATGATGGTGTCTCTGTGGGTCACAGGCATGATATCTCAGTTTCTGAGCTTTTAGTGCTGCAAAAATTTCTCTCTCTTGGCTGCAACATCACATGTAAATTGTCAACTCAAACATTGTAGGCTTTAAACTTTTGAAACTATAAATACAGTAAACATCCTCTATGTATGTAGCAACGCAAATATAATTTGCAGTTTGAACTCTGAAAGATGCATTTCCTACCCCCTATTATAAGCTCAAAACAACAAAGGAGAATAGTACAGGAAAAATATAATTTTTTGTGTTTAAATTTCTTAAGTAAGTTGATCACCTTATAATGTTATTTAGGGAAGACTTGTTTAGCAAACCTGTGAAAGAGGTAGCATTTTGAGGAAGATTAACAATCATCAGCTGTTTATGAGGACACTGATGATCTTTTAAAACCTCTTTCTTCATTTGATCAAAGAGTACATTGTGATCTTACAGTAAGACAGCAAAGGAAGCCAATAAAATAAGCACTACTCTTTAGTTGAGACAGGAAACACACAATCAGAACTGCCTTATTTCTGGGACCTCTCCAAAGGAACTGATTTTGTCTAATAAGAATGAATGGTAACGAAGTCTTATCAACAGAATTTCTTTGTAACTAAGAGACATTTAGATGTTAAAAATGGCAACATGCTATTCAAACTCATGAAGATTTTAGAACAAAGATGATGAAGGGTGTGGAACATCTCCCTTATGAGGAAAGGCTGAGGGAGCTGGGTCTCTTTAGCTTGGAGAAGAGAAGACTGAGGGGTGACCTTATTAATGTTTACAAATACATAAAGGGTATCACGAGGATGGAGCCAGGCTCTTCTCGATGACAACCAATGGTAGGACAAGGGGTAATGGGTTCAAACTGGAACACAAGAGATTGTGGAGTCTCCTACTCTGAAGACATTCAAAACCCACCTGGACACATTCCTGTGTAACCTCATCTAAGTTTTCCTGCTCCGGCAGGGGGATTGGACTAGATGATCTTTTGAGGGCCCTTCTGTTCTGGTGTTGTTAAAAAACAAGTTTCTCTTTTAGTGAATTTGCCTGTCAGCTAATTGCCTTCATATTAGCTGCATTTTCCTGGAGAACCAGACACATGTTTTGGTAAATCTAGCAATGGAATGCAAACTTATTGATAAGCATGGATGGACATCTCGTGAGAGGGGCAACGAGAAACTGGTGACCAAGAAACTGAACAACTGTGTATAACATTCCATTCACGTGAATACTTCATATAAAAGTGGGAAATCACAAGGATCTCGTTCCTTTCCCTCTTTTCCTTCTGCTCATGACCAACATTAGGAGAGGACCTTGCTAGTTGTCCCTGCGAACTGAGGCCTGGTGAGAGACTGAATCCAGCTCCAGTTGAGTACAGAGTCTAATCCAGGACTTTGGGTGCTGGCTCTGCAGTTGCTGAGACTTTCAAGATTGGTTTTGTATATTTTGTATTATTTTCTCTATTCTTATTAGTAGCATTAGTAAAACATCTTTAATTTCTCCAACTCTCTTCTCTCTGTCCTTCTTTCCCTCTCGATCGCCTGTCCTTAGTGGGAAGTGGGGAGATGGAGGGGCAAAAGGGGGAAGTGGGGTTGGGGAGAAGAAGTTAACAATACATCTGCCAGGGTTTTACTGTCACCCCGCAATCTTAACCCTCGACACCTTCCAATCCCTAACATTCTGTGATTCTGTAGTTCTGTGATCCTGTGACATATGTAAGCTGTGACAAATGGCATGGACCAGAACTTGAAGTCTAGATACTGTAATCTTCAATTATAAGCCTTTTTATTAAATGAAAGCAGACAGTGGACTACACCCTAAGGCATCTGAATTGAGGAGTCAGTAGGCAGATGTGTGCATGTGAGCAAGAGCTTGATTTGGTTGTCCGCATATAGGCATCTACTGCCCATTCAAACATTTGAGACTTTCTACTTGGCCTGAAAAAAAAATAGCTCTTTCACAGGTCTTGGTCACATCTCTGGACTTTTACATGTGTTTCAGATATTCTAGAGCTTCTCAGATGATACTGAATTCCATTATGATATTCAGCTAAAATAAAGTCATGGCTCTAAAATTTCCATTATAACCTACAGAGATTTAGTACCTACTGTATATTAAACTTAGGGAGTGGTTCAGCTGACCAGACATAAACCGTCTAAACACAAATGCCTAGTAGCATTTCAGATGCACAATTTTACACAGTACTATGCACAAGCCGGTGGATGTGACCCAAGGACCAATGAATGTCTGTTGTAACACACGGGCTCACACTCAAAGGAGAGGCAGTTGAAAGCTGGGATCTGTGTAGGCTGGAAGAACTCAAATAATTTGAAGTGACAGTAGAAACTTATGTTTCGGCAGCTAAGTCCCACCATAAGAGAAGAATTTAATTTCACGTTAGGGTGACTTGAATTGCTCTCTCATCTCTACTTTCTGCATTGACTTTGTTGATCATATTGTGAGTTAAGACACTTTGCACTACAGTTGTCTTAATGTTGTCTTAACCAGTAGGTAAGTGCCTAAATCTGACTTATAGACCTGGCTTAAATTTGGAGAAGTGAAAAAAATGAATACCAGACTGAGTAAAGTTTGCCAGTACGTGATTGCTGTCTGCATTAAAATAGTCAAATGTGAGCCATGTACTCATAGCCATCCAAAAGATAAAAAGAATATATTGGTAGATTGGTTCATCTCTGTTTAACTAAGTATACTTCTCTCCTCAGCAATGTGGCAGATGCAAAGATAAAAAACAGAGCTGTTCTTGTTACCTTCCTTCCAGGCAGCCTCTTAGGCTTCTCGAACACCCAAGAAGTCTCAGAGACAGAAGGAATTGGTGACAGCTCAGAACAGTGCTGAGGTCTGCATGAGGGAGCTATTCACATCCCTGTGCACCTGCAAACAAGACTAGGAGTCGGCAGGAATCTATTTCATGTTTACTTTCCCAGATAACCTTTGATAATCATCCTCCCAATTGCTTTTTCAAAATTAAATGCTGTAATTCCCTACTTTACTGGAACACCCAAGCTGTACAGTCATCTAGAAAAGGGAAGTGAGAAAATGCTTGCGTTAGGGGAAAAAGGAAAGAATGTCACAGAGGAAATAAAAAGGATTTGTTCTAATGAAGCTTAGCACCTGCAGTCACAATGATATAGTACTGTGAATTCAGCAGCTAGCACAAGTCCGTAGGATCCCACTAATGCATATTTTAACACCCCAGCTTCTTGTTGGATGACACAATTCTCCTCAAGTTAGGCAATACCAGGAAATTCAGGGGTTTGGAATGGGAAAGTACGAGGAAGACTTGTAAGAAAATCCTTGAATTATTATAAGCTATAATTAACAATTGAAACAATTTTGTTTTCTGAATTTTTTTCCAGAATATTCACTCACAATGAATAAAATTGTCTTTCAGCATTCCAGAAATGTAATCAGACTGAAAGCATCAGAGTATGTCACCATTGCCAAATTACTGGTTGTCTTCTTTCTTTTCTCACTACAGAGCTGGACCAAAGGGCTTCAGGTGGCACTGTCTTTTTAAAGAAATATGTTCAATTGTTAGGCTACAGGTCTTCTCTCAAGCACTTCTTTCTTCAATATACTCACAGCAGAAAACTGAAAAATGTCAGCTTCAGGAAATATGGTACACATAGGACTTCCCTGTGCATAGATCTCACAATAATCTGGATCATTAAAATATTTGTAGGAACTTCCTGCCTTTGGAAGATTTTATTCTGTTTGGTCATTAAACTTAGTGATGCCCAAAACATTTTTTTTTTTCATTCTATATTGATTTTCATGTATTTCTTTCTTTTACCAGTTGCTGTCAGAAGCAAGAAATTTATAATCTCTTCATTCTATTCTCTCCTACCTATTTACTCCAAAAGTATGATACCCATGTTAATTTTTTTTGTTCAGCTAGTTCATTTTTAGTCCAACTTTATTCATCTTTCTTCCCAATGATGCTGTTTATTCCTAGTTGTAATTTTTATGTAGGATGTATTTAGTTATATTAAGATATTTTACGGAGTTGGCAAAATGATGCATTATGGCAAGCCAGTTTGTCTTTATCTATCAAAACCTAAGTACTGCTGATCTGGATCAATCCTGTGTGGCTGTCTACTCTGGTTTGACTGATATATCTGTGAAATGAGTGAGACTATTAGATTCCTACACTTGTCATGTGCACCTAATTGTCACTGCAGGTATGTAATAAAAGGTCAATTCCTTGCTGAACAAAACTTTGAAAAGGACTAGAAAGAGATATTTCATAAAGAAGACGGAGAGTTAGATTTATATGCAAGTAACAACAAACCACCAGGCTTTTGGGTGCTCAGTTCAAATCAAGACTTTTTGTGGGTCTGGCTGAAACAGCATACAGCACATCACAGCTTATGAGTCAGTTTTTGTTAAATTATGTTCAGATGCACATGGACTCCTAGTATTTGTGATAGTAAATATGTAACATTTCCTCTGCTGCTTTTAACCAAAACCAAAGAAATAACTGATGAACATAACCAATAATATTTTGGTCTGTATAAAATGGTGCATAGCTCAGTCTGGAAATAAGAAAAAGGATGACAGACTTGAAAAAGGACACCCCTAACAAGTCCTTTGTTACTAAATTGAGATAGTTCAAGAATGGATTTCTAAAACCCAATTACATATACACTACTTTTTTTTTTTTTCTTTGCCTGTAGTGAGTGGCCTATATGGTGGCAGACATTTTCTCTTTTATAGTTTAAGAAGATCAACAGGAGCAAAAAGTACAATTCTGTGCACATAGTTCTTAATTCTTGAGTTTAGAAGAAATATTTCTAGCAGCAGGTAAGTATGGCTCCTTTTAACCCATTCAATATTTGTTCTTCTGTATTCTAGTATGGTGACAGAAATTGAAGTTATATTTTAAATTGATCCACTAAGTAATTTAGTTTAATTATTAAATTTGATTCAATATTTAATTTGGTTTAATAAAAGTGGGCTTCCATAAATGTATACATTTAACTGATATATATTGGGACTGTATAATTTTATATAAATTAAATATTTAATAGATAACACTTCTTTGAATTATTCAGTATGCAGACTAGATAACTGATCTACTCTTTCAAAATAGAGTATATACAAATGACACATTAAAATAATAACATATTTCCAACCAAGAATATGTATAAAACACATTCAGCACATTGTTGGTTCATTTCTGGTCAAGCAAACAAATCTCTGCTTAATGGAACTGACCACTGAGAATTCATCAAGAAAGTTCCCAAAGATACTGTAACTTCAATATAGCTCACAAAACCTAGACTATTAAAATATGCAAGAATACTGTAGGGACAAAATTATTTTAAAACTACTGTAACAATATAATTTTCCTCTGTTTTTTTGTGAACAGTTAAATGTTCAAAAGATTTGTACCTCATGGTTGTTTAGTATTCTGGATCAGATTCAAAAGTGGAATACTCAGAGTCACAGTTAAATTCTCTAACCAAAATACATATTTCATGTTGATGTTGCATCATAAGAAAACTTCAGAAAATGAGAAATAAATTAAATGAACTTCAACACTCACCTAATTTCAGGTGTATGTGTCACGTCTACTGAAATAAATGGGACAATACTCAGCTGAGGCTTACACTTTTTATGAAGAATGTGAATGTTTATAAGCAGATGATTGTGCTGAAGGATTTTGTTGAATCAATGAATGTGCTTCAAAAATCATAGATCATTTAAGGATCCTTCTCCTTGCTTGTCAGCAGACGAGATCTGCATTTCTGTCAGAAAGTATCTTATTTGACTGCCAATGAAGACTTCTAGGCAGCACTTGTGATATATGGTTGTATAAATGCTTGTGCCAGCAGAACTGATGGACCAGTAGGGTGATGCCTGGAGACAAGAAAGAGTTAGTAGCATTGTCAGATGCAGAGCCAGACTCTTCAACAATGAAACTGTATCTTAATAAAGCGAGAGACAAGTTTTTAATCTGAAGAAAAGAGAATTAGAAATTAATTAAGATGCTAAAGTTGTTACAGATTGTTATTAAAGACAAGCTTGGGAATGTATTTGGTTATCTTATCTACTGTAAATTTACTTTCTCTTTCAAATCTATGTTTTCAGGTAAACACTCTCTTCTCCCTGTCCAGGAGTAACGCATTCCTTACCCATAGTGAATGAAGCTTTTGCAGGCCACATAAGAAGTACCAGGTCTCAACACTCTGCTGTGCACAACGCCAGGGGTGGTGACATCTGCCTCCCCCTGCGTGTTCTCCTCTTTGCCTGGGCATCATGGTGCTTAGGAAGGGAAAATCTTTGATTTCTAGGGAGGTTTTTAAGTCATGACAAAAAAAAAAAAAAAAAATCCATATGACCAGATTAATTCTCCTTTGCTCAAAAGTTAGGGAAATGGAGTATGTGTTCTTTTTGTCTATAAAAATGGTGCTTTATAAAGCACAGTAGTCAGTCTGCTTCTACTTTTGATAAAAACAGTAGTAGCAGTTGTTCAGCACACGGAAAACAAATTAAATCTGTGCAATTTCACATGAAAGAAAGGTGGCTACTGTGAAAATCTTTGCAAGAATGTAAACTTAGTGACCAAATTGAAATAATAATATGTATAAATATGAAACATCTATTGATAAATCAATGTTCACATTATTTAGTTGTGATTGGAACATATTTCTTCATACATTTTTGTAGTAACAACATAAGTTTATGTAAGATTTTGATGCCCCTAAGAGATTATTATTGAGTTTAGAGTATATGAGTTTGTAAATAATCTGATAGAAAGTTAAAAATGGAATAGTGGAAAAATGAGCTTTTTTACTGTTACTATAAAATAGCAATAACTTCTGCTACAAGAAAATAGCTAGGGAAGTTATTCAAGTTTTTAAAATATTTTTAAAATTGATTGCTAAAGGGATGTGAAAAAATTGTTCTTGTTATTTTTGCAATGGAAAAAGAAATGGTACCACTGTCAGCTCAAACAGCCTTATCAAAATGACATAAGGATAAATCCATTTTTTGAATCAGAATTCAATCAAACCACAAAACCAAGATGTTTTCTTCACCTAAGACTTATTTTTCAGACTACTGTTGCCAAGACAATGCTATTTTTACTAATAATGACCAAAATCAAATACTTTCTATTATAGAAATCTATTCATTTTATAACTGCTCAGTAAGTGACAAAGTGTATTCTCAAAAGTCTGGGCATTAATATTTCAAGAAGAAAATATAATGAAAGCATGAAAATAATCAGTCTATCGTATGAAACTTAAGCAATAGATGCTTTTGAATAAGTGTGCAGAACTAAAATAATAATAAAATACAAATATCAGCTCTTACAGCTTGATTTTTTTTTTTGTCATCAAGATAATGAAGAATTTACAAGATATACACAATTTTTAAAGTTTCAGTTTCTTCCTGAATTTGAATGAAAGAGCCTGTTGAAAGACCGCAAGTAATTTTATTAGCAGTAAGAAGAACAAATTTGAAATTGCTGAAAATTCGTTTATGAAGCACAGCCAGAAAGTACTTAGAATAACATAAAAACTCGTGGACTTTCCTACCCTGATATGATATAAGAAAAGATTCTTACTGTAGCCTTTTCCACGATGGGACATAACTCAGTTCTATTCAGAACCGTAATCTCCACTATAAAATCATGGTGCTTTTTTCACTGTTCCTGCACTCAACAGGAGAATAGTAAAATAAATATATTTGTATAATCTCATGTCCTTTTCTAGCATGTCTAATCAAAGTTTTGGGTGTTCAGAAATCCTGATCCCCATAGTAGCCTCTGGCAATCTCTAAGTACTTGCAATGTAATATGAAAAGTACTGTCCTACCCCAAATTTTCAGATGTTCTTAAGAACCCTAAAGGAAGAGAAATGGATGTGGGAGAAGGGGGAAGAAAGCATACTACACGGGATGATATGCAGACTATGTTAATTTCATTTGGTGAGTCATTTACAATTTCATGCTTTCACTAAATTTTAAATTGCATCACATCACAAAACTACAGCTAAGACCAGCACTTCTGGGTTTCAGTTGTAATAGTTTAAAACGGCTGAAAAACAGTATTGGCTAAGATAGTATGTACAAAAGTACTTTAGTAAGATTTCTGTACTTGCGTTGATTAGAAGCTTCACTCAGAGCACTATCCATTGAAGTGAGGGTTAGGCTCTGCGGGCAGAAGGCACGTCATATGAAGATTGAGAGGGAGTTAGCATTTTCTTATTTGTTAACATGACCTTTTCTATCTCAGCTGCCAGTGGGAAAAAATAGGGAAAATGGTGGGGGAAAAAAAAAAAAAAACAACAAGAAAATAAACAAAACAAAACAAACACCACCACGACCACAAAAAAAAAAAAAAAAAAACCTACAAAAAAAGCTTGAGAACAGATCCCTCTTTTTAACAGAACTCTTCTGTTAAGGCTTTTTAAGTATTTGTGCCAGATTTCATATGTTCTGCACTCCTGATTGTGGCATGCATGCACACACACACAAATTAAAAACATAAAGTAAAAAAATTCCATGGAGAAAAATATATTAATAGTTTTTGGATGAAACTCATGTCATTGTATGCAAGTGTGCTGGCAATGTGCTGAAATTGCCGCTAATGAACAGATGATTTAGCTTTTATATTAACTTCACAAACCTTCTTTACACAAAGTCTGAAATAGGCCAGCGTATCAGTAGTGTTAATGTTCCATTACGTTAATTATTTGCTAATGGATTAATTCAATTTATAACAAAAGAAGTGTTTAACTGTCCACTTTTGTTTGCCTTAAATCTATATAAACTTGAAATACAGTCTCCTTGACAAATGAGGTTACTAGAAACTAAATGGAAAATCTTATTTGCCACCACAGTGGTGACATGAAGAATTGCAGCCTTTAGCTCACGGCTACTAAGCTCTTAATAATGAGAGAAAGGTACTCCATCTTCACCTATAGCCACAATTACAATGAACAAAAATAGCTGCCAAGGCTTCTACAAAAAATATTCATGACAATGTGAAAAATATTGATTTTAAAAGCCAAGAAATGAAATATCTTCTAAAGCGCTATATTCGATTTAGTTATTATTTTCCAAAAGAAACTGAGGAGACCACAAAGCATCTTGCAGAAATCCTATATTAAATGTAAATTCTCCTGGAAACAGCACAAACAATAAATCCCAAAGTATCCATAAATTAATGCATCTCTTGAGTGACCAAGTCCTATGCAAAGTGTGCACCCTGACTTGATACTGTGTTTGAACATCGAACCTTGAGCCATTCTTTCTCTTCCACCATCTCTTTTTTTTTTTTCTTCTACCCAAAAGAAAAATTGAGAAAAATGTGTTTATATGTGTGAGCCCCCACGATGCCATTGCACAGCTTATTGCTCCGAGATGCTCAGGGTGTCATGCAGGGGCACTGCATGCTGATTATGAGCCATTATAGTCACTGCACGCTGGATTTGCAGTGTGCTTCTGAGGCATTATACATGTCAGATGAGATGGCAAACTCCACTGCTCTGAGTCCCCATGTATTTCTCCTGATTAGAACATTTCTTTCTGTCCTTCCTGCACTAGAGCAGTATGTCTGGTACATAAACACAGAAAAGATTGGTTTAATTTTGAACAGAATACTGGTTTTATTGCAAAGTGGGAAAAATAATGGTCAGGGAAACATGCTGGATAATCTCAGATCTTACAAATCCTTTTCTGTTACCTAACCGTACTTTTCAATTTTAACTTTTCCAGTAGTTAGAACTTTGAAAGGCTCTAGGTACCTCATTTCCACTGAAATCACTGGAAGATAATAAATATCTTTAACAATCTAAGTATATGTAGTTTCAGAGCCTAAGCCTTCATTTTGAAAAGGGACTTAGCAGCCAAATGTTAAAACCATTTAAGTTGGGAGTGTAAAGATGTAGACAGGTACCCTAATGAGATTTTCAAAGTGACTGACTCCCACTGAAATCAATCTAGCTTAAGTCCTTTTGGCTTTCAGTAGGATTAATGATTCTCTGTAAGTAAAATTATTTTGGAAATGAGGGTCCTGTAGTTTCAAAGATCTTACTGGTGCTCCCTAAACTACAGTGCTATTGTTTAGTGTACATATTTTAGCTTGTTTGATAGATATCGGGTTTTGATATATTCTTGCTCACATTAGCCAGAAATAGAGAAATTCATTAAGTCAGGGCTCAGTTCTCAAGAAACCAATAGTACTGTGTGTATCTTAGTCTATAGCTCACAGGTTAGAAAAATGATGAGCTAGGTTCATGTCCTTCCTCTACTGAGGGCATCTGAATACGTGGGTCCTCATTTCATGACGTGTCCTAGCAAACTCGAGGATCACTAAAATATTGTTTTATTACCAGGTACTTGGGACGTGGTAGAACAGGAATAACTGACAGAAAAAATATTTTGGCAGCCACTATACTCTGGCAATGAAAATCATCTGTTATGATGCAAGAGATTTAAGTTGAAGACCACATAATTTTCATTTTTCTTCCAGAGTGGAGCAAATTTACCTGGAGGAATATAAGCTGAGAGTGTCTAAGTGACGTCTTTTAAATAAGCTGATGACTATCTTCTCAGTCTTCCTGAATGGCACCATCATGTCAGACATTTGAAATCTTGCCTACAGCTACCTTAAGGGCACGAAGGTGGGATCCATCTCACATGACCTGAGATTCATCCCACTTGACTTGATCATATATATTTATATTTACATACATACACATGTGCACGTATACATATACATACATACACATGTCCAAAACAGCTGAGATAAATAACAGTTTAATTACTTCTTTATTGTGCACTAGCTAGGTGATGGAAGCTCAAACTAAAAGCTTGTGTTACTCTCTGTCTCTTCATCTTGTAACCTCTTGGAATGTGAAACAAGTCATGTCTGTGAAGAGAAATGCAGGTCCATGACAGATGTGCCTCTCTGGAATGCTGAAACAAGGGCATCCCCAAACAATCTTTGGTGTGACATCTTCTTACTGGTTAGTAAAATTTATTACAGAAATGGACTTCTGGGTTCCCATGATAGCTTAATAATTTATATCAAATGATACCACTTCATTGAGAATGATTGGGAAAAATTATGTCAGTTCTTTTTTTTTTTTTTTTTATTCTAAAGATGCCCAAGTTACATTTTTTCCATTAACTGAAATAGACCTGGGTTTTTTTGATCCTTTCAAGTGAGGAAAGATAAGTGAGGAACATTGGCTAGAATAAGATATTAATTTATAAAATGTTTATTCTCATTATTCTGGTTACTACTTCCTGGGCCATGGAAATGGAAAACAGATTAGTGGGTAAGGAATACCAATCTTAAGGAGGGGAACAAGCAAACAAACAAACCAAAAAGAAAAATATTGACTAGTGCAAATAAAGTAAAAATTTCTTGTCAGTCCTTGTAGGTGTTTTACCCTGATAATTTCAGGATGGGTAGCACTCTGTTTTTATAAATAGAACAGTAGAGTTTAATAGACTATCAATTATTGGTGATAATACTGTGAATCTCTTAAAGTGGATTTCAGGGATGTTTTAGAAAAGTACAATAATGCCAGAAAATATTTGTCTCTAATGGTAGTTGTGGAGTTACAGAATCAACAAAGCTATCCTGTCAAGTGAAGACCAAGCAAAGCATGGTACTTTTAGGACTCTATTTTTTATTCTTTTGAAAAAGAATAAGTTTGTTTTAACTGAAACTGGTATTTTATTTTTAAACTCCTTTTAATTCATGCTAATATAACTAGATATATATTTTTTTCTCTAGTAACAGATTGTTGTATCTGAATCAAAAATGGCAAGTGACAAAAATTACATGAAGCACATTGTTGTTATAGCATTACTTTTTGTTGCATTCATTCCAGATAACATTAGGATAATGCTTTATAACTGGTTTATTTGTTTGTTTGTTTGTTTTGTTTTCTTCTCACACAAATATTCAATAACAGTTGAATCCTGTCCTAAAGAAAAGCCTTATACAAGACTTGTATGGGAAAAAAAAATCTACGACACAATGCCATAGAGGCTGTACACAACACTTCTGCTGCTGAGCAGATTTTGTTCTTGTTGAATATTGTCAGACAATGATTTTTGTATTAACTCCATTACCATATGAAATCTATCAGGGCACAGCTATGGGCAGATGCTCTAGAGACAATAGGGAGTTAATGGACCTTAACTTTAGTTGATGTCAAATACTGTAGCTCCACCAAAATGAATACAGTTGTCCTGGCTTATGCCAGACGTGGGTCTGGTGCCAAGTCTCAGCCTTGAGGAACATCATGCGTGATACAGCATCAGGAACTACACTGCTGGAAGCAGTAGGACTCATCCTGCATTTTTTTTATTCAGGATGCAAGATACACGGTTTTCACCCTACGTCATCTTTTGAACTCAACAGGATATGTGGCGTGAAATTAACATGGGTTGCAGAATTGGCTTTTGAGATAATATGTCTTTCTTTGTGGTTGGACCCAAATCCCATTCCTGCTGAAGTCAATGAACATTTATAGCAAAGCAATTTCACCATTTTAGCTTCAGTTTTATAGGTCTGTGTCTTTTACTGGCCTTTTTTGAAGCTCCAGATCCTCTGATTACTTGTCAGTCTCAACCTCTATTTAAAACCAGCATGTTTTAATTTGTCATTTAGTTCCTAAAGACTCAAGTCAGTAAAAGCAAGTATAAATAATTCCTTTAAAAAAACCTTAATGATTTTAAACTGAGCTCAGGAGTTGGAAAGCTTGAGTTGTGATTTTGTAATTATCTGGGATTGGCAGCTGCATCAGGAGGGCCAAGAAGGTATTGCCTTTCAACTGCATAGGCATAACCCACCAGGCTTCCTGACGTGCCTGAATGTGTGGGGGTGGGATTTTACTTTTCAAGAGAGTTGGAGAGTTTATTCACACCTCTCACCTAGCAGTTGTGTCTGCCATCCCAGTGATGTGGAGGAAAATAAGAATACCACTCTGATGAATATTCATGCCCGATGAATAGTTTTAACATTTCCACAGCTGGACTCTGGCTGAGCAATCACAGCAGCAGTCAGAAAGTAATATATGTGAAATGAAGCTATTTTCAGGCTATATTTTCTAAATCAAATTGCCAGCTGAATGCTGATAGCTATGGATCAAATACTGCAGCCTGCAGTAAGTAGACTTATACTGCATGAATAAGCACACATAGATATGAAACTATTTTTCACATGGTTATTCTGCTTATATAAACAATGTTATTCTTGTCAATAACATACAACACCTGTAAACAATGCCCTCAATCTGTTGTAAACAAGAGTTTCCATGTCAATGAAACATCAATGTCTACAAACAGGAAAACGGATAAGTTTTATCCAAATATATTTTTTTAAAATAAATGAGTTATGTTAACTGAACCAATCATTTTACACTTGGTTTGTTGGATTAGGCAGGAAAATATTACTTTTTTTTCCTCTTTTTTTTGTTAGAAAGGAACAATTACTATTGTTAGTTCTACAAGCATGTTGGAAATGAAAACATCAACCAGTCAATAGAAAAGGGCTTATCTGAAATTACTCATACTGATAGCAAAATTTCCGGGTAAAAGTGAGAAACAAAAATATCAAATTAAAAAGAGACATGGACAAGAATAAAGGAAAGATTTATTTGAAATGATCTAGTAGACCAAAAGTCTATTCCATGCTCTGTACTTCCTTGGTGTCTTCTTTAGATGAGAAAGGCCATGCTACCTATGGCAATTGCACAACCCCCTGAGATCCAGAGCCTTCAAAAGGGCAGTTGATGACTGCTTAGCACCTTTTGTGCCCCATTGTGCCTGTCCCAACTTACAGATCTAGGGTGGTGCCAAGGTGCTGCCAGTCACATCCTTCCCTACCCTGGGACAGGATGACTTCACTTCCACCCAGCTGTGGGGGGCAGGAGGGGTGGGACCCTCAGTCAATTGACAGGATTCTCAACAAAGGAGGTGCCTAGACAAGCTGAGAAGCTTCTGGACTATGTTGTAATGTGCACAGCCAGATCTGACAAGGCTATAAAATGGGGTCTCCACCAAAGATCCTCTTTGAGTGATCTTCTCAGAGCAGTCGGTCTGTGAATTGTCCCTGACATCTGAGGAGAGTTCATGGGATTGAGAGTGCATCACCTCCTCCTGCGGTGAGTGGTTATTTACTGGATATATCTTTGAATGAGTCCTTGCCTAACCCAGGTGAGTGATTATTTCTTCTAGGTACTCATGAGTGAGAGGTCTCTGGTTTTGTTTCTTGTGAGTGAATGTGTGCACCTTGTGGATCCCCATTATTCTCATGTTGTCATACCCCAATAATCTCTTCAACTGATATCCAAACCTGTATTTTATGTTGTCGTAGTGCTAAATAATTGGTTTCTAGTCGGTTTATTGGCTACACTTTTTCCAGCTAGAATAAAGTCAGTTTTGGAACTTGTCCATCTAAAATTGTCTTTTGGGGTGCCTCCGTGACACTATCATAGTAGCAAAACCAGAATTCATTGAAGGGATTTGATGTCAGGAGTGTCATTAATTACAAATCTAATCTTAGGTACATTACATTGACTGAAATAGACTTTAAGACTTGTAGTAAAAAAACTTTTTGTAATACCATTCTTGCTTTTCTTCTAAGCACCAAAATTTTCTTAATGAAGAATGCTGATTTTTTTTCAAGAGATTCAAATGCAGATAATATTCTAGTATCAACAACATATTCTTCTTCTCATTGTGGGATTTGTGCTTCTCTAGGCTATTCTGTTTTCAGTAAACTATTACTCCAAAAGCTTTAGGAGTTAAGATAATGGTTTTCCTGGTCAGCTGTACCTCAGGGTGAACCATTTTTAGAACATTTCAACAAAAAATCAGGCCAAATGTTTCCTAGAATGTGAAGGAGGAAGGGAAAAGAGATATTTGTTTCCCCACATGAAAAAGTCTGGAGATTTTATTTAAAAGACACCACAATCCAGAGCAGGGATTTGGAATTAGGCAGGGATATGGTCGCCACGAAAACCAGCCCACATTTTTCACTGTGTAAACCTTTGAAGAACACTGTTTCCCATGTACACAGAATAGCTTTGGCAAAACTTCATTTCCTCATTTTTATTTTTAATTTTTTTTTATTGTGTGAACACACACCAGTGTTGGAAATGTAGACATGCAAATATATATAGGAAATAGCATGCAAATAGTGACTGGGCAGAAATTCCATTTAAAATGAAGATCATAAGTCTAAAATCCTTTTGGGGGCAGAGGAACAAAGTCTTTGGTTAACACTTTAAAATCAAACTTTTTATCACTTATTGCTATAATAAATGAACAAACAGATGTTGAAAATATTAGGTTGGAAGAGGCAGTTCCTGTGAAAAAAGAAGTGATTTGAAGAGGAGCAAGGACTCTTTTTTACTTTCCCTGTTTTAAATTTAATCAGAATTAGCTGTTACAGTAATCTTATAAAATAATGAGATTTTTTTCACCCTTAGCAATGTGTCTTGAATACTTTAACTGGATGAAAATTAAAATATTTTAAAATATCAACACTTGAAATTAGTAATTTTAACTTCAGAGATAAAACATCATAGCTTTCTTTTTCACACTGGAAAAAAATGTCAAAAAAGAAGAAGAAAAAAAGAAGACAAAAAAACTTTTGTCCCTAACTTCTTAAATTAAAAAAAAAAAAAAATTCAAGCCAAACAGGAACAATAAAAGCAGTAAAAGATATTTTCAATTTCAAGTCAATACTGCTTTTATGAATAAGGGCAAAAGTGCACAAGCGAAAACCTCAGTGGGCAGAGATGTAGAACAATAATACAGATTTGAATTATGCTCAAATATCACAATAACTTTACCTAATTAACTCAAATGATGGACAGTTTTAAGCTCTTGGAGAAAAATAGTAAAAAAATTCTTATCATGCTCTGTTCATGCCTGTCAAATTATGTTCTACAGTAAGGCAGTCTTGCAGTTTGTCTTGCCTATGTACCTTGCTCAGGATGGGAATATTCAAATGATATTCCTGTGTAATTGTCAGATTGGGTCTTGCTTCAGGAGGAAAAATAATAATAATGATAATAAAATAGCTCAACTTCAGAATGTTGCTGAAGGAAATTAGACACAAAGAAATCTCTATTATCTGAAACAGAGGCACAACTTTATATTGTTTCTATCTGGATTCCCACATTTCCTTTTTGTTATTGTCTTTCTCCTAATGCAACATTTACTTCAGTTTCAGTGCTCAACTATGAATTTCTGAAACTGCATTTGATATCTCTGAGAAAACACAGTACGGGAGTAAGATACAGACATAGATAACAAATAGGTATAGCTTATATGTCACTGTGGTCCTATTCTTTAGGTCACACTGCTTCTAATATGCTTTTAACCACGTAATGCACTTGTTTTGTGAACTGTTACATGCTGAAAGGTTTTGAGAGTAAATCAAACAAAACAAATTTTGCTTTTGAAGAAAAAAGCTGCTCTCCTAAATTTAACTCTGAGATCTGATCTATGGGTTACCGTAAAAGTAATCTTTTTCAGTTTTCTTTTTGTTGTTGATATTGTTAGCTTTTTAGCCAGAAGGATTTAATTGAAGAATAAGCTATCAAGTTGTAAGGAGATGAAGAATGAAGGTCACAGCCTTTCTATTTTATCTCTATATTACTCTAAGCCTCAAACTAGCTGCTGGGATAATGCCTGTTTCTGCAAAAAAATTATTTCCACTGATCTTTTATTTGCTGCCCTTATAATGAGCAGTGTTCAAGTGCATGGAAGCATCTAATATACAGAAATATCTTGTGAGAACATGACAGCTTGCCGTTGTCTTTATTCTCACTGTAGACACAAGAAGCCCTGGAGCACAGATACTTTGCTCTATTTTTTATTAAAGTCCTAAGAGATTATTAAATGCTTACTGTATAGTTTGTGTAAATGTCAAAGTGGCCACGTTAAGGTGGGAAGGATGTAGGGTGCAAAAAGAGGCGAATACAGCTGCATTGCTCAGAAAACAGAGTTTCAGTGGGGAAGGAAGAGGAAAAGACACTCAAAAGGAAGTAGGATGAACCAAGAAGGAACAAGAGTCCCAGAAATGTCAAAAAGATTCAATATGGATGAATTCTAAAGTGTTAAAAGAATAGACGTCTATAGGAACTTCTGTAATTTGGAGAGTGGGAGAAGGTGGCAGGTATCATAGCTCTAAAAGCTACAGTGAATTTCATTTCTTTTCCTAGGATACCTAACTACACTGTAGAAAAATGTCTAATGTTCACATTATAAACTAGCATTGTAGGCACACTGCTTAACGAATGTAAATTTATAAGAGGATTCTGGCAATATTTAACAAGCTCTGGATGCAGGTAAATAAGAGGAACCCAGGGATCTGAAATGCCTGTATGGGTTACTTTTAGCAAGTGTAAAACACCACTTAAGCCTGTCTAAAGTCTCTAGCTGAAGATGAACAAGCAAATAAGTATCTGTGATCTCTATGTTGCATGTGCCTGTCAGGGCAGTGGCTTGACCTCTCAATTTCTGTCATTTAGCCAAAAAAAAAAAAGGTGAAAAGCTGGCTGGGCTCTGTAATGGTCTAGGACTCTGAAGTTTCACATATCGTCATATGCAGGCTTGCTGAAAGTTGCTTGTTGTAGTATGTTTCCTTAATGTGAAAAGTTATCAGTGTCAGTCTGAAACTGGTAGACTCTAGAGATTTCCATGTTAGTATTACATTAACCCATTACAATGGTCATTCCTGTAATAGCAATTCTATCCTGTTTTTGCTAGAGATACCCAAGTAGTCTAGAAGTTTCAGGCTTTCTGTCACAATTTTTCTGCCTCTGCAGTTCTTGCGTTTCCACTTTCAGCTGTACTTCTTGCCAGCATGGGAATCTCTTCCCCTTTTTCTTCATAGGGGAAGACTACCAGAAAATTCCACTAAAAATATGGGCTTTTACGCTTTTCTCCAGCTGGTTTTGTTAGATTGTTTCTACCTCTGATCAGTGGCTGCTTCATGGAATAGATTCAGCGTAATAGCAGAGTCTCAGAAATTCCTTGTTCTTGAATTAATAATAAATTCCAAGGTACAACTGCATTGCCAGAGCTTATTAAAATCCATTCCAGATGCAGGTGGATTCATAGTTGCATTTAGACTCTTGAAAGCATTGAATTTCTTTTGATATTGCTTTTCTTTAAACCCTACAGTATATTTCACAAGTTGAACATATAAAATGTCCTTTTCTCCCACAGAAATAAAAATCGAAACTCTTAGTGGGTTAGTAAATTAAGATTCCTAAAAAGCACACAAAGCAACACTTAGAAGTGTTTCATCAGAGTCAGGTTCCTATTAACCACAATTTCTAAACCTTTCTAACAAACAGTTTCTGTTTTCCATCAAAAACTGTTATGAAATCTTGCAATTAAATTAATGGAACATTGTATCACTAGATACTGTCTCTAAGACATTTTTGAAGTTTGCATAGCCTAGATAACTTTTTTTTAAATTTTTAAATCAAGCTTGACTGTAAAGATTTCTAAAGTTTGTGCAAACAACCAACTAGTGCCTGTTTTCCACTTGGAAGGATTCGTCATCTACATCTAAAATCACAGGATTAAAAGGTGCAAAAGATGAGTGACCTTATTTATAATTTGATAGAGTTTCAGGCCACCAAATACCATCTAGTCTGATCTCCTGAAGACCACAGGTCAGTAATTTTTTCTCAAGATGTTCCTATAAAAACCCCAAATATTTTTATTTGACTTAAGTGCATCACTCCCTAAATAGACAATGGATGAGAGAAAAGTTCTGAAATTAAATAGTACTTCTCCAGGTATTTGGGCAAGTGAGAAATGCCTAAGTGACCCTCCCCACCAATCATCAGTGATTTTTCACAAAATTTGATGGAGGTTTTTGATAGCTTCATTAACTGATTCTGTTTCCTTGGCCACTTGGACCTGTTTTCTTTGGCTGATTGTGATCTTGTTGCTCATTTGGTACGTGTTGTAGGAACAATTCATCCTGCTGTCGAGTGAGATCCTGCATCTGGTAAAAAGATGCCAGCTAATATCCAGTCCTTTACATTTACTCCCTTAGAAGTCCTAGGTCCAGTGACATTCACAGAACAATTTCTGGTAGTAATAAAGACTGTAGAAAAAAATGTTGGAAGCCACAAATTAAAACCTTAGTTTCTGACAAAACTTGCGTTGAATAGTATGTTAGGAGTTTAGAAAAATGTTCACACAATGAGTTAAGTGTGTGGTAACATAATTTGAGCCTAACAGTTCAGGTAAGGGTTTAACATCCCAAATGGAATTGCTGTCATTAAAGGAAAGGGTGGCTGATGAAGTCTCTGGAGTCTTTCACGTTCTCTCCCCACCTGCATCAAAATGATATATGCTAATCATGCACATATGCTTTCCTCACAACACTCATGTGATCATTATAGATTATTTGTATTATAGAATTCATGTGATTATTATTAATTATTTGTATTATAGTTGTGCTTAGAAACCTCAACAAAAATCTAAGCTTCATTGTGTCACTTGCTTCATGAAACTGCTGGAGACAGTTTCTGACTTGCAAGCCTCCAGTTTAAATAGACAAGGCAAAAGAGAAACAAAGTGATCTGCATAAGTTCACAAGGGCTGAATGATCAGTGGATGACGGCCTTCAACACTATATCCACACCTAGTCTTGGGAAAAACTGTCTCCTGGGTCTTCATGAGTGCAATATGTCGTATTTTGTACTTGGATAAGGTTTTTAAAGCAGCCCTAATATCAGTTCAAACATGAAGCACTTTTATATACAGTAGACTTAAAAACAAAGTAAAAATTCAAAAATTAAAACAGGGTGCAAAACAAATACAAGAACATACCATTTGTCATGCTTTGTTTTTCGGTGTCACAGTAGCAAATGTGCTGTATCTATTAACCTTTCTATAAAGAGTAGAAGGTAATCTAGTTAACATTTGACAGCTTTACAGAGTCTATTGACTTCTAATGAAAAATTCACTACTACAAGATATTTTCCTTATAACTGTCTACTTCATACAGTTTG
This sequence comes from Patagioenas fasciata, assembly GCF_037038585.1. NCBI lineage: Eukaryota > Metazoa > Chordata > Aves > Columbiformes > Columbidae > Patagioenas > Patagioenas fasciata. The sequence goes on along the minus strand of NC_092522.1, from coordinate 86,284,411 downwards.
TTACTGAGACAGCCCTCAAAATCCTCATGTTTTACTCTCCAAAGCTCCCATATTCTTTTAGCAAACACAAGCAGATGTTATCATGATGATTTATTTACTACATGAGCTTTAATTTGTTCTCTCTGAGTTCTCTCCACACAGAAGATGACTTTCAGGTTGTTAGCTGATAGCATATGCTGTACAGAACACATACATTTTGTTGCTTGGTCCTATCCAGTAGTTTACTGGGTCTCTGTCAGAATGCTGGATGCAATGAAAACTCATTGTGAGGAAAGGTTAATGGGTACAACATGTCCTTCTTGCACCTTGGAGAGCATACAACACGTTCCCAAAATTACAGGAAGATTAAAACTTGTGATGGTATCATCGAATGCCTGTGTGAGGATGCAGGTGCTCTAATGATGAGTTTGTGGCAGAATCTCTAAGGGGGAAGGGTTGGGAGCAATTCCCACTCCACAGTGTAATCAATCATTGGACTAGCATATAATTAATACACCAGATATATCACATAGTAATTTTCCTTTTTAGAAAGCTTAACTGTATTTTCCAAGGTAGCTCAGCAGTCCCAGTGGCTGTCTGATATGTCTATGATAAACAAAAGTTAAAAAAAAAACCCAAACCATAAACCATTATTAAAAACCCACAAGAATAAAAGTAGATACAATTTAGGGTAACAGTAACTTTGTTTTTACTCTTGGTTTCAGGCATATACATCGACTTACTTGTTTAATACTACACGGTTAATTATCATAGGTCCCAAGGATAAAAGTATTCAGAAGTAGATAAATTTTGTTCTATGACAGGACAAATTTTACTCTATTCCAGCTCTGCAGAGGGCCTAACAGGCTCAAATGTAACCAAGATGAACACAAAGTTGCATATGTGCAGAAGGCGAGGTGAAAGACAGGGAAAGAATAGATTCTGCACATTCTAAGAAGTAGCTTCTGAAGCTCCCTAAAAAATTTGGATTATGAGTAATCTGCTTGAAAACATATATCTAGAGTCAGTGCTCTGAAGCATCAGATAAAGATTAATACTTCTCAATTTTGACTGCTCATTTGAAACAAAACCTTCCACATCAGATTCAAAAGAATTTAAAAATAGCACAGAAAACTTTCAGTTCTAAAGGTGCATTTGTTTCTTTTTTTCTCTTATATATTTTGATTCACAGACTTCCAGAAACACAGAAGTTGAGGTTGGAAGGGACCTCTGGAGATCGCCAGGTCCAACCCTGATGCTAAAGCACGTCCACCTAGACCCAATTGCCCAGGACTGTGTCTAGGGATGGAGACTACAATACCTCTGGGCAACCATTGCCAGTGCTCCATCACCCTCATAGTATTTTGCTTTTTCCAGGTGTTCAAAGGGAATTTCTTTTTCAGTTTGTGCCCATTGCCTCTTGTCCTGTTACTGGACACCATTGAAAAGAGCCGTCTTTGCATCTTCCCTTCAGCTGTTTCTATACATTATACATTTCCATTATTATGCTACCAACAATACCAGCATTAAATATCTTGGCCTTACCCAAATGAGCTCAACAGATACACAAAAATAATAGTAAGAGTAAACAGAGACTGGTTAATGAAAGATAACAAAAATTTTGTCAAACTGCTCTGCCAGTTAATATTTGACCATGTTTTCTATCACTGCAATACGCTATCATTGCAACTGGAAGTACAAATACGAAGACACTGAGTATTATGGCTTTTCCAATGTCCTGAATATCTCCTCTGTGTGACTATAATGCTCAGAGCTGTTCATTCTATATACATGATACACTGGCCCATCAGGTACTTGAAAATAATATATGTACTACAAAATGTATAAAAGAAACCAACGATCTACATATTTTTTATTTTAGCAGACATGTGAATTTTGAATCTTTTTTTCAGATGTTGGTTGGAATTGTAGGCTTAAATCTGAAATTCATAATCCTTTGTCACTGAGCAAAAGGTCCCCTGAGAGGAGGGCATTTCTCCCCTTTCTGAAGAGAAAACTCATCACTGTGGGGATGAGAATACAGCAGATATCTCTGTCTTACAAAGGGAAAGGGAATAATTCTCCTTTAGTAGTATTTGTTAGTAATTAAGTACTAGTTCATTATATTACTGGTGTCTGAGAGAATCACAGAATCACAGAATTAGCTAGGTTGGAAAAGACCTCAGAGATCATCAAGTCCAACCCTTGGTCCAACTTCAGCCCATGGCACTAAGAGCCATGTCCAATCTCAGTTTAAAAACCTCCAGGGACAGTGAGTCCACCACCTCCCTGGGCAGGCCATTCCAATGCCTGATCACTCTCTCCGTAAAGAACTTCTTCCTAATACCCAGCCTAAACTTCCCCTGGCAGAGTTTAAGCCCATGTCCCCTTGTCCTATTGCTAACTGCCTGGGAGAAGAGACCAGTTCCCACCTGGCTATAACTTCCCTTCAGGTAGTTATAGAGAGCAATGAGGTCACCTCTAAGCCTCCTCTCCTCCAGACTGAACAACCCCAGCTCCCTCAGCCTCTCCCCATAGGTCATGTGCTCAAGTCCCTTCACCAGTCTTGTTGCTCTTCTCTGGACCCACTCCAGCACCTCAATATCTTTCCTGAACTGAGGGGCCCAGAACTGAACACAATACTCCAGGTGTGACCTCACCAATGCAGAGTACAGGGGAAGGATCACTTCCCTTGTCCTGCTGACCATGCTATTTTTGATACAGGCCAGGATACCATTGGCCTTCTTGGCCACCTGGGCACACTGTTGGCTCATGTTGAGCTTCCTGTCAATCAGTACCCCCAGGTCCCTTTCTGCCTGGCTGCTCTCCAGCCACTCTGTGCCCAGCCTGTAGTGCTGCAGGGGGTTGTTGTGGCCAAAGTGCAGGACCCGGCACTTGGCCTTGTTGAACTTCATACCGTTGGAATCAGCCCATTTTTCCAGTCTATCCAGATCTCTTTGCAGAGCCCTCCTGCCTTCCAGCAGGTCGACGCTGCCCCCCAACTTTGTGTCATCAGCAAATTTGCTGATGATGGTCTCAATCCCCTCATCTAAATCATCAATAAAGATGTTAAACAGGACTGGACCCAACACTGACCCCTGGGGGACACCACTAGTGACTGGCCGCCAGCTAGATGCAGCTCCATTCACCAGTACTCTCTCGGCCCGGCCCTCCAGCCAATTCTTAACCCAACAGAGAGTGCACTTGTCCAAGCCACGGGCTATCAGCTTTTGAAGGAGTATATTATGGGAGACAGTGACAAAGGCTTTGCTGAAGTCTAGATAGACCACGTCTACAGCTTTCCCCTCATCCACTAGGTGGGTCGCCTGATCATAAAAGGAGATCAGGTTGGTCAGACAGGACCTGCCCCTCCTAAACCCATGCTGGCTGGGTCTGATCCGTGGTCCATCCTGGAGGTGCTGTGTGATTGCATTCAGGATGATCTGCTCCATCACCCTGCCAGGCACAGAGGTCAGGCTGACAGGCCTGTAGTTGCCAGGGTCAGCTTTGCAACCCTTTTTGTGAATTGGGGTAACATTTGCCAGTTTTCAATCATTTGGGACCTCCCCAGTGAGCCAAGACTGTTGGAAGATGATGGAGAGCGGCTTGTCGAGCTCTTCTGCTAGCTCCCTCATCACCCTAGGATGGATCCCGTCTGGTCCCATAGACTTATGAGGATCCAGATGGCTCAGTAAGCCACCAACTATTTCCTCTTGGAATACAAGGGGAGTATTTGGCTTCCTATCCCTGTCAACCATCTCCAGAGGCCAGTTATCCTGAGGGCCATCTGTTTGACTGGTAAATACTGAGGCAAAGTAGGTGTTAAGTACCTCAGCTTTCTCCTCATCTTTGTTAACTATATTTCCCTGACAGATGACAGACGTCACAACATGGTGGCTTAGAGAGGTGATGGCAACACTGCTGACTAAACTTTTATAATGTTGTGGAAGAAAACCTTAACATATATTTTAAGAAATAACTCTAAAAGGCTTTCAGGGCAGAATTTCCAAAACAGAAATTCAGCCTCTTTTTCTCACTTTCATGAATGGTTACACCCACTCACTCTCACAGGTTCACATGCTTTCTATTATTTATTTGGACAAATATTCCAAAAAAAAAAAAATTCTAGACTTAATCTGAAAAAAATGTCTCATTTCACAAACAAAACTGTTCAGAATGTTTTTATTGTTGCCATGTGTAACAAAAACAACTGTTTAGTTTTCAAAAGAGGATATGAATGGGAAGTGTCCTGATATTCAGCATAAGTCACCTACATCAGGTAGTTTGGATCTAGTGAGCTCATAACTATTTGAGTGGAAGGAAAAATGGCATGGAATCAGTCACCCACTTTTGTCTTCTGCTCTTTCTGACACAGCTGAGCTAAGTTTAAATTTTCCTTCAGGCTGGGGTAGCACATCTCCTGGTGTCAAGCACTGAAGCATGTCCTGCCTGGTAGACAAAGAACCAGGAAGAAACAGAAATGTTCTGCACTGATGTCTGAAGCTGAGTATGTCAAACTGTAAAAATCATGTTGCTGCAGGAAGAGTAGGCAAGACAGAGAATTATGCAAGAAACAGAGCTCCAAGATGAAGGACTTCACATGTGTTTTCATTTAAGGGTCACTCAAGGATGCTGTTTCTTGCTGCTGACCTTAAAACTTTGCATTGAATTGAAAACATGATGCCAGGAGCACCAGAAGTTCAGGAAGATAATATCCCAGGAGGCTGACTGTCATATGTCATTCCCCCTACTCACATTACTTGTTTTTGGTATTTTTTTCTAATCGAGGCTTGAAAGAAAAGTTGCCTGTCGTGAACTGAACCCCAGGGAAGTTTCATTCATCTATTAGTAGACACCTATTTAACAGAAATAGCAGGAGGCAATAGTTACCTGTTTTCATCCTGAATTTTCACAAGTCTTGACAGTTTAACCTTGCATGAATATTTTAAAATGTGTGTTGAACTTCCCCTTAGAAATGCTACTGGCTGTGGCATAAGCTCAGTATTACAACTGCTCTGCTATAATTAGGAAATAGATATCAAAATCCTAAGACAGGAACACCTGAGGTAGCATATTAAATATTTATCCAGAGTAACACATTAAGCAAAATAATTTAGGCAGTGAGTTATTCTAATTAGACGTCCACAACAACCAGCTTTTCAAATCTGAACATTAAGCACTTCATGTGACACAAAGAATGTATTTATGAGGAAAATAAGGGGGCTTTTTTTTCAGAGAATATTGAGAAAATTAGTTTTTACCTATTTCCATTGGTGAACAACCCAGTTTAGCTGAGATCAAGGCACAACAGCTTGCCAATTTGGGATAGTAAACCTTGTTCATGTGTTATGGTATGTTACTTTTTTCAGTCTAAGTATGCTGCAATTAATAAATATCAGCCATCAGAGTTTCTATTACCTTATTCTATCCAGTTACTTTACTTTCTATATGCAGAGAATTTAGTTCTACCTCATGTAATATTACTCATGACAACGAATTTGTTCTGTAATATTTTTTTCATATACAGTTACTTAAGATTCTTATTATCTACTGTAGATTTACAAGGACTCTCTCTACCCTCAGAAGATAAAGTTTTAAGCAGAACTCAAATCCTGTGAAGTGTGTCAGTTCGTTTTCAGGGAATCTCCATATGCTTGCTGCTCTGCCCAGTTTCTTCCTCAAGTCTTTTGATATTTGTGCCTTTTTTTGTATCATGAGTCCTTATTGTCAAGAGAAAATTGTTTGGTTTTGGGAGAGAGTTCAGAAAGTCTCTGGTGCAGTTTGCATCTTGATCCGGATATATTCAGTCTAAATCATAAATTAACCTTTGTAATTAGTTAAGTTAATTTTACTGCACTTTTATGGTCAACAGTCATAGAGGGGAACTAATTTTCCCCAGGTTTCTTCAGAAATTCAAAAAAACCCACACAACCTTTTGAAGAGCTCATCACAATATATGTGTTTAGTAGGATAACAAAAACGATTGACCCTCTCCTCTCCCCGTGCACACACAAACTACACTCTCAATTGTGGATTCTGTTCTGACAATAAATTATATTTCAAAATGTTTTAATTAATGATATAAGCATAGCAGGCATGGCAGAAGGGGACACTTGCCATGTGCACTTCACTGAAGACTGAAACAGCCAAACCTTCAGACTGCTGCTTCTGCTGCCAAGGAACTGAGACAAGGCTGATCAAGATGTGTGGGTTCATTATGGAGAAACATGACTGGAGAGTTCACTTTTACTTATGGAAATTCCTGCCTTCCTTTTATAACAAAACTAAAGTTGCAATTCAGACACACCTCCATAAAGTATACTTACAATAATTGCATTTCTTATTGAAAAAAAAAAAAAGTTAAACTGTTATTTTTTCCCCATTATTTTCCCCATTACTGCACAAACTGGTACTTACTTTATAATCACATACTAATTTATGCAGTTTTATATGGTCCATGATAGTTCTTGTGCATGCATATTTGACAAAATAAATAAAAGGGGAAAGGAAACAATATGTAACATCAAAGTATTTTCTATTTCGTATTAATCAGAAAAGTATTTTTTTCTATTCCACTTTAAAATCTCACCCTCCTTTCCCAGAAACATGAGCCCTTTTGCCAGCATCCAAAGGAAGAAAAGTAATAACCAACTGGGACAGATACATTCTGTCATTCAACACTATGTATCTGCATTAATCTGTTTTTAATTTGCTTATTGTTCAGTCTGAGCACTAGGGACTAAGAGTTTCAGTTTTTCTTCTAGGGAATTCCAAATATGGTCAAAAGCCAAATGGAAAAAGTAACAAGGAATGTAGGTCATGGAAATTCTTAACTGGAAAATTCCCATCATCTGTGAAAGCAGAATATGTCATAGAACCACTGTATAAATACATTGATTATTTTGCCCTTCATTTGCTTCCTCTGCCTTCCTTTATCCTTAAACTAGAAGCTAGATGCTGAAAATTTTATCGGAAATTTAAGGACCAGACTTTGCTGTGTGAGGAAGTTTCTGAATAAGACATCAAGTTTCTAGCCATCAGAGGATAATTTATTGATACTTGTCAAAAGGAAGTATCAGTCTAACAGAAATCAAGACAAAAGGAATGCTTGATGAATTTCCTTTGAAGTGCCTTTTATAAAAGTCCTTGGTAATACATATTGATGAACTCCAAATTGTCTTGCCTGAAGGGAAAAGAAAGTAGACTGCTTTACACTGTCTTATAAATATTCATCAAAAGAACAAGACTTATGTTTCCAGGCGTGAGGTGAATGATTACGGTTGTATGATTGCCTCAGAATCTGGATAATTAGTAAAACAGCCTATGTCAGTGGGAGAATTTTAAACTTGGTGCCTTGCCATCAGTCCTTTTGGATTTAAAGACAGTGCCTGCTATTCTGAAAGGAAGCAAATTTAGAGCCTGATGGATAGATATAATTATGCTCTCCATTAGTTTCATCTACTGTTTGTTTGCCTGTTTATTTAGCCAAAAATTAAAGGCAAAGTTGTTTAGCATGTCTCTATTCTGACTGGGATGAAACCACGGTATCTGCACTGTAAGCGTCTTGCTATAATATGCTAGTGGAAAGGGCTCTTTAATTAAGACAGAGAAATGAAAAAAACAAACAAACAAACAAACAAAAAACCAAAAAGGCTGGTGGGGTTGATGTTGCAGTAGGTCTTTTACAGAAATCTGCAGACTAGTGTCTTTCTCACTTAGCTCAGCTCAATCTTGATTGTTTCATAACAGAAAGTCAACAATTTACCTTTCATGCTTACTTAGTGCATGTGATAAGGATATGAATTGTATGGGAAAGATTCACTGTGAGTCACTTGGGGAAAAAATGTGCCTGTGCTCAGTGATCTGTGAATTTTCATCTGTTACTCAAACTGTCTGTAGCTTTCTATTGACCCTTGTAACAGGCAGCTAGTCTTTTACTAACAAAGACCCCAAAAAATGCCATTCTCAGGAAACATTATCCTTTACAGTGTTTAGCACTTAAATGCAATTAGGCAAATATAATATCCTCTTTGAAAGGAAATAGTTTCTCAGTTTAAGTAACTGAAACTAATTGTCTCTGTTGAATGAAAGACACATTCTATGAGTATTTGAGTGGTGTGCTGTTTCTCAGAAGCTGAAGGGACAAATAGATTGTATTTCTGTGTGGAGAGCTGTAGGAGAATCTTACAGGAGATTCATACCAATTTATAGCCATATTTAAATGTAGAATCCTATGAAGCAAGCCAAAAAGAGATGGCAGTCAGCCCAGAGCAAAGAAACTCGGTTTATAAATAGCATTTTCCAAGAAACAATTTATTATGGAATAAAAGGTGCAACTGCTTTGAGTACTGGCATTTGAAAAAGATTTTATTACCATGAAAATTGACTTGACCAGAAACATCTAGAAGGACTTAAGGAAATAATATAAGGCTGAGTTGGGTTCAATACCTAGGTGATCATGCTGAGGGTGGCATTACATTTGCATAGAAAATAGGATGGTTTTGTAGGTATATTCTCTTTGTGGAATAGACTATGAACTACCTTATTTTTTTGTGTTCTATTTAATGTTTTGTATGATTCATACTACTTATCTCGTGAAAAACAGTTTGATAACCAGGTCTACTAAAAAATTAAAGAGTTGAGAACATCTAAATCTGCCATATAGAAGCTCAAGAATTCAGCTGGCAATAAAACAAACTATATCAACCTTGCAAATAGGGAGAAACATTGAGGAAATGGATTTTTTCCCCCCTTTTCTCCATAAAGCAGTGCTGGAGACTTCCATAAATGTTAAAATAGTATCATTTTTGTAAAATCTTCCCCCTTCTCTTTGTGGGAACAGCTCACTATTTAAATTGTAAATGATGTAAGATTTACATAAAAGAAAAAAGAATAGCAGTAAAATATCTCTAAAGCCTTGCATTACCTGTAGGTTTAACCTGAATCTCTGTAATTTCAAACATTGAATTATTGCACTCTAAGAAAGGGAAGAAAAGGTACACAACGACATTACAGATGGTGTTAATGACGTTCAAAGTCTACTTATTTATACATTAAAAGCTTGATATCAGAGCATACAAAATACAGCCATCAGCTGCAAAGAGGGACAGATATGTCTGTAATTAACCAAATGACTACCTTTAAAGTAATACAAAAAAAGCAATGTGCTGAATTGAAATATGCTGATTGTCAAAAATTGTTTACTGAATTATCTACTTCTCATGGTCTTTACAAGATTTCTTGCAAAGAGGACAGGTAGTTAAATTATCGTTCCTCACTAAAAATACCAGGCAACCATTTACTTTAAGACTACTTGTCACCAGCCAGGCTTCTCTGTTCTCTCTTCTACAGCTGATTGTTTCCACACAAAGGTTTCTCCTAAATAGTCAACAGTTGCTAACAGTTAACTACATTATGATAAACTCAGGTACCCTGGTTTCCACTGCATGAAAAATATTGATCTGAGGAGATAACCAACTGAGTTTTAATGGCTTAGTCTGTTTTGGATACTATCCTGTTTGTTTCTAAAAACTCAAGCCAAATCTTTGTTGCATTGCAATTGGCTATGTTATCCATGACCATAATAAGGCACTTCCATTGCAATTTCCTTCTGTGTATGAGTTTCAGTAACTCTGCAATGTTCACGAACATCGTGTGAGCAAAAGGATCAAGACCTGTGGAGTGCCCCATCATGAGTTGGGCACAACTCAAACACACACCTAACCTATATTACACTAGACTTCCCCATCTCTTGGTTCTTTTTTCCTGTTTCATGGAGAGAACAATTTCCCCGTTTTACTAATCAAGGCCTTCTCCTCCTTTAGTGTATAATAGTCTGCTGAGAATTTGTCTTTTTAAAAACACTGTCCCTGTATTATCATATATGTTTCCTCACAGTTGAGTCATAAGGATTCTGTTGCCTTTTGGGTCCAGTTTTGGAGAATCCTCTCATCCAAGAGGTTGTCTGTACTGGCAACTCTATACTAGTATTTTATAGTTGCTATAATTTTTTTTTTGGCGGTTGCTTATCTTCACAACCCCACCTCCTATTTTCGTAAAGGCTTTCCCTAATAATTTTTAGCTATTGCCTTTGGCTTTAATAGCTGCCAGATTGGATTTTACCAACATCTCTCTTATTCAAAACACATCTGGTGAAACTAACTATCAGGTCAAATACTCCTTACTGCTTCCTCATCTTACTGCAGCAATTTCAGGTTCAGAACTGGTGGAGTCTCTGAATCTACTCAGACATTGCTCAGTGACATGACTGAATCTACTCAGACCCTAATTTCACTAGGCAAAGTTAGATCTGTCCCATCCAGTTTCCTCATAAGCTTTGTAGAATTTCATCATCTTTTGATGATACCACAATTTTCCCAACTTATTTAAAGGTGGAAATGTCTATAAAACTGCTGATTTCTGCCACTCTGACTTCTATAAGAAACGAACTCAATTTTGTTATTTTCTTCGATGACATAAACTTTTTTTTTGTTTCTCATACCATTTCATAATGTTTTTGAGAAAATAGAAGAAGAAATGTTGCATACTGGTTTTGAAATGACATTTCAGAAGGCAGAAGTTTGTAAGCCACAGAATGGAATTTATCATAAAGAAAGCAGAAAGAAAAAAAAAGCTGTTGGAGCAGCCTGATGGTTAAACCATACTGACCTGGAAAATTGTATATTTTTTTTTTTCCTATGATGTTTTTGCTTTCTCTTGCTGGGACTATGCTCAAATATTCACTGAAATAAGTCTTGAGAATAATTGCCAGTATATCAGAAAAATGAAATCTCAAAAATATTCCATGGAACAGGTTAAAATATATTGTATCAATTTGTATCCAGTCCATATTTCCCTTTATAGGGAAAAGATTTTTTAATGGGAATGTGATTTCTAACTGTCCACTGCAACCAAGCTAATTTAAATATTAAATAATGCAAACTCTTAAAATAGTGCCAATGAACATTATGGGCATGAAGATATGCAGAATATGTACACAATTACAGATTTGAGGTTTTATACTTTAAAACGTAAAAGAACTATTTGTGCAGATTTTTCTTGGAGGGTTATACCTAGCTAGAACTAATTGTATGAATCATAGGCATGGGAGAATCCCCAAGTCTGTTGCTCCTCTGTGACAGAGGAAAATTCTGACTGGGATGCCCTTTCCCTTTCCTCCCAAACCTTTCTTGCTTATTTAGAGAAGTCATAAATGTTTACTGTATGCTTATATGTGTGTAGTTTCTGATATAGTGCTTTTATAAATTTTTCTGTAGTAACACAGTCAGCAGGAACCAAAGCTATCCATGGATTTGGATGTATTTCACATATGATATTTAATGAAAGAACAAAGTAAGGTATTCATGACCTTCTAAATGACAAGTTTTAGAAGTTCACTAGTAGGAAAGAGTTTTCTGAGGAACAAGAAGAGATAAATGTAAGTCCATTACTAGAAAAAAATGTCTCTTAAGAGGTAAACCAAGAAAGTGTGGACTACATAGTTTAAGTTGAGCTTTAGAAAAGTCTTCAGGAAAGTCTTGATAGAGGTCAGTAGAACACTCACTAACGTATAGTTCACTAAAGGTGGCCAGAATAGCTTCAGTCAAGGAAGGTCATGCTTAAATAACCTGTTAAAATTCTTTGAAGATAACACTGACATGACAGATAAGTGATTTTTTTAGATGTAATGCACTGGGATTTCCAAGAAGCATTTGGCAAAGTTCCACATCAGAGATTACTAACTAGATAAAGAATCACAGATAAGACAAGATACTAGAGAGAAAAAGAGATAAAGATCAATCGACAAAATGTAGCCATGCATGAAAACATATTAAATTGGAAAGGAATCATAAGCAAAGAACACAGGTGTCAGTTTTAAGACTGCACTTAAATATGCAGTACATATTACTGGAAAGAGGATATAGAAAACAAGGTCTCTAAGGGTCTGATCCAAAGGCCATTGAAGTTAATGGTTTTGTATCAGAAATCAAGCCTGAACACCAGTGTACCAATCTCTAGCTGTACTCACAGTTTAGAAAGAAAAAATCAGAGGAATAACATTTGCAGTTATTTACATATTTTAACCAAGTAATGATAAGTAGTTAAAGCAAAATGAGAAAAAAACAATCCACCAAATTTGAAGTTTCATAAGTTTGATGTAGTCTCAATTCCTAGTGCAAACAAGTGTTCATTAAGTTTAGTTTCCCTTCAGCTGTATCTCTAAAATAGGGGAGGTATACTAAATATAATAACTACCCAAAATACCATTAAATACATTTGGGATTTTTTCCCAAACTGAAACTATTGGCCCATGATGCCTACCCCCAAACTAAGTAACATTATGTCAGGTAAATTACAAATAAAAAATGGTAATGCAACTAGACTCTCGACCATTTATTGCATTGTGACTGATTTGCGAAGGTTTAGTCCCAACTTTTGGAATAAAAGAGGACTTCTAACTCACCAATGGAATTCTGCTTATTTTATAAAGGAAAACTTTTGCATGTGTATTAGAATGCTGTTGCAGTGATGGAAATATAATCACGTTGCTGTTTATATGGATGGGCATACGTGGTACCGTTATCAACAGTTACATACCAAAATCTAAATGTCCTCTCATGGTTACCTTCAAAGGGCTGAATGTTATTTTAGGACTATATAAATGTAACTTCTCCTGCAAGAGAAAATTACATTAGTCCCTTTGAAGGAAACTGCAAGGCTGATGTGGACCCCAGTAAAAATGAGGTTGATACTCCTGGTTTAGAGTGACTGCATAAATGTTTTAGTCACGTTCTTTCAGAAGCTTTGATAAACTGACTCTTACAAAAATATCTTGTTTTAAACACATATCACAAATTTTCCCCACTTGTTTTTAAACAATTCAGCAAGTGAGCTTATTTGAAGAATAATTTAATTTTTATTGTTTGTGTTTATCATACATAATTTTTTTCCAAACAAATGTTAACAAAGTTTTGGACACTGTACAGCTGGAATGCAAATGATTTGCACTAAATATTTCATTTCTGTTTTTTTTGTTCCTGTGGCTACATTTACATGATTATTTTAAGGTGCTCGCTTCGGGCTACTGGAAAGCTACCCTTTAAATGACAAGATGGTATCAAGAGGAGGAATGACATAACTTTACAATGAACCACCAGGAAGGAATACAAATTAAACTATGTTGTGAAACAGAAAACTTTATTAAAAAACTGTGTCATCAATATTATTTTAGATCTTCTGTCATGTTTTTTTACTTACCTAGTATTTTCATTTCTTCCCTTCTGTGTACAGAGGGATATCTGAACCTGCACTGCTTGACCTAATGATATGGTGCAAATAACTAAATTTATTTAATGCTTTGCTCCATTTTTAATTTAAAGTTATTGGGCTATATCAGTTTTAGCTGGCTTTCTTATAAATCAGAATGCTCTGATTTATAGACAATAGCTAGGATAAATTAAAGCAACACAGAATTAAGTTTTGACAGATTATTGTGTCTTTTCAAGAAAGCAGATAAATATCTTAGCAAACTATACAGGTGGACCAACAGTTCACATTTTAAGAGAAGAATTTATGTAGAACTGGAGGCAATTTTGATGAAATTGTGGGAGTAAGAATAATCTTTTTATTAGATTAATCCCTACAATATAAATTATATTAGAAGTCAATAATATTGTTACTTCACTATTCCTGGTCCTTTTCTGACTTGCAGCACCCGTGATGATTTCCTATATACTTCCACAATGTAGAGATCAGACTTCAAGTTGTGCTTTTTGCCCATTTTTCCCTTCCAAATACATTATAAAAGGGTAGAAGTGGTTGATATCCTTGCCTCTCAATGTTTCGAAGTGACACAATCTGCAGCACATGAATTTGACCTTTTCTTCTTTAATTTTTTGATACTAATAGGAGACTGAATGCAATTTTCCTCATGATACTCTATTGCTTTTAGGAGAACATACTGAGCTGATGGATTATAAATGTGTTTATCCTACCTCTTGTTGACTTCAAAACTGTTACTCTGTGCTTGCCTACAGCATTCATATTACAGAAGAGAAGAAAGCAAAATTTCTTGCATTTTTTTTTAATACATTGACTGAGGTCACAGAACGTTACATCTGGGAACACAGTCTAGCTCAATGCAACAGCTCCAAGTATCGCTCTGTCACTGTGCCTGTCAGAATAGATGTTCTAAACTGATGTCTGTTGCTGTCTCATCTGCTATAATCAGAAGATGCTATTCCCCTCTCATAAACCTTATTCTATGCCATTCAGGCAAAAAAAGTTTTCTAAACCTCTGGCAAAGCACATGTGTTGCTGCCTGATAATAGCAATCTTTTAATCTGTGTAATGAACCTTTAATATGTCCAAGGAACTTTTTTCACAGTGCTATTTGCAGACTTTTTTTGTGCTTTCTTCTCCTTTCCAACCATATCTTTCAGACAGTAAGTTACTTGTCCCATGCAAAGAAAACACTTGTAAGATAAACTCGCCATTTAAATCAAAATTATATCATCTGTGTCATAATGTGATACAAAACACCAGTGCAGGACATTTGCCACATTTCAGTTGGTACTAACAGACACAGGTATTAAAAATTATAACTGAGAACTTATTCAGATTCCTGACATGGCAGAGTGGCAGAATTTAAGAGGTGAAAGCCAGAAGTACCCCTGCCACCCAAGGAACAACTCCTGCTTGAGACACCAGAGGTTTCTGCCTTGATCAATACAAATAGTTCAGACCTATTGCATGCCTAACTCTCACTTGGGTCTAGATATCAGTCATTCTTCACTAAAGTTTGTTACTAGGTTTCCTACATGACACAGAACATAGCTCAAACTTTTTCAAAATTGAATTCCAGTCCAAAACTTCCTAGCATTCATAGTCTTCTCTTAAAAAGTGCATGAAGGAATGCACCATGAAAACCTAGAGATTGTGTTAGGCCATCCTGACTGTTTCTGGATTGTGATTAATTTCCTTATGTAGACATGCCTTTTTGTGCCTAAATTCTACAAAAAGGCAGACTTTAACACTGTTCTCTCCAGTGGTGTTTCAGGGTACATCTCTGTCTATTATTACAGAAGATGGGTACCATGCACTGATGCTTAGATACTATTAATGGCCATGTCAAAGGCTGTACAAGAAATCTGAGGCAGAACGAAAGCTTGAACCTAGGCCTCTCATAACCAAGACTGTGATCCAACTTGCCAGGTCTTCCTGATTAAAAAAGTGTCAGAGAAGAGCTGACTGGCCTTTAACATTTGATGGCCCTATGAAAATGTAGTGTAGATTCTGACCTGAAGAGAACACACATTGTGTAAGAGAATGAGGAAAATTATGCCCATTATTTGGGTACTATAAAGATGAGGAGGCTGTAGAAAAAGCAATTTCAATTAAGTTATAATTTAATAAAAAGAGACAAAAAAATCAGAACTGTATATACATAAGAAGTAGAAGATCTGCTGCTTTCTGCATCCCAGACATGACTGAATACATTAAAAAAATCCATGGTTGGTGGCGTGGAAATGGCTGCTTTATTGACGTGGGTTCTCTACCACAGAATGCATTACAGAATCTGTGCTATATATGTAACAGCTTGGAGATGTATTTTTTAATTCAGCAAGGAACTGGGGCTAGACTTTGCATGATAAATGCTATGGCAACCAAGCCATGTTGTGTGGAATATCTTTGCAGATTAAAGTGCTTTGATTCATGCATTGCAGCTCATACAAATGAATGCTAACAAACATATACATAATCAACATTTTGTGTATATAAGTCACATTCTTTGTAAGCTACCACCATCAGAAACATTTATATTCATTGTCACACATACACATAACATATGCATAAACACATATGAGATACCTGTGAGCATATGTAAGAATATTCAGAGAAGGAATGTGGATTTTTGTGCTTTTTTGTTCATTTTAAATACTAACTTCTGTTATTTTGACATATTCAAGTATAAAGATTAAGGCTATGGAACACTGCATTGGAAGAAAAAAAAAAAATTTGAGTTTCTCTGTAAGTAATTCCAGATGCAATATTTCTGCTCACTCATTCAATATATGCTTAGTCTGTTAAACTGTTACTTTTAAAAATAATTGTTGTGGCTGGGGATGCCTATCATACCTGACTTAGTAAGACAAAATAATGTTTTTCATAACAAAAAATTAGCAGATTTGTTTAAAATTTGAATGTGTTAAATAAAATTTCACACCTGCAAAGTTCAAGAATTTTCATTTTTTGGAACATAATGTCACTTGGAAGAAAGTGAAGGGAACATATGGCCCTCTATTCTGGAAACATTTTCCTGGAGGAGGAAGGGAGTGGGAGAAAGAAAAGAAAATTTCTATAACAGAATCCCCTGTCCTATAAAATTTTTGTCCTGGTTTTGGATTATGTGTATGTATGCTTGGGGGTGGTGACAAATGATCGGACAAATGCATTTATTTGTATAACCCTGACATCCTTCTGTGCTCAGGGTGCCTTTCTGCATGGGTGCTTAGCTGTCCCTCCTTAAAATGTGAAACTGCAGTTCAAAGAGCCGACATGGAGAAGTGGGTGGTTGGTGGGGAATGTTCATGTGTAGCTGTGGGAGCACTCAGAGGAACTGCTTCAGGGTCCAGAAGGCTCTTCCAAAGGACTTTGCTGCCAAGAGGAAATCAGTGTCTGGATCTTCATTTAAACAATGTAAAACTAGAAGCAGTGATGACGTGTTAGCTTTGTTTCTGAAGTTTAGTAACACAAGTGTGCCAAGGCTGGATCCACTCCCACATCAGCAACAACTGAGGAGGAGATGCACAGTTGCTGCAGGGCTTAGGTTCAGACAAGGTGCCAGGGAATCCTGATGCTCAGTGTTTTGATGCCTGACAGCCAGGCACATTCTCTGGACTTGGAATTCACAGTTCTGAGTTAGGGCCCGAAACTTTCCTCAGTATTAAATGGAGGAGAGCCAGGCTCTTCAGCTGGGATTCACAGCAGACAGCATACTCACTGCTCAAACACTTAAACTAGCCAAGAGGGAATGCCAATGAAGAGTATTTTTGAGGTCACAGTTTTATAGCTACTTTGTTCAGTATACATCTCCCTGGTTGTAGAAAGAAGCACTTCCCATTTTCCTCATGTCCTCCTAAGGCTGCTCGGTCCTTTTCCTTTGTAGAAGCACAAGTAAGTGTGTGGGCAGAGGAAGGAACTGGTGTAGATGGAAACAAATATTTGAATTTTTTGTGTTGGATGCATGAACTCAAGTCAGGGTTCTCCTTGAGGTGGTGAACTGCTGGGGGCACTAGAGGTAAAAAAAAAGACTATGCACATCTGTCCAGCGGAAATCAGATTTTTTTCTAAATAGCCTTATCACCTTCAATACTCAGCTCAGCAATGAAATAAACTAATTATTCAGGATGAAATTCACCTTATCTAACTTCATCCAACTGAAAGTAAGACAGCTGGTTCAAACTAATCATCTATTCTGATCATCTTCACTTTACAGTCACTGGAGAAAGAAAACCTTGCAGATGGTATTTCATTCTTTGTCTCCTGTGTTTCAGGATGGAATGAACTGGCAGTTGGAGGTGTATGTTTCTAGTGATTGTTTAACTGAAGTTAAAACCACACTAGAAGTACAAGTGTGACTCCAACATGTATGTTCAAAATCCACATACATTCAGCCATTCTAAGTTAAATACTAGTAGATCATAAAGTGGGCCAGTAGTTTAAGTACCTTGTTCAGGAGAGCAAGTACGGTCACTTCTGAAATACTGCAGCATTTCGTAGTATGTGCATCAACTATGCAAAATCTACCACAGGTGTCCTTATACATGTAGGTGTCACACTTCTGATTGCATTATGGATATGTCCAACCATATGACTGTACTGCATATAGCAAAACATGATCTAAACACCTGAGATAGCTCTAAATAATCTAAGACAGTCCAAGGAGGAAAATTAGGTTGGAAGTATTGCCCACACTACTGAAGGAAATATAACACACAAGCTTGCAGGTGCCAGGGATTTAAAAGCTTTTTGCTGGCCCAGCTTCACAAATCATGCCCTTAATTTATAAGCCTTTGTGTAATACTTTCAGGTATGAAACAGATAATCCTTTGAGAACGACAATCTGTTCAAGAGAGCTTTATATAAACTGCCTACCCAGTGAGTTAGAAGATGGGAAAATGCTACTGCAAACAAATGTACAACAAATATAAGCAGAAAAATATTTGTCACTTTAGCAAAGTGTTTACCCAGTTGATTGTTAATTGTTTAAGCTTTGGATATGTGCAAGATATTTTGTGGTAAGTGTATAATTTTTCCTTAAAATACCTAGAAGGAAAAATCTCAACTGAAACTATGTTTGGCTCTCACATTGTGGAAATTTCATGAGGTAACAAAAGCAGTGGAAAAATCAATTTGTTGTGGCTTCTACAGCTTTATGTAAGCTTTCCTCTTCTTTACTTCATTTTAACTGTATCCAAACTGACATAGATGAGCCAGTTGACTACAAGTGGTCAACAGCTTTTCTGCTTATGTATGTTATTTACCACAGGAACACAATAAAGGTTCATGACCTACCTGACATAAATCTAGCTTGCTTAAATGTTACATGTGTTTTCAACTGGTAAAGTTGCTGTTTGAGCTAATAATACGTTTCTTCAGCTGAAATAAAGATGTAGACTGGAACAAATTGACTATCTGGGTAAAAACCTGTATGTGCATCATTCACAAGCATAATAAAGAACCAGAGTGGCAATACTGAGTGTATGAGGATGGTTTTGGTTTTGTTTTTAGATCAAGGAAGATCTGTTCATTTCCATGGCCTGACACAGACCTTGAAGTCTCTTCAGACATTTTCTTCATGCCTATTTGGAATCCTTTGAACTCGCTGTAAACCTGTTTTTCTGAGGCTTATGTCATCAGCTTAGAAAGAAAACCAACAGTGAATCCATAAGCTTCTGTGAGAGGATGATTTGTTATGTGAACCCTCCATTTGCAAGCCTACATCTGAAAGAGACAGCAAGTTTATATGACTATTTAAAATATCTTAAAATTGTTGAATCTTTGACAACTTCCTTCTTAGTGCCATGTACTTTAATTTTCAAGTTTCTTTACATGGGACATTAATAATAGACTATTAAATTAAACATATAATCAATGCATTGTAATAATACCTCCTTACATATTTATATGTGGTACTGAAATTCTGCCTCATATTTGTTAGCTTTTTTTTTTTTTTAATGGAAGCAGTAATACCTCATAAAAATTCATGTTAATTTTCAATGACTTTATAGAAAGCATTTGGCATTCAACTTTGATCTGGTTTCATTGAGCCCTGTCATACTCAAACTTGGATTAAATTTAGCCTACTTCTGAAGGTATAAAGTATCCCTTGGTAATGGAGCCAGTGTGTTCTGCTATGGAAAAAGATTTGGGGTTACCGTGAGCAATTAATTGTCTCTGCTTGAAACTTTAGTCTCTAATACACTGATAAACAAAGCAGGATGATAGATCCTGGCATCCACTCTCTGTGTCAACAGAGAAGAATTAGGCTAAATAATGAGTTGTTCGAAAAAAAACCAAAACAAAACGAAACAAAACAAACCACAACACCTCTTGACTTAGTACTTTAATCAAAGCATTTTCTCAAATTTTTGATGCTGAGAACACATTAAACACAGTCTTTTACAAAGCTAAACAGGAGCAGACTATGAAGAAAGGCTAGATTTAAAGTATTTCTAATGATCATAAGCCTCACTATGACTGTTTAACTTCAGTAGACCTGGAGGCAGAAAATCCTCTTCAGCCTAGGGATGCAAGAATACATGAGGACCTCATAGACTGCTGAAGTGGACCTTGGAAATCAAATAAGTGGGAGAACTCATTTCCAGATGACATGATGGGGATCAACATTCATAGCCACAGAAGTCATGTAATTTTCATCTACTTGTAGAATGACCCCCAAAGCCTGCATGTGCAAAATATTTCCCCATTGACTTGAAAAATAAGAGAACAAGTGAGCGAGAACCCCTGACCTGCCCAATTTTATCACAGAAGCAACAGTGAGTTTCTTCCACCAATCCTTGTAACCCAAAACACACTTACTGTTTTGCATCAAGCAGCCTCTGTCTCTAGTTGGGTCTTATTTTCTTCTGTTGTTCTTAGAGACCACTTATTCCAAAATTTCCAAAGTGAGATTCCATATGAAGTGTCCTGGAGCTATAAGGAGAGCAGTACTAATCACAGACCCCATTTTTTTAGAGAGTAGCAGCTCAGCCAGATAAACCATTATCTGTGAATGATATTTGTAATCTTTTATAACTTATTTGACATTCTTCATCAAGAAACGAAGATAGTTCTATTAGGATGATGGTGTTTCTATGTTTCTCTTTGGTGACGATGTATGATACAATTAAGAAAACATGTATCTTAAAGGAAGATTTTTCTACACATATTGTTTGTACTCATAGCCTATATTTCCATCTTTAAGCCCAGTGGTTTAAACAGTTTTCCATTGTTTAAATCTTTATACCGTAAAACTATTTTCTTGTTGCTATAAATTCTATTTAATTATTAATCCCAAGAAAAACTGATAACTGCAAACCCACCATAATGCAATCCTTTCATCTTCAAATAGCGCAGAGGAGGTAATATGCCACTCTTGAAAATCTTTCTTTAATCCTTTCTTCTTTTAGAATACAGAGCCATGAAGATTTATCACAGTTCCATAGATTTCAAAAGAAGACCACGGCTTTGTGATGTCAATCCATAGGACCATAAAGATGCTACTTTGCCAGAGCTATATTGTACTTCTAAAGTGGAATGAGAAAATTTACTTGCAGTAAAATAAATCTTATTACCCCATTACCATATCAGGCAAGCAAAGTCGTCGTTCTACTTTTTTCTCATTTCAGATTTTTAATCATAGAATTTTTAATAATGTACTGTTGAGTATTTCACAGTTTGATTTTCATGCAGCTAAAGTATAAAATATTTTCCCCCTGATTTTGATTGTAAGTGTATTTTTCTTTACAAAATATCTTTCTATCCAGTTGTAACTGTTCACTTCAATTAACTCTTTTTTTTTTTTTTTTCCTTCAAGAATAATACGATTTGAAAAAAAAGCAAGTTCCTAATGCTTTATCATGGTAATACTCATTTATCTGAACAAATTTTTGGTCAATTTTATTTCTGAATATTACCATGACTGGATTTTGACTGTTCCACGGTTACATAAATGTGGAGTGATGATGACATAAAAATCCAAGTAGTCTCCCTGTACTCATCACATACCAATATTCAAAGGGCTTTTCTATCCCTGAACCAATAATTACTGCTTTTCAGTTTCATATTTATTTGTATCTAACAAAAAACAGATCTCTCAAAAAAACCAGAGAAGTTAACTAAATAAAAATACCACACATCAACAGTTCATTGCATGCCAAACATACTTTAACAAATGACTGAAAGAAAAGCAATCGGGTGTCTGCACCTGAGGAAAGACTGACCACTCAAATAAGCTCAGGTGAGATGCAAGCTCCTTTCAAAGATGAGTTATTTGTCTTGGATGACTAAGCTCATATAATGTCAGGTAATAATGTCAGGTTGTTGTTGCTTTTTGGAATTCCCTATGTAATCCATGAAACAACAGATTCCTGTAAGAACAACAGCAGAATTTTCTGGCTCTGCTGTTGATAAAAATAAATTCATGCTGATGAGACAAGGCTTACAGAAATATAATTCCAATACCTTCGAGCTGCAGACTTCTTTAAAAAAAAAATCAGCCCATAGACAACAAAATCAGATAGTCTCTCTCTTCGCAGCCTGGAAAGTCTCTCCCTCTTTCTGTCTCTCCCTCTCTCTGCAAGACCACCTTGCTCATACAGTTCCGATGCAGTGGAGCATGGCGTCATGAGATGCTTATTCCTGAATTCAAATGGAGTGTAACGA
Source organism: Patagioenas fasciata (assembly GCF_037038585.1). NCBI lineage: Eukaryota > Metazoa > Chordata > Aves > Columbiformes > Columbidae > Patagioenas > Patagioenas fasciata. The sequence continues at coordinate 86,262,484 of NC_092522.1, read as the reverse complement.
TGGCGATCCTCCGCGAAAATAAGAACAAGGTCCCGATCGGGCTTGGGCCACCTTCAATGTCATCAGAAGGTGAATTAAGAGGATTTGGTGATTCCATGGTCAGCTTCAGTACAGATCTTCCCAGTTGCAGCTGTTGCGACCAGCTGGGTTCCGCGCAGTGCTCCACGCAAGCACATACGTATAGACATACATACAGACACAGACGCACGTACAACTTCCTTGCATTCTGAAGCAAACTCCTCCCACGCTCTATTCTGGGCACCCATCTAAATGGTTGTTTTATACATATTAACCCTGTGAAATGCTTTAGGACTTCACTATTCACCTCCCAGATAATAAACTATCCGTTTGCAAGCCTGTCACACAGTTCACAGATCAAAGAATCAAGGTGTCACCAGCTTTCTTTAGTATAGATATCACTGGTTCTTTACTGCCTAGTTATGCTTGCATCACCCTTAGACATTTTTTGTCCTGAGGTTACTTACCCCATTCAAGTACTCTTATTTGTACTCTTATTTTCCTTTTCACTGCATCTGTGCCACAGGCTTGCTGACTGAAAAAATGCAACAGTGCCCCCCTCCTCCCCATTATTTAACTCACTTTCCTCCAGTCCTGCCCATATGCTTTTGAACATAGTCGGTTTTCCAATTTAAATTAAAAAAAAAGAAAAAAAGCAAAAGCAAGCTTTATTTTAAATAAGAGCATATTTATTTAAAAAAAAAGAAAGTAAAAGATTTAGAGAGGACTATTTTATTTTACTATGAGTTCGATAGTTTTTGTGATATAAACTGGATTCTCTGTCTCAGAAAAAAAAAAGGGGGGGTGGAGCAAGCAGCAGGTGAAGATGGGGAGATAGGGACCCTGGTTGGGGGTAATGTTTATACCTCTCTAGTAGAATAGAAAATTCCCTCATTTTTCTCTCTGTGCTCTTTGGATTTGGTTTTCATTCCTTACTTAAAAAGGGAGCATGATGAACAAGTTCTTGCACAACTCTTTCTGCCAAGCTAGTGCCTGTGCCAGTAATTTATGAGTAATGGGTCACAGCTGTGATCTCCAGTTCTTAGGCTGTTTTGGTATTTCAGTAATTACAACAGTTTCATTAACATTTAAAGGGAATAGTCAGCTCAATATCAGTAAGAGACTATTTTGTACAGCGTGGATCCATTTTACATTTGCATTTGACATTTGATAATCTCTACACATAAGCTCTGAGCCATAGAAATGAGATGTAACACACAGAAAAAAATTAACCCAGATAGTAAGTCTGTGAAATTGTAGAATCGGTGTCCAAGAGGGGTAGTGGTATGAAGAGTACCTCTTTCCCAGTCTTACGTTTATTTCAAACATGAAACATCATTCTTCGGTCTTTGTTTTGTACTTGTGACATCTGTGGATATTTGGGGGAAAAAAAAAAAAAATAGAAGTGGGAAACTGGATGAGTTGTAAAGTAATCAACAGGTCAGATACGTGAATATATTGTCTACATGTATCTAATAAATTCAGATATGTTTCTAAGATGTCAACTTTTCATTTTATAGTAGTCCTTATTTTAGTCTATCATTCTCCTTAGCAACTGCATCTCTACCTTGCACAGATGAGGCACTTAGCTAGACTCAACAAAGAAGCATCATTGGCATTAGCATAATAATAAGAGAGAGTAAGCAGTAAATAGTACATAAAATTCAGTATAGACAGGTTTAAGCTGATGGACATGGAATAAACAGTCTTAAACTCTGCATGCTCCGTGAACTTAGGAACTAGACTGTTCTATAAAAATGCTAACTCAACGTTCAGCAGCAGTGAAAAGAAAAAAAAAAATGTTATGAACTACTGGAAAAGGAGTAAGGAAAATAGCAGAAGAAGCATAAAATACCACTGTCTAATTGCATAAAAACACAATTCTCCCATATCCTGAAAATCAAACATTTCTGATCCCCCCATTACTGAAGAATATGGCAGAAACAGAGAGCAATCAATGGAAGGTGACCAAAAAATTCAAACTCACAGAGCAGTTTCCTTCTGAGAAAGGATCAAATAGATGAGGACCCCTCATCTTACGGAACTAGAACTAGTAATGGAAAAGTGATATAATCATCATTAATATGGAGTCATCTTCTAAAGAAATACTGATTTTTTTTGCAGAACAAGTTCTTGAATTCTGTTCAAAGAACGGATGGTTTGAGATCAACTGGAATCTATATTAAATCCTGATTGTAGTATGTTTTCTCCACTGAGCTTATAGTGTATCTTGTCACCTTTGAACAATGCCTGATATTGTAATTCTCAAGACTGTAAATAGTAAATCAATGCAAAGCATTTTTCTGTTTCTGTACTTGTTTTAATCAATTTAAGCTTCAGTGAGAATCACAAGGAACATTTCCTCGAATATGTGTCTTGGGCAGATCAAAGTTTCTATTATCAAAGAAAATGTGACTTTCTATACTGGATTTGATCACACATCTATTGGTTCTTGCCTTGGGCAGCAGATTCATAGTTCAGAGATAAATGAAACCCTCACAGTACAGTTTGCTAGTTGAGAAAAGGTGAAAGAAGAGAAAACAATGTAGAAAGGCAGTGAAAAATTTTTACTTTCCCAGACTTATACTTGTAGACTAATGAATGTTATATTCACTCACTTCACAAAGCTACACATCATCATTAAAATCAATAATAAATATTTCAAACAATCTTAGCTGTTAAACTACCCTCCATAGTACACATAGTGTCTGTGACTTGGTGAAATTTCAATTTCATGGGTTAAACATTTGAAAGAAAAATTTGATCCGTGTTTGAAGTGTACAGCTCTTTAATTGTGTGTGAAGGGGTTTCGTTAGAAGGAGATATGTTGTTGAATTAGTCAGGCCCAAAGGAATCTCAAGGCCACTTCGAGAAGCTGAGAACAGAATCTGCTGTGAGAAAGAGGGGTGTTTCTTCATTAACAGGGCCTCAGCATGGTGTGAGTTGTCAGACCTATCATCGGTGGAGCTCCAGCGTGTGGACTGCCCATGATACTCATTTAGCGAATCCATGCTTGGAGCGTGGATTCGTGATTAGAGAATAGTTGCGTATGTAAGGAGACATGTTTCTGTAATAAACGGCTTTTGCGTGATTCACATTGAATCGGAGTGCTGAGTCCTTTATCATTCCAACAATTGTGTATCATACTTGTTTTCATCTTCAGCACAAGTGAACCCTACTTTCCTATAAAGAATGTACATTGCAGTCATTGCTGTCAAAATTGTGCACACTCTGATGAATGCAGCAGAGTGCTGAGAAAATGTCATAAGGCATAATTCATCACCTATTATAGAATCATAAAATAGTTTGGATTGGAAGGGACCTCTCAAGGTCATCTAGTCCAACCACGCTGCCATGAGGGCATCTCCAAGTAGATCAAGTTCATCAGAGCATCATCCAGCCTGACCTTGAATGTCTCCAGGAACTGGCCATCTACCACCTCTCTGGGCAACCTGTGCCAGTGTTTCACCATCCCCATGGTGAAAAATTTCTTCCTCATGTCCAGCCTGAGTCTCCCCTCCTTTAGTTTAAAACCATCCTATCGTCCTATCACAAAAGACCCTGCTAAGATGTCTGTCCCCATCATTCTTATAGGCCCCTTTTAAGTCCTGAAAGGCTGCAATAAGGTCTCCCTGAAGCTTTCTCTTCCCCAGGCTGAACAACTCCAACTCTTTCAGCCTGTCCTCATAGGAGAGGTGCTCCATCCCTCTGATCATTTTAATGGCCAAATGATTAAACTGAGGAGGAAGGCTATTCCACACAGAAACAGATAAGAGTACTTGGATGAGAAAAAACAAAACAAAATGCCAGCTATTTTTTCAAGTGCAAAATAACACTAAATAAACAACAGAAAACAAACAAAAAAATAGAAAGTGCAGGCAAAACCCTAATTTCTGAAAGTCAGACATTCCATCTTTTTTCCTTCTTGTACTGAAATTACTCTGCTATAAATAAATAAAGAAGTAGACTCATTTTCTGTTCTTCACTACAAAGCTGTTTATATCCGAGATCAAATTTTCTATCTGCTGAAATGGATAAAGAGCAGGTTCATTATCACATCAGCTCTAACAAAATAAACTTTTCTACAAAGTAATGCTACTACAATTTAAAACTCTTCTCACTGATGTAACAGTCTGCCAGGATTTGATTAGCAACAGCAAGGGCTGGGTTCATTTTCAAAGGGTCATGTCAAATTGAGCCCCCATCTAAAAACCTGAGAAAATTAAATTAAACTGTCTGGCTACTCAGTGAGCTGTACTTCTCCACTCTCAAATGATGAATCAACTGGCTTAATGAAACAGTAAGATGTTGAAGGGAGTGAAAAAGAGGAAAACAGACATGTAAACAGCACGGCAGACAGTAGTTGGCTCTCTCTTTGCTAAGCAAGAGACAGCACTCTCTTTTGTTGATGAGAGAACTATTGTGTTAGCTGATCTGCTTGCAACCTTCTCCCATAACACCCAAATATTTACTGCGTTTACAAAATTTGGTGGCTGTATCACCTATTTTGGTAGGTAGGCAGAGCTCATCTAGGATCCAGCTGTCTCAGTCCTGCAAGCTGTGCACTAGCCACTCTTGAGGACTTGGGAGCTGCTTCTCTTCTGCAGTGCTTTTCTGCTCTCTACCAGGAAGACACAGATTACACAGAATGTCATGCCTTCATAAGCCATCTTAGACTAATGGTCTGGCAACTAGAACACTTTTTAGGAAGGCAGGGGAAGCAAATTTGAAAATTCGTAGGGAGAGGGAGAAATCAAACCCAAGTCTCCCATGTCCAGGGTATTCAGTCATCAATTATACAAACAAAACAGCCACACACTGCTTCTCCAGGTTTAGAAAAAGTGAAGAAAGAACTCCACTGGGGAAGCTTTTGCACTGTGGCCAACAGAGTCAACAAAGGAAGGTTCTTCTTCACCCTGAGTAGTCCAACCAGGCACCCTTTTTCAGCCTTTTGCACTAGCCAACTTTCAGGAGCTCATAGTGAGTGCCTCACCGTGCTGGTTCTTACAATCCCCAGTGTAAGGCCCTAAACTTTCTTCAGGCATCACCCAGGTAACAAAAGCATCTAGTGCAGAGTCTGGATGACACCTTGAGTGTCAGAAACCCAGAGGCTTACATTACACAGACTAGCATGAAGTGCTTTTATAGAGCTATCATATCATTTAGGGATCCCTACTAATCCAAAATCCTCAAATGAGCTTCTAATCTGCTCAGTCAGTAGTGTACTGGACCCTTTCATCTGAAGGCATTGAGCTCCATAGTCAATTACTAGCCCAGGGAGCTATTTATCTCCTTTATCAATGAAGATATGAAATGTTAATGAACAATGCATGTCAAATAGCCATTTGAAATCAGTAGGTCATTGTGAACAAAAAGGGCTCCCAGTCCACACCTCTAAGGAAAAGAAAACCAATGGACCCTGAGTGATTCTGGAAACTAATCAAATATATCTCATGTGCTATAGTAAGACCTATAGCAAGATCTCTATTTAATAAGGCCACACATTGAAAGCTTTATCCTGGTGGCAGCTGTATTTATCAAAGCAAATATCTGCAGACTCAGAAACTGTTTTTATTCTGCAAAAGCAATTATTCATTTATTCATTTGGGTCCTGACTATATTTTATCACTAACACATTTGGCTGCATGTAATATAATAGTTAGATATAAAGCATTCTGAAGTGCTGGAGAAGAATTCCCTACTATTAATACTTCTTTAAAGCATTGGCTAACCTTACTATACCGTCAAAATTTTAATGATGAATATGATCGCATTATTAGAAATAAAACAAAAAATCTCCAACATGTAACACATTCAGAAAAATAAGGGTCTCACTGTTGAAGTTGTTTGATACTGGTTCCGTCTCTGACCTCTACATAAATGAAGCTTTTTTTCATGGGAGCAAAGCCTGCCATTGGTAAGGAAAATTTTAATTTATCTAAATATGCCAAATAAATATTTTTACTATATTAATTCTATATGCCTTTGCCTATCAGATTAAAATATGAGTTTCATTTGTTGTTGTTGTTGTTGTTGTTTTTGTCACCAATGAAGAGGCACAATGAAAGGGAACATTTGTATTGAGTGTAACATGCCTACAATATGATAGATGAATCACTTTTAAAAATGTGATGGTATCCAAGAGGAATATGTGCAATATTTCTTAGGTATGACTAAACAGGAGAGAGTGTAAGGAACTACTGCATACATATATCTATAGAAAAAGTATAGGAATTAAAATGGCATGCTAAATAAAAGCTGTTTCAGTACCCACCCCAACTCAAATTCTCAACAAAACTGCAAGAAAAACCCTTTTTTCTCTTTGAAAACTAGGATAAGAAGGGACATTCCTAAGATGTCTATGATATTAATGAATGAATAGGTCAGACCATCATCTGTAGAAGGTGCAATAAAACATGAATAGTCACCTACACTGACTCACAGACTAGTCCTGAAAGTGCTGTGTATGTTTTCGTGAAGATGCAATCTTTGAGAAAGATTGATGGGAAACCAAAAACTGAAGAAATCTCTACTGAACATATGGGATGCTACGGTATCACTCGGTAAGTAGGAGACATTTTCAGATGGATAGAAAAAGGCATACCCATGACTCTAAAAATGCAACTGTCTAAATTCCGAATTTTGGTGTGCTATCATCAGAAAAAAATGCTACAATATTTTTACATGGTTAAATAAATTATACTTCCATAGGTTGAAATTAGGACTACTAGGACTAAAACAATTTTTAAAGCTTGAAAATATGTACAAATTTAATCTTAAACAGCTGACTTTAAGCAGACCTATAAGCTAAGAATATGTAAGAATAAGAAAGTTTTTATAGTCTTGATAGAAGTGTTGCCAGTGCCAATAATAAAACACACTTTTACAGCTTATAGTAATTATGAATTATGTATTTTGAAACATTTCTGGAACATTAAGATATTCCTCTGTAACTGTATATGAGTACTTTTCAAAGTATTCATCCTAGCTTTGCCACTCTTCCTGTCCCGCGTCATTGGGACCAACTCTGATGTATTGTGTAGTGGCTTAAATTTATGCCCCAAGTTCTGTTTACAGTGCTATAGGCAGAACTAGATTTGCACGGAAAAAGTAAATTGTTGACACCAAATAGAAAAAAGAAGAAAAAGAAAAAAAAGGCAGAACAATTCTATGCACTTATAATTAGATCTCAGCAAGTGAAAAGCAACAGGTTTTCCAACTTTTTAATATCAATGAAATACACTCTGAGTGTTTCTGGGCAATGAATGAGGTTCTGGAAGAAAGCAGAAGGAGAAACATAGTCCTACCTTTAAATGTGGAGAAAAGGAAAGGCCTGTTTTAAAGATGTAGGCAACTTAATTCATTAAACAGGGAACCAAATTTAAAAAAAAAAATAAAAAAAAGATCATAGATGAAGACTAGATGAAAAGAGAAAGAAGCAGATGAAGCAGACAGAAACAATTCTTCAAGAAAAAATCCTGTTAATCCTCTCTATTTTCTTCGCAGGAGAGGGTAACAGGCCTTCTAGAGGAGAAGCAGTAAATAAATATTTTGACTTCAGTAAGGCTTTTGACACTGCTTTACAAGATGTCTCACAAGCTGACTGTGAAACATCGATTAGATAACAGAAACAGAAAACGGAGCAGAAATTTGTACTATGAGCGTGATTATCAATGACTCACTCCCAAAACAGAGGGATGTAGCAAATGTATCTGTTTAAGTCCAGTGGATCCTGAATAACACAGTAGTTCCACTAAGACTTGGGAAAATGGCATCAAGGGCTTGCTAATGACATCTACAGAGAGCACCAAACTCTGGCTGTAAGCAGACTGGGGAACAGATTTCAAACTGTGATTGTGACACACAGGTTTCACTCCACTGAAGGTGTATGCAAGCTCTTCTACCTAGGCAAGATTGATGAATTAAATGATCCTGTGTGGGGAAGAGACAGCCAGACATGAGCCAGGGGTGACAAAGGTGAATATAAATTCTGACAATTTAATTAGAGTATAATTCATGAGACATATGGACTAGTTTGTTCTGAATCTTTTGGAGTTGTTGAAATCTCACCAGTTCACAGAAGACATTGGATATTTACAAAAAGATCCAGAGACAATGGGCATGGCCTGTAGTCTCAAAAGGGCAACTTATAAGGAAAGATGGAGATATCTGGAATTCTTTAATTTTTCCATTTTAGAAAACAAATTCTGACATTGATGTACATTTGGTGTTTTATACAAATAATTTTGGTAGATATGGTGAGGGCATTTTCAATAGCATTGATTACTGCAACTATTATATTTTATTACAACTAACCTTTTCTCCTTTTCTTCTGTTTTTTTAGTTATGCCAAGATATGTCAGTACTTTGTCACAAAACATTAAAACAAAGATGGCAAGCAAAAATATATGAGGTATATTTGCATATCTCTATATTGTTAGGTATTACTTTTCTGACAGGATGAGATTTGTGATGCTGGGAAAGGCATTTATTTCACTTTTTAGAATACATAGTCCAAGTTCTTTGCTGAGTACAAACTCTTGTAGCTCCATTGCCTTAATCGAGTGGAAAAACCAAGACAAATAATATTTTTTCATTCCCTAATGGTTCTTGCTTGTCAGATGAATGAATAAATACTCTCTAGGTATCACAGCATGAGGAAAAGCTTTATATAATTAAGATCCTTGTGTATTTTTGTATAGAGAGCAATATACAATTAAGATTACTTGGGTAAACACAGAGAAGGAACCACTGAACTATATTTGGGATCTGGTAGCTTAGGAGAATGTGATGCCACATCTCCTGGAGGAATGTCCATCTGATTACCACGTAACTGGGATAAATAACTTCTGCTCCTCTAGGACTTGCAATAGGGAGCAGGAACATTAGTGACAGGTCTAATTTACTTTGTGCAGAACCCCTGAGGATCTTGGCTCTTTCATTTTTACTTTGGCAGATTTTGTCATGCCATTAAAATATTATTGCTTGAGTTGAGCTGAGCCACAGACTTTGCCTTCCACAAAGGATTAAATAAATGCAGAGTGTCTACGAAGATACCCAGTGTGCTACTGGAGCCTAGCTGTGCTGGAGAATACCTAAATATTATGGAACAGTTGGAATTTGGGAGCAGGAGTGAGACAGAAGCAGTAGGTCTTCTGTTATTAAGATCTGGTTGCAGTTCCTTTGCAAAAGATTATTTTCTCCAATGATGCTTCAGCTGTAGGAAGAGAATGTGGCTGAACAGTGTGTATATTCTAAGAACTACATTCATTTCCAATCTTTGGGCCTGTGCATCCACATATGTCCTTAGAATGAGAGAAGATATGCACTGACAATCCCTATCCCATTTTCTGTATCCCAGGCTCAACATGAAGAGATGCAGTCTGAACAGGAGTTGCATTCAGAATTGACGCCTAACCTGGGTCTAAGGATGTGTTGTGATAGAGTCCTGCAGGACTAACCCAATTTAGGTTTGGTTCCCCAAGCAGACTTAAAAAAAATCTTATTAATTTTCTTGGTGAAAAACTATTGTTGTAAGTATACAACCTGAGTAAAAAAATCTTATAGTCTTTTAAAGAGTTATTTATATATCTCCTTAATTTTCATAAGATTATAAAATTCTTAAGAGACAGAGAACAAATGCAATTGTCACAGACCATCAAAATGCTCAGAGTTCAATACAATAAATCTTAATGGGTGTGAAAAACATTAAACTTTGTAACAGGGCAGAATATATGGTAAAGTCAGCAGTCCCATGTTTGTTAATGCATAAGCTATCTGACATTTTGTGCTGTGCAGATGCTTTTTCAAAATAGTGATTGTGGATTCCTCTGCACTGACTAAATTAATTCTCCTAATCTGATGGTTGTTCTGATCCTGTGAGGAGATAACTAGATTAATAATATCACTCCTTCAATGCTTCCCTGTCATTAATGCAATTCAGCTGCTTAATTTTGGGGGTCAAATGAGAGAAAACATAGAGATCCAAATAAATGCATCTGGATGTTTCTCTGAAGGTCTTCTGCCATCTGTTAAATTCTCTGATTCTTACAATTAACACCAAACCAGGAAAGGCAAGAGTCCCTGTGATTTCTGTTTTTCTGTTATATGCCATTCATAAAGTCTGTCACTCATGTAACTGTGACTTCTCTGGAAATGCTTCCTTGGTCAAGATCTCCATGATCCACACCACCAGCACATTGTAGAAGATCAATCTTTACTAATGGAAATGTGTAGATAATTAATTGATTATTCTTGACTTGCTTCAGTGAGGACTTTGCGAACACATTTTTCCATTGAGTGAACAGATTCATGGCTCATTTGGATTAGACATGTAACTTCATTCTTATTAAACTTATTTGCTTCTGTCTGCTTCCCCTTTCTTCATGAATTCAGAAAACCCACATATAATTTTATATTTTATCTTTCCTCTTCTCTTTCCCCCTCTATTTATCAGACTCCGCTGCTTCTTTCTCTTTATTTGTCTTTTCCACCACTGTCCATTTATGTCTAAACTTAACATTATCCTTGGACTTTTGTATTCTTGTATAAAATAATGTTTTCTTCATTTCTACCCTACTACCTGCATCTTTCTCTGTTAATTGTCCCATTTAATAACATTCTACTCTTCATCTTGCTCCATGGCTCTATTTGTACTTGTGTTTCTTCATCTCTCTCTGGAATAATTTATTTTAGCAGCACATACAACCTGCAATTCCATGTTTTCCTTGGTGACCAGCTTCTCAGTTTAGTTCTTGACTCTCCATATTATTCACAAACATGCCTTGTCCCAAACTCAAAACTAGGAAAACACTCTTATACAATATATCATATCCGGCTTTCATGCTTGTAGTTCCTACCTCCTTCATGCATGATTCTCTACCAGTTTGTATCCTCTCTTCTTTCCACATTTTTATCCCATCCTGGATAAAAGATGTCTGCTTCGTTTTTGTGCAACCTATCTTCTTTTTTTTTTTTTTTTTTTTCCTCAAAAATGTTATCTTGCTGTGTGGTTAGAGACTTAATGCTGTCAGACACTTCAGATGTTCACCAGCTTTTTTTAATCTTCAGCAATGGATCAGTGCCTCTGCTCTCTAAAATGTCTAGATGATCTGACTAATTTTTCTTATCCCTATGTTTACCCCTGTGTCTTGGTTTGTAAGATAGTTAGCACCTCAACTCTCCGTACATTTACTTACTTGTCTTTAAACCCCATTTTTTTATTGTTTCCAGACTAACACTAGGAGTTCTCTGTTGTATTGATACATCTCATCTTCCTCTCTCACCTTTATAAACAAATTTTAAATTCCTACATCATCATCTCCTGTGCGCTGTTCTTTGAATTCCTTTTGCTACCACAGATTGCATTTCCTTCACTCCCAGTTCTTGTTAAAAAAATTACATGTTTATTTCTGTGTATTAAATACTAACTCCTTTTCTCAGTATATTTCATTTTTTAATATATCTTTATCCAATTAACAACCTGCTAATTGGAAGATTTTGGCATCAGCCTAATCTTCTAAAATGCTGTTAAATGTAAAATACTCCAATTATATTTTCTTACTTCAGTTTCAATCCTCAGAACTGCAAAACAGCAGTGAATACTGCAGGTTACAAAGATCAGTCATCCTTAGTGACAGTCCACAAGCACATATTTCTTGTTTACTCAAGCTGTAGCCACTTTGATTGAGCTGTAACATAAGAATGGTATTGTCCAACATCTCAGTTGGTAAATCTGCAGTACCTATAAAGTAGCATGATCTTCATCATACTGGGAAATATATATATTCTGCATAGATGGTTAAGTCTGCTTTCTGAAAAGAGATACCTCTAGAGAGGATTCAGAACAACTGAGTTAGTCTTGATTCTGAATCACCTATTAAATTAAATTTCTAAAATTAGTTTGGCTTAACACTATGAACAGGATTTCCAGAAGACAATTGTACCCGTGAACATTCAGGGAAGATTGTCTAAAGGTCTGCAGGGAGAATCACAATTAGAAACTTCCTAGATCCGAAGGACTATGAGAACGTTTGCTGAAAAAAGAGGTGCTACTAAAGAAGACAGTGCCTTGTGTTAGGACACCCTACTTCTAGTGGCGGATATCAAAAAAATAAAGTAAAAACAGTCTTCATACCTTCCTTCTCTCATATGTCTTGAGTGAAACGATCAAATTAAGTATTTAATACTGTCAACATTCTCAAGTTTAAGAAATCTTAATTAATGTCAACACTTTCATTCATATAGCTTGAATTGATCTCACTCTTATACAGGAAATGTCAGAATATCTAATTATAAAAGTATAAATATTGAGTTTTCATGGTGTGGCTTTATTTTTGTTTGTTTTGCTGTTGTGCTGTTGTTGTTTAGTTTTGTTTGTTTGTTTGTTTGTTTGTTTCATCCTACCCCTAGTGAAGGTGAATGACAGTGAGTTCATGAGTTCTAAGCAAGCCTAGAGGGGTTTCCTCATCTCTGATGTGTACCTTGGTGAAGCTCTAATATTTGCAAAATGTATCAGATGGATAATGTTCTCCCACGAACTCCAATATATTACAGAATGGCAAATCTTCCGAATTTTGTGTTACTTCAGCAATACTTGTACGATGAGTGCTGAATAAGGATATCACTCATATATATCCTACATTATTATTAGTAAACAGTTTTGCAAATAAGATACGATACTTATGTCTAATTAGCACTTCAAATAGTGATAGATGTATTTAAAGTTGAAATAGAGTTTACATTATTTTCTTCCAAATTATGATATTTGTCCTTTAATGATTTTGTTAAATAATTTCCATTCATGTACAACCCCTTTACAAGAAACAGTGTCTGATGGGAAAAAGTAGAAACAGTTGCTTGAAATTTACTTTCATATAATAAGAACACAAAAACTGTTTATGATTCAAAGATAAGCTGGCAAATCTCACAGTAAAACTCATAGCTTCACAATTTTTTTGGCATTTGGTTTAAAACTTCTCCTGCAGACAACTGGTCAGGTCAGAATCCCTTAAAAATGTTTCTGACCTTGAGACTGCAAGAACAGAGCCTGAAGACTAGAAGGCTTGGATGTACCTTCAAAGTTCAAAATCAGAAAGCCAGGAGAGAGGATTCTGAATTTATCTGGTCTTTATTTTAAGCTTATCCTCTCTGACTGGTGTTAACACAGCATATGTATGTCCCCTAAAGCATGATGACTGACAGTGACACTGTATCTGAATACACAGCTTCAATAGTCAGTCTGGACACATACAGTCAGACTTTGAACTGGACTAAATGCCTGCTTGAAATTTGAGGGAAATAGCATTTCCAGTTAAACACTGCAGGAAAATAGGTAGGAACGTGCTGTATACAAACAGAAGAGTGAGGTGGGTAGCGAATGGCAAGAGCTTTGTCTTTTGTAATAGTCACACAATAGAGCTAGCTGTATTGAGCAGGTTCTGGGAATGCACTGGTGGGATTTAATAGTCCAATAAGCTTTAAAATGGATTAACCTTTTAAAGAACACTTTTCTTCTTCCTGAAACAGTGGCCTTCTGGTGATGGTGTAGGCAGCCATAGTGTGTGGGGAGCAGGATGGTTGATAAATATTGCTTTCATGATTTAAATTCTGAGAGTTTGTGTTTTGTTTTCAAATATTGTCATATTTTATTCGACATCTTTCAGACACATTTCTTACAGAGATATTGTCTGTGTGAAATGTGTTTTGGAAAGCTCTGCTGACATGCATAATATTCATGTTTAGAAATTACTCTAATTTGAATAGACTGCCTAGATATTACATCAGTTACAAGCAATACTGAAGAGACAGAATGATGCTACTTTACCAAGTTTCAGAAAAAAAAAAAAAAAAAAAGCAAGCTATCTCTTTCCAAAGATTAACAATTAAACACATAGATATTATTTAGCTGTGCAACTATTTCTGGACATTTTTCCTAAACTCTGAATGCTTCCTGAAGGAATCATACTGAGGATCTACAAAGTTTGTAGATCATTTATTTTGGAGAAGTCATTCTATTACTCAGTAAAACGTTACTGAAGTTCTCTGCATTCAGTATCACACTGTTATAACTAACTAGCATTTGTATGTCTTTAAATTTAGGGGAATGGTCTTCCTCATTTGTATTCTTTCATCTAATATCTGTAAGATCACAGCAGACACATCCTCTAGTTTATTGCAGAAATTTGTATTGATTCTCAGAGAAATAACAAATTCTACCTGAGGCAGCAGTTTTTCCAAAATGTTGTTGGTATCAGAAGAAAATAAAGAAAATCTCATTGTTAGATATGATTTGCGATACAGTTGCTCTCATGTTCTGAGTATTAAGGTCTTTTAAAGGAAGAGATCTTTACTGTCCACACAAAAGACATAAGGAACACTTCTTGTAACAAAATCAGTCTTAAAAAATTGAGATTTTACGGTCCATTAACCTGCTATTAAAGATCAATGACAGGATTTCTTTCAGAAATGATCTTTGTGCTGTGCAAGAAGTTAGACGTGATACCAGAACAGAGAAGAGAAAAAAACTCACCAAAAACAACAACAACAACAAAATAAAGCCCACACATGATTCCCATCAAAGTCCATGCTATTTAAGAAATGAAATTGCAGCTATACAAAGCTGAAGATACTGATTATATGTAATGGTGCAGAACCGGGTTACATCAGCTTTGAGTTTCAGGCAACTCGCATTCCATTTTACCTGCATTTCCAGAAAGTTCAGCCAATGTCAACTCCCACTTAGGATGCAGTTGATGACAGTGTTACAGAAAGTCAAACTGACAGAAGGAACAAAAGTTTCTGGGTCATCTATCTGCTGGGTTTTAATTCGTTCTCATTAGGAACAATAATATAACAGAGTGTTAGATTCTGAAACTGAGAAGCATGCATATGTATGGAATATGGTTAAATTGTTTGTTTGGTTAGAGGAAAGGCAAATAAAATAATTTTTAAATGAATTTTAATAAGAAGTGTGTGCCTCTGCCTGTTAAAACAGAGTCACTTCAGCGTCTGGGCACGATGAACAAGGCATGATAATACCATCAGGTGTGCTGTCTCTTTTAATTGAGTTCATTTCAGAGGGAGCAATAAACATTAGGATGCTTTAATTCAGTTCATTTCAATGGGAGCAATAAACATTAGAGGCCCTTTACTACCCCTTTCTGAAGTGTCCCACTTGACTAATTTTGGTCTAATTTAAACAGGAAAGACAGGACGCAAAATTAATTTAACTCTTTGCCGGGCAAACCATTAATTTTGAAGTTGTTGCTCCAAAAGAAAGCACTAATTACAGTAATAAAAAATTAATATTAATTGCTATTCTAGATATGATTCTGTAGCACCAAGGGCTCCTGCCATCGGAAGGTGAAGAACTCACTGAAAGAATACAGCACACAAAAAATACTTCCTTAGGTGTTTAAGTGACCAGTTTTATAGATCTTAAACTGTTCTGCACATCCACAGATCAGATGCCAGACTGCATGTGTGTTGAAATCATCACTTTCCTGTGGGTTGAACAAAGAAGTCATGATAAAACAGATCACATAATATCTGATACTGAGAAGACCTATTGTGAACATCTGAGACTTTTCTTATGTTCTATCCTTAGGCAGAAAGACTGAGTCTATTTGAGCAACAGCACTATTTGAGCAACAGCCATAACACCTACCAGTACTTGTAAGGTCACATCAAGAGCATTGTGACTGATTCTGTGGTCCCCAGTACAAGAGAGGTATGAACATATTGGAGACATCCCAGCATCAAGTCACTATAATGATTAAGGGACTGGAGTGGCTCTTCTATGAGGGAAGGCTGAAGAGTTGGGACTGTTCAACATGGAGAAGAGAAGGCGCAGAGGAATCTTATCAATGTATAGAAATACCTGAAGGGAGAGTGTAAAGAAGACAGAGTCAGGATCTTTTCAGTAGTGCCCAGTGACAGGACAGGAGGCAAAGAGTGCGAACTGGAAAATAGGAGGTTCTCTCTGAACAAGGAAACATTTGATATTTGAGAGTGATGGAGTACAGTCACAGTTTGCCCAAGGACATTGTGGAGTCTCCATCCATGGAAATACTAAGCAACTGTCTTGATACAGTCCTGGGCAGTTGACTGTAAGTGGCCCTGCTTGAGCAGGGGCATTGGATCAGATGACTTCCAGAGGTCTCTTCTAAGTTCAACCGGTCTGTTTCTGAAATAGCCAAAACATTGCTGTGTTATCAACTCTGGTTTAGCCACAAATCAAAAAGACAGCACTATCTCAGAGGAACTCCCAGTGGCCTGCTGTGAAAAGAGCTAGCTTCCAACCAGATCCAGTAAAGTACTGGAAGTAAACTCAATCCAATGTTAGTATTTAGGTAGAGAAATCTTGAATTGCAACAGCAAAGGTTATAGGATGGATGGATGGATGGATGGATGGATGGATGGATGGATGGATACATGGAAGGAAGGCAGGAAGGAAGGAGAGAAGGAAGGAAGGAAGGAAGGAAGGAAGGAAGGAAGGAAGGAAGGAAGGAAGGACTGACAAAGGGACTAAGTACTGTAATTAATGAAAAGCTATCTGTTTTAAGTTATATAATATTCATGTAATATGCATATCCACCCCCTAAACAACAAGCAACTGAATCAAATCCTCCTGATGATTTTTTCCTGATAACTTAATCAACAGCGTGCAACAGTTTTGTTGCTTTAGTTATATAACGGCAATAGATCCAGAAAAATACAATACAATTCTCATAGTTTTAGATATTTCTATTCTGTGGTGTTACTTTTTTTTAAACCCTTCTCCTGGTGACCGAGGTTTACTATGGAGCCATTTTGGTTCCTGTTGATGTTAATGGTTAACTTTCAGAGATTACAGTAGTATCATGACCTAGTATTAAATAATTTAAGAGTGTCCTGATATTATTTCTATTGTCAAAAATGTCAAGCAGTTGTTCTGTCTTTTTGCGTAACAGATATGGTATTTCATATTTAACATAACATACTTAAAAGGTGTCTGGTAGAGATAATCTCCTTAAAGTTAATGGGAGTCTTCTCATCTGCTTTCCTTGGATCTGGTTTTAATCTCACATCCTTTTATTCCTTATTTTAACTTCATAGTGCATTAATATTACTTGGTCAAACACACACTATCTATTTATCTATCAATAAATTCAATCCATCTGGCCTCTATTAACATAATACCACAGCACATCACAATATGACATGAATGTTATCTTTAAAGGTTTGTGGTAAGAAGTCAACTGAGAACAATATCCTGCTTCTACTTTTTTCCTCCTAGATCAGGAATATTTAACCAGTTTTACAGGGAGCTGCAAATGTCTGTATCTGAGAAATGTGCTTTTTCGTTTATGTTTGAATCATTTTCAGTAACATTTTCAGTCATTTTTCATTATACTTATGTATCTTGACTATATTCCTTCAAGAATATGCGCATGTTCTCTCTCATGTTGTGACTGCTGACCCTGAATTCTGATTTCTAGGACTACATATGAAATCACGTTGGTATATACTAGCATATATTAATATAGCATCTCCAGACAAACATTTTAACTCAAGTAGATTGTGTATCCTCAGGTAGAACAGTAAATACCTTGGTATGCTTTGATAAATTGTAAAATAAAATAAAGTAAAATAAAATAAAATAAAACAAAATAAATAAAATAAAATTAAAAAAATAAATAAAAAAAATAAAATAAAATAAAATAAAATAAAATAAAATAAAATAAAATAAAATAAAATAAATAATGAAACCCTTCTTCTCAGTCCAGGTTGCTATGCTGCCATATATTTTATTCATCTGAAAGATAGAATTCTTGGCAGAGAATTGTCCCGTGGGTCACACAAAGGGCACATGGTATAGTTCAGCCTAGTGTAACTATAAATGACCAGAATAGAGTCCGAAAGGTCTGCTCAATTCAATATATGATTTATGTTTTATGCGAAGGTGAGAAGATTTTGGAACTGATCCAGACAGAAGGCAAGCATTGTGCTATGTCTGAAACGGTCCAGGTGAGAGAGGGTATATGGAGCAGGAGCATTTCCCAGTGATTAATTCAACCAACACTATTCATAAATTGTCACCAAAAAGTATTTTTTAGGTAATTATTTCCTGTGACAAACGTGTCTCTATTTGAATAATGTATAAACTATTTTCGTGAAGAAATATTTAAAAGTATACAAAGTAACTGTATGTTCAGTTCCTGAATTTTCAGTAAATCACCATATCTTGACAGCAAATATAGGACATAAAATAATATATGCTTAGACTAAAGAAGAATTGGATTATTTTAAAATAAAGAAATGCAGTAAGTTTGACAAATGATGAGCTGTTCGAAAAGCAGGAAAAACACTTCTACACTTTTTCCTGAAAAAATCAGTTTAGATGGAATTTTTCTAGCAAGCTATTCTGAGCAATGGCATTTTAATGGAAGACACTTCAAAATGTTTGCACACTGACAATCATTTTAATTTTTACATGGTGTTTATTCATGTATTTTAGCAGTGCATTTTATTTGCATCTTTCCTTGTACTTGAACATGTAACAGTCATGAATTGTAAGACTTATCTGAAGGGGACTTAAATGACAAGACTTGGATCTTTTTGGAGTTGTGTATCACATTTAATGCAAGTAGAGAAGATAAAGTGGTTTTGTTTAGGTTTTGGGGGGAAGGGTTTCTTATTTGTTTTTCAATTTGCCAGATTCCTATTTTTTATGCTGATGGATTTTCTTAATTAAAAACAAAACAAAACATCTAACAAACAAAGAAACAAACAAACCAGGCCACAACCACCCATAAGCCTGTTTCTGTTCCTCAAGTAAACCAAGATTTCTCTAGTTCCTACACAGTTGTTTTGCATCCTGTCATCATGAGCTGTGTACTATGTTGTGGAATAATTGGTTCAAACGTTTGTCATGAGCGACAATTTACTATAAAAAGTTCTAAAACTCCTGTTACCTGATAAGGCTAAGTATGACATAAAATATTTATTTTGTTTTTGATGATGATATTTTGCCCAATAAATTTCAGCCTTTATTTAGAAGTGCCAGATGTCTTAAAATTCTTGTGATTTCTTGATGCTTTTTGGGTCTGCAAAAATCGAGAAAACACAGAATGATCCATTCTGCTTCTCATAATTTCTTTTTTTGTGGCCATTTCAGTGGAGACTTACTAGTGTATAATGTTGGTGGTCAATGGACCATGCTGGTGTTGAGCTTTTGTTCTAGGAGACTGACAACCAGAGGGTTAATTACCTTTGTGAGACATTTGTGCATTTGCCTTTTTTTTTTTTTTTAAGCAGTGAAGAAGAAGTAAGAGAATACTATTTAAATTTTGGTAATAAACATACCTAATGGAGTTTTAAATGGTATTTAAATTATGTCCAAGTAGATCTCTAAACTCATTTAGCAAACAAATGACTGTTAATGCTTTAGATAAAAAGACTACTGTATTGGGTAATGATCTTTGAAGGGAAAGTAATGCGGGTCAATAGAAAATTCTGTATGATATTAGTTAACAATTTATGTTTTACTTTATCTCAAACATTTTGAGGGTGTACTCCTTACTGTGTATTTTTTTCATCCAGAAATAGGAGTTGCAGAAAACATTATGTAGACTTCACAGCAAGAAACTTTGCCATGCTGATTATGTTTCTAGTAGGAAAAAACTATTCACATGTATGTTCAAGATTCTCCTTTCATTAAATGTTTCACAAAAAAAATAAAAAAATAATACTAATGATTTTGTGGATGGACTCATGCAGCTGGAGATGGCAATGCTTGCTCTGCTTAAATGTTTCAGGAAGGAACACGAGCCACATTGTCTTAATTTTGGATGACTTTGTTTGCACACCTCCCGGAAGAACAGTAGAAATAAGAACTCAGAAAATTGAGCATAGATAATCAATAATTGACTAAGGTGGAAAAATGTGAAGCTTTTAAACCATTTTTATCCATCTGTCTGAATAACACACCAAATGTAATTAATTTTATCTATCTTTATCCAACTGGAAATTAGTTACCTAAATCTCACTTAGTGTTAGGTACTTAGAAGTATCTAAATCAGAGCTAGGTGATACAGTCTTTCTATCTCGTCAACAGAAACCTAACCAACACTCTTACTTTTGTATACAACACATCTCACCTTAAGAAATAAATAAATATTTGATCAGACAAATAGTACCTTGAGCTGTTAGCAGGTAGAGATTTATCTCCAATGGGAATAAATGAAAGCTTGATGACTGTCTTAAACTTGATGTCGGAATTCTGGGTGAAGATGAATTTTAAAACAAGCTATAAACCACAGCAGGGGGACTCTCTTTGCAGAACAGACAGAAACATTTCACTAGCTCCTTTGTAAGTGTTAAAAAAGGCCAAAAAAAATGAATTAGCTGGTACACTGGAGAAGATAATATACTAATTAGCAGATTGTCCAGTATACACTTGACTAACAGTTCCATTAGTGTCCAAACAATTTTGATTAAATAGGAAAAGCTTTAACACATCATCACCATTACAACAGTTTCAGAGAAGATGTTAAAGTAACCTTTCACCTTTCCTAAATGTTCCTTTGTCCAGATATGTATCATTTTGTTAGCTTGCTATTTAAAAAATATTCAGAGAGCACACTTGTCACAGTACAAATATTTAGGTGACCTTTTTTTTTTTTTTTTCTGCCATGGACTCTTTAAAATTGCATCTGCAAACATAGTAACTGTGGTTGAAAACACCAGGTTAAACAGTTATGTCAGGATCTTTATTTGTTCTGCTAAACTTATTACAGTTCACCAAGAAATTTCTTTATATCCTTTTGCTGTCTCTTACTCTCCTTCTCCTAACAGTCTTGCAACCTGTCTGTCAAAAAGGAGGAACAATAACCTTCCTTTGCACAATCATATGGGCAGTCATTTACACGAACTTTGTCATACATAGATTTCATGATAGCTATACCTATTGTCCTTTCCACTACTCTTATTTGCAAACACAGAAATGGGTTCTTGTTCATGTTAACTGGTTGCTATACCGAGAAACTTGCCGTGAAAAGGTCAAGTTTACATTTGTGTTTATATCTATTGTGAAAAATGAAGCAGGCTGATAATGCTTTCTTGGTGATACTTTTCTTAATGTCTGACATTCAGAAAATGAATGAATATATGTGTGATTATGTGTTTGAGAGTGACATTATGAATATAACACTGGCAAAACATAAAAAGAGTAGAAAAGAACAAACAGCAGAACATATTTGTAAAGAAGCAGTGAGCTCTAGCATGATAAGGTAGAAAAATTCGAAAGTATTCTGGAGGGTTCTGTTAAGATCCCTTAGTGGAGCAGTAATATTCCTGTCGCTGTGGGAACACAGTTTATCTGGTGGAGTGTGGTCAGGTGAGAGCATTGCTGTCTACAGCAGAGCCCAGGCAGATAAGTGTAAGTTGTCTTGCAGCAGAGGGACGTGAAATATGCCATCGGCATCAGGACTTCAGTATGAAGTGTTAAGCAGGTGGGCATATACTGCCAAAAAATTACGAGCAAAACAGAAGTGACTTGGAAATGGCACATACTCCTGAGCCCAGGTGAAGGGAAGAATTAAAGATTTTGTCCAGTTTTCTATCACAGAAGTTACATGTTACCAATGTAAGAGTTCCATAGGTGTCACAGCCAGAGAAGGGAAAAGACTAAAGAAGAGAAAGTGAATTTTTTAAGAGGTAACAAAATTCACACTGAAAACCTAAAGGAAGAATAGTATCTGATTACATTTGAAAACTGCTAACTGTGAGGTTTCTTGAGAGTGCAGCCTACAACAGCAAGGTGACGTCACAACAAATGTTCCCTCTGTGCTGAATCTCCGCTTTGCTGTCTGTGGTTTGTGTGAAGAACATGCTGAAAAGCAAGCAGTGAGCTGAACTGCTAAAACTGTCTTTGGCTGGAATGTCTGGATGTTTAACTTATACATATATTTTTTAAGTATGCCAAAATATGTCAAAATACAAAGCATAACAGTACAGCTCAGTGATATACGATTAGTCATGAAACTGGAAAACTGAACACCCTGTTGTGTCCTTTGCAATGGGAATGTTCCTCTCCTCCTTTTGTTGTCAGCCCTACCAGCTCACATACTCTTGCTGCAGGGAGTCACTTGTGTTCTTTAGTTTCAGATATGCTAGGTAAAATCTTGCCTTGCTGAAAGCAACAGGAGTTTAAATATTGATTTCAGTGGCTTTCTCTAAACTGGTTGACCAAGGAATGCTTCTGCCTACTGGGTGGACCTATTTGTGCAGGCTGCATGCTGACCCTTTCTCCCAGGGAGGCAAAGCCAGGAAAGCTACAAGCCCATCCTTTCTTAGCTTTGCCTGTTTTAGAGATAAATTCTACATGTGCAGCTATTTCACTCCTTTGACAAGTCTCTGATTTTCTGCTTGGTCAATATGTGATCTATAGGGTTAAAATTTTTCTATGGCATTAAATCCCCTAAGTACAGTCTTGTGCCTCTCTGTCTCCAGACACTTGCAATGCACAGACATACTTGCATTGTCTGATTCTGTGACTATTCGATGTGCAATTTCCTTAACTCTTTTTAATTCAGTCACAGAAAATATTAGAGTTTGCTATAAGAAGAATGCTTTCAAACCTTCCTTCCAGGAAAAGGATGTGAAAAACGGAAACCAAATGCTTTAGATTTTCTTCCATTTGGTGTCATGACAACCTTACTTCTGAGATGTTGTATTGCCACTTATTTTAAATCTGGGTCAATGAACACCTTCTTTGGCTAGACACCTGACAACACACTGCACACTCTTTTGGCAGAAAGACCCATGCTGTACCTGAAAGCAATAGTCGACCAGAGTAGAAAGAATGATGGATAAGTTGGAGGAGATTTTCAGGCTTACAAGCCTGAAGGGGAAATGAGAAAAGTCAAAACAGCGTTTGTGAAATGATGTAAAGACACTGATGTAAACATGTTTTTCACATCTTTTACAAGGTGCAGGAGTGAAATAATACAGAACTATATTGTAGCTATAATGCTTTGGCCCAGCAGAGGCAGCCCAGTATAGGATTTTATTTTTCTATGTTAAGTGGCCTAGAAAAACTAAGCTTTGGAATCAGGAAAATGAAAGGTCCCAGATTATTAGAGAACTGATAAAGCACAGATGTCTAGATCCAACTAGAAAAGTTTGAAAATGCTCTCCCTGACATTTACAGATGCATACTCAGTGTATTTTCAAAAGGGGCAGAGAGTGTTAATCATTATTTATTTTAAGAAAGAATTGTAAAATATTCTAATTTTTTTTTGTCTCAGTGTGAATAAATAATTTTTGTGCATTGTATTCCATGATGATAATTATTTATTTTTATTGTTTCTACTCCGAAAAGCTAAATGTACTGGATCAGATTCCTCCTGCTGTGTTTGGCTCCTTGAAATTGTTGGACAGGTCTGAAAAGAAACTGGAAGCAGCCTGCTGTTGCCCATTCAAGATTTCCCTTGAGGTGTAAAGAAAGGAAAATCTTGGAAAAGACAACATAGTTGCTCTTACATGTCAGTTTAGCAATTATGTCAAGAGTAGCAAAAGAGTTGTCTGCTCTCACTTGCAACATGATGAGGAACCTTACATCTTAAGAGATGAGGAGTCTGCTCTTTGGGAGTCCACTGGGTCCTCAATAGATTTCCTTATTCAGGCATTATCCCATGAAGACCAGATATGATATTACATGCAAAAGGGCAGGACTGAAAGATTAAATTAAGACGTGTACAAAGAAATAGGGAAAATTATATGTTAATGTTTTCAATCCTGACCATCTCTAGGCATTTTTGGTTTTACTTTCAGAAATGTAAGATATTTGTGAACTTGAGTAGTGCACATACATTTAGAATAAGACTTTTTATATCAGTTTAATCTGCACTGCATGAGAATTAAGAAAAAAACAAAACATAAAATTATATGGGTCGGTGTCACAGTAGTGGCAGTCACTACAGATGTCCTTTTAAAAATATCTTTGCATATTTTAAAACAATTATATCAGACTATGGACACAAATGTCATTAAATATGGATAGAAAACAAAAAATGAAACCTGATTCAACTCCCCAGATATCTCATCTACCTCTTACTTACACATCTGTTTTCCTTTAGATAAGACGAAAAAAATTCTTACCATGTCACACTGCAGCCCTTTAATAATGGAATTAATCCTTTCAAACAAGATATTAATTTGAATGCATTTGTTATGATGTCAACCTAAGAATCAGTCTTCAAAATGCTGGACAAAGATGTTTTTCCGGAAAGACAGATGGATAGGATTTTAATATCATTATTTGATGCTGTCTTAATATTTATAATTTTTAAGGATTTAGTGGTTTTATTTTTGCTTTTCAAACTGTAAATGCATGTCGAAAGGGCTCTGTCTATACTATTTCTAAATAGACAATAATATGGCAGAAGTAAAGCATGGTCATCCATCACGGAAAATAAAACTTTGAAACCAGGCATTGTCAAATTGTCATTGTGTTTGGGAAAAGTTTTCCCTGGAACTATAGCAAGAATTTAAATATTGAGAAAAAGCCAAAGTTATCACTAGCTTTCCCTTCTTTGCATTTCGACCATACTCTTTATAGAAGCACCTGGTTGTTATGAGCAGGCCAGGAAGTGAGCTCTCTTCTGTGTCACGGGAAGGGGAATTTTCCAGCATTCAAATCCAATTTTTAATAACACATTTGCTAGGAACGGCAAACCATCTCCCTCTGGAGGAAAGGTAAATGTTCTTGCTTGGTTCAGAGTTCTTGTGTTCTGATTTTCTTTCATGAACTGCTAATTAAGCTTTCACAGCTCCAGAAGGTCTGAGTTTCACTTCAGTGTGACCTCAAAGGAGTACTTTAATAAGTCATTGTCTAGGAAATCAGATAATACAAGCTTATTTTTAATATGTTACATGAAGTGATGATACTCCATTCTGATTTTAATTTTGAACACAGCTTAAAAAAATTCTAAAAGAGGTGAAAAAAAAAAAATCCTTTCCTCATTCTGGATCTCCATTTCATGAATGATTCAAACTAGACATTCTCCCTCAAAATTATTATTTTGAATCAAAGAAAGGAGAACACGCCAAAAAAAAAAAAAAAAAAAAAATTTGCCTCTGTTTATCAGGCAAATGGAAAATGTCACTGCTCAGTGGCATGCCACTTCAGTTGCTGGACCACACAAAGCCTTTCAAGACTTGAGCTCCCCGATTACAAAAACTTATAAAGCTTAATATCTTATGTCTCCTTTGATAATCAGAAGTCAGTTAAAAATATGTGCCAGTCTGGGAAGAAATGAATAAAGCTGATGCAAAACCTATTTCAAATGGGTATATCCAATACTAAATGTCACATTTTACTGGTTGACACACATTTATCACTTCATTTCACAGTACAGTAAACAACTCATAAGTCACTGGCTAATTTGATTGACAGTAGCCCTGGGCCTTCTTTAGCAATCATGTAGTATAGTGCACTAAGTCAGACTTTTAGGGTAATTGACTTCAACAATATGAAAGAAAAGTCCTATAGTCTGCTTAAAATGAAGGGAAAGGGGGAAATAAAAAATGCAAGAACAATAAATTATAGAAATTTCTCATTTGAGTAAGTAGCAGCTTTAATAGCTTTCTCCAAGAACTGAGTGCACTCAATTGAACATCTGCTTTCCAGCTGTGTATATTGATATATTACCAGGGTTTTATTCTCTTCTACTTTAAATATATCCATAAGTTTTTCAGAGCTCCACTACCTGACTTTCTGACAATGCCTTGATTGTGAAAGATATAAAAATGTCAAAAATTCTGTAGGCCATTTTATGCCCAGGATATTATTTTTCAATTGAATCCAAAGACAGATGTCTATGAACAATTAAACCATTCTCCAATCACACCTTGTTCCAGCTGGGATCATAGAATTAAAAGGAAATAAGCCATCATGATTCACTTATTGCCGGAGTACCTAGTGTTTCCTGCACTGCTGATAGATTCTTATTAAACAATTCTGTCGATGGAAAATGAATATTGTCCGCTGCTTGAACTTCTGAAGTTAGCTCTTTGATATTAAATTTGATTTTCTTCTCTTATAATAATTCATACACTTAGTGACTAGCTTCAGAAATTCCCATTAGATGGAGATTATGTTATCTAAAGCTTACTAAATCCCACGTCAGGTCTCTGGGAGTTTAGCTCTAAAGTACAACACTGTAAAGATCTGTAGTGAAAAGAGGAACTTGCTGATAAAAAAAATGTAGCCCGGTGTCTCTTCTATTAAAGGAGATGTGGAAAATGTTTACTTCTTTCCCTTCACTTTAATATGAAGTTATCTTTTTCAGCTCCCTGTGCCACTGTTTCTTGCTTGGCAACCACACAGCGCAGTTATGTCTTTAGTGAGGGGCCATATAACATGTGCATATGAACCAAAATATCATCAGTATGTTTATGTTTTAGTGATTCACAACAGCTATACTCCCATTCATATGGGGAACATATAATTTCCAGACGGTGCCCAGAAAGGTTGTTAATAAAATATTTCTGCACGTTGTAGACAGACAGTTTATGATCTTAAGTGATATATTCTAGAAGGAATACACACTAGCATCATTTTCCCTGGACACAATAGTACAGACACAAGCAACCTTTGTTTCGAAAAGTGGCTAATCTAAAACTGAAAAAGAAAGCTACTGATTGATTTGTTTAATTTTATCAAATGCCACCAAAGAAACAAGATTGTGTATCTCAGAAAAATTAGCAATTAAGAGGAAACTTGAAAGTGTGTAAGTTAAATTTATCTTAGTCTTGATAAGTTTTTGCAAAAGACTGACACATATTAAACTTCTGCCTATGGAAATTTCAATCTAGTGAGCAGTCATTTCCGTTAAAATGTTGAGATTTTCAAAACATCAAAGGAAACAATTGAAAAATGCATCTAAAAGGCAGAAAGCTGACGCAACTGCATTTCTCTGTACCGTTGAAAGCCCATATTAGGTGTACTGCTTTACTTTACACACTTCTTGCATATGTCTATGCACTCTTAACTTGAAAAAAGTTCAAGGTCAGCTTCTGCTCACAGGCCCCAGCCAAGCAAATCCTTTAAGCATGTGCTTAAGTTCAGCAGAGGAATAATACCATTGACATCAATGAAACTCCACACATGTTTAAGTGATTTCAATGTTCACACATTGGGTAGTTTTATTTAGGATTTATTCCCTTGTAGCAGTGAACACTAACATGACTTCTACTTTCTTTCTCATCTGCTCACTCTTTTTAGCAGAGAAGAAATTTGTAGGGACAGGAAACTATCTTTCGAACAACTGACATGTAGAACAAAGGGATGCATCAGCCCTGCTTCAGGCTTGGAAAGCTTGGAACAGAAACAGAAAACTTTATATATGTATAATTTTAAACAACAGCAGTTATCTCTTGTGTCCACCCCTCGCCCCTCTCCTCCCTCCCCCCATTCACTTTTTATTGTCTTTTATCTAACAATACTGGGACACACAAGCTTATGTATGCTTAAAAATCAATCAATAATAATGTAAGCATATTAGTTGACTAAATTTATGAAAAAAAAAAGGTAAACATCTGTCTGGCAGAGAGAGGTGCTGAAGTAGCACTTCAAGGAAAATTAGATAAATATACAGTTACTATCATCTGTTCTATAGAGTTTATTAGAGGAGTTAATTTTTTTTTTTTTTAAAACCCCAAACAGATCTATTCTAATTTCAAAAGTGAAAAATCTTAACTTTATTCATAGCTACAAAAGTTGAAAATTTTCTTTTTAGTGTTGAGCTAACGATAAGATTTAGAAGGAAAAAAAAAAAAATCAGAACAAAACTTTATAACTCTTTCTCCCCATTTCATCTTCACCTGGATCCAGCTAAGAGTACAACATTTAGCATTCATGATGCTGCTTGTTAAAAACCTGTCAAACTCAAATAAAGGGACATCGTAATGATATTCAATACTTCTATTCAGAGGTCCTTGCCTTTGTTATGGGGAGTGTGAGAGAGCAACTGAGATACAGAAAATTAAAGCAAAACATACATATTCACACAAGATAAAAATGGCAGAAAAGAGAATTTCAGAATTCACCGATTTTGGCACATGTTAAACCTCAGACGCTGCTTCAGCTCCAGCAGTTCACCTTCATTTAAGGTTTCAAAGATTATGACTGGATTTTCAGTTGATTAAAAAGTTGGTTTCAGTTTATAAAACACACTTAAAATCTTCTGCGAACTGTGAAATAAATCTTGCTAGCTGATGTAGCAAAGAAGAATTTGTTAAACAACTGCTTCTTTTCTCCAGATCTATGAGGTGAAAAGTCACATAATACTTGTTGTTTTCTCTTTAATCCGCTGTGTTATGCTTCAGGGTTTTTTTGTTTGGTTAGTCAAGGTTTTTTGTTTGGTTGGTTTTTAATTTTCTTGAAAAATAAAATCTGAGATATACTTAAAAATCAAGTTCTTTATAAGACCTCCAAATACTAATAATTTGTGTCCAGTAGCCTATCTTCGTGTTCCAAAGACATATAAATCACACTCTTTGTATTTTACAAAGTGTAACTAGAGGCACAGGACATGTATGCTTGAGCCTTAAGTTGCCCTAAAGCTTCCTGTGCAGTGGTGTTTTTCAAGTGGGGTAGGAGAAATTTCCACATAGATTAACTGAGACCTTAGATGTACTCACTTTCAGCCTGGAACTACCTAAGTCCCTGCATGGGTTGTGACATCATATTAAAGTGCCAGTACAAAGCTTTGTGTCTTATTTTACATATTCTATATTTTAAATGTGTTTATTGAATCCTAAAGAACTAATAGCAACTAAAATAGTTTGTCCTCCCTTAGGATTAAAATGCTCAGAATCTTCAAAATTAGCACCACTGAACTATATTATTGATCAGATTGGACAAGATCTGTCAAGAAATCATACTTGTTATTGATTTGGATTATTGGTAAACTGAAATTATATGAAAAATAGATACTCCTTTATGTGACTGAAAAGAGAGCCTGATAAATGGTTTCTAGTTTAACATCTCAAATCAGAATGGTGACAGCCTAATTAGCATTCAAAGGCATACTGAGGTAGAAAAGTGTTGCTGCAGGAGAGAATGTTAACAGTGTGAAAGATTTACACTTACATCTGGAAAGTCACATCACATTGGATGAGCTCCAGCAGGTGAGAAACCATTGTGTAGGAAAGACAAGTAATTGTATGTCACAGGATCAAAGGAGTGCTTGAAATGTTAGAGGAAATTACTACACAAGTTTAGAAGAAAGGTTTTCCCCCTCATGCAAAGTCTGCACTGGCTGTCCTATGGGGCCAGTGAAAGAGACGACTGCATGTCCTGAGGTCAAACATGAATAAAAATGTCAGGAGGCTATTTCCAAAGTGATAAGGGAAACGGTTGCGGCATACAGGTCACACTGCACTTTGGCATATAAGGTGAGGATTAAAGAAAGACTTATTTATTTTGTGTGCTTGTAGGATGGGTTTTGTTTTGGCAAATAGTTCCATATTTGGATCCAAGCATCAAAACAGTTTTTTGTAAAAGGTAAGGGAGGATGTAATTTATTCTCCTGATGATTTTTTGCAAATAAAATTGGATTTGGTTAATATACCTCTGTTTCATGATCCATTGCTTCAATAGTCATATGCTGAAGAGAGGTTGGTTGTTTTTGTTTTTTTTTTTTTCACGCGTTAAACTAAATCTTTTTTACCCTGACACAGTTCAAATGTTGAAGAAACTGCCTTCAACCTGCCTTCAGGTGTTAAAGTTAGGGTCTTCAGTAAAAAACAAATGACAAACTCTTCCCGTCTTCAATGGTAGGAGTTTACCAGGATGTCTGTCAAGGCAGCAAAAGTCAGGTGAATAGGATCTCAAATATAAATCAAATACTGACTTTAGGATTTGGAGTTTTGGAAGTCCTTGAGATTACTCTCTCTTGGTTTCCCTTAAAATTAATGACAACAACAGAATTTATTTCGATGAGAATACAGTGATCTTAACCGAGAGCAAATCAGAAAATCCTATGCTATGAACTCCTAATCCTGAGTGATTAAGTTCTAAAAAGCATTTGTAGGATTCTTTTTTCAGTTTTCTTCCAGTGAAGCTATGCCCTAATGAAACAAAACAAGCATTTTACAAGGATGAACTTGTGAAAGGAAGAACAGTCTCATTTTCTGTTCTGCAAATCAGTCACATACTCTGAATCTGTGTTTTACATAATGATTGTATGTGTTAATACACAACTAGTACATGATCGTGTGTATGTGAGAGACAGAAGGAGGGTGTGTAAGGTAATATGCACATATTCACTGGAAGAGAAGATGCTAATCACCTAATTTAATGAATGGCTTTTTTTTTTTTTTTTAAGGGAATTACATATAACAACTCAAACAAACAAACAAACAAAAATCTGTTTGTGAATTCATTTCCTTGATCCAAAATATGAAGATTTATTAGTGAATTTATTTCATCATCACAATAGTGATTAGTGATCACAGGTAATTTAAAATATTTTTGAAACCTAACATTGACCCGTGCTTCCACTTATCACAATGAGTAGGGTATTCAGATGAGAAATCTGGAAATGAAAAGCCTCAGAGTTGTTTGAGCGTGAGCCAAACTATGAGGACACAGGCTCTTGCCCTCAGAGTCAAAGGATGTGTACCGATTTGTTTTATTTCTTGATATAGATTAGATTTCCTTCCAGAACTTTTACATCCCCTAACAAATTGCCAGTGACTGCAGAACTTGTCCTTATTCGAGATATTTTTTGTGTAAAGGGGATCTGTAATTCTTCTGCTAAAACCTATTATGGTTTAAGGGTGAGAAGGCTGTCTGCCCAAATGCCACACAATGTTTCACTGAAGTTGTAGAGTACTTGTTGTCTTTATTTGAACTTAAAAAACCCCAACCAACCAACCAAACATTCCTGATTATGAGGGCAAAATATTGTAAATGCAGGGAATGAAAAATGTTTTTCTCCAGTCACACCTTTTCTCTTTATCTCAAATAAGGTTTCTAAAAGCAGCATTGTCTATTTTGGCAATGGCATCATGCTTAGACTTACTACCTCATCTGCCTTCTATTATTAGGTTACACGTTTCTTAAACTTATTTTTACCAACTTCTAACTTTTGTTTGCTTTGTCTTTTTGTAATGTACAGCTTCATATCTAAAAAAGATAGATTAATAAAAAATAGGAGATTTTAATGTACCAGAGGATAACAAAATAAATACGCCTTGTTCCTTTCCTTCAAGAAATCAAACTACTCTGATACTCAGTATTTATTAGATACTACTTATTCAAGTCCTTTAGCTAAAGAAAGTGCATTCTAGTTACATCACACTTGAAAAGGGTTTTGCTGCTACTTGCATTTGGCTGCTACTTGTATTTTTCTGACAAATTATGAGACGTGTTCATTAACCGTAGAGGTTTCTGCTATTCAGACAACAGAACTTTTTCATTTGCTGGGAATGAGTACTGATTCTTTTGTCTGTATCACTTTCTCGTTTGCTTGGTTTTCATTATGTCTGGTTCTTTAACCTGGTGACAATGATCCGAAGCAGAGTTTCTGTGAAGTTATTGTTTCCTTAGCAATCAGCTAAGAGTATGGGACTAATGTGAAGAACTCAAGACAAAAAAAAAAAAAAAAAAGAAAAAAGAACTTTAATATGAATACTTAAATTTACTTTCCACTATTCTTGTAAGTAAGGAAATAGGAGAAAAGAGACTTAAAATAGGAAATTGTCCTGCTTTTGGCTGGGATAAATTTTCTTCCTAGTATCTGGTATTGTGCTGTGTTTTGTATTTAAAATGGGAATAATCTTGATAGTACACAAATGTTATAGTTGTTGCTAAGTAGTCAAGGAATTTTCAGCCTCTCATGCTGTGACAGATTAATAAGAATTGGGGGTGGAGTGGACACAGCCAGGACAGATGACCTAAACTGGCCAAAGGGATATTAGATACCACATGACATCATGTTCAGTATATATTTTGTGGGAATGTGGATGGGGAAGTCACTGCTCAGGAACTAGCTGAGCATGAGCAATTACGTTGTCCACCAATGTATTAATATTATTATAATAATCATAATTATAATCCCTTATTATCTTCATTATTCTTTCCCTTTCTGTCCTATTAAACTGTCTTTATCTTAACTCATGAGGTTTACGTTGTTTATTCGATTTCTCCACCATGTCACTGCAGAAGGACCGAGTGAATAGCTGTGTGTGGTTTTTAGCTGTGTACTAGGTTAAAATACAACAGAAACAGAAAGAAATGAAATATTGAACAGCATTTTCAATGTATTAAGTGAGAAACAAAATCTATCTCCAGTATAACATATCTTTAGTTTTATATGAAAGGAAGAAGTATAAAATAAGCGCTAGAAATTACATGGAAAAAGTAACCTGTGCTTGCTGTCAGAAAATTCTAGTGCTTACAGGATCATGGGCAAAGGAGCTGTGCCATATAATTACCCCAGAGCAGTTAATGAAGAATTTGAAAGGAAAAATCTTTCAATCTCCCTCATTTTCACTCCCTAAAGTTTTAAAGTAAGAAGTTTCTACTCTTTTGTCCTGTGACTTTTCAAAGCAAATGCAATTCAATATATCACGAATCACAGTGGAAAACATATTCTCTCAAAGTTTTCAGCTATTTACAGAGTCACTAGCTCTGTATAATGAGTATAAACATTATTTATCATTTTAATAGCTTAAATGTCCAAATGGCTCATCTGCTTAGCTTGTGAAGTCTCCTTTTCCTTGGCAAACCTTTTCAACACAGCTACAACATAGATAGATAAGCATGAATGACTACAGAAGGGTTAATTTGGAGCAAGTGAGCATATTTTGGTTTGAGACTCACAGTGCAAAATTAAAAATGGCTTTCATTTCTGTCCCAACTAGAGCATTACCTTAGAAAATTAGGACCAAATTTCTCATGCTTGCATTTTTTTTTTTCTTTTTTTTTCTTTTTCAATGTACAGGTTGTTTGTTTACAAATACCAGCCAAAGAAGCTATTCTTTATGTCTTTAACTGTGCTTTCACCTCCTCTTTCACACATCCAGGGCTATAAAACAAGCCCTGCTTTAAACAGGAGTAGTTGTTCGATGCTAAATTGGTTATACAGTTGTTGCCGTGTAACTCTGGTGGGGACTAAAGAGTAGACAGCTGCTCCCTTGCACCTTTCCTTTCCTGTGGGGAGTAAGGGAAAAGAACTCATGAGCTGAAATGGAAACAGAATTAAAATAATAATAAGGGTGAATGATAATTTGAATATTCTAAAATATATAAAGCTATTCAGAGCAATACTTATACACTGGAAAAAGACCCCTCAAGAACAGCAGCCATTGAAGAAGAAGTGCTCTGCCCAGCAACTTCCTATTATATATAGAGTATGATGTTCATGGTATGGAATACTTAATTGATCAACCTGGATGTCAGTCTAGGTGCTGTCTCGTTATGTTCCCTCCCAAAAGCTATCTGCCACTTACAACTGGACAGCTGAAAAGTCTTTTGAGAACACTTAATTATTACATTCTTTCTGTAACAAATTCCAAATGTTGCGAAACTACTGAAAGGAAACATTAAGTCTATCCTAGGTTGCTGTCTCATTATTCTCACATAAAATCCAAAAAGCCCAAACCAAATATGTCAGTTAATAAGAAGAAAAGATTTTAACTGCATGGAAAATTACTTCGATTTCAGCTAAACCAACACAGTAATATTATCAACAGTTGAGTCTCCAAATATTATCGGTCTTTGAATGCCCTACCTAACATGCCATTTTAAATCTCATTATGCTTTAAAGTAAGAGAAGAATTGTATGAACTTTTCCCCTTTACAGTAGTTCTCAACTAAAGGCACGTAGTAAATTAAGTATGACTTCTTTATTTTTTTCCCTAGGAAGTACCAAAAAAGCGTTCACAACTTTTTGAACTCTTGTGAACACCTCCATGGCCCTTATCCAATTCACTTCAAATATGATCAAAAAAACATGCAATGGCACTAGGTGTGAATTGCCAAGTTTGAGGTCA
Source organism: Patagioenas fasciata (assembly GCF_037038585.1). Classification (NCBI taxonomy): domain Eukaryota; kingdom Metazoa; phylum Chordata; class Aves; order Columbiformes; family Columbidae; genus Patagioenas; species Patagioenas fasciata. The sequence continues at coordinate 86,228,416 of NC_092522.1, read as the reverse complement.
ATATTCCTTTAATTGCAATCACAAGTCCAAAATAAAATACAATTAAGCAGGGTTATGTTGCTTTACAAAGTAGTCTGAACTGCTTCTCTTCAATCTGTTATAGCTGTGCTTCATGTATATTTTAAAAGACACCTGTGACAACACACGAAATGTATCTGATATTTTTAGATCTACATATCTCTTGTTTTCTTCTACACCTTTCTACCTCTTCTGAGATCATAATTTTCATATTTGACATGCACAATGTCACCTCCTGCTTTGGGTAATTACATGGTAGTGTTCCCAAAAACCTTGTCCTTCTTATTAAAACGTAAAATATCTTCCAGCCATCATTTTGATAAGTGTTCTCTGACTGTGAAATCTTGATGACATAATTCAGATCTGCTTGCAAGACCCTCACCTTAGGCCAATTACATTCTAATTGCATGACTTTATGGTTTCTTTGGAAAGAAAAAGGAAAGCATTTCGTATTATATTTTTTTAATTGCTTGGGGACGGGGGCGGTGACATGCAGAAAATATAAACATTACACATTAAAAATCTGTGGACATTTTCTTTAAATTCGAAGTGACAACACAAAATCAATATGTCCTAATATTAACAGATGCTCAGTGACTATGTACTAAGTGAGTCTTTTTAAGTGTTTAATTACCTTTTGCCAGTATCTAGGTTTGGGAAACTGTTGCTGCAATTAAAAAGGTTATTATCATTTGGCTTATTTTCATGTTATTTTAGGCCAATGATTTTATAAAATCCGAGGTTTTAAAGTAACTTTGTGGTTAGCAAGGAAATACTGACAAGACAATTCATTAAGGCAGATGGGTAGAAAGCAAAACTAAGTCCTAATACTGGAAGAGGAAACCAATAGGATTTAGACCTCAAACAGTGTGACAACTATTCACAATAAAGCTTATAAGTGTAATAAATCTTTGGAGCAGTTTTCTTAAGAGCATGGTAGACTGTTCATCATCTGAAGTTTTTATACTGTTGTTAAGGGTCCTTATAATTACCTTCTGTTTATAGTTGGAACAAAATGAAATAGAGCTGTGCTGACTTTGCAAGCACCCATAGGAATAAGTTTCATGCCTTCAAATACTTTCCTTGATTATTAACAACCCTTACTTTTGCTGTAAACCCATCAATTATACAAATATAACAATATCTAGAAACAACATGAGAAACAGAAGAGAAAAACATCCAAGCTTTTAAAAAGAAACTGCAGTATTGTATATATACCCCTATGATCATGACTTCTACTCTTTATGTTTCTCAGTACACAAAACATGACTCTCTTTACAATTTCAGTGGCTGGATAGAAACACAGTTTCCTTGTTGTTATCTTTAAAGATATCCAAAATGATTAAAAATTACATTTTTTTTATTGCATATTTATTTTCTCAGTTGCTAAAATTCATCACCTTTTAAAAATATTGGAAATTGTAAAAAAAACAAACCTACACTGCCTTTAAAAACGGTTCAAGTGAGTTGTCTTCCTGGATGATGAAAAAGACAAACATTTGTCTTTTCATTATTTTGAAGGCAAAGTCCATGTCTTTATTTCAGAATCCATACTTGAAAAATTCCTTTAATTAGTGCTTTAGGGATAGTTTGGAAAACTAATATCTGCTCTATTTACTTAGGGTCTCCTGTCATGTACTTTTTTTATGCTATCAGGGCAGTTGTGCACACCACAAGGGCAAATTAAACCATTATCATGGTGAAGGATGTGATGGAAGTTTTTATTTTAATTAATTTTTCCCCCTGAATTGCACATGTGCCTCTATTACAAAAATGTATGTTTCACTTGCAGTTTAATGGTGCTTTAGATATAAGGATCATATAGTTACTTATATTCATTATATACATATATAAAAAAATAAGTCACCAAATATTAAAAAGATTTAGTTAAAACTTCATTTGTGCATTATGCTTTATTTTTTGTTTTTCTATGAAACTTAAGGGAGCAATTCAGTTGTCCAAATATTAGCATTTACAGCCATCCTAAATGCTGCAAGGTGTCCAAGACATAAGGATGGAGTGCTTATGCTTTTTATTATGAATTAAACTACAAATAAATAGACAAACATTAAGATATGTAAAAGATGGATTTGTTGTTAGGCAGGTTTGCCTACTGATCTGGTTGATAAGTGAAAATTATTGATGTTAGATAAGTTACTCTGGGACAGATAATTTCTAGCATAAGAAGCGTTGAGCCAAAACCCAGAGATGTGCTGAGGTATCAAAGTCTCTACCAATATTATAGCTGCTGAGTGGATAGTCAGAAGAGAATAATACAGTGAGCATCATTAAAAATTCAATATCCAACACTTTATGTATCAGCAGGGTCTGCTATTGTTCACTCCCTCAAAAAACGACATACTGCAGGGCCATTTTAAAGAAACATTTACTGAGATTTTAATGGAACTCACCGCACCTGAACATTTTCAAATTTAGTTTTTACATAGCTTCAAATGCATAGTTATTCTTTCAATGGTTTTTAGCATCAATCCTTCATGCCTTCCTGCAATCCATAATCTAAAAGAGATAGATTTTATTTTTAACTGACATTTAGAAGTGGCAAAGCTTCTTCTACAAATTGCTTGTCACTTAAAATAGATTGTTGATACTCTGTCATCAAGAGATAATGCAGGATATAATTAGTCCTTTTCAAAATTTTATGCCTTTAAATACAAAAATTATACACATTAGGCATGCCTCTCAAAAAAAATATGATATATCAATGCATGTAAATCACTGTGTCTTTATAAATATTTTCTTAGGAAGCAGAACATCCTATTAATTCAGAACCAACAAGAAAGCACTGATCAACTTTCTCAGGGGCAATTTTTCAGTCATTCCAAATTTTCAGGTGGAATCTGGAAGAATGAAATATCAAATATAGTCAGAATGTTAAAATATATTAAAACCTGTGTTTTGCTTTTTTTTTTTAATAAAACTACTCAGAATTATTTGAATTTACAAAGATCAAATTAATCTACTGTGAAATTGTGAGAAAATTAGTGAAAATCAGTAAGCTCATTCTTTGAAAAAAAAGACAATCGATTTATTAATCATTAAGTCTTTAAAAATGTATTTCAGTTTGAATTGAGACTTCTAATATATGACAAAACCTTCTTTGTGTTGCTGTTGTGCAGATATAACAAATTTAAAAAGGGGAAAATGATTTTGTAAAATAGTTCATTATTTTTATGTGTGGAAGGCATAATGGATTTGAGCAAGATATTGAACATAAATTTAATTGTGAGGGAACAACATCCATAACTCATTCAGTATTCAGTTATCGTGTGTTTCTTGTCTCCTGCCTTTGTGGAAATTAAGGGTTTCATTCAAACCACTGATTGTATTAGGAGTTTATAAACACATTATAGAAAACTATATCGTGAAAGATAAGTGAAAACTTAATTCTTTATATTATTTGTAACTCATATCTTCCATCTGTATATTCATTTCATATACGAGTATACACGTATATATACTTGTGTTCGTATGTATCTGTATCTCCAATATCCTCTAAAGTACAAGTGCTGGTATCTGTCTAAGACCACCTTTTGCAGCTGACATCTTCTCATAAAAACAGAAATGCACTGTAAAGTGAGCTAGTCCTAGAACAACAGCTAAACCGCCCCCCAACAAATAAGACCTTCATCTTGCACGTTTTAAGATTCTGACAGAATGACCTCTCTTTCTCTCACTTCATAACTTTTGTACAATAGTTGTCACAAAGATAGCAAAAAGATATTGTCATTATAATCTCTGGGTCCTGGTCCTGGTCCTGGTCCTGTAATCAGATCTTAATCCTATTCCCTTTCAAAGTCCTGGAGGTGTCTTTTTAGGAATGGGAACATCTCATTTATTTTGAGTAATCTAAAAGTCTATCAACTAAACTGAGCTGGGGGTTCTGTGTGCTGTCAATGTAGGGGGAAAGTATCCAGTAACATTTAATTAATACTAGCTTTAGGATGTGGTGAATCCCAATATAAAGACTAACTTAGATATACAGAACAGATGATAGTCTTGGACATCCCACTTTCCAGAGCTATATAGCATAAATCCCACCATAAAACTTCCTAAAGTAAATCACAACTTGGACATTGATGATTGAATTTGTAGATATATTCAAGCCTTGTTTGTTCAGCTGACTGGACAATTGTTTCAGTTGCAAGGCAAGAGACTTGTTCTGCCAGTAAAAATGATATTTTTCAGAAGATCTACTATTGAAGATACAAGAATGGAAATAGCAGAAAGTTTTAAAATTTTGGAACTTCTGGTACTAAAGCACTCTGAACTGAATTCTTTGTAGTTTGATGAGTTATTTGTTTTCATTCCATAGATTACAAATGTTATAGACAAAGCGGAAAGCAAATAAATGATGAAAACATCCACAAAAAAGCTGAAAGTGACACTTTTGCAATTAAAGATGCCTTGTAAGGATGACTTAATAAAAAAATAATCCCATGTTTTTTTAATTACTATGATTGTAACCAGAATAAAGAAATTCTGAACCTTAAGATTTTAATCATGTTTCTGATTTGCAGACGTAAGGTATGCTGTGACCTGACTATTTCCTGTACTTACTCCCGTATTTCTGGAAACACATTCGTTTATTCTCTGTGTAAAGGAACAGTAACATTTTCAGATTTTCACTATGTTGATTGCAGGAGTCAAACCAGAACGTGTTCCAGGAGGAATCCTGGGGTAGGCTGGAAGCTCTACAATGAACTAGTGGATTTGCCTCATGTCCCAGTTCCAAAGTAAGTAGGTTCTAGCTGAAGCCAAAGGTTTTATCTTCAGATTTGCAAATGTGCACAGAAACAAACTGAAAAAAAGCCCTCCTTTGAGCCCTGCTTTGGACATGAAGAATCATGTGAATGTCAGATTGGGCAATACCATATATTAAAAAAATCCAGCCAAGACTATGCTACGGACTTACCTAAAAGGTTATACTTTAAGCAGTACTGTGCAGTGCAACCTGAGGAGTCTTTATTGATATTATTTAATTATTCATAATGGCAGCTGTCAAGGTAGTTCATCCAATATGTTAAATTATGCTTGCAGTGAGGGTAATTTCACTCCTGTTTATGCGGTGAGATTCCTCTTGCACTTGCCAGCATACGATTTCAGAAGACTTCACAAGAATTATCCCTGAGGACTTACTGCATCTGATCTTGTGTCACTCAAGAATTTTACTCCTTTCCACTGAAATACAGAAAGAAATAACTATGGAAGAAAAGAAAGAAAGGGATGTTAGTTCTAAAAATAAGTACATTATAAAAAGTGAACGAAGCATTTTGCTTTTAGCTAGAGCACCTGTATAGTACATCTGCTTCAGTTGTTATCAGAATATTAGCTGATTTTTTCCAAGTAATGACAGTGTGTTTTGTTTTCTGGGAATTCAAGATGTGTAGCCTCTGACGAACCTGAAGTTTTGGGGGTGATTATAAATACCAGTCCTCTTGGAAAATGTTATTTAACATGCCAGCAGTATACAACATTTGCAAACTTTTTGACCCTTTATATTTTAACAGACTGGGATCTGATCCTATTGAATTCAGCAGATCTGACTTCAATAGCATCAGCAGGTCAAGTTCAGGTGAGCCACTTGATCAGCATTTACATATTCAGCCCCTCTGAAGTTATAAGTGTTAATTTGCATGAAAAAATGCCACCAACAGTGCTCAAGGCATTGTTTTTGAGATCTGATCTCTCAATAAGTATAGTAGTTAAGAAACAGCTTTTCTCCTTAGCATTCCCCTTCCCCACTGAGGACCACTTACACATTTAAGTGCCACTCTAGTTTGGAACGGCATACCTGTACGTCAATGAATAGACTGAAGGGGTTAAAACAGACATAAATCAGAATGAAATATATGGCTCTGTAGAAGGCTTAATTGGATAAACTAAACCATGTATCCATTTGTGCACAGCATGTCTCTCCCAGATGAGCAGGGTTGAGAAAACAGGCTTCATACACAGAACAAGTGTTGTCCATTGATGTACATAATAAATCATGAGTCTAGATAATTTGTCAATAACATGCTGCCCTAAACATCCATATGTCTGCAGAATTAGGCTCATGTTGTTTCAACTAAATGAGATCTGAACCAACAAAGAATTTAAAAAAGAAGGGTAGCTTGAAGTGGTAGCAGATCGATTTGTAAAAAGCAGGCATTTTATCTCCAGTTTTTTTTCAGAGCATTTTGGCAAATGCATGATCATTTATAAGAACAAGGATCACTAATTTATGCTCTGAATGCCTATTAAAAATCCAGACAAGTGTTGGGAAAGCTCTTTGAATAAAGTCAGACTGCCTACAGTGTTCCCAAATACAACCAACTTTGGCAATGTCTACAGTGTAGATCATTTGGGGTAGATGACAAGATTGAATGCTAAATGCAATGATGTAGAGGGAAGCTAAGCTGGATTCTTATTTCAGCACTACATCTGCTTTGCAGGGTGGCTAAGAGAAAGTCATGTTTGTTTCCCTATTGATGTTTAATATGTTTTTTCCATTTTGGCTGTGTTCACCTAGCGTGGTCTTACCATATTTTTGGGCAGTGTCTACATTATATTTAGTGGCACTACAATACAAATAAGAACTATCAAAGAACATCCAAGAGACATGATTGAGTTAAACATTATGACAGGAAAGTGAGTTTATGAGGAGCTAAACTGGGTTGTATATTCTAGATGAAAGTGATATTTATTACACAAGAGAAAGCTGGAATTTATTCAGAAATAAGTATCTTTAGCCCTCTTACTGCATAAAATAATCTATAAAGGCAACTGATCTCTCTCTAAGTTATTATAAATGATTCTAAATTCAAATCTATTTACTGCCTGGTACTTTCTGTCATGATTCATAGCACAACACATGAATAGCTAACTTGGAAATAGATAGCATCATTCAAATTCTCTTTTATAAATCCAAAAGATATAAAACTTCGATTTATTTAACATAACACTCTATTCAGTTTGAAAAAAATGTGTTATCTCACAAAGATTATATGTAAGGTTTTCCTTGGTAAAAAAGAAGGTTCTTCTGTGATTTTTTTTCTGACTCTGATAGTTCTCCATCTTTTTCTTTTTTTTTTTTTTTTTTTTTTCAGGAGTCAACTGATAGACAAAACCAGAACTGCTGAGTTTCCAGACTGGAAAACATGTTTCTTGAAGGATTTAGGGGAAATCAGTTAACAACAGAGAAGCAGATTGTAACATACCATGGGAGGAACAAATGGCAAAGGATAACTGGTTACAGTGGAAGAGGCTCAAGAAATCTCTTTTTAAGTACTGTATGAAAATAGAGTATCAGGAGGAAACATCAAGTTTTTCAACACAATCCTAGCAGAAGTGATTTCCAGAGAACAATAGGGCTGTGTGAAAGCAAGTTGAGCAGACTGTGTGCACTGGTCTGCTATTGCTAATTCACACCAAGATATTTTGTGTAACATAATGGCGAGGTGATTAGAAAATGTCTAGGAATCTAAATTTCAAACTCTGACTTCCAGAGCTGGCCAAGAGTCATGTGGGCATTGAAGTCCACTGTCAGCAGGATGTAAAGTTAAGCATCATTGTTCACAGGTCTGATAAACTCTTAATGAAACTAACACATTGGTGAACAGTTCCCATCTAAAAGATTTGAAATTGTACTTTGGAATACAGAGACTATATATTTAACTACCATTTTAAATGTTAAAGTCTGGAGGTTAGGTTTGTTTATTTTTTTTTTTTTTTGCTCTTGCATATACACATATAGACATGTGTGTATAAAGGCAGAGAGAGAAGGATGGAAGGAGAAGGGCATAGAGAGATTCTTGCAAAGGGTAATTCAGAATATCTATTTAATGGGTTCCTAAAATGATGTGAGTATTTCACAGAATATCACAGGACAGTTAGAAAAGCACTAGACCAGAACAGTCCAGGTTTTTTTTATTGTTCATGGATAATTTACCACCCATCCTTGTTGTGATTTTTCCTCTTATTATCTACTATTCCTGATTTCCACACCATTTATTATTTTCATGCAGTTGCATACAATTGAATTTGAAACATAAAGCACTAAAGAGAGGAAAATAAATTACAGTCAAAGAAAAAAAATCAAATGAACAAGTGAAATGTTAAAAACTACAAGACACTTCTGCCCATCCATTCTGATACAACAGAACATGAAAGAGTAAATTAAAATTCAAAAGTAGAAAAATAAAACTGTTCAATGATTTCTACTTTCTTCATGTGATAATAATTAACCTATGGAAATAATTGATAGAAGAATACATTAAAATAAAAAAAGCTTGGAAACTAGACTAATGCAGACACTCACAGGTAAAAGACACACGATAACCAGAATTTCAAAATATGTCTGGAGGAAAATTAAATACTAAGTCTAAAAGGAATGAGTCAATGTATCACAGGTGAAATCTGAGGAGAAATTCACCATTTGAAAACTCAGTCTGTAATGGTGTGTTACTTTATTTTTACACTTACGAAAAGAAGACATAAAGGAATATGAGAAGATGTTTCTAACCACAAAAAAAACCTATGAACTATCAGGACAACAGGACTGAAAAACAGACTGTGTTCTGTCTATTTTCTTTTTGTTTAAAGCTTTTGCATTTTATCCTTCTATCAGACAGCTACATGTATTCATACTGGGCATTTTTTTTGGCAAGGACATTGTGAACTAAAAGCATCATACCATATTTTTCATTTTTAAGGTACATGCACTTCATCCCCATCACTTTGAGGCAGTTTTGCTTTCGAGCAGAATTCTGCAGGTTTTCATCACAAGGCTACTTTTATACTCAGTATGGGACCAAAATAAATACACCAACAGCATGAACACTTTTCTGAGAGGACAAGAGGGATTCCTGCTTGTCATAACTAATGATGATGATCAAAGCCAACCAGGTGCTCACACTGACCCTGAGCTTTGATCATTTACTACACTTTCCAATATCTGAGCCTGGGAGTGAGTTGCCCTAATGGCCTCTGACTACGTTAGTGCATATGGCAGGAAAAGGGAGTAGAAGATAAGAAGCAGCAAGAAGGAGAGGGGAATGTCTAGCTATGCAGCATGTGTAAGTCTAAAAACATCCAGGCAATTGAAGTAAGCTCATATTCAAAGCTTTTTACACATTCTACATGTTAATGTTATTGAAATACACAGTAGGCCTTTCCTGAAAGCTGGTCCCAAAGGCCGAAGACGTGAGCCTTTACTCTCCTTTGAGCAATTACTCATGAGTCGACTTGATAGTTTCAAAGGGGGTTTGTGTGTTATGTGTGTGAGTGCTCTTCTGAAATCTATGAAGGTTCTGACTCCACAAAAATACATATTGATATTACATTTTTACATATTGTAGGTGTTTCTACTGAGTTTAGATTCTTTCACCCATTGCTGGTAGTGGAGTAAATAATAGCCAACACTGTATAAACCCTCAACTGAAGACTGTGATGCAGTCCGACTAAAAATGCTGTTCATCTTAACATTAGTTTCTCATTAGTTCTGAAGATTGATTATGTGATAGTGTTGATAGCTAAAGGCATTTTCGGAAGACTAATTCACACATAAGTGAATCATTCTGAAAACAGTTTTCTTCTGTCTCTGCCAGCACTTAAACAATTTGAAGTACAGCAACAGCAAGTTTAAATGTACAGATATAATTTCTTAACATAGCAAGGTTCTCTGACTGCTGTGCACATTTCAGATGTTCTCCAAACAGATTGCAGCCAGAGAGAATAAACGTAGCAGGTGACATAATTATATGGGCCAGAAGCTGAGATAATTACTTAATTCACATCCTAGGAAAAAGAGGTCTGGTAACATCTTTGTAAGATTATTCCTCACAAAGTTCAGAGAGAACCAAGAACATCAGTGCCCTATTTTTTTTTCCAGAAAAGTGGAGTCTTTCCCCAGCACTTTCACAAAGCAAAAATTCAAGGCTGTGCTTTTTATAAAAGAAAGAAATTTCAGTCTTCAAAATACCTGTGTTTCTCAGCATGGGAAGGTTTGGGGTTTTTTTATGTGCTATGCTACCCCCGTTGTAAGCAAGAACAAGAGAGGCTAATCAAAGTTACCTGCTTATACTGAAAACTAGATTTCTGTTAATCATTATATGTTTTTCGTGTCTGCTGGCCCACTTATAATCATCATCATCAGCATTAAAACATTCCTTCTAACTGAAATAATGTCAGTGAAAATCCCAGTTAAACCAAACAGACACAGAAGGGTCCAAATATCTACCCTGCTGATGTAATTTCACAAGATTACTATTTTACAGAAAAAGTAGCAGTCCATGTTTATTCAACATAACCCTGACTGTTAAGAGCCTGCTAATAGGATACATGTAATGTTCTCTCCTAATGGACAGACTTGCTATCTACATAGCCCTACCCCATTTCAACCACTTTTGGAGTGCTTTTTACAACTGATACTCCAGATGTCTGGCTTCTTTTGTAGTAACTTCCTTTAGAAGTTGAAAAGAAAGTACCCATGGTTTCCTTTCCTCTCAGAATTTGTATGTTCATACTTACAAACTTCTGTCAGTAGCTGCCACTATACATCAGTTCTGCTGCCAGGGCAATAAAGGAAACTTCTAATATGGAATTATGGTCAAACCAGAGAATTCGGCTGAGATCACACACTTCCAGTGGCAGCACCACAGTTGAATGCATTTACAAATAGATGGATGTTGTTAAATATCATAAATAACAACACAATGAAAGAATGTTTTGGTCTTCCTTTGAAGTGCCTTTACTATGCAAATGATCTGCTTTAGGTTCAATTCTACAGACAGTTCCCTTGTTGCATATTCGTGTGGCCTCAGAAGCCAGAGTGCTGTATCACAAGTTGGTATTTTCATGGTGTCAGATTGCACCTCATCTAATTCTATGTCACAGTAAATTATGGGTGTCTGGGTCTTGTAGCATTTGCAGATTTAAAAAGCCAAACTATGCAATTGCGGTGTGTACTACGTGGTACCGTGGAGCTCTGACCTTGATATGTAATTTAAGTAACTTTCAATGCATGAACAGTAACTGATGGAAGTATTTAGCAATGTCACAGGCAATAGAGAAGATATAATCTCTCTTATGCTTTACAAACTGGAGTTCTGCTACCAAGTAGAAAGTAAAGTGTTGTACAGAAAACTAGTTGGCATAATGTCTTCCACAAGCTCCTACTAGTATTATTTATAACCTTCTGTTGGTATGTTTGTCATCTTCAGAGTTACAAATGGAACATCCAAAATACACAACAGAAGCTGAATCAATTCTCCAACTATTCCTAGGTATATACCTCAATTTATGTCACATTAAAAACAGCAACAGTTGTGGTACTTTGTAAAAACATTTATTTTTGCATCCAGGAAAATCAGAGCAGATCCAAGTTCTGTCTATGACAATATAATAAATATTTTTCCCATGAAGCATCTGGCTTCAGAAATACTGTCATCCATGGTATAAATTTTTTCTGTCTTGTATTTTGTATTGTGAAGAATCACCATCATAGGTCAAAGGTGATAGCTTAATGAGAGATGTTTAAAGTCATTGGAACAGATATCATATTTTCCTGTGACTGTACATAATGCTTTTTACAACAGAAAGAATAGGGGGTTTTGACAGAGTGAAATTGTGCTTCTTGGAACAGAAAGGTTTTAGATCTGATACAGAAGTAATTATTTTCTATCAAAAATAGTGCTTCAATTTTGAAAAAGCAATAGTGACCCTGGTTTGGAGGTTAGCTACAGAGGGAGTTTAGTTTTTATCGAATGCATGCCCCACATACACTGATTGTCAGACTTCCTTCTGCATTGAAATTGAGCCATTTAAAAATCCTCCATGCTTAAAACAATAATGCAGACCCCAAATTCCTAATGTTGTGTTTCACAGAGTAGGACTTGCAGTCATTAACTCTAGGACAGCTCCTGAACTCTAGGGGATTTCACCCATTCTTTGGTGGAAGAAGAAGATCACAAGGCTGAATTTTACCAAAAGAGGATTCAAAAAGTGTTGTTAATTCTCTGAAAATTATAGTTGCCCGACCAAGTCTTCCTATACCCTAAAGTACTGGAACTCAAATGGTGTAAAAAATGGTGTAGAAAAAACCTCTTGCATATAGAACCCTGTCCTTCTATTAATGGCAGGTAAATTTTTCAAAAGCCATTGCCTGATTTAACAACCTAAATCACATTTTAGAGGTGATTTAATAAGTCAGCCCTACTTTGAAAGCAACTTGGAAGTCACATGTCATCTGTTTCTGCGCTTTTGAAAACCATATCTTGCACTTCATGCAATCTTTAGGCACCTTGGAAAAGCTGGTTTTAAATCCTTTTTGAAAATGTCACACTTGTAAGGGTACTTCTAAACTGTGGGCGTTAGAAGCTTTCAATGCATGCCTGGGGTACATTACCTTCTTCTTTCTGTCCATGTTAAAGCAATATCTGGCCAAATGTTTTTCATCTGTTCTTTCATGGAAATGCAATGCCATGCCTGTACCAGGAAAACAAATCAAAACATTTTTTACCTTTATACAGTATGATGTGTGGGTGGAAATGCATGAGGATGAGGGAGAGGAATGGAACGGATATTAGGTACATTAATGCTTTTGACTGGCTTGCTAAAACCAAAAATGAGTTTTCAAAATGCAGAGGATGAATACAGTTGCTGGCATGATAGATTTGGCTGGCTTATCTTAAATGATTTCACTACAGTTGCAGCTATACCATTCTACCTTTTTGTGTGTGTGTATGATACCTCTCTAATATTCACCTCACCTGAAATCATTTATGCTGGAATATGAGAGAGACTATTACCATTAATAAACTATCAGTGTTTCTGCAGAATACAAGACAGTAGCTGTAAAGAAGAGAGTAAAACTTGGAAAACAAATGATGTGACTTCAGTTTTGCAAAGACTTTATTCATTTGCTTCATGCTCTGAATTCTAAATAACCCTATTGGCCCTAGTTAGACTATTTACTATGTGCCTAAAGATGCACATGAATCTTTTTAGGGTAAGGGCCTGTAGCTTAGATTAAAGGATAGGATACAAGTTATCTTCTACCTTCTTGGTCCTGTAGAGACCAATACAACTTTGTACAGCATGAGGATGCATGTGTGTCTGGGCCTACACACTCTATCTAATTTTAAAATTGTAGTGGTTTTTGGTTTTGTTCACATTTGGAAACATAGTAGGATACAGCATATCAGCACTGCAATGCTACAAATGCAGTGTTTAATTCTGGCAGACTGCTGCTGTGACCAGAATCAGGCTTTTAGTCAAGCAAAGAGACATTTCTTGGTATTACAGGGTCACACCCTACTGTCAAGTTTTAAGTAGCACTCTACCTTGATCTCAGTGGGTAGTTGTGTTTAAAAATTGATGGCATGACCTGGCCCTTAATATGGAGTGACATCTGAAAGGAACATACCGATTTTGCTGTTCTCTGCACAGTGAGAAAAAAGAGAGAAGGAGGGAAGAGAAAACACAACATGTCTCATGCTATCTTGATGCATACGAAGGGCACAAAAGTCTAAGCGGTATTAATAGCTTGAGTCTCAGCCTACCAAATAACCAATACTACCTTAGTTTATTTCCACCTACTTCAATGGAATTGCATTTGACCTACAACTTTGTTAATGCAATCAGAATCTAGTTGTTTGTGTATCCATAATTTGAGGTACAAATTAAGAAATATTTCTGTAAAAATGAGTTAGGTTTTATACAGAATGTTTATTGTTCAATGCACAGGTTGTTATATTAATGCACAAAATATCTTAGAAGTATACACAATTGAGATTGCAAATAAAAAAAAATCTTTCTTGTTATTTGAAAAGAACAGATATTCTTTGCCTATTTTGTACAGAAAGTACTTGGCCCTCTGAAGATACTTGGACAAATCTAAAATGGCAAAGGTGGAAATTAATACAGGGTAACATAAAATAGCATTGGTCCTTTTATTTCAGACCAGAAATATGTTTTGAATACACTTCAAGTTAAATGCAGAAATATTTTCATGAAAAAAACCAAAACCTAAGCATCTCATAAATACTTGGTTAATGAAAGGATTTGGGATGTGGAAGCTGACCCTGAAGAGTTACATTAATATTTCCAACTATTCCTCTCAGGTTGGAAACTAATCAGTATTGCATATCCCCTGGGTTGCAAGTTCGATATATTTTTCCAGTCTGGATCTCACCAAACACTTTTCTATCAATCCAACTTACAACAAACTCCAAAGTATTTGTTTACTATTTGACCAGAGAATAATTTCTGAAACTTTTGTATACCTTTATTCAAATTCAGCTTTTCCATATGCTATTTGTCTTGCTCATGCCTTCATATGGTTTGCATAAGCTTCCATTTTTCTTCAACAGCCAATAATGTATTATTTTGTTAAAGAGACTTCAATTTTGCCTCTTAGCCATGCTGTAATAATTTTGATCTTGATTTGCTTCTCCTCATTCCAACATCCACACATAAACTTGTATCACATAGCAAGGCTACACATTCAGTGTGAGCAAAATCCTTTAATCCATTTCCTGGTTTTGCTTTGTTTTTCCTTTGTCTTACCAAAGGGTGTGATCTGGTTCAAATTACAATATGAATACAACATAGGCAGAGGGATGTGTGCAATGAAGATTAAAAATAAGTCACCGCAGCTCACTGTAACTTCCTCAATGTCAAAAAAGTGCCCTTTTAAATCCTCTGGGACTGCCTGAAAAATACTTGCATATTCCAGGCCTTATGTCAGCTTGATACCCATCTGTCTATTTTGCTCAGTCTGTCCTGTCCTTTCTGGTATCACTCCCTCCGTTGTGGGGGAATGGGAGAGGAGGGGCTCTGAACAGCACAATTTCCCCTCATTTTGTTCAAATGTGAGATTCTCCAGACACAATATCTCCCTGCAAGGTACTGTAACTCTATCCACATGCTGTTGTAGGATGCTGTTGTGTTGATTCTAAAAGAAACATTTTAAATAACCTTGAGCATTACTATTGTATTTGAATAATTTAGATCAGGGACCTGACTCTAACTTCTGAATAAATAGTTTTGATAGATCTTCGTACAGGGGATGAAGTTTTGTAGTATGCATAGTGATGTGTTGGTTTGTTTGGAAATACAGAATTTGAGCGGCTGGCAAACATGCATGAGCTGATTAGTGTATGGTTGCATCTTTCTGCAGTGTGAGAGAAGCAGAACATGTAACATCCTGTTGTCTGAAAGACCAAATAAAAGATACAATTCCCAAGCAATGTGCTTTGCTGGCTTCATGTAGGGTATTGCTATCCCGTATTTATCTTAAAATTTCTCTCTCAGATGTTACTAGAGAAAAACGGTTTGGCAGGCACCGAGGAGTATTACATAAAGCTGCTTTCCTCAGCAAACGGGGGTAGGCAGAAACTAGCATGTGATTCCTTTAATAGACCATGGTGCTTCTTTGTCACTTTGAACAGAGTGAACATATTCCCCATAGCGAACCTATTGGCCTCTTTTAGCTTGTTTGAGAAATTATTTGTCTATTCTGACGTTATCCAGCAACTGCACTTTTCACTTGGTTTTGGTTAGGTATCTGTGTAGGTGAAAAATATTCAAATCTCCTTTGGAATCTTCAGAAATAGATGTTATCATCTGGCATCATTCTATTCTTATTTGTGGGGGGCTGATGTTATGAATATAGCTGTTTGGCTTTATAGCTGAAGTATATAAAGGAAAATATCTACTACTGTCTGAAATCATTTGCTTATGCATACATCACAGTCTTCTGAATGCTCTCTAAATCAGTATGTGACTGCCCAAAATCTTATGTATCTAAGAATCTGGTGACCTATACAGTTACGTGATAGTCTTCAGCTTTTCTTATGTCTCTAAACCAGTGAATACTTGTATAAGCAAACGCACAGATTTCTAAAAGATGACGTGTCCAATGTAATATTTGTCTATTAGTCTGTCCTTGGATAAAAGATAGTAACAGACCTCTCTAATCTTCTCCCTGAAGACCTGTTTAAATGTTTTTTCTCTGACTGGCCTCATGCTTCTTATTTTCTTGAGTTCACAGTGGCTTAGTTTCAAAAGAAAAGAAGGTAATAATATTTTCAATGTAAACATAGGCACTACGTATCTTTCCTGAATTTGATTTGTCTTATATGTGATCTTATTTGATCTGTATTATTTGCACAACAAAGGCAACCCTGCCTTGGCCAACGTGTTTACTGCCTTTTAGGAGAGTACAAAAACTGTAAACTCAGGTAAAACCAGTTTGGGAATTTAGGTTTCTCACTTTGTGGGCAACTTGTCTCTATCAGTCTCTAAAGAACAATCACTGCTCAGTTAGATACTACATTCAGGAAACTAAAAAAAAAAAAAAGAAGAAAAAAACCAACACAACAGTAACAAAAACCTCAGGATTCTGAAAATTAAATGAGCAATGTGCCTTAACATGCAGCCCAGAATCATATATCAAAGTTCCAGATTATAGCAGAAGAAATAATATTTATTATTGTACTGTGAGCACATCCTTTTCTTTTTAGGTAGTCCCTCATTTTGTTGGTTGTCTAACCCTATTAATTGAAAAAGGAGTCTATATGCCTAGTATATTCAGCCTGACTTGTCCAGTTGGGCCTAGATACTTGCTCTGGAGGCACTGTGACACTTAAACAATCTGAGTAATCCTGCACTTGATCTGTGAGACCGATGAACATGAATAATTTCTTGGTACTTGTTAACATTATTTTCTTAAATATCTGACATTATAATTTATCACAGAACCTCCTAGATAAGTTAGGCAATAACAAAAATGCCCTTTTTCCAAATACGTTGAAGACACTACAGACACCTGGACATCAGGAAACAACTACCTCCCCTGTGTTTATTTCTCCTTCAGTACTGATTGTTACTCCTGAACAAGGCAGTCTACTTTTCTCAGCAAGAAAGATTTTCCTCACGGGTTTAATGCTGATACAACATCTCACATGCAAGTTCAGCCCTTTTAAAGGTAACAAATAACCACATGTAGGACCTAAAGAACAACCCTCTTTGGAGTGAAGATTGAATATGCCACATGTCTAATGAATGGCTGCCAGTCTCATGCTGCTGTATGTACAGTAATACCTACTGTACTGTATAGTCGATATTCAGGCTACTGCAGAGCTAAAATGTTCATATAGTGTGCCATTATTTCCTTAGACAATTCTTGTACTTATCTTTCTCTGCTTTTATTTCCCAATATTATACTGTGCATTTTGGGAATTTTTCAGTACTGCATATCTGAAAAAATATATCTCAATACAGTGTTTAAAATGTGGTTCTCAACCAAGAATTTTAAAATTAAGCCCAAAGGAACAGAGTGAACAGAAATAGAATTCTGGTTTTGTGTTGATTGAAAACTGCTGTTGTATAATTCCTGTTTTCTTCTGCAAAGATATAATTTGCATTTCTGTTTGCTATTTTTTTTTCTAGTGCTTCTTTTCAGAAGGACGACACAACATTCCTTTTTGTTATGGGTGTTCTGGTACTATCTAATGACAAAGTGTCTATTTTAACACAAAATTATTCATCTCTCTCACACAATGTGGCCTTCTGGTAACTAATATGAAAAAGGTATCTTAAACTACCTCTCAGATCTCAATGTTATCACTCACATGTATAATCCAAATGATCTATTATTGGTATATTTTATACCTTAATTCAGGTCAGCATATGATAAAATTATTGCTTAATTTTTTTTCACAATCTTGTCAAGTAGTGTATCATATGCACCCTATTTACCAAGTTCTTAATGCATTCATGCATTCTTAGTTCAGAACAGTGTTTTAACATATGAATAAACTTATACACATAAATATGCATTCTAAGCAGTTCCCAACATAGATCTGCTATTTAAGGTGTATTTTCCTTATGACTATTTGAAGTACATCGGCAATTCTGCTCCAGCACCTGATAACTTAATATCATGAAGAAAAAACATCTACAAAAGCCAATGCTGAGTTTCTGTATTTATAACTACTTAGATTATTTGCCAAAAAAGACCCAAAAACACCCACTACTGTTGAAAAAATTGAGGAACAGCTGTAGTCATAACTACTAAACTAATACCTGTGCACATTTTCTTAAGAGATGCACATAAATCAACTGATGATGAAAGTAATTTGACTTTTTAGGATATGAATGACAAAGTAGAACATTAAGGCAGCCTAGCCTGAGAAATGCTGCTCCAGGCCTATGAAGGATTGTTGTTGTTTCCAGTGGCATACTTTTTGCAGTCCTCACTGCTCTTTAAAAGGAAAATAACTGAAATTATGAGGTGTGTTTTTTTTTTTTTTAATACAGACAATTCTCAAATGCAAAAATACTATTATCAGAAAAGGTTAAAACTTATAAATATCTAACATTCATGTTAGCACTAGTCTATTGGCTATCAGGTATAAAATAAAGTGTATTTATTGGTAGCTTTGTCAGATGTTTTACAAAGTTTTATTGATGTTAACTTGAAAACAAATACATTTTCTTTGATTTTTAATTTCAGAGTATATACCTTATTATCTCATTTCTGTTCAAAATCGAGTGCTGTTGTTGAGGTTTTTTTAAGTTTTGTTTTGATGGTTTGATTTTTAGTGTTGGTGTTTGTTTGATTGTTTGTTTTGAAAGAAGGCAAAAATATGATCCTGGAGTAAAACATCAGTGTTAGCACATGTGGTAATCTACACCAGGACATTATTTTCTGAATGTTTATAGAAAATCTAGAAAATACTCATCTGTGTGTATGTGGGCAAAATCCAACCTGTGTGACTCTTTGAGGAAGTCCTCTTTTCTTCTTTTCAAGCTTAGGAGGAATTGCCCAGGCAACTACACATATACCTATGTGAGCAAACAGCACTGTGCCATTTGCTGAGCCACAAGGGTACATAGCTGTTACCTACAAGAAAGTCTATGCATTTTCAAACAAGTAAAAAGATGATTTAAGAGGAAATGAAGACTTGGTTTTCCATGGTAAACTGGATTTCTTTTTTGAGAAAATACATAGACTGAGTGGCCATTGCATGGTGAAGTGTGTAAGGCACTCAGTATACCACAGAACAATTTCTCTGGAAGATGGATGGCTATATTCTGATCTAAGATTTTCACTTGGAGTTTTCATTTACTCCAGTATTAGGTACATTAATAATTTTTGGACAAATAATTTGTCTTTCATTATTTTCAATATTTTCTGTATACACAATATATTTCAGCTCATCCTAGTATATATTCATTATAGCAGGACTAATTGGGTTCACCATACTGAATTAGACTGCCACAAAATTCCTGGCAGCAGACCTCTGAATGGTGTGAGATTTGCCCTTTTTAATGTATATACAAAAATCTTAAACCAACATAATACATGTGCCTTGTTGTATCTAATCATAAATATTTTAAATTCAGCATTTTGTTTTAAAGTGCACCAGTACTTTTTTCTGATAAAGCTATTTTAATATACCAAAAACCTGAATATCGGAGGAAAGAGTTGCATTAAGAAACAAACCTGGTGAACAAAACTGAATGCAATGTACACTCTTAGCGAATCCACAACTAAGCAGAGTGGAGATAATTGATATTCTAGTTTATGCAACAGATAGCATGCAAAGTCACCTTTCTTTTACATGCTAATGCCAGAATTTTCATAAAAATTCAATATTATAAAAAGTTGTTCACAAAACACCCAACTTCTAAATTATGTTACTGCTATTACTGAGTACTATTTGTAAGAAAACCAAAATGCTGACATTAACAATGTTTCTTCAAGTACACATTTCATATGCTGCTTTTCTGCACAGTATCGAAATGAAGGTGACATGTCTTTCTAAATCAAGGAAGGTTTTCCTGAGGATATGTAACAAGACATTTTCAATTTCAAATGTTAAGTATTCTCTTCCATGTAAAATACATATAGAAAAAAATTATATTTAAATCTATGTATTAAATTACGTCACAAATTTCTTGTGTACTTGAAGTCAGTAAAACCTTTTTTTTAATTTCCTGAATTATTTTTTTAATCATTGTGATTTAACGCCTCAATACATAAAAAAAAAACAACTCATCACAGTGTAGAAATATGCTGTTATTTCTTCTTTCTGTGGAAAAGATAAAGTTAGCTGTAATTTGCCTTTACCATGTTTTCAATTGGAATTTTCCATTTATTTTTACCATATGTCAGGACAATACCTAATCTTCCAGAAGAGAAAATGACCACTTTATTTGCAGTTATTTAAAATACTAATAGTTTGCAAAGCACATTTTGGTAAGACATTTCTCTTTATAGGGAATAATACACATTTCAATTTCTACTTGTGTTTCTAATATCCTCCCTACAAATATTTGATATCTGGGTTTAATTATATTGTAAAAGAAAATCCTATATTTCAACACTGTGCAATTTACTTTTAATTTAACAAGCAGATATATGTAAAATATCTTTAGCAGGATCATGTTAGTCTGTAATACATCAATCTTTTTTATGTCTGTACCATTTGCAACACTTAGAAAGAGGAAACTGATACTTTTTGAAGATATAAAAATAAAATAGATTTTATGTTACAAATTTATAATTGTTTCAGATGGCTGAAGTGAAAAAATCAGAGTGAAGTGCTTCATGGTATATAGAGGAAAAGCACTAAGAACAACTCTAGGACAGAGCAGAAGTTCTTAGGGATATTGTTCTTTTTTATGCTATGAAGAGATCAGAAAGAAGGCTAACATCAGAATGCTTTCTTTTTGGTGAAGAAGAGAATGAAATAGCATCATGTATAAAGGGACGTGTGTGTGTCATGTGAGGTTACCAACAAGAGAATTAAAGTTTTACTTCTATACTGAGGCCAGGGGAGATGCTGGCTAATGGGATCTCTGTGAGTACAGGATTCAGGGACAGGATCACAAGGGAAAACAGTTTTAAAAATGTACTGCTTAAATCATTCATTCCTTATGTTTACTTCTTTGAATTATTGACAACATGGGACTGGTTATAAAATAAGAGAGACCATGGTGCTGCGTTGCATAAGAAATGTTCAATCTACTCCTAGTTATATACTCAGAGTGGGCATGCGATAGGAGACAGCTGTGTAAGGTTCAGCTGATGTTTAAGATCAGGGACCAAATTACTTAGCCTTCATACCTCCTAAAATACTGAATATATATGGTCATTCCAGGAGGTAAGAGTCAGATATATAAAGTGTAGATTCACAGTTGACCTCATTAACACCTGCTGCAACTACTGAAATATCGATAATGATTTAAAGTGGTCTTGAATCAGGCTATAGATGCTCATCTTATCCTCAGGCAGAAAAGCTTGCTGACATCAATGAAAATTGTGTCTTCTTAACAACTCAATGATGGTTTTCTAATTCTTCACTTGATCTGTGTTTCTGCTGTTCTCTGACTACAGAATGCACGTAATATTGGGGGGTTTCTTTGTTTGTTTGTTTTTCCATTTCCTCTAAGGGAAGCTAGCATTCCAGATTCAACAATTTTAAGGAACTCATTTGTGTAATTAAATGCAAAATAGCATATTGTAGCATTTAGAAGGCATTTTCAAAACTCTTCTGCACTGGTCTAATCAGTTTTTTATTTATGTCAATGGGAGTTTTACCATCAACAAGAACAGAAAGACTCCATCCCTAAAAGATTTTCAAAACCTATCCTGTAGGCATTTTTCTATGTCAAATGAAAAATACGGCAAAGCAGAATCTTGTTTAAACTAAGGTCTATATCAGGTCAGCAATATAAAATACTCCTAAACATGTAAAAATAAGATTTACAAGTTCTTTAATTCCCCTTTCCTTCTATTTCCCTGTGCAGACTGTACTGTAAAAAGGAGGCTTAAGACAAATGAAACTCTGAGTCACATTAACGCCCTGTTTTTAGTTCAATACAATCTGAAATTACTACTCTGTAAAATTCAGTTCAGAAGTGTCTCAAAGTATATGTTTAAATTTAAGGCTATGCTCATCTCACTGAGAGTCACAGAAACAGGACAGTTCAGGTATTTCATTTCAGAGCAAGACGAAGGAGTGTGCACTTGCTGTGGACTGCTGCCTGTAGCTATTCCCATGTGAGCAGATAAATCCCTATAATCTGGTTCGAGCCATCAGCTAAAGCAGATGGGAGATGCCTAGACAAGTCCTTGTTTTCTATGATTACAGTTATAGATAACAACAAACCTGAACTGTACTAAACCATCTAAACTTGGGTAGAGCTTCCATATCAGTGTTGTGTATTATTAGGAAATCATAAAGGACTTGACATTTCCCCAGTGCTTTAATAACCTATATGTGTTGAGAGATCAGCTGGGATCCAGTGACTGTCAAGTGAGCAGTCAGTGAAAAGGCATTGGTGTCTTCTCAACTCAATAGTCTCCTGGCTTGCTGGTTAGTTTAATGCCCATATCAGAGTTACTTGGCAAGATTTTGGTATGAGAGTGGCTGCAGGGATAGCCTTTGGGAGAAGAAACCTGGAGTTGTCCCCATGTTGGACAGGGCCAGATCCAGATCCAGATCCAGGTGGCTCCAAAAATGACCTGTCACTGCCCAAAGCCAAGCCAATCAGTGACAAGCATGGTGTCTCTGTCATATTTAAGAAAGGGTGAGAAGTGCTGAACAACAATTCTGGGAGAAAATGCCCTGCAGACACTAAGGTCAGAGAAGAAGGAGGGGGAGGAACCGAAGCAGAGATTCTCCTGCAGCCCATGGAGAAGACCATGGTGTTGTCCCCCTGCAGCACATGAAGGACCATGGTGGAACAGATATCCACACCACAGCTCATGGAAGACCTTATGTTGGAGCAGGTGGATGTAACCTGAAGGAAGAGGAAGCCCTTGGAGAGCTCATGCTGGAGCAGGCTTCCTAGAGTGAAATGTAGCCTGTGGTGGGACCCACACTGCAGCAGTCTATTCCTGAAGGGTTACACCCTATGGAAGGGGGGCACACCAGAACAATTCTTGAAGAACTGCAGTTTGTGGGAAGGACCCACGCTGGAGCAGGGGAACAGCGTGAGGAGGAAGGAGCAGATGAGACGAAGTATTATGAACTGACCTTTTATGGTTTAACCCAGCAGAAAGCTAAACGTCACACAGCCATTCAGTACCCCCACAGTGATATGGGGCAGACAATTGGGGAAAAAAATGTAAAAGTTGTGGACTGAGATAAAGACAACTTAATAGCACAGAAAAGGAAGGAGAAATAATAATAACAGTAACAGTAATAATAAAAATAGAATATACAAAAGAAGTTATGCAAAATGCAATTCCTCACCATCTGTCGACTGATGCCTAACCTGTTCCAGAGCAGTGGTCCCCTGGTCAGCTTTCAGTTTATATACTGAACATGACATCATAGTATGGGGTATGGGTCAGCCGGGGTCAGTTGTCCCAGCTGTGTCCCCTCTCAACCCCTTGTGCACCTCCAGCCCACTCGCTGGTGGGGTGGAGTGAGAAACGAAAAGGCCTTGACTGCTCAACAATAACTAAAACATCCCTGTATTATCAACACTGTTTCCAGCACAAGTCCTGAATATAGACCCATACTAGCTACTGTGAGGAAAATTAACTCTATCCCTATCCCTCTGCACCACTTGGAGGGGAGAAGGTAGAAGAGTTAAGAGTGAATTTGAGCCTGGGAAGAAGAGGTGGTAGGGGAAAGTATTTTTATGTTTGTTTTTATTTCTTACTATCTTATTTTTGTTATTAATTGACAATTAATAAAATTAATTTTCCTGAAGTCAAGACTATTTGACCCTAATGGTATTTGCTGAGCAATCTCCCTGTCCTTATCTCAAATCACAAGATTTTTCACCTTATTTGCTCTCCTTGTTCTGCTGAGGAGGGGGAGTGAGAGAGCGGCTTTGTGGTCACCTGGCAGCTAGGAAAGTTTAACTCACCAACAAACTATATTTCCACTGCAAGTAAATACAGGCTACAAATGAAGCTGTATTAATCATGACAAAGCTTCAGTGAATGATCAGTCGGGCTCCTTGTGTAGCCCTTTTCAGTTAGGCCAAAGAGCAGATGCATATCCTGAGTCTCTGGTTGTACTGAATCTTGTTATTATCTTTACAAATGCTCACTGCATCAGGAACACAACAGGGATTCGATTATTTTCCCCAGGAACAATCAAGGGATTAGTGGAATATAGATGGAGATTGAATCTGCATGGAAAATTGTCCATGCTGTGTTCTATTAGAAGGTGCTGCTGTGCAAAATTTGTTGCTAATCATGTGGTAAAATTACATGAGACTGCAGAAGGAACAAACTAGTAAACAGAATAATAAAAGTCATTTTAATTATTAAATTTCAGTGTTATAAATTATCTGCCATTCATCACTGCCACAAAGAAGTATAAAAAAAGCAAAAAATCCATATGCTTCATGCACTCTAATTTAATTTTGCATAATAAATTAGAGTAATGCAGAATGTTTAAAAATATGAATAATCACCAAATTACTATCCATTTTCAACAGGCAGTATATAAATTTTAATACAGACAGCTATTACAGTCAACCTATGCTTTATGTTGACTGAAACACAATAAAACCTCAAACAGGTATTATAGACACAGTCACAGTTATCAGCCACTAATGATGCTAAATGATGAATTGCTACATTTTTAAAAGAACAATCAGAATCCACTGTTTTCATTATCTTTCTCAGAATATTTTGTATGCCCACTCTTGTTCTTCCGATTAGTCAATAACAAAAAGGTACTGTTTGAAAAGATATAGGGAATGGTGAGTGTGACAGGTAATTCTCTCTATGCTTCCTGGGAATAAATGTTTTCTTGATGTTAATTGTGGTTGTTTTCCATCACTTTTCCAAGACAACGAAGTGACAGTGTCACTATAGCACAAAAAATCTTTAAATAAACGCACACTACAGAAGTACAATGAAACATTTCCTCATAAAGCTTCTAGGGCTGTGTTGATCTAGATATGTAACTTAATCTCTATTGCCATTAGTGAATCCTCTCCTGAGTTAAACATTGTTATTTACATTTCTTCAAAGTACTAAAACTCATGTCAATAAACATCTGTTTAATTACTTCCTTAGATGTCTTATTCTTCATAAAGAAACAACAGGGAATATACTAGTTCATCATAAAGTAAATTATTTTATAACTATCATTATCCTGCTCACAACTGAGTTACAAAGACTATTCACTGATTGAAAGTAGAAAAACAAAACAGCTCAGTACTGCAAAAATGCTATATTATATTGAATAATCCAAAGACCTTTTCCAATACTTGTAATCATGGGATTCTATTCAGAAGATAAATTATAATGGGGCAGTATTTTACCCCAAAAAAACTCAGATGAAACCACCGGAACAATTTGATTAATACTCAGAACACTTATAGTCTTGAGTAAATTATTACCATCTATTTTTTAATTATTTTTCTCAAAATGGCTCTTAAACTAGAGATAGATATATCCTTTAGCTTCTTGCTAACCAAAGGTCTGAGTTCTCAGTCTTCCTGAGGAAAAATAAGCATATTGACTTTTCCTGAGTCCATTGCAGTGCTGTCACTAAGCTCTTGTTCAATTTTCCGACTACAGCCTAACATGTTATTCCCAGGATACAGAGCACCAGTTAATTATTTTGCTAACTGAAGAGCCCAGTTTCTTGGAACACAAAACTAATCAAACAAAAGGGACAAGCTTTGTCTTCTCAGTTCCCAAGACTGTCTTTTACACTAGTTTATGCAGCTTATGACCACAACAGGCTCCATTACTGTTTGGTTCTTGGCTTTCCTACTGTCTTCAGTGTCCACTCAGCTCTAAAGTCCATTGCTTAAAAGGTCCCATGACAATTTATTTTAGCCAAATTAAATCTGATAAAACAAGGTTTCTTGAGGTGCTAAGGTTGAGAGATACCTGTGAAAAATTTCAAGAAGACCTTATCAGGCTGAATGACTTGGCAATAAAATGGCAGCTGAAGTTCAGTGTAAATATATTTAAAGATAAAGATGCGAGGAGAAGCAGTTCTTTTTTCATATATAAAATAATGAACTCTATGCTGACAAACACATAATGTGTGGAGTAATGACAAATGACTTCATGAAAATAGCCCAGTGCTTGGCAGCTTTGAAAAAAATAAAATCAAATGTTACAAATAGTTGGGAAAGGAACAAAGAACAAATCAGAAAATATTACTACGCATCTGTATAAATTCATGATCAACAAAGATGATCAAAGGTCTTTAATGACAGCTTCTTTATGATGGCTGATTAAGCAGGCTGTGACTTTTCAGTTTAGGAAAGAGGTCACTGGGAATTCTAGAGAAATCATTAGGAGCATAATGGAGGATGACAGGGAGTGACTGCTTGATGCCTCTTCCACTAGAAGAGCAAGTGATCATCAAAGTAAACCATTGAAAGCCAAGTCCAAAACCAAGAGATGGAGTTCATTGCACAGGAAGATCTGTAAACTACTTGAAATATTTGGAAGTGTTATCTCCATATTACTAAATAGATGAACCACAACATACATAGGAAACCCTCTAAATAGAAAGTTATCAGAAGCTGAGAGGATGTTAGCATTATATATACTTGCCCTATTCCTATACTTCTGTAGATGAACTGGACTAGACAGTTTGTGGCTTTTTCTCCAATGTTTGATTTCAAAGATAAGACCTTTTAGAGTTCTTTAAAAATTTCCTTGGGTTTTCACAAGTGTCAATGCTAATAACTGGACTTCGTGGCTTCAGTCAGCTTGGAGAGGAAAGTGTGATATCAGTGCCAACTGGGGCTGGTATTCACATGGTAGCTATGACTCTGTCTGTTATGACATTTCCAGAGTCTGTAGTTCGTGTCCGTCTCTGTATTTCTCTCCCTCTTTTTAAATGAAGGAATCTGAGGCAAAGCTTTGATTTTTCTGAATCCTTCTTTATCTTTCTATGAATTTTCCCTATGGGTGTCAAGCATAGCACTTAAGTTATTTTTTTCATTTGGAGTAACTTGAACAGGATTTATGTACACCTTGAAATGTACTCTGCTTGCTCCCTCAACACTGCTGGGTAGGCATAATACAGCAGTGTGCTGCAGGGCGGCAAATGACTTAGGCTGTGAAGAAAACAAATTATGTTAACCCAGGGGCACAGCAAAGACACTTGTTTTAATTATTACAGAAGAGAGTGTACAGGAATGACTTACAGTAGGACAATCTTAAAAATGGTATGGTTGAGAACATAAGGTGGTGCAAGGTTTGGTCTTGCCTGATGGCATTTGCCATTTCCCCCACCAATTTTCTTGCTTGCTGGTGTTCTCCATTTCCCACATCAGTTTTCTATGGCCTTGGACTAGGTGGGAAGTGTGACTGAGCCCCATCCTCCTCTGCATGTGTAAGTTCTAATGACAAGGGGACATTTCCTTGGCAACAGCTATCTGAGTTCAGCTTCACTGGAGGGGCATGTTAATTTGTCCTTGTCATCTCTTGAAGGCAGGACAGCAGCATTAGATGTTTTGCTGCACCAAGTACCACAGGGAAATTCAGTATTATAAGAAATGACACACTTGGCTGTTTCTGGATAGGAGGAGGTTAGGAGCCAAAGCAGAAAATACTCCCTACTATTCCCCAGATTAAAGAACTACCTTAGAAGGATTTAGGATACCAGGTGGCATGGTAGACAGCTGATACTTAGCTTTTTCACCGGCTTGCTCCGTGAAGCCAGGTTGTACTTTCAGTTGTAATTAAGCAAGGTCATTATCAAGCGTAAAATAATAGCTTGTGTTCAGCTGGGTGACTCACATTGAATTTCTTCATGGATGGTGCGTCTCCCACTGTGACTACTTTATTGAAAAACTATGGAAATAGTTGTTCAAAGAAAAAGTGGAAGACTATTGTGACCGTTGCTTGGAGGAGGAGGAGATATAGGATAAAATGTGATTACTTCACTGAAATGAAATGTGATCAAATCACTGCATTCATCAAGTGTGTATTCCTCCAGCATGTTGCATTAAGCCATCATCAGAGTAAGCTTTTATTACTGATCCATGAAAACATGAAAGTCTGCTTCATGCCTTCCAGAAAGAACTCAAGAGAAAAAAACAACTGCTGAAAAAATATTCCAAATTAAAAAAATAATTTATTCTAATTTAATTAGTCTGACTCCAATAAAACAAACAAAAAAACCCCAAACAAAACAAAACAAACAACCCAAATAAAAACAAAAACAACCAAATCAAAACAAAAAGAAAATAGCAACAAAATAGCAAGTAAAATGAGAGGAATGTTTCTTCCTAATAAACTACCTTCATTATGCAACTATTTAACTTATTTTTCATTATATTTGATATATGCCAGATGACCAATACAATGGCTAAGAGGCCTTGAAAACCAAAAGATTTCATATTTTTACAAATTGCAGACCATTTTAATATACTGAACACTTCACAAATGGTATAAAGAAATGAATATATATCTCACATATATCTCAATACCTGACTAAACAAAAAAGATTTACAGAAATACTTTTAACTTTCCAAATGACACCATGAAATTTTGATTACATTTTAAAATTGTATTTTCAGGCCAAGTTCACTCAATTACTTTTTCTTCTTTAAATGCAGATGGACATTTTCCTAGGAATATACTTAGAATTTTCATAGATATCCTTTTATGCATAACGTAGAGAAACATGATATTTTGACATTTACTATTTGTATTCAAAAAAATTAGTCTAAAGATATGGACTTCAATATTGAAGAAATTATCTTAGCCTAAATACTACTAATAATAATGATAATGATAATGATAATAATAAAGTACAAAAAGCAGCTACCAAAGTGGGAAAGAAAAAAAAAAAGCAAGTCTGAAATATGTGGAGGAAATAATACACCTTTTGATTATACTTGAAATAAAAATTGGGTGAGTTTTGTATTGTATCTTTTTTTCTGATTTAAATGTTTTCCTTTTTGTATGTGCATTATGACTAGAGAAAATAAAACGGTGCGTGATTGTCCTTTTGCCAAGGGTAATTGTAGCGGGATAGAGAAACAAGAGTATTTCTAAAGAAAATGTAAAATACAGATGATAAGTTTGTAAGATAATTCTTCAACACTTGGGAGAGGATAGAAAAGACAACTAATAAGTTTCCAGGGTCCTTTCAGCTTCTGCTAGTGCCTTTGAAAGTTCTGTTCTTTCAGATGTCATATAGCTAGTCTTTCACTGGTAAATCCGTAAGTTTAGCAGAAGTCTCTGTTTTCTGTTTCTCTTCATTAGCCTCAAAATATGCAGTCAGCTTTTCTTCTAGTGTTTTGCTGAAATAGTTGTTTTTCTAAATTGTTTTGTCAACCAGTCTTTATGTGCTCAGCTGCTTGTTTCTAGACCTTTGCTTCACAAGGCAATTCTGCTGTAGCTATCCATTCTCTTTCCTCCCTTCCCCCATTTATGCTTATCCATTTTAAAAAGTACCAAACTGTAACATTTTTATTGTGAAAAGAGAAGTGCTGGAAGTTTAGAATTTCCTTTCAGAACAAATTGGTTAGTTTAAATATTTTTCCAGAAGATAACTTCCTGATTTTAGATTCCTGACAGCACTAGGAATCTGAAACAATTTCAGGAAATTCTTGCAAATAGAAAGACCAGTTTAATTTAGCATAGATGTAGAAAATCTGACATCTCTACAAAGCAAAAAAAAAAAAAAAAAAAAACAAAACCAAACCCTACACTGATTATTTTACATAATTTTTGTAAAGGGGGTGTCCTGATAGAGTTGCTGCAAATGTTGCTTGCTTCCCATTTATTTTGAAGAAGTTAACAGATTAAAGTATTTGATTATGGGAACCATGGTCTACTTGTGTGCTGTTCTGCTTAACAGAGTTAAACAAACCATATGAATTCAGACTTTTAATTTAACTGTCAAAAATTAATGTTTCTGGAGCATAATGGAATCATCAATATCCAAACTATTTTCAAGAATAAAAACTTCATATTTATTGTATTTTTTTGTCTCATTTGAATAGCCTACTATTCTAATTAATCATCTGTTTCTCTGCAATTTAAATTTCTGTGTAAGAAAGTCATACAGTTAAGGGCTGTTTTAGGTATCTTTCTTTAACATATCTCAAGTGGCAATTCACAAAGAATCTACATCTTTAATCAAGGTGCTTGTTTCCTCAAGTACCTGATTATGTTGGTTTGCAAAGACTAACTACTAACGGAATATGTTGAAGGAAATTAATTATATTTAAACAAGTTGTTTCCAGTCTTCAGGTATTATGAAATGAAGGGGGAATAATAATAAATCCCAATGGAGTTAAAACTAAAACTGCTGGAGGACTAAGACAGTGCCTATCAAGCAACCACAGCAGCAATGTAATTTAATCCCAAAGTATTCAGAATATTCTGTATTTCACATGGAAAGACACGTGACTTTAAATCACTCATAAAAAGAAAATATATATATTTGTTTCTTCTTCATTTGCTTCAGATGAAGGTAACCTAAGACAGAAGTGCCATTGGTTCACAGTTCCTGGAGATTCTAACGCCATTGTTGTTGCAATAACCCTTGATTAACACATTTATCGCACCTCCTGTGTATATTTGGAAATAAATGCAAGAAGTAAATGGAAAGATTTAATTTCCTACAGGATATTTGCATCATCTATGACAAAACAATTCATAAATAGCATCATTGTATAACATTTTTTGGATGTTATATACATTTTACGTAATGGGAATTCTCACATCTGAAGGATGAAGCACAGTGTCCTCTGTGATGTGACTCAGCAATTATTTCTGTCATTTTGCTGTGTACAGACAGCATGCTTTGATAATTGCAGAAAGTAAAGCTCTTTAAGGCGGGAACTGTCTTGCAAGATGAAATTATATTTCTACTCTGCATACTAGATCACATCCTGCAGAACTTGTACTGCTCGGTGCCATAGGAGACTAAGGTTGTTGCTATGTAAACCCTGAATTATTTTTCTCCTTTCAACTTACTTTGGTTTTGCTTATGTAAGTCCTGTCCTGCTGAAAGTCAACCCAAACTATAATTATATACATTTTAATATGTGTTCTGTTCATTGTATAAAGTCTGGGGGAAGTCCTTAGATGATTTCTCAAATGTTAAAGATCTGTGTAATCCAGCGAGCAAGGTCTAATTCTTGTTTGAACTCTCCATTTGATCACCTTAAGACCTATCTTCCCTAGTGACTAGAGGTTCAGATTTATTTCCCTGACTCCAAGAGGGTCTAAGAGACCCTTGCAGACTGTAGAGAGGAAGTAAGAATCCTTTGACGTGAACACCCTAGTTGTGGCTGGGAGGCAGAAAAGTCCATGTGGTTCAGCCAAAACAGTCCTACAAGTAAACTACTTACACATTTTTACATTCTTCAAGTTGTTGCACTCATGACAGATGTTCTGTGTGCACAGAAGGATTATAAACCATGAGATAAAATTTGACTCTTTCCAGTAAAGGAAGGATAGCATGGACAATAATGGAAAAATCTACTTCTGCATAATTCCAAGATATGTGAGACAGTTTCTTGTCTATCTATGTTTCACTTAAGGCACTAGTGAGAAGACAGGTCATCTCTACTTCCCATCTCGTACAGCTGAAAACACTTTAATAATCTGGACTGTTGTCATTTATTTTACCTGTTCTTGGAGAGAACCTTCAAACTATTTTTATATGAATTAGGATTTTTTTTTTCTGCCTCAAATGTAACATTTTACTTATTAAATAATTTACTTTGACCACTGGAACAATTATTATTATGGTGAAAGAAGAGATTAAATTTAGTTGGAGGAAAAAAAAAATCAACCAAAACTGTACTATGCAGGCTGTTCCTAGAAGACAAAACATCTCACAAATCATCCAACCGCATTATCTATACACCAGGAAAGAGCGGGACGGATTGCCCTTGATCTAGAGCCATACCACATTATAAAGATTATGGGTCTGCAGAGTTTTTAAGATACATTATTCCTTCCTAAGAAAAAGACTCTTTTATGCCATTGCTATGTTTTTTATTTATGATAACTTATTGATCAAAGCAAGGAATGTCTTCAGAGAAGCAAATAGTCTTGCAAGGAGCTAAATCAACTGCATATCTTTCGCTCACAGCACACAGACCTTTCTTTGATTCTGTGATGTGGAGGGGCATACATATTCAAAACATTGCTTCTGGGCCTGCTATCATCATCACTGCCACTACAACCAGTAAGCAGGCAGCAAAATAAAATTCTGAGCCAAGTTGCGTATTTTCCTCAAATTCACACAGCTGACAATATTTAAAACCAGATAAAAAAGTGAGGGATATTTGGTTCATTCACATCTGTTGTTTCTTCTATTACTGTTACTTGATCATCCTGTGTTCTGAGGGTGACTGGCAGGTATCAGGTACGTGTGCTACGTGAACATTCAGTTTGGTTAGAATGAAACATGAATGCTACATGCACACAGAAACAACAACAGCAGAACACCTTTTTTTCACACAGGAAATAATGATCTCTGAAATACATCATCTCTGAAAACAGGTGGAAGATTTTCTGGTAAATCATCAGTTCAGACAGTATTCGGGATTATACTGGGAAATATTTGCCTTTTCTGGATCCTCTGTGGAACAGATTAACTTGCCATTTTCATATGCTGGTGAATTAAATCAGTGTTTCAGTGTGCTGTCCAGTGAAGTCCCTCACAACTTAAATAAAACTACTCATTTAACCACCTTATGGTGGTTTAAAACAAACAAACAAACAAACAAAACATGAACAAAAACCAGAAAATCCCCCCCCAAAAACCAACCAACCAAACAACACCCCCAACAGCAATAACAACAGCAAAAATAAGAGCTCTAAACTTCAACAGTACTTCAGAGTACTGAACATAAAAAAGACTGTATTGAAATTAAGACACTGACGACTAAATAGGCCATATGAATCTACTTTGTAATTAATATCAGAATATGAAAATCCATTTAAAGAAGCAAAAATTACTGTATCTCAATGTTTGTTTGTGACCAAAAAGACTAGGATATGTACACCAGTCTGTATGCATATATATATAAAGAGACTCGTCCAGTTCACATGAATGCCCATCTGTCTCTCAGTGGGCTATATGACAGTACTGCTATTTAAAGTTTTTCAGCCAAAGGCCAAAAACTTTGCTTATGGGCTTTAGATAGATGTACAGACTGATTACTGAAGGACTTCAGAGGACAAGTGCAGAAGGAAAGTAGGTCACAAAGAAAGGAAAAAAAATAGTTAAGGTGCTAAAGAGATATATATCATAGTAGGTTTTTTTTTTTCTGAATACATTGTTTTAACGTGAACCTTGTCAAATGCTTCAAGTTTGAAATTTTCTTTATCACGCTTTTTAAGAGCTTATTTAAAGTCTGAATATAATACGAAACTTGACAGCAATGATCTAAGTACAACGTATTTCCCCAGTATTAATGACTAGCCTAAATCTCTATACCTTGGGCAATGAACATCTTCTAGCAGGTCATTAATACCCTCAAAATACTCTGTCCTAAGGTCATTAAGAACTGAAAACTGGAAAAATAAAATAAAATATGCATGTGGATTTTTCTGTTTGAAGTATAGAATTTAATTGGTATGTACAGAACAGGTCGGAAAAATTATTGCCTTAGTGTTAAACAATCAGAATGACAGAATTATTTCTCAAAGTTCTATTCATCTTATAATAATTAATATATACACATAAATATGACTTTAATAATAATGAAAATATCAAAAGTGTGTTTCAATAATAAAACATATACTGAAGTTAAGTAGACTTGTAGGTGTAGTATAAGAATTGAAAGCAGATTGTGGGAACGTCATTTCAATCTTTTCATAAGCCAAACGCATAATTCATATTAATTAAGCAGGATGCAAGGAAAGAAAGAACATATTATTGCAAAATGATTTTGCACTCTAGTATTATCTTGCACTTGATTTAAATATTTATTTTATTAGAATTACAATGCAAGTGGTTGGGTTTTGAAGCTTCTACTTGCCAGTCTTTACAGGAGTTTCAGCTAAAGACACAGCAATTTATTTTCCATGCTGAAATATGCTAAACCTGTTTACTTCTTTCCATCAGCTACAAGGAGGACCTAGGATGTATAAACCTATATTGTAGCCCTCCTATTAGGGAAGGTGATCCTCACCTCGGTCCTAGGCTTAAACTAACATTCCTGAAACTGTTTCTCTAAAGTAACACATGGAAGGAATCTCTTATTCAGATGACATGATGCACTGGTTATAAGGGAAGACTAGGGTGGCTAGTTCCTAAATAAGTAGGGTGTTTCAAATGGATGACACAAAGATAGAGAAAAGGGGGCCTGGAAACTACTTTCCTTGTATGACCTTTGGATCTGAGCTTAAACTGTAAGTTTATGAGCATGCATATTGGATAAGCTTTGATGAAAGCAACCTTCATTTAAAAGAGAAAACTTGAAATTTTGTTCAGGCTGTTGAAATTATTTGTTTCAGAAGAGAGAAAAAAAAAAATAAACCAGTTAAATGCAATACCTGTTTCAACTGCTTTCCATTTTTTTGTTTGTTTGTTTGTTTGGTTTGTTTAAAATCACTGTCTGGCTACTATAATGCAAGAGCCTGAACAACACAGGAGAAGCAAGATTATATCTTCACTATTTTTGCTTGGTTCTAAAACCTTCTGATGGTTCATCAGATTCATGCCATTGTAGAATCACAGATTAGCTCAGGCTGGAAGGGGCCTCCAGAGGTTATCTAGTTCAACTCCCTGCTCAAAGCAGGTCTAACCAGAGCAGGTTGCCAAACATTTCCAAAGACAGAGAACCCACTATGTCCTTGGGCAGCCTGCTACAGGTTTTTCTCACTCTCACGTTTAAAGAATAATAATAATAAAAAAAATCCTAATGTCTGACTAAAATTCCCATATTCCAAGAAATCACGATTTTTATGTGACTTGGATTGTGTTCTTTTATTCTACACCAAGGGTGTCAAACTCGTTTTCACCAGGGAGCACATCAGCCTCGTGGTTGCCTTCAAATGCCTGAATGTAATTTTAGGACTTTATAAATGTAGGAGCAGTTCTACACTATTTTGTGGTGGGCTTTTTGCTGTTATGATGTTAGAAAATCATGCATTGTTTTGATATTTGTAGCTCCACTGAATTGGAATGTGTTCCTCTCACACCAACAGAGTTACATAAATACAACATTGGTAGTGGAAAACACTTTGATCTTTTCATCACTCAGACATCTAGACACTTACCTAGTAACATGTTATGACCTTATAACAGCATCTGAGTATTTTGTGAGTGTCATGAAAGTAGCTTTCTCAAACTTATAGGGCTTTCTCATCCCCCTTCTAGCCAACTTTTTAGATTATTTGCATTAGATAATGTGTTATAATTTCATTTGTAATTAAATAAACATTATTTTAACCAATTAAATGATTCTACTCCAAAGAAAAACAACTTTTTAATTAAACCTTTGATAATGATTAAGCAAACTTACCAATGTGTACCAACGTTACAGCAAGCTTCTCTTCCGGTTTCTGCAAGTTTATTGTTCTCTTTGGGAAAGATTTTTCCTTTAACAAGTCACTCCAGGTGCAGACCTTGGAAGCCATTTGATCCATGGAAACACCGGATTCTATGCTGCATTCTTCCACCTCTGTGGGAAAAGATGTTTCTCAGCCTGTAATACTCTGCAGATCAAGAACAAAAATTTTGGATCTATTCCCTGTCTACCTCTTGTCTTTTTTTTCCTGTTCAAGGTGCAGTATAGCTCCATTATACTCAAGGTGTAAGTGGCCTGCAAAAAGAATAAAGACAGTTTTTATTGGCATTATTTTTGCATTGACATAAACACAAAAGAAATATGTTTAAAGTCCAGGATATTACTATTTTTAGGAAGTACACAGGACACATTAATCAAAGGAAAATTTTTAAATGTCTCTAATGTTTTTGATACAGATAATTTTTATGTCTTAGAGAAAGACTTTGGAACAAAAAAGAATCTTAACATTTTGCACAAGAATGTTATGATGCAGAACATTCCCACCCCATTCATTTCAGATTAAAAAAAAACCAAACAACAAAACCCAAAAAACAAAGAACAACCCAGCCCAATTCAAACAACAACAACAACAAAAATAAAAACAGACAAACACAAACAAACAAAACCAGAAACCAAGCCCCAGATCCTTCTGTCTTCTTCTTTCGAAATGTAAGTAACTTAATGGATGAAGAACAAAAAATTGTAATTTTACACACACACACACACACACACATCTAAATATCACTACTATATATCTAAATATCACTACTTACATATGCAGACTACTTGCATATGCACAAGTATATGTGTGTATGTGCATGCAAGCATTGATTAACTAATAAAAAGATTATTTTTACTTTATACCTGTGTGCATATGAAGGTGTATATGTATACAGAGTGAGATTATGAGAGTGAACATGCATATTCCCTTGCATTTCTATTCAAAATTATTTTTCAGTTTTTTGGCTTCTGAATTAAGAGAACTGCATATGCTATAATTCCAACTGTGAGTTATTCCAACGGAAATAAATGCTTAACAAAAATAGCCCATAAAACCATTACATTTAAAAGAACATATCTAAAAAATAAATAAAAAGATAGCAAGGAATAATAATCCTCCCACATATTTTGGAATATTCATTTTTTAAAAAATCATTTGTAAACAGCAATCTAATCAAAGACAGTCTTGAAGAAACAAGTTATCCTTTGTTGCGGCCTTGAACTTTGACTCAATCAACCCAGCTCTGTCTGGTGAACATATGGGTATTGTTTATCCCCTAGATAAATGCGGTCCAAATCCACAGATAATTTTTTGTGATGTTTTTGGACAGCCAGCCAGACAATACTACGACCTTAAGATCTTAGCATTCCCAGAACCCTGCTTTTGTTGAAATGGTCAGAAAAATTGTGCTGGTGCTATTTCTTCTAGGTCTATATTAAAAATATTCTATAAAGGATTAGAATTCTGAAGCAGTGTGATCCATTAAAATAGCCCACAATTGGTATATTGCTATTTTTAATTTTATATTTTCAGTGGGCCAAATTTAGGCATGACTGAAACTGGCTGTGTTGTTTATCACTTTTCATCCATATATTTTTTACTGTAGTGGATAAGTTACTTGAAATTAAGAGATAAAGGCTATCTTGTCCTGGTAAAGAAGTGAATGAGATAATGGAGTAAATCTTCAGTTCTCAGAGGAAGAATTCATGTACTACAGAAGCAGAGAAAGTAACATCTAAATCTGTTTCTCATCAAGCACAAACTTGGAAGGGTTATTGGTTACACATCAGTAATTCAGATGCAGTCTGATTGCAAATAACAGGCTAACAAAAAAAGGATGGAGTTGTAGCAAGAAGGGCAATAAGGAGAGGACATGTATACTCATCCATTCTACAGCAGTATCCTTGCTCAGTACTAAAAGAAATGGGGACTATTGTGTGAGAAAACCCTGTTACATTTCTCCACACAAGTGGCCCCCCACTTAAGGGATAGATGGCATTTCAAAAACACCTCTGCTCTCTGTTCCTTCAGGACACCTTTCAGAGGTGTCTCAATGACCCTATGGAGTACATATATTTCACAGGGAATATGCATGCTCAAGTCTGGGCTCTGCAGTCCAGTCCAGAAGCCATACGTTGAAGCACTCTCATGCTGGCATGAACTTGATGAAATAACCTAGTAAATTTCCTTCACACTTGTATGAAGAGCTCATTTACTGCAGGTATGTTGTGGTGACCAAACAGTGAATGCTGAAACCCTGCTTTACAGCAAGATGTTCAAGAGCACCAACATATTACTGTTAATGATTGGTAGCCATTTCAACAGTTTTGAAGAATTTATGTACATTTATCTACCCTTTTGGTTACTTAAGCTTTGTAATATCTTCTCAAGAGTTCTGTGTTAAGTAACATGAAAAAAATAGGAATGAAGAATTTAGTTCTAAATTGATGTTGAGGATTACAGTCTTGTCTTAACCACAGAGCTGATAAAGTTGTTAATGCTGCCTTACGAGTCATATTCCACAGAATCACAGAATCGTTAGGGTTGGAAGGGACCTCTGGAGATCATCCAGACCAACCCACCTGCTAAAGCAGGTTCACCTAGAACAGGAATGTGTCCAGGCGGGTCTTGAATGTCTCCAGAGAAGGAGACTCCACAACCTCTCTGGGCAGCCTGTTCTAGTGCTCTGTCACTCTCAAAATAAAGAAGTTTCTCTTCATATTCAGATGGAACCTCCTGTGCTTCAGTCTGTGACCATTGCCCCTCCTATTGTTGACCATTGCCCCTCCTATTGTTGAACACCACTGAAAGAAGTCTGGGCCCATCGTCTTGACACCCACCCTTCAGATATTTATAAACATTGACGAGATCCCCTCTCAGCCTTTTCTTCTCCGGACTGAACAGACACAGCTCTCTCAGTCCCTCCTCACAAGGAAGGTGCTCCAGCCACCTAATCATCTTTGTAGCCCACCGCTGCACTCCCTCCAGTAATTCCTTACCCTTCTTAAACAGGGGAGCCTAGAACTGGACACAGTACTTTAGATGCAACCTTACCAGAGCAGAGTAGAGGGGGAGGATAACCTCCCTCAACCTGCTGGTCACCATTTTCTTGATGCATCCCAGGATATTGTTTGCCCTCTTGAACACAAGGGCACGTTGTTGACTCAGCTCCCAAGTCCATCTCTGCAGTGCTGCCTTCCAGCAGGTCTGCCCCTAGCCTCTACTGGTGCATGGGGTTGTTGCTCCCCAGGTGCAGGACCCTACACTTGTGCTTGCTGAACTTCATTAGGTTCTTCTCTGCCCAGTACTCCAGCCTATCCAGGTCTCACTGAATGGCAGCCCAGCCTTCTGATGTGTCAGCCTTTCCACACAGTTTGGTATCATCAGCAAACTTGCTGAGGGTGCACTCAGTCTCTTCATCCTGATCATTGATGAACAGATTGAACAGGACTGGACCTAATACTGACCCCTGAGGAGCCCTGCTAACCACAGGCCTCCAACCAGACTTTGCACCATTGATCACAACCCTTTGAGCTCTGCCATCCAGCTGGTTCATGTTCCATCTCACTGTGCATTCATCCAGCCCGCACTTCCTGAGTGTGCCTGTGAGGATGTTGTGAGAGATGGTGACGAAAGCCTTGCTGATGTCAAGGTAGACAATGTCCACGGCTCTTCACTTGTCTACCCATTAAGTCATACCATCATAGAAGGCTATCGGGTTGGTCAAACACGATTTCCCTTTGGTGAACGCATGATGACTACTCCTGATAATCTTCTTTTCCTCCAAATTCTTAGAGATGACATCCAGAATGATCTGTTCCATCACCTTTCCAGGGATGGAGGTGAGGCTGACTGTCCTATAGTTTCCTGGGTCATCCTTCTTGTCCTTTTTGAAGACTGGAATGACACTGGCTTTCTTCCAGTCCTCAAGCACCTCTCTTGTTCTCCAGTTAGGGCTCAAGAGCATGGGCTGTTTTCATTGACTGAAGAATTAGAAAAAACTGCCGCAAATGAATTGACTAAGGTTTTCAGTAGAGCAGTGTACCTACCACACAAGGAATAAGTGGGTGTAAAGTAAAGCAAAGTTAATCTGTCTCTTAATAATTGTTTCAGTTGCCTCTGTCTTGCAAAGTTGTTTGTTTTTTTTTTTTTTTTCCCCACCTATAGCACAGTAGTAGTAGTACTAATTTTTGGAGAAATATGGATGAATACAGTGAGCAAAAGAAAATCCTAATCCTTTGGAGTAATGTGGAATGCAAGAGGTGTCAATTTGTGTAACAACTGTGGTTAGACAGTTGCTCAGATCAGGCTTTACAAAAAAGCAAACAAACAAAAATACTTCCAAAGAAGAAACTGTCCATCACTGCAGGCAATGTACAACATCTTACTAGTACTATGCTATGTTAAAAACATGACTATGCCAGTGTCTTTTAATTCACTGGATGAGATGGCTGAGACCATACATTCATCAGCACTTTTCTATTTTTGCATTTTAATGAGATATTCCCTGAAACACTGGAACTGATCGGTGTCTCTTTTTGATGTCAGCAGAAAAAAACTCCTCACCTTCAGGGATAGCCTGCATATTTAAAATATAAAGGGAGGAGGAAGGGGAGACTCTTTCATCTGGTGGCTTAACTGCTCCTGAAACTATGCAAGATTGAAGAATTAGTTGATAAAACTCAATTAATGCTATCTAGTATAACAATACCCAGACTTACAAGAGAAGTTAGTAGATTCATACCCTAAATAAATGACTTGGCAGACCGAAAGGCTTGTGGTAGGGACAGTGAAGAGGTGCACAGAGTCTCGTGTAGTTGACCTTCGGATAAGTGAAAGGGAGAAACAAGACACCGTTTATATATCCTGATGAAGAATCATGGGTGACATGAAGTCTAAGCCAGATGACAAACAGACATGCTTTAAGCCCAAATAAGCATGGAATGTGAGCATGCTGCTAGTCCACTACATTGATTTCCACTTGTATGCCACCATGCTTGGAATCAAAATTACTATTGTTTAATGAGAAATATCATCTCAGTGAGACTTCTGAATGGACTGGTAATTACAGAGCTTATAAGAAGAATCTCAGTTGGTGAGTATATTATAAACAAAGTCTTTGAATCTTCTCAAACTTAAATCTGTATTTGTTTAAAAATTTCAGAGGATAAAAGACTAAATTACTAATGTCATTTGGAACTCAAGACTTCATTAGATTTGTCCAGGAAAACTAAAAATAAATGAATGCTTGTATGTAAATTTGGAGAAACAGCTTTTATTCTGTATCAGGATGAAACTAAGACCTTGTTCTAACACACCCACCTTTATTCAAAGTCTAAAATGTTCCATGTTATAAAAAATACTGCATCAGAAAATTTGTCTGGGATGGCATAAGTTCTTATTCTGCCTGCATACCGAGATCTGAATTTGTTCCCATATCTTAGGTGAAAGCTTGAAGTGATATTAACAACCTGTGCCAACTGTACCATTTTAATTTCAAGCAGAAATGCAATCCTACACCTAACACCTTATAGCAAAGCCAATTCCTTTATGTGAAAAAAATATTTTAAAAGCTGGCATTTGACAAGGAATAAAACATTTTTAAATATTTTTCAGCCGGCACTAGTACTCTGCATAACTTAAAAATAATCAGTAAAGTTGAAGTGATAAAAATAATTGCTTACCTGAAACTCAGTGTTTCTGTTAAAAATAATTTAGTGATAAAACAAAACAATTAATGAAAAAAAAAAAAAAACAAACTTGTTCAAACTTCCTCAAATTCCAGAAATGAAGATACTGTAAAATACAGCCTATTTGTTGAAGTTCGTGTGGAATTCAATTCTATGTCATTTAACCTCTTTCACGTTTTGACATTTTCAGCGTATTTTACTCTCTTTTGACCCTTCTGATAACAAGGGTATTCTCAGACCTTCTCCAAAGAAAAAGAAAAAAAAATCAATGGAAAATGACAGAATGCAAAGAAAGCAGTTTTGCAGGCTCAACATTTAAATGAGCAGTGGGATTTTTGGATGATTATCAAAACCAAGCCAACTAATATTTTGAAGTGTGGCCATTCTTCCTGCATGTACTTAAAATGATGCAGTGAGCCAAAGTCAGTAAAATCCTGTGTCATCACAGAAGAACACTGTAGTAGAATATAAACCTGTAACAGTTTAGTAGTTAGTTTAGTTTTGTGAGGATTTGTTTTATTTTATATATTTTGTTTTGTTTTTCCATCTCCAGCACTATTATGTGAAAGGGTTTCTGTGGTTCAAGCTGACTTTTGTAGCACTCTACTGGTCTTTAATAGCTTTTACTTTATGCAGAAGTTATGTACTTTGCTTGTTTACACACCTG
The DNA here is from genome assembly GCF_037038585.1 of Patagioenas fasciata. Classification (NCBI taxonomy): domain Eukaryota; kingdom Metazoa; phylum Chordata; class Aves; order Columbiformes; family Columbidae; genus Patagioenas; species Patagioenas fasciata. The sequence continues at coordinate 86,186,529 of NC_092522.1, read as the reverse complement.
ACAATAACCACCTTCAAGTACAGTGACTGGTCTAAGCAGAGAATCACTTAGTTCAATAAGCATTTGCATACATGGTTGCCATAATTGTACATAGTCACAACTCAGTACGTTTATGTAATATTTGTGAACTGTCTAAATCAAATTTAGCCTTAGTGTGGAGCAATGGGGTTGGTTTATGCTTTTTTTTTTTTTTTTCAAATACAATTAATTTCTGACAACTGAAACTGTGCTGTAACAAATCTCTGAAAGAGTCAATTGGGATAAAAATTTCATTGTACTCAGTGCTGTACAGGTGGTACTTTTGCATATCAAATACAACTGTTCCTTGAAGTCCTATTTATGTTTCATTTTTATGGCAACTTAAATAAAAATTAAAAATTAAAAATATTTTGGTTTTCAGTGAACCTCAGAACTGGAGAGAAAAATAATTAAAATCCTATTTTCACATGAAGATTCTTTTAATTCCAAACTATACTTACATTTTATTATAATTCACAACACTCTTATACATGCATCTTGAGAGATGGACAGCAAACAAATAACAGAGATATTACTAATTTACATGATAAAAAGCAGAGATTAGAAGGTTGAGAGATTTTTTGTAAGAGTCTGTTTTTTGACAACAGTCCATAAGCAACTTAGTTTCTCATTTCAAGTAAGAATTAATTCCTATATCCAGAACTATAGTGCATTTTACATGACATTATTTATATAGGGAAACAAAATAATGTTAAAAACACATACTTTTAATAAAAATAAATAGTGATTCATTCTCCCAAGATCAAGCTCAAAGGGTAACATAATATATTAAATGAACTGTAGATATTGTCAATAGCATATCACTTCTGTTATCTCTATCATTGCATCTACTGTTTTACTGTTAAGCAGAAGTATCGAGCAAAACACTGAAGACTTCATCATTCAAGGAGACATCACTTCTTTCTAACAAAACCCCACAAATTTAAATTACTGTCCCCAAACCAATATCAACCTTCACATGCTGTTTCTTTAACTCCAGCTTCATAACACTCACTTATATCCTTCCTTATGGGAGTGGATGATAAACAAAACAGGATTTCATGGGAGAAGGCCAATATAATACTCTTCACAGATTAGTGAAATGTTTAGTTAAAGTGTTAGAGAATTTCCTTAGCCTCTGACATCACAAATGATGAAAATGTTAATGCTTACAGTAGACTTACTTGGGATGTAAGAGTTGTTTATATCTGGGGTTTGAACTGATAGTTTCTCATCCCATGACAGGAAGAACACCTCATACTGTTGGATTCCCTGGCTAACCAAGTATCTTCATTTATTTAGGGAGTGTGGAGTACTTACTAAAAAGAAAAATCAGAAAAAATAACTGTGAGGTAGCCAATGGCCTAGCAGCTGAGCAGCCTTTTAAAGAAAGGGAAATATGGGTTTGGAATTCTGTTTGCAGCCTGGCTGGGCAGAGAGAGTTCAGTTTCTGGTGTCCCAGCTGGCAGTCAGTGCCTTTGTCACTGAGCTATGAAGTATTTTCACCTGTAGTATTCTGCTACTAAAATGAGAAGATTAAAGTGTTTTCTATCACCCCAATATGAACAGGGAGAAAACAGCCTTACGAAACAGGAAAGCCCTTTAGTGTTTATCTCTGCTTGCAACCCTTCTGACTACAGGCAGACACTGACTTTTTTCAGCCACCATCCTCAGCTCTAGCATACAAATTTCAGTGACTCCTCTCCTACCCCCAGATACTCATTTCAGTTACTTTCACCCCATAAATCAAACTACAACTCACCTACAGCCTGTTGACTTCTGCCAGGCACTCCCACACTATGTGAACTACCTGTTTTGTGAGAATGATCTGTGAGCTCCCGTAGCTAGGGAATGGCTTGGCCATCATTTAGCTGCCCTACTGATTAATTTTGAAAGGGCTGATTCTTGGCAATCAAATCAAAAAAGTCAGCCCACCCTGTAACTGGCAAAGAAGGAAATATTCTGCTAGAAACTCTTCCCTGGTTTCCTAAATGATTCATACGTCCCTGATTCAAATCTCAGTTGATTGTGGGATTCCTAGGGAAAGTTTCACATAAATCTGCTCTGTACCCACTTCTTGAGAAAGTTACTTGAACTGACCAGGGGACTAAGTTTCCTTTGGATAAGACACTAAACCTCCAAATTCCAACAACAATTTGAAAAGTCTCAGGTATCATGTTGCCTTGAATAGGTGATATTGCCATTAACAAAACAAAACAAAACAAAATAGAACAAAACAAAACAAAACACATTTCTTTTTCTCAGACATCCTTCCTTTTATTCACCAATCTTTTTTTTTTTTTTTCAAGCTGATCTAGTTATCAGATCTTACTATAAATGCTGATTAACAGATGAAAAAAATAACTGAAACTAAAAACTGGAATATGCAGTGGGACACTGGAGCAGCAAATATTTCATGTGTGAAATCCCACAGAGGGAGAAATAATGGAGTCTATTTTCAGTTCACCTTGTTTGTGGTTGTGGTTAAGACCACACAATAAAAGTTACTTCCAAAAAGAGACATAGTTCTCCAAAATAGATGTTAGATGGTTTCTGTCCTAAAATGAAAATACAACAATTCAGAGACCACCTAATCGTACAGATACCTAAATCTCACTCTATTGTTTCAGATGCATTACTGTAGAAACATGAATATAGAATTCACTGACAAGAACAAGAGACAAAGTGAAAGTAAAAATGAGAACTATAAAGAAGTTATGGATTCCAGCTTCTATTTTCACAGATAATTTTTGTTGTATTTAATTTTAGCAGGTGTTAGAAAAGAGACAGTCTAAGCAGGAGCAAATATCAGAAAAAAAACCACAATCCCTCATTTGTCCTCATGAAGATACTTAGGCAGTACTGAATGTAGATCCATACTTCTTGTTTTCTCTGCTTAAGAGCATCCCCTAGTTTTTAAATGCAATTTAATAATTTAAATGTATATATCGCTCATATTCAGTAGTTTCTAACAACAACAGAAAAGAAAACTGATAAAGGCCTGAATAGGTTTTCCACACAGATATTTTTTATAGTTTGCAATTTTATGAACAAAAAACATTTTCAAAAACCAAAAAGGTGGTGTAGCATTAAAGAAGAAAACCAGTATTGACTATTTCTGCATACCGCCAGCACAAATTAGACCTTGCGACAGTTCTCAGGAGGTGGAAGCTGTTGTATCCTTTCCCCTGTGAAGCTTCAGGAAGGCAAAGTCATTTTTTGAAAATCACAAGTGACTCATGTTATGTGAGACAGCAGCTTCATCTCCAGTGGTCTGAGTTAGCACCCTGAAATAACATGCGAATGGTGTTGCACCTTATACTGCCATCCTTGCTGAAGTATTTGAAAGAGTTCTATAGTAGGCAATTTTGACAGCAATTGGTACTGCCTAAACATCTATTAACTGTGTTAAACTGAATTGAATGCAATGCTGGGAAACTTTAATATAGGCCATTAGAAGACGTGAGGAGATAAACTGCACACAAAGAGAAAACTCTGTCTCTGGCCATCTGCTTGTCCTGGTAACACATGGAAAATTTGCAATATGTAACAATTCCCTCAACTTGCTAAACAGCAGGTGCCCATCTTTTCCTTCAGCTGTCCAAAAACTGTTCCCTTACAAATCTCCCTCTTTTCCCTAAAGGATTCTTTCACATTTTTGTAATGCAAATTTAGAATAAGGAAGAACAGGTTCTGTTTGAACTAGAATTATCTCAATTTACCTGGTAACCAATAGATCTGAAATATTATTCTGTCCTGTGAGCATTTTACTTAAATGAACAATCACTTTTTCCCCCTAGTGCCACATCTTTTACAAATTAAAATGACAGCAGTATTTTACAAACAATAAAAAGCACAGGGTGTGAAGATTGTGAATAAGGAATTCTGGTTTTACTGCACTTCTTTTTCTCATCAAATGCTGAATCAGAAGTAGAGCAATAAACAATAGCAGAATAAGTTATTGTCATACATCTTTTGCAGCCATTTCTGTCTTCAATGGAAAGAGGTTACTGTTCGTTCAGGAACAAGGAACATCACAGTGAGATGCTACAGAAGGAGGTAAGAAGAGTATTCTATTCAAAAAACATATCAGTTAGGGGTTCAAAGGTCAAGATATGACACTATTAAGTTCAACAGATAGCTGTATGTCTTTTGTGCACATATTTTGAATATATATATTTTTAATTATATGCCATGTGCATTCTGGAAAGGTCCTGTGCCCCACAGTTAAAATTCAATGCAGTAAATTAAATTTTGCCGTGGACTTTGGGCCTGCTAAAATAAAGAATTTAAGTTCCAAATCTACGAAACTATCCAAAATTAAATATAAATATCAAATGTAGATGTTAGGCATGTAGTCCAAAACTGTGATCTCGGCAGCCACTGAGCAGCCACTGATGTGTCTTTATCTGCCTCTTCATTCACCCTGAAGGCTTCATATCCATTTATATATTTCTGTACATTCTACACCTAATTTCTACATAAGCCTACACCATGACTTCAGTCATGAGGAATTTGATGAAATATGTGCAGTCTAGCTGTGGATAAGTACTCATTAAAACTTTCAGAAATTGCAGTTGTCATTGTGCTGATTGTAGTGTTTCCACAATGCACCTTCTGCAGCATGCTCTAGGTTAGAGCAAGCCCCAGAAAACTAAAAAGTTGAATTTCAAGCTCTTTTTAAACTGACTTTTATGTAACTGGCTTGGTTGACCAACTGTCCAGGGAAAATGACTGTTTAGACTTTCCATTAAAGTCATTGTGGAGAGAGAGAGAAGCTCTTGAGGGCTGGGGGTGAAGCATGAGCTTGATGACGAGGGCATTTATCTAGAAAACAGGAAAGTGTGTATTTAAATTCCAAGAGACAGAGAAGGGAATTAATGAACTTCTGCATTCTAGGCAAACGTTTCATCTCCTACTAGACAAGAAAGGGGAGAAAATGCCAGTGAAGGGTGGCAGCACTCTTATTTCATTGTTAAAGAAAGTATAGGCTGCCTTTTCATTTCAACTGTTTGACACAGTTCCTGACAGTTGCTGTTGGATTAAACCCTGCAACAGGCTAAGGCAGGGGTTTTGGCATCCTAACTGGACTCTTACAAGACAACCAAATTGGAATCATTCTGTGCTTGAGTAGTTCCAATCTCTAAATACCAAACAGCCTACAGGTGAAGGACTAGGAATTTCATGAAATTTAGGCACCTCCAGGGCTAAGCATCACAGAGAACAGATTTTGATTACAGATTTGGGTTTAAAAACCCAAGTTCCAGTACAATGCTATTTTAGATACGTATGCACTGTATTAGATCTCATCCCTAGTCTTTTAGTGTTTCAATTTCCCAATATATAGCATCAATAATTTATCTTGGTAGTATGCAGCTGTTACGAAGATGAATTTGATATACAGAGCTAATGTGATTATGATAGTAGCATCTAAGAAGGTAGATAAAAATAATATGACATAGTACCACTTAAAATGTTGCAAACTATTAGAGACACATTTTGATGCTCCTGATTTGTCTTATTCTCAACAGGTTACACTAATCTTTTGTTCAAATGACCCTGTTTATCTCTGACATGGGCTGTAATTTTAAAACCAGCATCTCTTTTCAAGTTCTCAGGCTTCCAAGCATCCAAGGTTACAGGCTACTTGTGGAGTTAGGCTTTACATTAGTGTATCAGTGTAACAGATGTTTATCTGTTCCATTTGCAACTATGATTTTTTTTTTTTTTTTTAATTCTGAACCTTTTTTAGATATATAGACAAGCAACAGAGAGAAAAGCTGTTTACTTTGCATTGTTCAGCAGCTCTAGCCTTGTTTAGAATAAAACCTCTGAAAGAAGAGGATATGCTGCTTTCCCTGACAGCAGTTGACCTTGCTCAGCTGGGAAAAGCTTCTGGAGAGCAGGACCTGTGTAGCAGAGTGTGAAGGACACAGAGCAAGCAGAGGGTCCGCAGCAGGAACAGAGACTGGGCAGCCCCAGAGAGGATCAGAGAGCAGGCAGACAGCCAGGCCTCCCAGAGGACAGAAGAATAAAAAGATTTTTCTTAGAACAGGGAAGGGGCAAAAGCTGCTGGAAGCTGAGAAACTGCTAAAAGTTTCAGCACAAAGATCAGGACTAGAAGGATATCTACTTTTAGAGGACAGTAGAAGACAGTACACATGGGAGGAAGGAGAAGATTTTTATTTTTTCTTTCCATAAGGAGAAGATTTCTTCTTTATGGTAGTGCTGAAACAAAACTTTACTTTTAGTTTAAAAGTCCTGATGATGTCTTGGTATGCTCACTTTAAACAAAAGATTCATACTATTTAATCACAAATCTCATGTTCACTGGCAGCCTTATCACAGTTAGACATGTTTTTTATACAAACTCTTTTTCCTTTTTGAAGAAGTATCACCTAGTCAGTAACTCAGTATGATTTTAAAACTTTTGTAGCTATTCACTTACAGGAAGGATTTTGACTTGCTGTGTCTCAGTGGTTCAGAAAAGACTACATGAGAAAGTCTCATCAAACTTCACATGTACTGAAATGACTTTCGTACTAGGGAAAACAGTGACACCACCCACCCCACCCCCCAAGCTAAGCAAAGTAAAGTAAAGCAAACCAAACGAAAACAAAACTAATAACTGAACAGCTGGATTATCTACTTAACCCAGGCAATAAGGTGCACTGTCATCAGTGAAATCTTCAGTGCCATTTCACATAGAGATTAGCAGTGTAAGGTGGAACAGAAAGAAAATGCATTCACATTAGAAATGTGAGTAAACTTTTACCCTGTTGCTTGAGCAGAAGGCAGCCTGGAAGACAACATCCCATGGAAAGCTGTGTCAAGAAAGCAGCTGCCAGGAAAGGCCAAGCAAGCAATGGTCATTTCAGTTCCTCAAAACTGCAACAACTTTGCAATTAAATTCCCTTAAACCCTGCAAGGAAGGAAGCCTGAAGGTTGCTGCTGCTGCATGACAGGACCATCATCAAAGGGCAACCCCATGAGCAAGTTCTACAGTCTCATTTATACCATGGCCAAATGGCAAAGGACATGCTTTCTGGCAAAGAGTTTATGATAATCTTTTACCAGAGGAAGAAAGAGTGCTGTGTTCCCTTGAACAATACTCTCAAATAGAGGGCACTTATCAGTAAAGAGTCTTCCTTACATGTATGCACAGGAAACCAAAAACCTGAGTTGGCCAGCTCTCTGGCAGAAGGCCTGACCCACACGTGGGTCAGATGAAACTAACCCACTGGACATAAACCAAATACAAGTTGTGTGTAGGGTTCTATCCCTTCCCATTTTCCCTCACCTGTTCTACTAGTAATAAGTACTTTTTTAAAGAAAAATAAAATGTCCCAGCCCTTTCATACTATTACTATGTAAGTAAGGACTCAGTTTATTTTTCTATCGTTTACCTAGTGAGTATTGGAAGATGTTAAAACAAAACATCTTATCGATGACATATTGTTTAAAGTGTTGTTACCAACACAAGATACTTTTTCTAGCAGAAAGCCTAATAATGTCAAAAGAGCACAGGAGGTCCAATAAGCAGAAAATAATGGCAGTTGCATGTAACACTTGAAATTATAATGCATCTTATGAGTAAATCAAATCACTTTTTCTTTATAATTTCTGAATTCCATGGGGGCCATGAAACACATATTTAAAAGGTGTGCAGAAGGACCTTATTCATTAAACAGCAGAGAAAAGTACTTGAAGCTTTATTAAAAATTGACTAATAGGCATTCCAGATAATTGAACTGACAGGCTGTTTTGACAGCTGCAGGCAAAAATGTGCTTGCTCTAAACACTTGGTGTAAATCTTTTAGATTTCTAGAAAGAGAAATGATATACTGGTTTAACTTTAATCAGTTTATAAAGTTAAAAAAAATTCTAACTCTTCACCTGACTAGTTGAAGTTATGCTAATTGGAGGTACTGCCAATCATTTCAATAGTAGGGTTTGAACCAAAAGAATTGCCGAGTTCTAACACAATGAGGAAGGTGGAAAGTGAGTACTTCAGATACTTTTGTTTAACAGAAAATGTAAATTAAGATAAAGCATAACTCTGAACTTGATTTCCAGAAAGGCATTGAAATATTCAGTCTGACTGAAGTTAGTGGATTTTGCAAGCATCTATCAGCTTTGAAAATCAGGCTGCAACTAACAAATGTGACAAACAATCTGAACCTTCAGTGGGTCAACACAAAGTAATAGGCAATTATACTATCTTAATGAAAAAAAAGAAGGAAGAAAAAGGGAAAAAAACTTCAGAGGGAGACTACTTATTAGATTTTCCAAGTATGAGAATTCAAAGTAGTAAGAAGAAAGAAAAAAAAAATTATAAAAGTTAGACAGGAAATACAAGATAGAATTAAAGTTGAATTTTGTAAGAATGAGTTCATTAAAAAGGAAAAAGTGAGCAGGCAGGAATTGTCAGAAAAGTGAAAGAAAATTTTTAAAAGTACAAGCAAAATACTAAAATGACAAAGTAAATGAAGACTTAAAAGAGCTAATCGAAGGTTAAGAATATTGTGCAGGTATTGACATAGTACCTAACTAGAATTGACATAAGTGCAAGACTTGCCAATAAAGCATTGAGAATACGACCAAGTTACTCTATATTCAACCTTTAGGTGTTCTTTTATTCTGTGTATACATTTCATATCTTGAGTTAGAACAGATCTATCCTCTTCATAAAACTCAGAAAAAGTAAAATAAATGGCATAAACTCACCACAACTTTGACACTTCAGCTATAAACAGATATAGAATAAGAATAGTAGAGCAACTGCTAAGAGAAGAAAAAGAAATTCTAGAAAAAAGAATAGCTGGCACACTGAGAATATCTATCTGATATCTAATTATAGCATCTCTATGGCACGGTTGCAGAAATTAAGATAAAAAAAAAAAAAGAGTAAACAACCCCAAAATTTTAGTATCCAAATACTGCATGCTGAACTTATGTGATGTTTGATTAATGTATTTGACTTATGTATAGTAATCGAACAAGGAAACTACATGCTGTTTTGAAGCCTCTATTTGATTTGATTGTAGAAGTCTTTCAGTCACTTCATATGAGAGTGTTGTTGGAAATGTGTATTTCACAGTTATCAGTCTTAAACTACCCTTTATTCCAAGAGGGAAGAGCAATTGAAACACTGACTATTACTAAAACTGGTTTGCAAACGAAATTTGATTGATATTTTTAGATTTCTCAGGACTATACGTGGTACAACTTCGTATAATACAGTTGTTTAAAATGCAACAGAGCTCAGAAGTGCCAGGAACAATTTAAACCCCATAAATGTTTCCTCTAAATTGAATCAGAGAAGACTGAGAAGCCTCTAAACACTGTACAGGGATTCAATGTTTAGATTTTAAATGAAACAATTTTAAAAATTGGAGCCTTGCCATCATTTATAACACTGTCAGAGTCAGTGTTACAATATAATAGGTTGATTTTCCTCTTCTGTTCCTAGCTTATCTTCACTGGAGGCTTTCACTGTTAAACATAGTAAATGAGGTAGGTGGGAGGAGCAGAGAGAATAAAAAGTTAAATGAAACCTTATTACAGAAAACTATTTTCAGAAATTGCATTTTATATCTAATAGGAATATTTTTGCCCAACCCCAAAGACCATTTTTATTAAATGCAAGAAAGCATCTCAGATATTTTCTTGTTTTATTACATCCAAATACATTAATTTCTTGGTTTCAACGAAGATTTATGCTACCTATATTGCACAAGGTAAGTGTAAATCAGAGCTATAAATTGTTAAGCAGTTAATGTTGCTGTGAATGAACCTATTGTTCTCTAAACAAGCTGGATTTTAGAGAATTCGGTTAACTTAACGCCTATGAGGTGCTATACAGGAAAAATGTTATAAAAATCTAATAGCAATAAATATGCATTGGTATTAAGTTATATTAGTTTGGGTGAAAGTGCATACATTTAGGACTTATTAATATATATACAGTTAAAAGGGTTTTAAATTAAAAATAGTGTAGGCACATGTGTGTCCAGCTCACCACATACGTAATTACCCAGTCATTTGATTTGATATTTAGTTATTAATTCTTGGAAATACAAGCTATCTAGAAATGTCTGAACTGCAAAGAGTGAGAATATTTCAGACCTCCAGTGCTGTTTATAAAGAAATTGCCATAAGTGGAAGACACTCTTGTTTAGCAACATGGCAGCTTTTTCTCTAATTTTCAGAAAGTTAATGTTTTAGGACAAGGCCTAGAACTAACTCGACACAACAGCACAGAGAACATACCAGATCTTAGAGGAAATGTAGATTTGCTCATTCTGTATGGCCAATATTAGGATTCAAAGTAAAAACTTAAATTTTAAAACCTTTGTATTATGTCGTATTTCAGTGGCAGGGATCACAGCGTCTCCTTAAGCTTCCATAGCTCTACTGTACACAGCACAGTGAAAGGAAGAGATAATTGCTCAGAAATCAGAAAGATTAATGTGCAAACAGGCCTTAACTGTTGCTATAGATAGCATCTGTAAATCTAGCAAACAAGAAGATATGGTAAAGGAACATCAGCTTTCACAAGATGAACCTATGAGTGTCAAAGCTTATGAGTGTCAAAGCAATGCAGGCAGGAGAACAGAGTCAACTACAAACCACCTATCTGATGCTGCATGACGACACTACATCCAATGCCAGAGTCAGTTCATTCACAGCCAGTTTTCACGCTACTGCGATTGTCTCTAGTGTATCATACTCTACCATTGCTTTACTTCTTTCTCTGTAGGTCTTAGGCACATAAAAATGCATTTTTGAGCACTGTTCATACATGATAAGGAGATGTCTTCATCTATTTAGACATAAAATGTGTTAATATAAAATGAGCTACTGGTTGTATGCTAGCCTTGAGGCTACTATAGCTTATCTTCTAAGGCTAATGAAATGCAGTGCAAAACTCTGACAGTTAAGTAAGTTCTTTTTTTTTTTTTTTTGGATGATGGACTGTTTTCAGAGAATTCGTGGGTAATAAGAAAGCTTTTTAAAAAGGAACTGAACAGAATAACAAATTTCATGTGTGGTGATTCCTAAAATCATAACTCACTATATTGACTGCAATGGTAACAGTAAACGTTTATTTAAAAATAAAGGTAATTGCTTTCGGTTTCAGTACTTTTTGCAAAAAATGCAAGTTTCAATTATTATGTATTAATTTAAAGCAGTGTGTCTGTTAAAGTTGATATGCAGTGGCTCTAAATGGTAATTTGTTTGTTGCTGTAAACATGAATTTAGCTTAGAAGAGCATATGTATTTGAAAATAATAGTTTGACCAGTGATTCAAAATAATTAAAATTAAGTAGATTTGAGGGTAAGGAATAAGGGAGTCGGTTTTAACAGAACACAGGAAAATATACAAAATTTTAAAATAGGTTGGGGAAACAAAAGTATTCCTACAGGTTATTGTTTCTTTTGCCATGCTCTTCTCTTAAAATCAGGCAATCTAAGTCAATGTATTATAAGTATTTTTTTTTAAAAAGTAGTTAATGGTATAAGCTGGTAATCTTCCTCTTATTTGGCTCTCTAGTTCAGCTAAGCCTGAAAATCATGAAATATAGCAAAATTATCCCTCAGCTTCAAGTGAAACCATTTCTTAAACTTGAAAGAGAGTGAGAGAGATGTGGAGGAGAAGATGCAAATGGCAATATCATTAGGAGTTGAGAACAGGGTATTTCCTACAATGACTGCAAGATTTGAAAGAAACTTGCTCAGTTCATTAGGGCTCATTAAAATTCTTGCCACATTTTTTTTTTTTTACATATTCATACAGGCCAAAACCTAGCCTGGATCACTACACAGACCTTTGTTCATCTTTCTTTGTTGCACATTGAGTTTGAGAATTATGTTTCAAGGACCCTTTTAAGAAAGAATTGGCTCATTTTCACTTCATACTTGCAGTGGATAGTCCTTTGTTTGTTAAATATTTTACAATATTCTCTTATAACTCTCCAAATATATGCAAAGCAATTGTGTGCCTCTTATTCAAATTTTTGGGCCTATGAAACTATAAATATAGTACACATATACAACTGAAAATAAAACAATATAGTACTGTATAGAAGTACTAAATAATTAACACCATTAATCTTTTTTCTTGATCCACAAGTTCTCATAAGCTGCGATTATATTGCAAGGCAGTAACAACATAGCTATGAAGTGCCCACAGCCATCCTTTCCAGAATCACCAGTGTTAAGTTGTAAACATCATTGCTCATCTCGTGATTTTAATGTGCATGTTAAGTAGGGAATTCTTGTTGAGGGTCCATCCTTGCTTTGTGCAAGGAAAAGAAAGTACTTGCCTGGTCTGGCTTGTAGGAACTCATTTTTTATCAGAATAATTTTAGATATTTTCTGCTAGTCACAGAAATAGTTGTGAGCATTGCAAAGGGGGAGGTATGTGGAACATACCAAATAAGATAATAGCACATTTATAGGCATTTCTTGTTTCTAGAGCTTTTTTATTTTTTAAAAAATTAGTATTATTCTTCTTATACATGCCTTTAATTTGGGCTCTGAGAATAAAAAGTGAAGCATTTACATGCTTAGTTTTTTCTCCCTTTGAGAATTTTCCCTTTTGCATAAATAGTCTCTTTATAGGCAATCTCAGAAAAGGAAGCTGATGAGACAATTTGCCCAACTCCTACGAGTCTGGAATTCTGCTCATTTGAGTTTCTACTACTTTATTTTTCCTCTTTAGTCTGTGGTTCAGATGTGTGTATCATTCTCTATGGTCCCAGCCCAGAGTTAAAACTGGTTCTGAAATAATTTAATTAAACAGTGCATGCTGATAGCTCCAGAAAAGAGATGCCATAATTTTTGATAGCTTTCATATATGTTTCTCCCTCACTGAAGTGATATAAGAGAGTGATGTATTTCAACTGTAACATATCACTTCTTTTTAAAAATGATTACATGATAGTATGTATTTATCCATGTCCATGAAACACACATGCATGCACACATAATTTGCTTTCCACATACTTTTTTCAGGAATAACCAGAGTCTGTGTGTGGGTGTAGAGGAATAAAATGCAAAAATGCAGTGCAAGCGAGATTTGATTCGCTGTTAAGTTTTGCTGGCTGCTTCCAGAAACAGACTTAGTAGTAAAGGTGTTATGGATAACACAAGAACTGAGCCAAAGTTCAGAGACTAGAAAGGCCAAACTGAAAAGGGCAAGGGAGAAAACAACACTGAGGCTTGGCTGAAGCAACCGTCTGACATTATCGCTTTCAACAAGACTCATTGCATCTATGCTATTCTGTAAATATGACTAGCACTGGAAAGCATGGTTTACAGAGACTGACATGAATTTTCTGGTATATTAAATGCCCCAGGAGCTTTCCTAAATTCAGCTCTATTTCACTAAAGAAAATGTTTGATATATATAAAACTTTGTAGCACACAGACTTTAATTTTACATCATGAACATTCAGGTCAACACATAGACTACAAGCAAGGTCAGCTTCAGGTCTGGTCCCTGTTCTTCTGTAAAGAGATTAATCATTTCTTTCCCATTTCTCAGTTTTCTCACCTGTGAAGAGGGAAACTCCTTTACCTATGGTAGAAGAACCATGTGAGGTTAAGTACTATATAATAACCAGAACTGGCTGGTGTTACACAAATTGCCATTAGAAGGTTTAAATGGCTTGATTGTATATTAAAAATGTGAATTTCAAGTAGACTTTCAAGAATTTTTGGGTGAACACAGAATCAAACTGCTATGTTTTTATTATTTTGAGTGGAGACCTTTTCCGTTTCCATGCAACATTTAACAACAGAGGTACTAAGGGGAATATTTTGGTGAAATATTATCTCAGATCACAGGGGCAGGGGTTGGAGGGGCAACATAGGATTCATCTCAGCTGACAAATAGTCAGTGGTCTGTATCTCATATATACCCGTGAGTCTTGAAATCATATGAAAGGACAGGCACACTGGAGAAATTGTATCCTGTATATAGATATAACCTCTGGGAGAGAGACACCCACCTTGGGAACCCATGTCTTCTGAAAGGCACATTTTTGTATGCATTTATGGCTTGGCTGTTTTGACAACCTTGGCTTTATGGAGTGGGAGGATCCACATTATCTAACAGAAGAGATGTCTGTTTCCGATAAGATATAAAATAATTTAATGGCAGATTTTTTTTTTTTTTTCTCAAAATTCTTCTATATCCTCAATCTTAAATTTAAGGCAAGAATCCTTTCTTTGCACTTGACTGTCACAATCTGTTGGGTTTGTGTTGTGTCAGATTATAGAGGCTGATACACGCCTTACTGTCCCAGAATCATAGGAATTTCTTCTGACTTATTCAAGAAAACAAGTTTATATCATAAAGCTAAAATAAATTAAGAACATGATTGGAAACTAATACAGTCATTTAAGACTTAAGCAGTTTTGTCTTTTTTTCCCCTAGCTGCAGTTCCTCTAATATTGCTAAATGATGCTCTGATGAAAACAGTCTCACTGCCATCTAGATTTGGATTATTTAACAAATTAACAGGAAAGTTAAAAAAAAAAATGGTCTGTCTCTCCGAAAGCCAAAACAGCAGTATACATAGTTTCTTCTCTTTGTATCTATATATAAATGATTGAGTAGATTGGGAAACCGTGGGTGTGGGTGTTGATTAAGATAATTGTTCACAGAATATAGAAACTGCATTAGAAACTGGAGACATTCCTGCCTCTTTCTCTGTTCTTTTAGTCAGTGAACAAAGGGTCTTTATTGTCGCAGACACTCCACAGTGAAATATGCATTACTTTTCAAATAAGATGCTGGGTGGCCAATTGGCATAGCATTTTTGGATAATGTTCACAAACGCTGTAAACCTGCAAGCATTTTTATGATTGCTCAAAGATTACAAGCAAGTTTAGAGCAAGACTGAGTTTAGAGTTCTGAAAGGTTTCAAGTCAATATCTTTATAAGATGCAGTGAGAGAAAAGTCAATGAAGATATACAGTTTCAAAGGGGTTGTTTCTGTTCATAGCTAGTTGCCCTTCTGTGTCCTTTTCTTCTTTTTAAGGTGGACTTTCTTATTTTTCACCTCCTACCTTTTTTACTTCTTTTTTTTTTTTTTTCAGGCGAAACCAAGATATTTTCTCACTCTCAGACCATGGTATCAGGTAGTGGTATACCAATTCTTTTTATTTTAAGGCTCAACATGGCTCTTAAGTGAGAATGTCTCTGGGAGGTTTCCAGCATGAAGTTAAATGACCTTCAAAATAATCTGAAAATAAATAATTATTTCTCTCCCTCATTGTGAAAATCTGTTGTATTCTTGAGAGTTGTATAGATTTATTCTTTATGCCCTTTGCCAAGAACTGTTGTATTCAGTCATCTATTTAAAAGAAAAAAGACTTATTTATATTATAGGGCTTGTGCGTGTAATTAATGCACACATTCATTCAAGTGGTAGAAAACAAAATAATATGAAATGTGCAGCTAGATCATGGGTTTTTTTGCACCTAGTGTAATTTGACATCTTTCCATAGGCTTCACTGGAATTATAATCTGTACCAATGAGTATAGTATCAGGTTCCCAGCAAACTTCAGTATATTCATTCACTTGGCTAAACATGAATTTCTGTGGATGAAGCTTAAAAAGACATATTTTTAGATTTTTTTTTTTTCTTTCAACATGGTAATTAGGATAATGGATCATGCGCTCACTGCAGTCTACGAATCAGTGAGGCAACTGTGCTTGTCTATGGTGATGCATATCACAACCCCGAGGCAAAGCAACCCTGATTTGGGGAAAGCATTCTCAGGGAGAACTGTCTAACAAAATGCATTTCTACCTAAGGCAACTAATATCCTTTGAAACCTATGAGTCTATTTTAGCAGCTTTCACTCAATGGGAATTCCAATTAGGGGGTCCTTACTAAAGATGTCTCTGTTATAGATAACTTTGGAGACCATCTAGGTCTCTGAAAGTGCAAGAAATAATTTTCATGAGTTAATACATTTTTGTTGTTTGTTTGTTTGTTTGTTTGTTTTTTAAATCCCTCTTTGCTCCTATTACTTTCCTATGTTTCTTCCAATGACATTTCTTGTTGTGTCAGTTTGTGGTAATGATGACTATCGAGCTAATTTTCAGAGGATCATATTAACACTAACCTTTGGCTCACCCATCTGTTCCTCACTTTATTGCTTCAAATATCTCCTTTCTGACATCGTTAAACTGGAATAGAGGTGAAATTCCTCCAAGCCCAGCAGGGCTCTGCTGGGCCATTTCTGACTGCGGGAGATTGCTTAGTACGGTAATCTGTGTCATTTGCTCTTGCCATTGAGGTTTTCTTAATACTGAACATCTTGCTGGATGTCAATGGCAAATGCAACATCTGTGAATGACACCAGGCTTTCCTCTCAAAATAACAAAGGAATATGTCTCAGCTCCCATCTTCTGACAGGGGTTTGGACCTCCCCTTGGGTCTCTTCTCTTCAGGGAATGAGTAGCTCCTCGTTTGTTAAACTCCTGCCTTTACATACTGAGCACAAATATGTGGAACTAAGGATAAGATGAATAGTTCTGAAACTCTCTGGTTTTGTGTAATGACACAATAAATAGTTCAGCAGAGCTACAGGTAAATTGCTATTTCAAGAATGCACAGAAATACCAACTATCAGAATATTTTCAATGCGGCCATTCAAAATCTTGTGGATACTTATTGGTAAAGTCTTTAATAGTACTGGAGCTGTATAAACAGAGAAAGCTACTAAATCTAGTGTGTATTAGGAATTTAACACTCCCTGTATTAGCACTTGCCCACTTTTTTTGGCCGGTAAAAATAAAGAGTGATTCATTTCCATTCTGATTTAATCCTGAATTTGCCTGATGCATTATTTTAACAGAAAGTGTTCCTTTCTTATCTTTTCCCACTCCAAAATCAAACATAAAAATGCAAAACAAAACACAAACTTCAGAATATAAGAACATAATGATAACACTATGTCAGATTTGTTGCTGCTGGGAAATTTCATCCTCCAGATTGCCTTGCTTTCAGTGCACCATCATAAAATATATTTTCATGTAATTTAAAACATATGTTTTAAAGTGTGCTCTGCAGCAACTGAAGAAAAATGTGAACAACCAAGCCATTAAAAATGCAGTACATTTTGCATACCTTAAATGCAGATACTAAGAATTATTTTGCATTGAATAATCTTATTTTTCTAAATTATGTTCAGGTGTCAGGCTGGAACACTGAGTTTGGATGACAGCTAAATGAAGAATTTTGACTATCCAATCCAGCAAGATACAGTGAGAAACAAGGAAGGGGGGCAGAGGGAGGCAACAAAATTCTCAAGTAGATGAATACAGGCTCTTAATATCAGCAGTAATGGAGAAACTGTTTGCCATCATGCAAATCCGTGCTTAGTGAGCAAAAAACCTTTCCCAAGGTTTTCCATCAACGTCAGTTTTATACCTGCATGTATTTAAAACAAGCAGCCTAGTGTAATATAAAAGTATCATACACTTAATTCCTAAATATTTTCTGTTCAGCAGAATATTTTAGTGACTAAACTAGATACATGTCTGTATGTATGTGCTTTCTTGCTAGAATATACAGTGTTTAAGGTAAAAGAATATATATACAACTTATTTGGTATATATTTTGGTATGCCACAGTCAATGCCATGGAGGGAAAAAAAAAAAAAAGGTAAACCCATATTTCTCTGTGAAGAACAGATGTACTTTAGCTGACTATTTGCAAGTATAATAGGAAGCTGTGAGGTTAGAGACTTGAAAAATGGTTATGTTACTTAGAGGAAACATATCAAAACTGTGAGACAGCTGGAAATTGCAGTAGATGAGACACTAGAAAAATCCAGGAATCTCCTGCCAAAATCAGATACAGCAGTATTAGATCCAAATGGCTTTACTTGCCTTTTGTCTACATAGCTACCTGCATATGTATGCATTATACATCTCTTTGAATTAAGTCTATATTACTAATACATTTGTAAGACAGGTTTTTTTATACTGTAAGTACATTAATTAATGCAAAATCTTGTCCACATCTGAGCTTACACACATATTCTGAAAAACTTGAACAGCTGACAAACTTTCTATGTTTATGACGAACCCTGCTAGAATCCTTTCAGACCAGTGGTTGTGGATGCTGGGATTGATGTATTTCCAGAAAGACTTGCAGGATTCATGCCATTTCTGTATGTGAATGGTTTTGAACATTATCTCTTCCCTTTCTATATATAAGCTATTTTAAAAGTTGTTCTAATTTGTTCTGTTTCTTGAAAATTAATGTTTAACTGTCTCTTTTCCCACTGATTTCCCCCAAAACTCTGAATGATATGAATCAGAATCAAAATATTAACCAAAAATACTGATAATAACTCTTGCAATTCAAATAAAATGGGGATAGAATTGGAATCCTGGGAATTAAAGTTATAGTAATAAAATATATCATTGTAGCTATCCCACTAAAATGAGCAAGGAGAATCTTGGCCTTACTGGAGACATCCCAGTGGGTATTTTCAGTGTATTTTTTGCAGTATATCTGTCAGCGCAAAATCCCTTCACAGAATTTGTTCCGATGAAACTGAGAAGAGAACCAGGTCTTTCAAATTTTCTGTTGTCTGGTTTTGTCCTTGTTCATTGGATTTCCTTTGCGAATTGCTTGTTTTTCACTATGTCTTTTGATAACATATAACCTCTGAAACTACAGATTGATTCTTGAGCTGAAATGTAACAGAATTTTATTAAATTTTATATAATGACAGCCATGAGACAGATTAGTGCATGTTATCTATCTTTTAAAGTGCAAATTTATTTTTCAGTGTAAGAATTGGCTGAGAATGTATGCAGGGAAGACCCTTGGCTTATTTGGTCCCTGAAAGAGAGATTTCAGCTGTGGACACAAAGGCTGGAGTACCTGTGTTGCTGTGAATATTTCACAGTATCACAGTATGTTTGGGATTGGAAGGGACCTCAAAAGATCATCTAGTCCAATCCCCCTGCTGGAGCAGGAACGCCTAGGTGAGGTCGCACAGGAATGTGTCCAGGCGGGCTTTGAATGTCTCCAGGGAAGGAGACTCCACAACCTCCCTGGGTAGCCTGTTCCAGTGCTCTGTTACCCTCACTGAGAAGAAGTTCTTTCTCAAATTTAAGTGGAACCTCTTGTGTTCCAGCTTGATCCCATTGCTCCTTGTCCTATCATTGTTTGCCACTGAGAAGAGCCTGACTCCATCCTCGTGGCACTCACCCTTTATATATTTATAAACATTAATAAGGTCACCCCTCAGTCTCCTCTTCTCCAAACTAAAGAGCCCCAGCTCCCTCAGCTCCACTCCCTTAATCATCTTTGTTGCCCTACGCTGGACCCTCTCCAGCAGTTCCCTGTCCTTCTTGAACTGAGGGGTCCAGAACTGGACACAATATTCCAGATGGGGTCTCACCAGGGCAGAGTAGAGGGGAAGGAGGACCTCTCTCGATCTACAGAACACCCCCCTTGTAATACACCCAAGGATGCCATTAGCCTTCCTGGCCACAAGGGCACAGTGCTGGCTCATGGTCATCCTGTTGTCCACCAGGACCCCCAGGTCCCTTTCCCCTACACTGCTCTCTAATAGGTCATGCCCCAACCTATACTGGAACTTGGGATTGTTCCTGCCCAGATGCAGGACTCTACACTTTCCCTTGTTAAATTCCATCAGGTTATTCCCCGCCCAACTCTCCAGCCTGTCCAGGTCCCGCTGGATGGCAGCACAGACTTCTGGCGTGTCAGCCACTCCTCCCAGCTTAGTGTCATCAGCAAACTTGCTGATAGTACACTCAGTTCCCTCGTCTAAATCATTAATGAATATATTGAATAATATTGGCCCCAGTACTGACCCCTGAGGCACTCCACTAGATACTGGCCTCCAACTGGACTCCGCACCATTGACCACCACTCTCTGGCTTCTCTCTTTAAGCCAGTTTGCAACCCATAGTTCAGATTAGAGTGTCCACTGAGATAACAAAAAGCTGCCCCAAAGAAATCCAGCAGTGCAAGAAAAGCTCCACAGAAGGTCTGGATGATATTAGAACTATTTTCAGATTATCATTCCCAGGTTTTGGCCAAAATAATAAGAGGAGTAATCTTTTGGACCCAATTTAGTGAATACATTCCTTTCTTCTATAGCACACAAACTTCCTTGTCACATATCCTTTCTCTGCCACCCTCACATCCCAAAACTGAAGTCTCTGAGGCAATTTCAGCTCCACTTCCTCATGCTGAAGGCTTTTTTTGTTTGTTTGTTTTTAATTCAGGATCTGATAGAATGCAGCACATTTATACACAAAAGACAAACAGAGAAAGTATGAATGAAGAACTCTGCTTTACTTGACCAGTTGCTTAGTAATAATTTACAGTTTGCTTTCCCACTGTGCAGAGTTTTGAGGCAAAGAACTCAAACCTGATAAACAAAGTGCTCTATAAACACTAATGAAGTCTTGGAACATGCCGTGAGCCAGGTAATTATTATTAGACTAATTCTGCAAGTGGGTAAACTGCATCACAGGAATTAAATTACTTCTGTGTCAAAGAAGAATTAAATGGCAGAGCTTAGAAGTCATCTATTCCAGTTTCACTCCTTTTACTAGATGATGCTCTGCTCCTTAGGATCATCAGCTTTTAAGGCGTTTGGCTTTTAAAAAAATATTACCCAATGTATACACCATTCTTTGTAAAGAACTGAAATTATTAATATTTATGTCAATACAGAGAAGTCCTTGACCTAAAATGAGGGAGTTACACAGTGATGTGGTTGCAGGCAGCAGAAGTGACATGGGAAAGAAAGAAGCAGGTGTTAATAGGAGAGAATGAAGAGAGAGAAGAAAAATTAACCCCCTGATTCCCTCTGGTAAGTCTCCTTTCACATCTTTTGTACAGGGATTGAAAGATGCAGAGGTCTGATAATTCCTCAGAAAGATAACATTTATTTCACCAGATCTCTCCAGGTATTATATTTTTTCATTATGTACATCTTCCAAAATGGCAGAGAAACCACTATCAAGTACACTCCAGGGAAAATATGATATTTGCATCCTAGTTTTTGTTATTTGTCTGTACTGAAAAAATAGTATAGGAATTTATTCAACACCCACCTGGATGCAATATTGTGCAATCTGCTCTAGGTATATCTGCTTTAGAAGGGGGTTGGAGCAGGTGATCTCCAGAGGTCCCTTCCAACCCCAGCCATTCTGTGATTCTGTAGTTCCACGAATAGTATAGGAAGTAACAGTAGTAGTACAGAAAGTACAGGATCACTATATTATTATATAGGACTAATAAGAGAACTATAGGACTACCATAGGATGAACCTAGGCAGTTGCAGTGGACAGGCTTCTCCTAGCAGTGCACCAAGATCAAACCTTAACAACTGCCGCTCTGGCATACACAAAACTCAGTCTCACTGTGCTATTGATCTTCTGAGATGTTAGACACCATTTTGGGCAATGTACTGGGGACTGGTGGGAAACAGTCGTATAAAGTATGAACTGAATTTCACGAAGGTATGTGGGAAATGAAGATACCAGAAGTGTATAACGTATTATTCTCTCTGATTGTAATACCTATTAAACAATGGTTTACTTATTTCCCAGAACCAAAAGAAGCCAGATCCAAGCACGTGAAGTGCAGAGTAATTCAAATTCAGATCCATTTCTTTTATGTGAAGGCCACAATATTCACTGACACGTTGGGAAACAAACCAGGGGATCTCAGAGATGTTAAATGCCTAAACCTCAGCAACTTAATCCCCAGTTTTTCAGTTGACACCATGACAAGCTGATAGCCTCTAGGGGTACAGCTCACAGGAGAACTTGTTAGAGACACTGCACCGCACCGTGTAGCTTTTTATAACTTTTTAACCTAGATGTATCTTTGTATTTGCGATCCATCCAGACAGCTTTGATCATCTGGAGCATGGCAACTAACAAAAAACAAAGCTAGGAGAAGAGATACACATACAAAGAGTAGGGATTATAGGGATTTTTAAAGGGGTTTGGTTATAATTGACAGACACAGAGACTCACTGTCTAAAAGATAGCACTGGGCATAATACAGTTGTTTTTTTTTTTTAAGACAAGCCTTCCCAATACCCTACAATGTTTCACACAGAGACACACACACAAAATATTCCAAGCAATGACTTTAAAGTGTAAAGGAGCAAACAAAGGCTTGGCATTTTGAAAGGGAAGATTCACTGGTGAAAAACTCATGAAAGAGAGACCCCAGTGAAACTTTCCTGTCTTAGCTTTAGTTAGAAAATACCTTGTGAAGGTTGACTCTAACCTTTGTATGGTTATTCCTTTAGTATGGTGGTGGTGAGCACAACAGAAAAATAATCACGACAGTTATGTGAGGTACTCAAGGAAACTACTCTCTTGACAGTTTTTTTACTGCTGAATGGCAGAATTTATGCCAGGATTTGTTTTTCAATAGTCTACTCTAAACTGTTGTTACCACTACTTTAAAAAAAAAACCCCACAAACCATTCAAAGACTGGGGGAGAAGCCCTTATGAACAGTAAACTTGAAACTTTGAAAAAGAAATATTTCAGGGTCCCTGAGATGCAGCTACTCCACTCTTTCAGTAAATAGATTTCTCATAACCTTGACTTTAAATGCCAAGGTACATAATAAATGAGTATGTATTTAAATCCCTATTTGACCTCCCTAGTGAACACCACTTTAAGAAAAACGTTATTAATGGGATTTAAAACATAGAGTGAAACAATTTTCCATTTAAAAATACAGCATTACTTGCTTTAGAATGTTTGGTCAAACAAGACAATTTTGCACTAAAATGGGATGTGAAAATGTTAAAATAAATTATTATATTTTTATTAATCTTTTCAAACACATATTTTTATCATTTGGAATTATTGTTTTGTATTCATACATGTATGCATTTTATTAATATATTATATACTTAGTATTTATACTTCATATATTATAATATTTGTAGTTTACTGGTGTACATTTTTAATATGTATATTATTTTATCAGAATTAAGATGCAAAACTTCGTAACTGAAAATATTTACACTTTCATTAGCAACACACTGATCAAAACATAACAATTCAACTTTGATATTTCAGAAAATGCCACAAATATTTCTGGGTTTCTTTTTCTTTATTGTCCACCAATTACTTTCTTATTCTGTCTGCTCTCTATTGATACTTTAATTTTTAACTTTATTTCCAAGGTTATGCATGAATTGACCCAACCCTTGAAGGCTCCTTACAACAAGTTCTGCTTCCCTCTGTTGCTGCTTCTCCTCCAAGCAGCTTCATGATTGAAGCTTGGCAGCTTACACTTAGGTCTCTGTCCTGCCTGCTCACTCTTGTACCCTTTGCTTGGCCCTGTCCTCACATTCTCCAGCCCTGTCCATAGGAATGATTATTAGTACTTTTGTGGCTCATATCAGCTTCTCTTACAGGACTATTTTTATTTTTGTTTTGTTTTGTTTTGTTTTGTTTTGTTTTGTTTTGTTTTGTTTCACCCAAGTTAGTAAGGTTGTTTATTGTTAGTCTTACTGAAGGATATTATCTCATCACTTTTCTGATACAAATTTCTCTCCCTCACTTTTAGAAACAGTTTTTGTTTTACTGACTGACAGAGGGTGTCTTTCAGAAAGGCCTCTTTACTGTTGTCAATAGCTTATGAAACTGTTACCCAGAAATGGATAAAAGAGCTAGCCCACTTACTCAATATGCTTATTGTCATGCCAAATAAATAGTGTTGAGTAAACCATCAAAGATGTAAGGGTTGCATGCACAATTCCCACAGAATTATGTATTCTTTTGTGGTTCTCTGTGACACTGAGTGAAGCTTTATGCTGTACTTCATTCATTGTAACCATTGCAAGATACTTCTCACTTTATTCTGGTTTTACCTGGCATGCCAGCTTTTACACATATCCAGATCTACAAGAAGTTCCAACACATATCAGTTTGTTGAGTCATTCCTTGCTGCATTGTAATCCTGTTGTTAGATACTAGGAAGTCTTGGAACATTGCAGTGAAAGATTTGTAGTTTAGTTCAGCTTTCATCTGACAGTCATTTTTACTACATGTAGAAAGCAGACCAAATTTTTTGTTAGCCTGGATATTTTTTTGGAAAAACTTTGGAAAAGTTTGGAAAGGTTTTAATTGAAAAATTATAAATTAAGTGGAATTGTTGTGAATTGATATTTTGAAGAAAATTATCTATTTTATTTAAAAGAAAATAATTAAGTTTCCAATTTGAAGGCAATTCAAAATGGTTATTTGTCATCTGTTTATCACACTGAAAGCAATAGTGGGATAAATATGGGATGAAATCTCATTAATCACACTCTTGGTATGACATGAGTATAACAGATTTTATGTCTTGGACCTCTGTTTCAGGAAAAGTGGGTTTCCAAAATTTACTTAGGGAAGTTAGATTCCTAACTTCTTGGAAGTTTACAGATACTTTAAAAGTTACCTTAAATTAATAAAACTCTATTTAAAATTATGATAAAAGTCTGTTTGACTTTCAGCAAAATTAACACCATTGACTTCTTACATTTTAAGTTTCTGAAAGCATGACTAAATGAAGGTTTAAGTAAAGAACCCAAAATTCTGTCTGTTCTGGCATATATTGGGTTATTCTTTAGAAGAATACTGAACTAATGTCCTTGCCATTGTAAAATATTAAGCAAAAATATATAATACTATTTGACACGTGAGAGGGTAAATTTAAATGAAAGCAGAGCTCTCATATTGCTTTTACATTCTATCTGCCAGTCAAGCTGAGACTTTATGAAGAACAGCAAAGCAATTTTCAGTCATGTCTGGTATATCATGTAGGTCAAATTCTTTTATGTAAATCTCTTTTACTTGGGTGTTTAAATTTCAATAAAAATGTAATGATAAAAAGTGTGGCTTTTATTTCTCCTTCTTTCTC
Source organism: Patagioenas fasciata (assembly GCF_037038585.1). Taxonomy (NCBI): domain Eukaryota; kingdom Metazoa; phylum Chordata; class Aves; order Columbiformes; family Columbidae; genus Patagioenas; species Patagioenas fasciata. The sequence continues at coordinate 86,161,546 of NC_092522.1, read as the reverse complement.
TAATTCATTCTGAGTCTTGGAGAACAAGTGTTTTATTGAGCGTGACACCTAAAAGGGGCATTGTTTTAAAAAGGTGCTAAAACAAGAGTCACATATGTTTTGGATAATGGAAGTATTACAGGAGGCTTCCCCACACAACCTTTCTTTCCTGTAAACTGGGGGTCATGGAGCTATTTTTGCAGGTTAGGTTGAGTTCATCTGAATTCTTCAGATCACCAGATGAGGGTGGCGCACCTGATAGTTAAAAACAACATGGTCTGTTTCAACGTGTCGTATGGCTGTTAGTTTTCATTGCTATTTTTATACAGGAGATTCCCTGTGTTCAGTATCTGCCAAATGTTCTAAGTGCTAAATTATGCCTAAAATTAAACAGTAACCTCTCTTTCCCAGCCCTGTACCAAAAAAAAAAAAAAAAAAAAAAAAAAAAAATCACTGGTTTCAGAGCTTAACTAATCAGAGATTCTTTTTTCTTGTGTCAGAATTCGGTTTACATGGCAGGATTTCACTTTGTAGTGAACAACTTAAGAAAATGGATACTAAGCTGATTTCCCTTCAATATGCAGATGAATGCACAGCCTCTGAAACACTCAGCCTTTTTGCCCACCTCATTATTTGCTTTTGAAGTAGAGAAGAAAGACAACATGCACCTCTGAGAGCTAGGGTATTTCTTAGTAGGGAGATTCACTTTCATGTGTGTTGTGGGTTAGATCCCTAACATTGGATAATACGACACATCCTATGCTATTGTACAAGTTGTGAATAATAAACATTATAGAAATCCACACAGGGAATACTGTGTACTTCAGGGCAAATTCTTATTTCAGAAATGTAACTGCAGCTCAGAGGAGGATATAAACACCAATCATTTGAAATGCATTTGTAGTTCCTCACAAATACAAGGAGATAAACTGTTTTGCACCATTTGAGAGTAAACGTTGGGTTTTTTTGTTTTGTCTGAAATATGGTTTCTCTGGGAATTTTTGCAACAAGTTCGTGCCTCTATTTGTACCACAGAGCTAAAGAAATTATACGCTGGAGTGGGCAGAGCTGGGCAAGAATTAATGCTCCTCATCTGATGAATTATGTGGGGATTTAAATTCTTTCCTGTTCTTAACCAAAAGCAAAAGTAGAAAAAAGAGTCTAAATACAAAAGTAAACTGAACCCAAACAAATCTTTAGTGAAATTAAGATAATTTTTCAGAATGTTTTCAGATGTCAACATTAAAATAAATTGTTCTTTAAATGAAATGGAAAAATATTTCTAATCAGTAACTTAGAATATGTCATTTTCTCAAACAATTTGAGGCAACACAATGAAATACACTCTTTCCTTCCTGAATTGTTATATCTTTGACAAATCAAACTTTTTAATGAAAATGTGTATATTTTGTACAGCTTCTCAAGCACAGGCAGTAGGAATGACTAGTGGCATTGTGCAAGGAAAGGCAAGAAGTAATTTTCAGTTCATTTAATGTTTCAAAAAGTTTGGAGAAATCTGGTCAGGTTAAAATGCACACTGAAAAAATAATGAGCTATAGGGTTTTTTTGTTCTTGTTTTTGTGTGCTGTTCATTTGTTTGTTTTCTCCCAACCCTCCCCTAATTTAGAGACAATGTAATGCAACTTGGTTTTAAAGTAATTTTTCCACATGTGATGTTATTTATTTCCTGGCACAAGATGTTGCGATATACTAATGTTGTCAGTGGTATCACTCTACTGGATAACACTGGTGACATTAATCTGTCTCATATCTTTCTGGAAGCTTATATGTGTTCTTTGCCTTGGTCAAAAAAAAAGCCTAACAACAAACAGAATTCAACGACTTTTGAATTCTGAAGTATAAGGAAATCTATTCCCTTGTGTTATTTAGAAGCTTGTCAGGGATTACACAAGGACACTTGCAATGTACTATCTAGTTTTACATTTTTCCTTTTGCCAACATATTCTCTCTCGAGGAATTCTCTTGATATTTCTTCCAGTATTCTATCTGATAGGGATCAATTCCCGACACTTATACTCGTAGGCCGAAAACCCCATTTGGAACAAGTTGATTACTGCAATTTGTTCCTAAATAGTCCTACCAATAATTCAGACTAATTCAAAAGTATTTCCTCTTTTATCAGCTCAAAAAAAGCATTTCTTTTTTCCCCTAAAGCACTAAGTACACATTGGTAACATCAAGTGTAGACTTCAGGCAAAACCTCCCAGGTGGACAGAGCGCTGGAAGTTGGCAGGGAACAGTAGTCTTCCTGCTAATGAGAAAATGAAGGCTTGCATAAGTATGTCCTTTTCTTTGTAAGATGAAACCTCAGTTTTGATTCATCACCACACTATCCCTAAGTTTTTAAAGAATTACAAACATTCGATAAATTCAGAATCAGTCAATGTTGTATAAGGTACACAGTCTCTAACATGTTCTCTGTGGGACTGAACAGAAATCACCTTGTCATGTCATCCAAAACTGGCATAACTTTTAAGATCCTAGCTTTACAAATATTCACCCATCTGTTTATCTTTACGCTCAGAGAACAACTTCAGTGGTTTCACTGGAGTTCCCTGCTGATTCTCAGGGTTAACATGTGTGCAAGTTTATGTGGGATTGAAGACTAACAAGGCAACAATCTTCCTGTCAGTGCAGGACTGCATTATCTGCTGTGAATGAGCTCAGGACTTGGCATGGGGATTGTGGTGGAAATACTGTCAAGCACAGTCACATATACGGCACAAAACATAGAGAAGGCATGTCTAGATGATTGTTTTAGCCTTGCAAAATTAGTCTGTTCATATGGAATCTCAAAAACACTGACAAATCCCTCCATGTTTAAAATACATCATTTTGTCTATATTAACATGGAAAGGTGACAAGATATATGTATCTTTCTACACACTTGGTTCACATTTGCAAAATAAGTATTTTTTCAGTAACATGACTTTGTGGGAACCTGCTGTGATAGCGAACCATATGTCCTGGAATTCTGCAAAATCCTCAGTTTTTTAAAGTTAAGACATATGTAAAATAAGCCTTGGTGAGCTATGTGTATATGTATTCTGAAAGAAGACCACTGGACACCAAAGCTGAAATTGATCACATGTGCCTTGGGTGCAGAATATTAATATTATCCAAAAAATAAAAGAAATTTAATTTTTTTCTTCATTCCTTCTCTGCCTGTCTTCTTCTGTTGGGTGCTTTTTTTTGTTTGGTTTGGTTTTGTGTGTGTTTTGTTTGTTTCTTTTCCTTTTTTTTTGTTTTTGTTTGTGTTTTTCTGCAGAAGTTTAAAATGTCACTATCTAAATTATTCAGCATATAAAGTAAAAAATATTAAGTAACAGAGTTGATCTCTATAATGTTGGCTGGACTTCATTTAGATAATACTTTGGGGTTTATTCTTCCCTTTTAACTGCCACTAATGCTAATGAGAACGATGCTGAGATATTAAGAGGAAAACCATGTTCTGGTGATGGAGAACTCTTTCAAGGCTTTTATGCACATATCAGTGACTTCAAGTACGTTCAGAAAAAGCACTAATAAAACTCAGGCAGATACTTAGACAACAAAGGCAGATACTTACAGATAGGAGAAACACATTGTTAATATTGATAAGTAACAGAAATTATGGAAATTAAATTATCCTCTTTTGTACATATTAAAGATAGATTTATTATTCTTTAATTTGCTTTTAAAATTTTTATTTTTATCAGTTGCTCATAATGAAGTGAAGTGCAGAACTAGAACTTCGTGATTTTTTTTCATTGCTTCAAAGAGGTATTGATTTCCATTGAATCTTAGTGATAATTATTGAGTTATAGTAAATAGTCTTACAGTTTACAATCTCAACATAGTTTTCATGGCAATCATGTTCAAGTGTATTTTCCCACAGCAAATATTAGCTACTTTCACATCAGCATCTTTGTGAACATAAATTAACTAAAATATTTTCTGTAGTATCTCTGATGCAGATTGGATAGGAGACTGTTTCTACAAGAGTGATACACAGAACTTGGAAGTTAAATACAACCAAATAAGATCGAGCATGAGTAGTCCTTTGTTTCCTACAGATCTGTTTCCAAATGCCAATCTCTTTTTCTTGTGATTATTCTAGCACAATATCTTCACTCTTCTGGTCTTTGTGCCAAACCAGTAAAGTGCAGTAATCTCCCTTTTTTTTTTTCCCAAGGACTGAAGAGGTTCTGCATTCTGATTCTATTGGTGTGGTTAAACAGTCTCTGCAAGCAATAATTTAAACATGATGGTTTACTTTTTGCATGTGTGAATGTCTTGAGTCCCTGTGTTCATGTCCTCTCTTCATGCCAGTGCTAACACAGATTCACAGGACATGCAGATAGCACTGGGATAGTGACACTGATCAGATGTCACATTTCAGCCATTCAAATTCAGCAATACTTTCCCTAAGACACAACTAGATGGATATGTTCCGGTTCTGTTTTAATCATATACCCCTTCCTGGATCCCTGCAAGTTCTTCCTTCTGAAATAATAGAGATGAGACAATGACTGGGGCAGATTCGAGATGTGATGGAAAACATTTTTTCTAAATGCTTTGGAAGTAACTGTTCCTCACAGCTCAGAGCCTGGAAGACTGCAAGATTTGAGCTTAGGAAGGGAACTGTCCTCCATGTCAGATTGCTATGAGGTTGGGGATAGTGAGTTTTTCAGTTCAGTGCATTTTTTTCCTGGAGAGAATATTTTAGCCATATGCCCCTCAGGTAATTTCCAGCTGAAGGAAGATTTCTCCAGAGTTGGCAACCAGCTTGATGCTTTCTGTGATCTGCCAGAAAACGTGTTTGTTGTCTGCCAATGATCTAGAGTAGATCTGTTAGATTAGACTTTGAGGTAAAGAAAAAGACACTGTCAAAATGTATGTAGGAGACAATACCTTACACTGTGCAAAATATTTCAGATAAAGGATAAATGTTTCCTTCATTTCTTCTCCCCTTCCTTCTCTTCAGTATTTAACAATAATCTGAAGAAAGCTTTAGAGTAGCAAGGACACTTCTATTTAGTATCTCTATATACATTGTCTCCTTATTCAAAGGAAAGGAAACTTAAGAAGTCAGAAACTTTAGTTAGTTTGTCTTCCCTGGCAATCTTTACTTCTTGCAAAATCCCTCAAAATTTGCCAGAAGGAAGATTTCTAGACAAATCCATAGTAACTTTACATCCTGAGATTAAAAAAAGTAATAAACCCTCCACACAGTAAACTTAACAAGAAGTAAAGCTTCTACTACAATTCTAGGCTATTTATGAAAGTACAAAAGAAATTAATGGTTCAACAAAGACAAATCACTAAATAAGACCTGGTGTCAGAAACACTTAAATCCTAGAGGCTGTGAAGGAAAAGGACAAAAAGGTACATTTGACAAAAATTATTCCAATAACAAATTCTATACATCTTCTGATGGGACATGGAAAATGTTTTTATCATAGACATGCACTCAAATAAGAAATGAGCCAAGTCCACGGGAATAAACTTGGTCTTTCCAAAGGGCACTCATCATGAGTTTTCATTTTCTTTGATCATTATTCTTCTGCAATGTTTATAAAAAAGCAGAAAGAATTTGCTTTCTATAGAAGTGACAAAGATGTAGTGAAGGTTCCTGAAAACAAATATTTGTAGTTGTAGATAGACATCCTACTTCTGCCTCCACCCCCTCAATCACTTAGCATAATATGTCAGGATATGTAGGTACATATTAGTTTGGGTTTTCCATAAGAGGAACACAAGGTGATAATCTTATTAATGTATTTGTGTGGGAATGAAGATTGGTAGATCTCACAGAAAGTCAAAAAGCCAACAAAAACTCCCAATCTGAACTGGTCTTTTCAACTGCACAGACAACTTGTTGCAGAGCAAAATAAAACCCTGAACAAATGCCACCACTTGTACCAATACACAAGTGAATCTGAAACCATGAAGAGCTTGCATCCTCAACACTGGAGCAGGTATGATATCTTATTCCATAAGTGGCTTTGTTGGTGTCAAGCAGGAGAGAAGCTAAGATGTTAGAATAGCACAACTGGCCTCTAGGAATACATTTCTATCCAAACGTAAATTCTGTGGAAATTATAAACTGAAGTCAGTGGGGTTACGGTGGTTACAATTGAGGGAAGAAATTATATATTAAATCAGTATTTCTATTTTTTAGGACAATGATGAAATCGTCCTACTGCAGCAGAGCTAGCTCTACTGCAGCTCATTATTTAATAGCATTTAAAAATCCTGTGCATATATTTTCATTGGCTAAGCTTAACATACTGAAATAATGTTTCTCTGTTTGTTATGAATGTTGATTTAATATAGTGCAGTTGCTTTAACACTACATTTCCAATAAACTTCAATGCTGAGAATACTGAATGGATTGAAGAAATTAGCATATCTATTTGAAATAGTATTATGGAGAAGGAAAAACCCAGGATATTTGATTTTCAGTAAAACTTCTAGTAAAATTAGAATTTGCATAAACTGATCCCTGGCTTCTTGAAAATAAGAGAAACCAATTTAGAAATATGAAATTGGAGTTTAAACTGGGGGAGGGACAGTCAATGAGAAAGAAACTACTGGTCATTATAATATTCGTTATCAACAGGCTCCCATATATAAGAGTCCAAGTATCTAAAATTAAATATATCATATACAGTGGGATTAAATTTTTTTTTTTTTTTTTTTCTGGGCTGATTGGTGTACATAAGTTAGAGACATGTACTTTGGATCTCTTATTCTTGTTGATGGCTTCACATTTCAGTTGCTTGTCTTAATGTAATTGCTATCTGAAGACAGTGTTTCAAACAAGATTTAGTATTCCTTCCCCATTAGAGTGTAATTGAGATGAAAAAAATTTGTAACAAAAATTTTTCGTGTGAAAATTAAAACCAAAAACCTACAAACCCATAACTATTACTGATTAGAAAGCCACGCTGCAAGAGACTTACAGAAGCTTTAAAGCTGTAGGAGACAGATCCTGCCTACGGAATTTGCAATTCTTGATTTTTATAACTTCTACAGCAGCTGTGTTTTTAAGCAAACACACAAAATAAACACACACATAATATTATGTTATTTCTCTGCATGACAAACTATACATTGCATATGTCTTGCATTTAACTTTGAATCCAGGTATGGGATGAAATACTGGATTACAGAATGTATGTATACATATGCATGTTTGGTTTTTTTTGAAGACATTACAGTAAGTATGCATCATAGATATTTGAATTTAAACAGAAAACAAACAAACAAACAAACAAAACGGGAATATTCCATTTCATGTTATATCTATTGTTCTAGCGGTATACATTAATCCATGAATAAATTAAAACAGCTACAATCCAAAGAGACTCTTCTTCAGTTCAGCACTGGAGTTTCCTTAAGAAAAGAAACACTTACTTTCAAAGATGCAAGCAACAGTATTACGAAAGTTTCTTACTTAAATAAAACTGCATGTTTCAAACTGATCTGCATAATCAGTCTGACACTTTATATATTTTACATATAGACAAATTGTATATATCCCTTCAAGACAAAACAGTTTAAATTGTCACTGTTCTCTAAGCTTTTTCTACTACAGCTAGTTGTCAACCATGCCATTTGTCCTTCAGAATGCTAATAGTAGTTTGTATTTTTATGTCTGGTACCTTTTACTAAAAAAAAAAATTGTTACTGTGTATGATTTGTATTACATTTGTGCCTCAGAACACCAGTGTCCTGGTTTGGTTAAAAAACAAGTTTCTCTTCTAGTGAATTTGCCTGTCAGCTAAAGCTTTCGTAGTAGCTGCATTTTCCTGAAAAAACAGATACATGTTTTGATAAACATAGCAATGGAATGTGAAGTTATTGGTAAGCATGAATGGACATCTCACAAGAGGGGCAACGAGAAACAGGTGATCAAGAAACTGACCAACTGCGTATAACATTCCATTCACATGAATACTTCATATAAAAGTGGGAGATCACGAGGATCTCGTCACTTTTTTCCCTTTTACTTATGGCCGGCATTAGGAGAGGACCTTGCTAGTCGTCCAATCCAGGACTTTGGGTGCCAGCTCTGCAGTTGCTGAAACTTTCAAGATTGGTTTTGTATATTTTGTACTATTTTTCCTATTCTAGTATTAGTAAAACATTTTTAATTTTTCCAACTCTCTTCTCTCTGTCCTTCTTTCCCTCCTGTTTGCCTGTCCTTAGTGGGAAGGCGGAAAAGGGAGGGACAAAAGGGGGAAGCAGGGGAGGAGAGGAGGTTAACAATACATCTGCCAGGGTTTTATTGTTACCCCACAATCAAAAGCCTCGACTACCAGTCATATTTTTACACCTTCCTAAACTCAGAGGAAATTGAAAATACTTTCTGCCATTAAAAATATGTGTGTGAAATTGTATGGTTTTTGAGAAAGAGTCAGAATGACTCAGAAAAAAACTTCTGGGGAGACAGTGACAGTGTAAGATAAAACTTTCATCAACTTTTTTTTTTTTTTAAATTAAGAAAAATGCTTCAAGGAGACACACCTACTAAAAAACACCACATATTCTTTAAAAAAAAAGCCATCAATATACTGTTTTAAGCCATGTTTAGTTTATCTACCCAGAGTATTCATTGGAAATAAGGCAGTTAATTCAGATGTTTTTGCTCTGTCCATCTTTGGCATTGAACTTTTTGGAAATATTTAGAATTGGAGCCCTCAGTCAGAAAAATAACCCACTTTGTAAATTATTATATTTGCTCACTAAAAATAACTTAAAAATAAATAAAGGAAAAAGTACAGTCGCCACCTCTGATTTTTATTTTATTTTTTTCTGAAATTTCTTTTATTTCTCCTAAGTTTTGACATCATTTGAATGCATCAGAGTGTGCCTTTTCACCATATGATTCACTTCAGTATCTTTAGTCAAGAGAATTAAGAGTCAGAAGACAAAGAAAAGTAATTCTCAAATGTATTTTTGTTTACTTCTTTTCAAGCTCATCTGAGATGGATCCATCTGCTCTAACTGAGGATTTTAAAAGATGGTTGTTAAAATTTAATCTGTTTAAACAATTGTCTCTTTATTGTCAATGGAGGGATTGATTAATCTTGTTGAAAAGCAGGGAGGTGAATTATTTCTATGTACCTTCTTTTCCCACAAATAAAACCCAGAGCAATTAGCTTAAAATTAGAGGTCAAAATATTAGATACCTATAATTAGCTAACATATAAACCTACCAATTTGGAATGGGTTAACACCAGATTTTCAATTTCTGAAGTTAGCAAAGTTGATGGCTGGATTATGCAAGAACAGGATATGATCACATCTTGTATAACATTAGTTATATGTTTCCCTTTAATTAGTACTTCTTTGTCATATAAATGTTTAATTTTCCCATGTAGCTTAGATACATGAAAGATAAAATGTTGGCAAGAAATTATAAGACATGTGGGCAAACAGTATGCTGATATGACTAAGGTCTCAGTTGTGACCCCTCTCTAGAGAGACTGATAGTAGACAATACTTTTTATCAGGGCCTGCCTGGCTGCATAGCGGTGTCAGAGTTATCTAGTTCATGAAAAATAGAATGGGACAACTGATAGGCAGTTTTTGGCTTTACTCACTGTCTTCACTTTGGTCAGTAGAGATGAGTGACCATAAGAACCGCAAAAGAGCTGTTCATGGTAAAATATGGCAATGAAGGTTACTGATTCTTCTGGGGTGACAACTGCAAGAAAATCTCAGGTTGATTTGTTGAAGACCAATTTTAAATACTTGAAAACTATTGTTTGTTTAGTATAGGTGCTTAAGTGCTGCCTTGGATCAGGGCATAGGTCTTTACCACCTGGGGTGAGCTCATCAGGGTCAACAATTAGCTTTCAGATCAAATACAGTATGGTCTTGAAAATTTGTATTCTAAACATAACACTTCTTGTGAATGGAAGTGTTGTTTTGTACCAGGTGAAAAAATCTGGGAAGCTGGTTGTAGCCACACCATAACTTTAATCCTGATTTGGTTATTTACACTGTATTTGGCCTTGGATACCTCTCAGCTCTGTGCCTCAGTTTCCCTGCTGTAAGATTTGGAGAACAATCATGTGAGACTTAATTAGCTGTTTACATAGCACTGAGAAAATCTGCAGTGCTGTAATGTTATTAGTATAACTAAGAACTGTTTTAAAAAGCAGCTTAGTGAAATCAAAAGTGCCTTTGTACCATGTATTTATGTATACTTGTAAGTCTACATGACCTGAAAGGGATTAGCAGCTATTCCCAGGTTAATTTGCCTCCATGGCATCTTTTCTGCTGAATCTTGAAGGGATATTCTGCCTGCAAATCCAAATCCCCAGATACATTTTAGCAACTATTATGGTAAGTGAATCAGCTGGTTTTTATTAGTTATTCAAGCAGTCTGATGGCTTTTAGTCATCTAGAATGGCCCAAACCAAATGACAGCTGCTTTTGCATGTTTTCTCTGCAGATGTCATTTTAATAACTAACATCATTGTTACATATACCTCCTACAAGGTAATGCTGGAACTCTTCAGCTGCAGATTTACAGGCATTTCAGATACATATGAGCTTAAGTACCTATGTAGAAGGCTACAAATAATAATTAAAATGTCCTACAGATCAGAATACCATTCTTCAAACTTGTAGGAGGGTGGCAATACTTCCCTAGTTTTGCCTGTTGGACAGACAAGAGTAGTTGCTATCACTTACTTCAACTTCAGTTCACTTTGCAGCACTGTCCAAAATGCTCCAATATGTATTGATCATATTATTTGAGCAATTATAATGTCTTTATAAATGCTTTCAACAGCAACAACATTGCAATAGAGAAAAAAAATGTTTCAAGGGAAGTTAGACTCCTAACTGCCTTTAAATATCTGAACCCTGGTCTCATTTTCTAGCTGTTCATTTCCGTATGCCAGATTATTAAGAGCCGTCAAATGCCAGATAGACTGTGTTTATGCACTGGTGCCTGAAATCACATTGTTTCTAAACCTATGAAGCTGCTATTCAAAAATAAGCCTGTAAAACTCGTGATTCAGAAAATCTGAGGCATAGATTGGCTATGAACAAATCCATAACGCTTCAGAGGCTGAAATCTTGGAGAAAGAGGCACCATACATACAGACTACTAAGACAAGATTTAATACTTGCTCACAGGATGCATCAGTATGAATCATGCAAAATTCATTTTAAATAAAGTAGTAATTAATGGAAACCGCTGTAACCCTAACAATAATAAGTGTTTCTGGACTGTCGAAAGATAGTATATAACTAACTATTCAGTTAAACATGGAGACTTTGTTTATGTTTCTATTGAATTTATCAAGTGATCTCTATGGAAATGAAGGTAAGTAGTTTTACCACCTCATTTTTTATTACATACCCAAATAGTAAAGATTCTGTGAAGTATTTTAACCCCTGCAGCTATTTTCGTCTATGTTTCCTAGTTAGCTCTTGGTTTATGTTATCCTTATCACCAGGAACAGTGTTATATATCATTCAGGACCGAAGGAACAGGGGCTTTTGAAAATGTACGTAGATCCATGTATTCTTCTCAAAGATTAAACCAATCATAAATACTTATAGTGGAGAAATTCTAGGTATTCTTTAGGTTGTGAATATAATGATCCAACATATAAGTTACCAGTGCAGGAAGCAAACATTCAATGCCACTCTGGTTCCAGTGATGTTAATAAAATAGTTGATGCTGTCAGTGTTAGAGTTGTCGTGAGTTGCAGAGGGGAGGGCATGATTCATGGGTGTATAAAATGTTAGTTTGTCTTTTACTGTAGTAAAGTACAGGTTAAGTTTCCTTTTTCCTAACATCAATTATAGCAAGTTTCAGGAAAGACCAGTATAGAAAATAGATGGAGTTCATGGGTTAGATATAAAGATCCAGTAGTGTTATTACTGGAAGGACAGAATACAAGCAGAACTACCTTTTAGCAAGAGCCAGAGACAACATCTGCAATGAGAAACATGACATCATATATTTATATATTAACATAAGTATTAAAAATATACAGGCACAACACACACACATGTAAAAGCATCTGATAGATATAATCCAGGGTATAATAACAAGGAAAGTTTTTTTTTTCATGTGCAGCACTGACATTGGGTTTAGTTTTTTAATGCTTTTAGAAGACAGTAGGAATAGGAACAAAGTCGTACGGCTTTTTTTTAAATGATTCATACATTTGTGATTCATTAATACAAGTGTATTTTTCTTCTTTACACTTCCAACTTTATAGTATAAAAGGGGGCTTCGAGAATGAAATCTTCTTCACCTTTCTGTCTATTTATCTATATGTACCTGCTCACCTTTCATTAGGCTGTCTGTGCATCAAACTACTATTTGACAAATGAGCTGTATAAGATGGTAATATAAGATATCTAATATGAGTGGATATTACTCTACCAGATACATACACAAATTTTGGGACTTTTATTCTTTCATTTCCTGAGAGGGTGAAAGAAAGCTGTCTAAGTTATATCAGTAGCAAAACCACCTTGAAAGCCTGAGAGTAATGTGGTGAAGTCATACAGTGAACCATTAAATGCAGAGAATCCCCCAACTGATATTTACAGTCTGGTTGATCATAAATTATGTTATCATGTTGCTTGGCATGTGACTCATCACAACATCCCAACATGATGCACTGAAATAGCTCACTGCAGTATAATATATCAAAAATGTAGAAGCACAGGAGGAAACTGATACATCTCACCCTAATGAAATACAGATTTTGTCTATCCATTTTGTTAATTAGCCAAGTACCTCAGATCTAATTATGAATCTATCTTTAATATGCTTGCTTCACCCTGCACATCATGGGCATACCATGGTAATTATGCTACACACAACTACATAGAAGTTGTGTCCTCTGGTGTTGAACTGCAGAATCTTTAACTCTGTGATTGGGATATTTTAATTTCTGGATGAATTTTGTAAAAGTTTACTTAAATCAATCTTTCCCTCTTATCCTTAGTTTACCTGTTGAAACTATGTTATGAAAACTTGATGATAGAGTATATTGTATCTAATATATCTTTAAAACATCTTTTAAACTCGTATTTAACCAAAAAGTTAACAAGCCAGTATTTCCTGCCATCTGAACTGTCCCACCCCAAGAAAATGAAAAAACAGCCTTCATTAACAATCACCTCAATTAAGAAAACCTGGGGGAGAACCATTTTGCTTCTTTAATATTTAGAAACTATGGACTGGAGGTCAGGGCATGTGCAGTCTAATAGCACTGCCTGTAGTGCAGTGCTCTGATGTGTGCAGAGACAAGAGATGTTCAGCACCAACTGGACTAGATGCAATCATCCTTTAGTTAGCCATGAGTTTCATCACTGGTTAGTCCTACTGATCACTAAAAGGGCTTGCAATAGAATAAGGTGCAAAATACTTATAAGAAACCTTGATAGATAATTGCCTGTACACCTTTAATCTTGATAATATTATATCTATATGTAAGGAGAAGAAGGGTGATGAATATCAGCCCTGTGTCTGTTTTGTTTCTGGAAGGGAAACTGGGCACACAGACTGGAAGGAAGCTGCATTACGGCACAATAGATAGCTGGATACCAAAGTGAGGACCACGTTGGGTGTATAGAAAATACGATTTCCTGTGTGGCTGCCATTTGTTCTCAAATTTTTCCTTGAACCCAGAATTGAACAGCACACTATAAAGAGGGGCAGGGAGGAGGTCATCTCCTCCTTGAGAACTGGAAAGATAAGGCCTCTTTCTTTTTTTTTTTTTTTTTTTAATTACCCAGTGAGTGAAGCACAAGAGGTTATGTTGCATTTTAAAGCTCCATGCCAATGAGGCAGACCTGGCATGACATGCAGTAGAGAAGACTGGAACAGGGGGACATACAGAGAGGAAGTATGGTATGATGGTTCTTCCGAAAACTAATTATAGGGAAATAAGGTGATTTAAAGTTTAAAAGTCTTGTGAACTTTTGAATGAAAAACACTTCAAAAAGGTAAGATAATATAATAGTACTGTTATGTCTGAGAACTTAAAAGCAGAGGGCGCAGCAGAATTCAAATCTTAAGTTCAGAGCAGTAGTGGAATGTAGCACTACCATTGTCTCACACTATGAAGAGTAAGATACTAATTTGTCCTTTTACTAGAAGCAGCAAAATGTGTTTATAAAACTGTTTCTTGATTCCTTAAGCTTTCTTACATTTTTATACTTCAGTTATAAACAAAGGACAGTATGTCCTAATTTGAAGGGATTGTTTTTTTCCTGCCAGGACAGTAAGATCATCAACTATTAAATGAAGAACAAAGAAATAGTAATGCAGTATGTTAAATACAAGAGAAACATCTATCACAAATACATTTTTATTCAGTACTTGAAAATATGCCTAGCTTATCTCAAACCCACCCTTAAACAGTAAGTTTGGTATACTACTACATGTAGATTTTTAGTGTCTAGAAAATGATAATCTATGTATTCATACATTTATGATAACAGCTATTAGAGGAAATTAATAAGAAATCAGTTTCTAGTACCCACAGGATTTGATTGTTATTTTCAAGGAAGAAGCTGCAAATTTATTTTCCTGCATTGGTCCCTTATCAATTAATTCTATTTCAGTTCAAGTGAATGTATTTTCATATGTAAGTGGCCATCTCTCATTTTAAGAGTTGTCTTTCAAAGCTAATGAATGCACGGATAGAAGAAGTGGAGTTAAAAAAAGAGAAGATGGCATGCATATGCCTCTAGATACTATACTTTCACTGGAAATAATCTTTGAATTGGAGTGGTCAGCTGTAATACAGATTTAATGAGATATTGCAGTTCATGTCCAGCTTTAATTAGATGATAGTTACTTTATCTGTTGATTTTTAAATTGACTTTTGATAGGATGGTGAAGTAACTGCAAATTCTTTGGCCTCGTGTCTTCTTTCTTTAGGACTGAACTTCGCAATACAGGGTAAATCTGGCTTGGAGCAGAGTCAGAGCTAAGTGTTGTCAGTGAGACGTCAGAAGCCGAGACGGAATTCATTGTTGGATGGTGGAATGGGAAGTGAGTTCTTGAGCTGAGCACTGTAATCCTTGGTCACTCTAAACAAACACTTCACATAGTCCTTCCTTACATATTTTAAAAATTCTGCTTTTTAAGTAAGATATTTTTGCTTTGCCATTATATCTCCTCTTTATGACTCCTATCCCACTGGATAGCTGCCTTTTCATTTCACCACTTAGTATTTAGAAAGTCTTTCCTCATACATGAAGAGTTTATAATACAGTCAAAGCAAGGTTCTATTGCATCCAGAAAAGCAGATCTACACTAAGCAGGATTTGATAATTATTAGATTGTTTTAAAATTATACATAAGCACAGTAAATAATAATAACAGCTGTAAGAACATTTTTGCACCCTGTGACCCTGTAAAGAACTGTAGTGCTTCAGGGAATAAGCTCCAGGCCTTAAGCTAACTGCACCTTAGCAAATCTGCAAGACCCCAGTTATGGTTTCTTAGGCTTGTAACCAGCTTGCTATGAGAGCTTGCAATGTGAAGTGGAGCTTAGTACTTGGCATCTCTTGCTAGGCTGTAAAGTTTTGAAAGTGTGAGGCATGAAACTGATTGAAATATGGATATATCTTGAATGCAGAGGCCCCAGAACTTTAAAAAACTCACTGATGGTCAATTACTGCTCACTGAAAACGTGTAACCTTTAAGAAAAGGAGAAGCCGCTGAGCAGGGAAGGAAGAGCCAGGCTGCTGACAGAGCACCTGCCAAAGCAGGAAGGCAATGTCCCAGAGCATCCCTCAGCATCTGCACCATTGCCAGAGATCCAGGGGTCAGAGGTGTCAAGAAACTCATACATTTCACAAAAGGAAAAGATCCCAAACATGTTGTCCACCTCAGTATCCCACAGGAAAGATCTCTGGAGCCTACTCTCCACATCGAGTGGTGAGGATGGCTGAGGTTTCAGCAGCAGTGCTGCAGTACTTTGTGCTCACGGCAGGTGAAGCATATGGTTCGTAAGGACTGACTGCTTTGAATGTGTCCTGGTAACAACTTAAAATGAGTAGGAATTAACCACTAGCATGAAAGATGCTAATAAAAGTCAGTCTATTATAGTTAAGCATTTTGTCAGATTTTAAACTGACCAGACTTACCAGTCTTATAAACATCATAACGATCTTTAGGTACCTGATACATCCTTACAAATTATTCTGTTCAGTAGTTTTAGCCTCACGTGCTGTACTTATAAAAAAGATGTCTGCAAGATTTTACTTCATATCTGATCTTGGTCTTCTTATTACAAAGATAAACAAGCCAAGTCTCATTTCCTTTTTTGTTAGGGCTGCAGGCAGATATAAAGGCATCTGAATAAACCCTGGCCCGGGGTCAAGCTAACTGAACAGGACATGAGAAACCATGACATGAGAAATTGCCGGACATGACAGATTAACAATGTGAGAAACTGCCAAAAGTTACAGATAGCACTGTGAGGGCTGTCAGGGACACCTGGGTCTCAGAGGTGGTTAAGGGGAAGCTAAGTGAGAGAAGGCTGAACATCACAGATAACTGGAGGAGAACATTGCAGATCTTTGGGGGAGAACAGCCTTGCAAGATTAACAGCTCCAAGGCAGCTTTGTTAGTTGAGCATGTTATTGAGATTATCTAGGTAGCAGAATAATACCAAATTTGGATATGAATGTAGAAAAACTGAGCTCAACGGAGAAAAAGTAGTTATCAGTAATTATTTGGGACAGGGCTAGGATGCAGAAAGGATGTCAAAGAGGACAATACAGAAATGGGAAAAGGGATAATAAGGTACACAAATTATGTGTTTGGAGATGTCCAGGAATATCTCCTGTGCTCCACTGTAGTTAGAAGACAACAAAGCAAAGTTGTTCCAATCATAACACGTGTTAATACTGCTTTCATGATCAGGAGGACTGGGGTTAAGGGGGTGGCGTGCTTTCCCTGTTAGCAAGAAAAAAAGCTGGGACAGACAGATTGAGCAACCAGATATCACAGTGTCAATACCTGTTGAAGCCTGAAAACATCAGCATCCTCCTAAATACTTTTTGACATTTTTTGTCTTCTCTGCTGTGATAGATGTCTAATACCACAATTTTGCTAGGTATTCCTCACTGCAATTCCTGTTTCCTGGATATGGTAATCTGACTTACACACTCTAGACATGTTTTGCAATGATAATTTATACTTTTCTTTTCCTGCTATATCTACTTGAATTTGTTTTAAGCACAGATGTAAGATATTTGACTTTTCAACCAGTATCTCAGCAAACTCTAGAAACTCAAGGGTAAATTAAAATACAACATATGGTGATCATCTGACATCCACTACAGAGTTAACATTTAGGATCCTGTTTCTGCAAGAGCATAAAAGCTCTTTCAAATATGGAATTATTTAGGAGTTTGATAATTCTAAAATTTTTCATGTCAAAAATCAAGTCACATGGGCTTCTTTCACAGCAACAATTGTTAAAGTAAGAGTAAAGGACAGAGAGAAGAAGAAATGGCTAAATTACATTTCAATTAAAGATAATAAAGAAGTTTTAAGAGAATAACAGTTTTCTGGAGGATGAGTGTGAGGGCACACTTCCCTCGAGAAGGTCTTTATTTATGATCTGGTCAGGTATATTGATCTTTCAACAAAAAACATTTTATTTACTTTGTCCCAGAGCAGTAATTACACTAAAAGATCAAAAAAAGTGAACACATATTTACAACTAGTGAACTGTATGATAGATTTCTTATTCCAATTTCCAGAATGTTTCGTAGAAATGTTTATGGTGAACCCTAAATAGTTGTTTGTTCATACTATGTCACTCGATTTATCATGAGAACACCAGCTGGTGGATTTGTGACTCAGATGCAAAATTCAAACTTTGTTTACTCTAATTTCAAGCTTGAACTTTTGACTATATTGCTTGTTTGCTATTAACACAGTATAAACTCCCACAGCCCCGACATTTGCTGAATAGGTCAGATTCTCTCTTGTTAATTTGTCATACTTCAATGATACTGAAGTTTTTCAGTGTTAGCATGCAAAACTATGTCACTTTTGTAATTATACATCAACTTGCTCCATATTCAGTGTAAAGACAGAGCAGAATCCTTTAATAAATGTTGATGGCAGGGAAACATTTTCTGCCATATAATTAGTATTTGATATTATCCTAGGTTAAGAGGGCTTGGTATGAGATGAAGTAGCAACACGAATGGAGCTCACGATGGTAAACATTGTTAGAGTTTCTAGAAGGTTTTATCTCCTTCATTGTGAAACATAATAAAAAAGTCTGAAAATTTCTAATTCTATGGTAACTGTAATATTTCCTTAAATTAATACAGATTTTGAGGTGGCGATCATTTATTAGTTTAAGTGGCTTTGGCCTCATTAGAATATAATAGGTTTTCAAGGTTAGTACTGTATCATGTAGGTAGTAATAATAAATAATTTCCTTGTCAGCAGGGAGTCAATGAATATTTTGGGACTCCATCTGCAGACTATTTGGCTAACAGAAATATTCTCTACATACACTCTGCCATTGATGTGACTGCAAAACTCCTGTTAATTATAATCGGGATTTATAAATGGACATCAAACGCCAGTTTGTGAGCTCTCTGAAGCCCTGATACTGTGAAGGCTTATAAATGCATTTAATTTTGCACACTGTTAGTAGTACTGTTCATATCAATGTGATTCACAATTAGCTACATGCTGAGTGTTTGTAACATTGGGGACTGGTGGTGATTTTTTACAGATTTTACTTCACTGACTTCACTAAGTTTATTTGTTGTGATTTACATTAAAATGACAGCTAGAAAACTATGACCTGACTGAAAGGGAAAAGCAATCCTTATTCTAAATAGATTTGAGATGATTGAAGAACTTTACACTGAAAAAAAGTCCACTGTTGCACAACAGAGCTGTGTTAAAGGGATGGTTGGACCGTGTATACCACAAATTGAAGTTACGCAAAAGTAAAACTATATACAAAAATTAATATAGCTCTACAACAACAGTCACAAAGACATTAATTGAAAACATGTCTTGATTCTTTATTTTCACATTTTATTGAAATGTAGTCTTTCTGAAATTTAGTAAATATTATTCTGTGAAGTGCATTCTGTGTTGCAGATTTTTACACGGCACAATGTCAGCATGACATATTTAATCAGGAGTCAATAAAAAGATCAGAACTGTCCACACAAAGAATACGACCACTGTTTTGGACAGCACTGCTCTAATCGTTTAAGCAAAGCTGTTAAATAAGTACCTGTAGCAGAGAATACTGGGGGTATCAATAGGTAAACTGTATTATTTAAGAGCCAAAATCAATCTACCTATATGAAAAAGACAAAGTTCCAGTCAATTAAAATATGAAGTGAAAGGAAGAATTAACGAAAACAAAAGTATGGGATTGGGCAGAAGTATTCTCATGTCCTAAATCAGGGACTTCAAAAAATTAAACCTCTTCTCACATCATAAAATGCATGCAGAAGAAATCCAAGTGGGCTTCAATTTCTCACACAGTGGAGGCAAGGCATTCCTTTGTCCTTGCTTGGTTAGTGCATCCCTGTGCTATTTGTCTTTGTCAGACCTGTGCATTTGAGTAGCTGCACTCTGAAGTCCCAGTCTGGGCTGTGCTCCTTTGCTAAATGGATGCACTCTAGGATATTGACTACTGCGAGTTTGACAGGGCTGCCCTTCTGACAAGGTGAAAGAGGTCATTATATTCACCTCTGGGATGTAGCCAATATAAATCTCGTTCTTAAGGAGACACAATATGTTTAGAAGCCAAGCCACAGGTCCAACAGCCTCCTGGATACTGCCTGAGCAATGCAGATTTTTAAAATTATGGCAAACTAGTCAGGGTCACCCAAATATGATAGGAAGCAATCAATACTGTTCGTTGCTCTCTATGATATAAAATCTGTATGTAGGACAAATTTGGGAAGTGTATCTTGGGGCTTTCTGTGACAAACAAGAGTTTCTATTTGAGGGGAAATTAATTAATGTCAGCCCATCCACTGGGGAGATGAAAACACATGCAAATGAACAAACCTCCATAAACCGCTACATTTCTTAATCTTCTTCTTCTGTCCCACCCCTTTTTACAGTTAAGTTAGTTATTGCAGCCCTAAAACTGTAGAAATCCTTGCGCAGTTGTCACTAGAGACTGGACTGAATCTCAATGAGTGGAAAGCACTGATTAAATGACAGAACAGTCTTTTCCATTCCAGTAACTCCAGTGGTCAGGCATTGTGATAGCAAGGACTTTGAATGTCATTGAGCTAAAGGAGCTTTCATATTCATTATCATTCTTCGCATATTCATCCACAAGGTGGGCCCTGGGCTTCACAACCTCCTTAATGCTCTCTCCAGGCTGAACAAAATTAGGAGAATCTCATGAAAGAATCCCATATGGCACCAAGGAAGCTGGCCTACTTTTACAGACCACTGACAACTGAAGTTCTGCTGCAGTGAAGTCATTTTGATGCCCAAAGGACAAAGCTGACTCAAACACAATAAAACATATTATCATTGCAGAAGCTTTAAATTTCAAAAAGCACAAACACAGACAATTCAGTTCTTATACAAGTATGTGACCTCTGAAATATTTATCAACTAAATCCTAAATTTTAAGGGTCTTCTTTGCCTACCTATTATTTACTATTTATTGTTTTTCTACGTAAGAAGAACATATTCCATACCACCTATAAAAGTACACAAATTGCAACTTCTCTAAACCCTCAGGAAAACTGACTGCTTTTGAGACAGGCTTCAAGTTTATAGTTCAGATGCCTAAAGTCTTCAACACATATTTGATATCAGAAATATCTAATTCCATGCCTTTGTGTTTTGGCAAATTATGCCACAGAATATATCTTTAATATCTCTACATTAGGTCTAAATAATCCATATGTAAAAGTTGCCTGAATTATATTCTGAAATAAACATAGGTGTGCCAGTGAACTGATCTATATGAGACACGATACAGTCTACACTATGTAATAGGAAGAAGCAAAATGAAGCAAAAGTCCTTGAGTTTGGCCCTGCTAAAAGCAAATGTTGAACCAGATGACTTCTAGAGATTCCTTCTAACCCAAACTATTGTTTGATACTCCCCTCTGAAGAAATCAACCACAGAGGTTTTCTACTACCAATTTCTCACATATTTCTGCCTTATTTTGAAGGCACAGCTAATGTGGAAGCCTGCTGCTGGCACTCTGCATAGCAATGAATTGATGGTTATGTGTTGCAGCATGCTGACCAACTGTACATTTGTCACATGTGGGAAGGTATGTTCTTTCCTTTCAATCAGTCCCTAATAATTTTATTTTCCAGATCCTTTCCTTTTTATTTGCCTTATATTTCATGTGCACATCTGTCTTATCCTAAATATCTAATCTTTTTGCATACACGGGCACTGACAGCTGATTGTAAGAATCACATGCAAGAATCGCCTTCTATCATTTTGCCTCTTTCGCAATTGCCTTCCTGGTTGTCTGTATGAAGGCTTCTGTCAGAGCACCTTTCCTCACATTGTTTAGTATTCAATTCACTGCTCATTTGCTTAATCCTCTTCATTCTCTTCTATTAAAAAGGGGATTAGGCATTTCTAAAAATAAAAATAAATGTTTAAAAGTTTGAAAAGGTGATGCAAGCAGCCGTGAGTCACTATCAGTTAAAAGAGTTCAAACATTCTCTAATTAAACACCAGTGTCAGGGAATGTTAAATGATCCTAGAAGCTGAGCTCTTCAGGGGCTGGTAAGTAGTCACTGATATAGTCACACAAGCTGCACACTGGTACTGGAAGAACAGTTATATCCCCGCATTCTGCCAGATAGAAAGTTGGAAAGTTGAGAACAGATGATCTTTAAAAAGTGACTTAATGGAAGATGGACAGAGTATCAAGCTGAAAGGTGAACCCCATTCTCCTTCCTTTAACTTGTCAAAATAAACCCTGGAACATATTGCTGCAATCATATTCACTGCTGATCCCAATGGAAACAGAGCTGTTAAGCAGAAAACTCCACAAAACTTTAAGCTTTATCTGCCCACTCCAAATTGACTACTTTCAAACAATAATCCTTATTTATGCCTCTAGCTTTGCTTGAAACATATTTACTACCAGTCCCTGGAGAAAATTGAAGCTTAGTGTGTCTACTTAGGTTTTCAAAGAAAGAGAGTTCTGGACATGTTGGTAAACATGTCTTCTTCCTAGCAGATACTGGAAACTAATGCCGTTAGACAACTGGAATTGTGCTTACACTGCACTCCCAAATTCTCGGATAACACATACTCTTCTAACACAGAAACCCTTGTTATAGAGAGGGAAAACTGAGGTAGGAAACTTGTTGACCAAAGATATTGGGGGGGTTGTCTAGTTCCAGCTGTCTATACTTCAGTTATTTATGTGCTTTTTTCTGCAATTTATTAATCTCTCATTGGTGTTGAGATGAAAAAAAGGTTTTCACAATATCAAGCAAATACTATGTGTTTCTACTTGCTGTATTTTTTTCACATGAGGAATACAAAATCTAAGATGTACATTTTTCAGAGATGGAGAATTCTGTAATGCATAAATATAATACAGAGTAAGGATTACTGAAGATTATGAGAAGATGTACAATGAGGAGGTGATGGCTTAGATTTTTATGCTAGTGAAGTGTAAGAGCCAGTGGAGGATCGATCTTGAATTCATTTTAAGACTCTTAGCTGAAACCTAAAGAATGTGATAAGGCATCCATAGGAGGCAATTTTAAACTAAATTTCTGAAGATAAATGAATTAAAGCTGAATGGCTTACTTCAGAGAAGCAAGAGCTAGAGGGAAAGCTGGAGAGAAAGAAAGAGTATGTAAATAAGGCTGGCAATAATGTTACATGATATCATCCTAATGACTGTGAGGTCACTGCAGAAGCCACAATCTCTTTGATGGAGCTTCTAGAAAAAGATTTGTAGAGAAAGCGGCAGGATCTGGAAGACCATTTTGTTTTGTTTTGTTTTTGTAGTTCGCTGCTTGAGTTAGCCACGCTCAATTTTTCTGTTCTGGACAAAGTACTCGGGATGAAATTTTGCTTGGCTGTGATTTACCACTGACTTTTAGGCAGCTTAGAACATTTGTAGTCACCTCCATTTTGTCATTAAAATTGACAAAGTAAAGCAGCATGTTAAAATTACAAAAATCAGAAAAGATTCAGAGGCAGAAGATGAGACTCATGAAGGAGATGCAAAATTTCTTTTAAGAGGAAAGACTGAAAAGAATTTGATTGCTGCACTGATAGACTTGATGAAAAGGTTTGTCCAAAATTTTAATGCTTTGATTAACTTTTTATGCCTCTTTTTTGTGCCTTCAATGTATGCGATTTCTAAGTGCCTTAAAATGTATTCAGATGGGATTGGGGAAAACATAATGATTCATTTCCAAATCAGCCTGTAGATCTGTATGTCCATGCACAGGTATATGTAAATGTAAATGTAGATGTATATATTTAAGTCTGAATTTGCATTTGGTGTGAATGCATAAGTACTGTGCCATGATTCTAAAAGATGGGGCTGTTTTTACCTGAACTGGAGAAAACCAGTCTGTTTTAATTAGTCTGTTATTTTAACATTCTCCTAAAACATATTGAATATATTGATAAATTTCTCCTGAGAAGCAAAACATGGTAATTGCTGTGTAAAGGAGGAGAGCAGACAACCAAAATATAAAATAATATTCATAAAACATATTCATGTATTTAAGAACAAAATTTATGTATAGAAGAAGAAAAAGTGATGATATCACCTGGAATAAGTTGAGTACAGCTACAAGTGCGAGACTCATATTAAAGATCAGAAGGTAGGAAAAGTACATAAACAAGACCTTCACTATCCTTAATGGTAGCAGTAGCTGTTAAAAACTTCAAGGTTTTCTCATGACAAGGTGACAGCAAGTGTTATTTATCAAGGACAATGAGGGAATTCTGAATGCTCCTTCTACTTCAGGTAGAAACAAAGAAACCAAAAGTAGTAACTCTTTAAGATTAATGGTAAACAAGGACAACAAACTTTGCTGTTTTCCTTGAATTCATGAAATGATGTGACTGGCTAAGTTCACAGAGAAATCAGATGAAAAATAATAAAAATAAGGGTGATTGTTATTTTCCTTTCAAATATTTCTTTTCACTATTCCTATTGGAAAATATCTGTTTAATCATATAGAAAATAACATTCTTAAATGGATTTGAATAATTTTGAAAATTCAGTCATATAAATTTCATTAATCTTAGGTAGTTTTTTGTTAAACTGAAAGTGTCTGTGCTGTATGTGAGAGCCTTGTGGTTAGGTTATCACACTTACGTATGTGTTCTACATTTCACAAGATTGAGCAACAGCCTGATTGTTAAAAGTGTGATGGAAATTATTATTAGAATTTTCATTCTGCATTTGAGAAATTGTTGTCAGAATCAGTGCCCTAAAATTTCTGCAAATCATAATATTTGTTGATGAAAATTGTTTTGTTGGAAAATGCCCTAGTAACTTTTTTTAATGCCTTTGCTTTAGTTAACTCTACTGTAATTTTGAAATTCCTAGTTTTGAGGTGAAAATTGCTACTCTTTATCTAATCTCTCCCCATCACCCTAGTGGAAACCAATTAATCCGTTAAAATGGGTCTTTTACTGTGATGATTTCAAAAAGGAGAGAATTTATCCAGTGTCCTATTTGATGCCCATATTTAAGTTAAATCATGAGAACATAAATCAGAAACTGAAGTAACAGCCGTTCAGCTGACAGATCAGGTAGGAGGGAATGCTTAGTCACAGTGATTAATAGCTCTTTTCAGGAAGCAATTAGATACCATGGTGATGGGTGTTATAGCAAATCCTCAGATAGTCCTTGATGACTTCATATGGTCTAATTCCTTTTTGACAATATGGGGAGGGTAAAAATTAGACTTCTAAATTGCCTGTTTGGTATTCACACGGAAATGGACTGAACAAACTACCATGACTACAGGGGTCTAGGTTGAGACTGTAATTTTCAAGGACACTTGAAAGGACAGCTCCTAATTTCCTCAGATGATTTGGAAACACTAGTTGAAGGTCTCATCTTGTGAGCTGTTATGCACAACTACACATAGGTCTATCCCTCCAAAGTTTTGAGGAGATTATTGTGTAAGCATTAAGCTTTCATGGATTGGGGCTTAAAACAATAATAATTAAGAAACCCTGATTAGAAGCCTTGGGCAAGGAGTCTAACAGGGAAATACAGAGGGTTTTTTTGGCTCCAAAAGATGCCTGTGACCACAGGGAATCCCACGCCTGGCTGCAGTCTGATAGAATCATCATGGTCCCTGGTATCTATTTTGCCTATGCCTCAACTTCAGCAAATCAATCTCATTATTCTTATTGAAAGAATAATCGAAGACTGTGGGAAAGCAGTCATTACCCTGAAGGAACAGTTACAGCTGCTATTCATCCTGTCCCCCAGCAACAGGGAATGCTGCTCATCTTCAGCATTGCTTAATATGCTCAATGCTCCAGAGCTCTCCTTCCACTTCTTTCTTTCTTATAGAAAGAATAACCAATTCCAGCCCCTCTCTAGTGCAGAATAATTGTGTTTCCTATACAGCATTCCTAACCCTGAAGCTTTTCTAAATTATAGCTACCATTTCCATTTTTAAATTGTCCTGTTGAGGCATTTTTAGCATGAATTTGCCTAGAAAGAAGCCCTACTAAGAAGTGAACTAATTTTTTTGATAGGTTATTTCAAAATCTCTATTAGATTTTAATCTGACTACAAATTAGAAAGATAAATACATAAACTGATTTTTAAAATAAGATTTCTAAGCAAATCAGGAAACAAAAAGCCTATTGGCATTTTGCCTTTCAATATTAAAAATAGGTGCATTTTTTGGACATATGACATTTTTGATCTGATAACGAGCTGGAATAAATTGGAAGAGTTACACTGAAGTGAATGTAATTGTGTTGATTATCACCAGCAGTGGATCTAGCTGTTACATCTCAGCTGTTCTATAATAATTACTATAGCACCTCTTGTACAGAGGACCAACAGAACCCACTAATTTTATCAGAAAGAAAAGGGAGTTTGTAGACTTTTCTTATGTTTACAAAAGCTTCGTGTGAACTGGAGTACAAATTGTAAGTAGCTTATAATGTACACTGTGATCTTCCTGCCTTCTGACAGCCCCATTTCCAAGGATATTTGAATGCTGGCATATGGATGATTCTAAAGTTTTTTCAGAAACATCAGTATACATAGGGAAGTATCAACAAAGAAGAGGTCAAATGAGAACTTCCAGAGCTCCTGAACAGCAGAGGAATTACTGGTGGGTCACATCCTTTGAAGTGGTGACTTGCCATCTTCCCCAGTTGGAAATAAGCAGCTTCTTATTCCGCAAGTAGGACTGCGTGCACTCATAGGTTTAGTAGGATCATACCTTTTGAATATATTTTTTCATTCATATATTTATTAAATATTTTCCCTTCAACCTGCTGTCTTTCAATACATTCTATTTTAATTTGTACTTAGCAGGAACAGATTTTCAAAATAGTGAATTGCTTGAGCCCAGGGTACCTAAAACACTCTTTTATCCTTAGGGTTTCTCACCTTAAGTACAGTGGATCTGCTAATCACCATTGGAAACACAGCTGTATTAGAAAATGTCTTTTTTTCATGAGGGTTGAACTTTTCCATTTCTATGAAATTATTCATTCCTTTAGCAAGAGAAACTTTATGTTCCAGTCTTACTATGATTCTATACCTCTGGTTAGAAAAGATCTCTGGAGATCGTCTGTTCCATTTCTCCATACCCAGGCAGAAACAATTAAACCTTTAGCATCCCTGACATGGGTCTGTCTAGCCTGTTCTTGTAGTCTACAGATGATGCAGACTCTTACACTTTCATTATCAGTCTATTTCAGTGATTTGCTACTCTTTAAGTCAGAAAGTTTTCCTAATGTCACACAAGGCTCTTATGCTGCAATTTCAGCTCACGGCTTCTTGACCTGTCCTCCACACAGATAGAAAGCAGATTGTTCTTTTTCACTTTGCAGGAGCCTTTTACATATTTCAAAAGTGGTATCATGTTTCTTTTCTGTCTCCCTGTCTAGACTAAACAACCACAGTTGTTTCAAGCCTTCTTCACAGGTCATGTGAGTATGGTCCTACATTACTCTTGGTAATTTATGCCAGGATTTCTCTACCCACATCTTTGTTGTAGTTTGATGCCCGTAAAAGACACAGCTGAAGCTGTACTGGCACTGCTAGAAGGGAAATACCTATCTTTCAGGTTTGGTTTATGTATTTCAGTGTGCTGATCTATACTCTTTAAAACTGCAAAATATGGTTGACGCATGGTCCAGCTAACATTGTCCAGATCCATTTTTACCATCATATAGTCAGTTGGACAAATAAACATTTGAATCAAAAGGCATTAATGTTTATTGATTTCTTTTTCCTTCACAAATATTTCTTTAATTTGACAAGACTCTTTTTATTCTGGAATCTCTCCTGTAGTTTATGTTTATAACTTCCAAAATTATATACTATGTCAATTTAATAAATCTGATTTCTACTTCCATCATCTAAAATGTTACATACTGAACAGTACAGGATCTCTGCAGAACTATATCCTTTCATTCTAACTCTTAGCTCTCTCTGCTTTCTAGATATGTCTTCCCATCACAATCTAGAGCAGGCTTATTCAAGTCACATGTTTCCTAGATACATACAAACAAAATGTCATAACATTATTGAGTTTGGAAGGAGTCTTGGGAGGTCACTTACCTCTTTCTCAAAGCAGAGTGGACCGTGGGATTAGACCCGATTGTTCGGTTTCAAGCGTCCATTTGGGTCTGGAAAACTTCCAAACATGTTGATTTCATAGCATGTCTGGGCATCCTGTTCCCAGTGCTTAGATACTCACACACAGCAGATTCTTTTCCTTATATCCCCTTGAACTTGGACTGTTTGAATTTATTACCACAGAATAACAGAATCATAGAATGTCCTGAGTTGGAAGGGACCCACAAGGATCATCAAGTCCAACTCTTGTCCCTGCACAGGACAACCCCAAAATTCATGCCAAGTGTCTGAGGATGCTGTTCAATCGCTTCTTGAATACTGCCAGGGTTGGGCCTGTGGCTGCCTCCCTTGGGAGCTTTTTCCAGTGCTCCAATTTCTCATCATTTTTAGTTCTGAAATTCTCAAGGCCCAACATTGAGCAATTAGTGTTGTTAGCTGTGTTGAAAGCAACATTGTCAGGCTGTGACAATAGTACAATATTATATCTTTAGCCTAAAGTTGCTCATAGCTGTATTTTACCAGCCTTATCATAAAACCTGCTCTACACATTTGGAAAAATGCTTTATTAAAAATTAAAAAAAAAAAAGAAAAATATAAAGGCTATGATTTACAAAAGAGAGTGCTGCTTCAATAATGTGTATGGATACAGACATATCTACTGCCATTCTCTGTTATGATAGGTTTGCTTGTTTCTGGCAATTTAAGCTTTGGTATTGGAGAACTTGATATTTTCCAGAGGAACTAACAGAACAGGGAACTTTCTAACTTAACTGTAGAACTTTACAGTGAAAAAAAGTTCTTCACATTGCCAGTGTCTCTTGTCCTCCCTCTGTCCGCCCTGTTAAGGAACTTGGCTTTGTCTTCCTGGTAGTCCCTTCTTACATATCGGAAACTGCTACTTTATCTTCCCAGCCTGAACAGGCCACGTTCCTTCAAACTTTCCTCAAAGGTTAAGTGCTCCAGCCCCTGACCATCTTGGTGACCTTCTGCTGGACTCTGCTGCACTCATTAAGCTTTATAAATACTTCTTGTACCAGAAAAATGACTGCAGTGTTCCTGATGGAGTCTATTAATGGCTAAGTAAAGGGCAATAATCACTTTCCTTGATCTACTGGCTATGCTCTTGTTGATGCAGCTCAGTATGCAATAAGCTTTTTTTTGCCAGGGCACAGAGATGACTCACGTTTGGCCTACTGCCCACCATGTCATTTTCAGCAGAGTTGCTTTTTGGCAGTCAATCCCCAGCCTATGCAGCTGCAGGTGGTCAATCTCCCTCAAGTACAGGACTTTGCAGTTGCCACTGCTGGATTTCATAAGGATCTTGTTAGCTCATTTCTTTACCTTTTCTAGATGCCTCTCAATTGAAGCCCTGCCCTTGAGCATATCAACTGCACCCCCCCATTTCAGTTACCCATAAACCTGATGAAAACAAACTTCATCTAGTCTTGCGGGTCATTGACAAAGATATTAAACATGATATATCTCTAGATTAGCCTGTGAGGAACTCTACTCATAACCCATACAGGTTTACAGGTGGAGTATGAACCACTATCTTTTGAGTACGATAAACCATCCAGTTTTTTACCTAATAATCCATTCATCTAGACCATAATACCCCAACAAAGACACCATGGGAGATGGGGTTCAAAGCCTTGCTAAAGTCGAAGTAAACGCTGTCCACAATAACTACAGATCTAGTAAACTCATCCCAAAAGTCAATCAGGTTGATCAAACATAGGTTACCCTTGGTAAATAGATGTTGGTTATTCCCAGGCACCAGAAATGGCTCCTAAAGGAACTCGCTCCTTTGGGAGCTCTCAGGGATGAGAGTGAGACTGACTGACCTGTAAGATCCATTCTCGATTTTTTGAAAATTAGTATGATGATTGCCTTTCTCCTGTGCTAATATATATATATATATATATATATATATATATATATATATTTTTTTTTTTTTTTTTCCTGAAAACAGAAAACCAAAAAAATTCTGGAAAAAATCAGCATATTATTCAAGATCTTTGATCTCTGGGGAAGCTGAATTTATACAGTGGAGTAACAATTTTCTGTTTTGCTCTCTGTTCCTTTCCTAACACTGTTTACTTTTTTGACTGTCACTGAGTATTCATCATTAAAGTATTCATATTACTATCTGTGTAATCCCAAGAATGCATTCCACTGTGTTAACAGGCTGCTCTGAGTCCATCTATGAAAATCTGATTGTTTTTTTCTACTGTGCTTCACTTTACATTTATCTTCACTGACTTTTGTTTGTCATTGGTATCTCAAGTATTTGATTGTGTGAGTCTTCTTCAGTCCTCACAGCTGGTTTTCATTTTTCCCAGATAACTTTGTTTCCTTGCAGACTTTGACAACCCACTGTTAATCATTCTTTCTGGATCTTTTGTTAAGTTTTTATTGTTCCAAACAAAGATTTCACTAAGATTCCATTCATAAATGCTCTGCACTGCAAATTCTGATCTTTAATATATTTTTCCTTGTTTCCTACCTTTTAAAAAGCTATTCATTTGTGTGACCTTCCCTGGCCTCCTTCTTACAGAGCAGAATTGATGAAAACAGATTAAAACAGTAATTTTGAATGGAAAGCAGAGAATATTGTGCATACAAAAACCACACAGGCAATTTAGTTAAACAGTATAATTAATGTACCTGGGATTCACCAGGATCATAGGGTTTATTGAAACCATTCTATGAGAAATGCTTGTGGATTTTGATGGGTATAAATGTTCAGATTGCTGGATTTAAATTTTATTTAGACAGGAGAAAAGTTTGTGTTTCTGAAAGGTTATCTGATGGTACTTTTTCCTTCAGATTTTCAGAGCTAATGCAACACTACTGTTGCCCAAAATACTAAAATCAGAGTCCTGAATATGACATTGGGTGAGTTGTAATTTAGAGGTAGAAGCATTACCTACTGAATCAGTAACATCATCCTTTTGATATAAGTACATGGTGAGGTAAATAGAAGTTTTGTTATTGGCTTCAATTGGATTTCACTTCTAAATCACTCTTAGAAGCTTCTTAGCCATGTAGAAAAAGCTATAGCTGACCTTGTTTAGCATGCTAGATATTACAAGATTTCAGTGCAAGGTGATATAGCTTCAAATTTAAATCCAATTAGTGGGTGCAGAAAAAAGAAAGTGTTGCATTGTCAAATATGAGTGGGCTAAAAATGTTATACAGAGCATAATGATGTTTTTACATTCTCTCCTCACCCTTCATTGTTGTAATCATACCTTAATCTTGAGATATTTATCACTATCATTTAGTAATAAATCATAGAGTATCTGTAGTGATAATAAATGTTCTGAAATTTTCTTAATGTTGGTGTGTCTTAACTATGGATATTGTTACAATTTCATTTTCAGTGGTAGCTCTGAAGATTTTATTAGAAGCATCTTCTATAACTTAGCTACACAAAGAAACACACTGACTTGTTTTTGTCATGAAGATCTGGAGTCGATGAGTGAGGATGAATCACTTAAACTGATCATAATTCATTTGCCATTAGTCTGAATCTCAGAGAATAGAGTCACAGCCAATGACAATCATTCTTGGATTGTTGCTTAGAGTGCCTCTATGTTGCCTGTGAACACAACAATTGTTCAGTATTTTATGAGACGTGCATTGCATGGATGAAGATTTGAAGGTTCTTTCTCTCTGTCTGAAAACTTTGGTAATAATTTCAACCAAAATTATCATATCTGATTATAAAGCACAGAAATGGTGGTAAAGCTATTGTTTTCTGTAAGATTTACCTACCTAGCATAGGTTTATACTAAGATACTTTCCAAGACCTTATAGAAATCTACTCTGATTAATTTGTTATAAAGTTTTCCTGGTTTGTTTGTTTGTTTGTTTCCTTTTGTTTGTTTGTTTTGTTAGTTAGTTCATTGGTGTTTTGTTTTGTTTTTTAAATTGCTATCAGCAATTCATCAATTGAGGGGTTTTTATTATAGTTTTCTACTATTTACCCTAGCACTTTGCAGCTGGAACTCAATGCTGAGCATTATTTAGAGGATATAGCAACTTTATTTATATTGGTTCAAATGAATTCTTGTGCTATTTCTAAAACGTTCTTGTAATTATAAAATGAGTGCCAGTTTTTTTTCTTCTTTTTTTTTTTTTTTCCTTTTTAAGGTAGTTTGTCTGGAGTGTTCTGATATAAGTTTTACAAAATGAAAATAACTTAAAATAGAACTGATAGATTTATGTGTGATGCACTTAATGATGTGGAAGGTCTTATCTCTTCAAATTTCTTTACTTAATCCTTTGTTATAATACTACTTTCAAGACTTGAACTTAACTGTGAATGTTCTTATCAATTTTTTTCTTTTGAAGAGTGACCTTAGAATCCGGTCCATTGCAAACACGGAAGAGTAGGCTAATGTGTTATCATATGTACAACCATGCATATTATCAGAATACTAAAAAGTACATAAAATGGTTTTCTAAAACTCCAGACTTTCTTACTACTTAAAATGGGACAACACTTCATATTTTTTTCTGAATAAGAGTTTGTTTAATCTCATCTTCTGGTAATGTTGAAAAATAAATGGTGAGAATAACACAGGAGATTTCAGCATATTGTAACGAGGTATTAAATACAGCCTTTTGTGGATAACATCTAAACAATATTTTTTTTCTATTTTTTATGAATATTCATGGTTTGATTAAGAAGCCGTTAATTCTTCACTGAAATTTACAGACATAGTTCTCAGTTGCTGGATGAACCCCTCTTTCTTATTATATAATATTAGATAGGCCTTTAAAGGTTCTGGTAAGATTTCTTTGCTTGTCTATAATCCAAGATGCTGGGCATGAGGGGTTGGTGGCCTGTAAGTACTTTAAGCTGACATACACCAGCACTGCCAGAAACGATGCTTAGTGCTCACACCTGCCCTCACTCCACCACTGTGCAATGAACCACACTGGAAAACTGATGGAGCTGAAAAATAACTGTTTCCTTCTGTGTGAGTTTTCATCAGGATCAATCTCTTAGTTCTTTCCACCACTACAAAGTTATGTTGGCAGGAGGGAGGATGCAGTATGGAGACCAGACCGGGTAACTTAGGATGCTACTAGCAGCAGTAGCAGCTTTAAAAAAAAAAAAAAACAAAAAACAAACAAAAAAAAAAAAAAAACAAAAAAAAAA
This sequence comes from Patagioenas fasciata, assembly GCF_037038585.1. Classification (NCBI taxonomy): domain Eukaryota; kingdom Metazoa; phylum Chordata; class Aves; order Columbiformes; family Columbidae; genus Patagioenas; species Patagioenas fasciata. Next base: position 86,128,560 of record NC_092522.1, on the reverse strand, counting down.
AAACAAAAAAAAACAAAATTGAAGGTTCTGCTTTTCACTGAGTGGTTTTTATCCATCTTTCCATTAATTTCCTGCTTTATTTTGCAGGATTAGTCTGCTAATAAAGTGCAGTATAGTTTCCATGGTTTTCCACTGTAAATTACCCTCAAAGTTGTGTATTTGGTTTAAATTAACAATATTTGAATGAAAAGTTATTGGGTGAGGCATTTTGCGTGAATATGAGTAATACCAAGGACATGTTTCCAACTCTGACATAGATGGAGGTGAGAGAAGAGGAAAAGAGTGATGGTGGGGGAAAGAGGTTTTGCAGCTGTGTAATCACAGCTGCATCACAGGATGCAGGAGGCAGCACTGCTGTTGTTTGTGAGTGGTGAACCTGTGTGCCCTTAGTACACCTGCACCTCAGTATAATTAGTAGAGTGCTTTTACTTTTAGAGAAGAATTACACATTTTTAACTGTCTAAAAGGTAGGTGGTATATATCATGCTGTGGAGGTGACACTACTTCCTCTGAGTTTAGACTAGGCAACTAACTTTTTAATGATGATGTTGCACAGACATGGACAGAGCACTAGCTAAAATCTGATTCCCTGGGATCTTGGCACAGGTTAATGGTTACCTGGGGAATCAAATCTGTTGAACAACCCAGTCAGTGGTTGTCCAGACAGTGTCAGGTATCTCCCTTGCAAGGGTCCTTGCATGAGGGTCTTCAGGCATATTGGTTGAGACTTCCCAACCCACTGTTCTGCTCAGTTCTAGGCGTCCACTGGTCACTGATCCTGAGTGACACCTCTATCATGTGCAAGTTCCACTGCAATGGATTATTTCAAGCTACCGATAAGGCACCTCCTAATTCTCTTAACTGTCTGTAAAAGACTGCGCCATTGGACTTATCTACATACAGTTTGATCACTTTTGCAGCAGGAATCTCCTGAGAGTCTTGGAGTTAGCAAGTTTCTCCACTCAGGATGTTAATCAACATATTTAAGCATAGAAATTGGTTTAGGTGCTGCAGGGTTTCCTGGGGGAAATTTTTGAGGCAGTCTGAAATTTCTACCAGGAGAGCTTCTGCGCCAATTAGTCAAATTCTTAATTTAGAGGGTGGCTAGGAGTTCAGTCAATCATTGTCTCAACTCAACCTACTGTCTAAATTATTCCATTATCTTCTCTACGTGGATGTCTACATAGGGAGCTTCTGGATCACCCAAGGAGTTAATGACTTGAGTGTACTAGGTGTGTACACAGGCCTGTTACCCAGCAACACCACAATTACAACTAGAGGACAAGCTTGAATTTCATACTTCATTTTATACTTAAGTTCTGTATCTCTTACTGCAGTTAAAAGCTAGGCAAGATGAAACTCAACACTTCAGTAACTAGCAATGCCTGAAGAGAAAGACTCTAATTTCTCATCATGTATTTACTGAAATGATTTTAAAGTAGACTTTTTAATCCTATTTTTTTGCCTTTATTGAATAAAAGCTGTCTTCATACCAAATACAAAGTGCTTAAAAATATAAATCTAAACACTAACAAATTTTAAACCTAATCTGTTTTCCTTGTTTAAGTAGGTTCTTGCTGAAAAATGAAGAAAAAGTCTTATGCACATGCTTTTTCTTAAGAACATTGAATATTGTACCTACAAACTATCAAGCTGAAGCATAACAAAAGCTGACAACAAAGTTTTATATAGCTGATGATTCTTACATGATCAATATTAAAACACACTAGTGCTGCTGCCTTCCAGTAGTGCCTAAATTAAGCAAGTGTTTACTCAATAAGACCAAAGTCACAATATTTTATAATTCCAGTCTAATGAACCAACTGTGATCATTTATTTATTTGCATTTAGCTTTTTATAGGTCATGGCAAATCAAAGCCAAACCACTTCCTTCTATTGTAGCAAAGTCACTTTAAGTTTATTCAGAATTTTAAAAAAAATACATTATTTGACAGAAATTTTTAGGTTTTTTTGTCATTGTTTAGTTGTTTTGTTTTTCAAATTTAACACTAAAATCAGGAAGCCTGAAAATAACATTAAAAGACAAAGAGCTTGGTGTATTCTTAATCTAAGTACTCAGACAAGAAATTAACCTCTATTTTTTGCCTCTGACACAGGCTGAGGTAGTGTGACTACAGACAGTTTGTGTTAAAGGTAACTTCAGCATCATTTATACCTCCACTCACCTGTTAGAACAGCTGAGCTCATCCAGGGTCACAGCTCTAGAGTACAAATAAAAAAGACTTGGGTATATCCAAGAAGGGAGAGGGGAGGAACAGAGCAAGACAGATATATCTTATGAAGTTTATGTCCCTTGGACATTATTTGGGGACATTGCATCTGGTCATCTCAGTCAATGGGATGTTGTCATGCACAATTTGTAATTGAATGTTATGAATTTATGACAATTCTAGTTTCATATTTTGCCATATAGCTTATACAGCATCAGTATCGATGTCAAGAGAAGTAAGGAAAAAAAAAAGACAAGTCTCTCGACTGTCAAATCACTGCCTCACAGCTGTTGAAGTGCTTTACCTGCATCTTAGTAGTAACTACAAATCTGGAACTTGAGTGCTCCTAAATCACTTTAGTAGTTTCTTTTAACTGGTATTTCTGAAAGAAAAACATCCTAACTGAGGTGCTGTTAAAGCTGACTTCTTAATCTCAAGGTCTTATTGCCTTATTCCTCCCTGCAGAATATCAGCAATTTCCACTGACTTTAATAGAGGCAGTTTGTGTCCTGCAACGAACAAAAAGACCCTGAGAGCATTAACTAAAACAGCTTTAACACAGAAAACTGTAACTGAGGTCATCTTAATTCAGCTAGTTTACACTTTGCTGGCCTTAGATGAACCAATTTGAGACCTATGACCTTAACGGAGGGATTTCTCAATTGACGTACTGTTAACTGATGCAAAGTCTACCTGAGATAGCCTTAGGAGCTCTATGTGAGTGTATGACCATACTACATTAAATGTGACATTCTTTTGGCTTTAGCAGAATCAGATATTCATATGAAACTTCTCTAAGCAAGCAATTTTAATTGAGCTAGAATTTAACCTTTGGGGTTTAAGTCAGTTTTTGAGTGGAAGGAAAAAAAGTAATAATGAATTCTGATGTAAGTGTACTAAAATACCAAATTATGAATTTTTATTGTGACATCAATATAATTATGTAAGATCGATGACTGCATTTATCCTATTTATCCTACTAAATAGAAGAGAATCAGAGACTGACCCTTGGGTCCAATGCCCAAAATATCAGCTAGTATGTATCCCTAAAATTTGGAGCTAGAACCATCCCTATAAAAGATACAGTTTGGAAGTATTTTTGAAGCTCTGAATCAAAGCCAGGGATTCAGTTAACAATTAAGAATACAGTAGATCAGAGATTATGTTCAGGATTCAAGCTTTTCCATATTATTTTTGCAGAGTTGTGTTTGGTCCAAGCATTACATCTCCAGCTGGCAACGTAGGGTGGTTTTAGGTATCTATTATGGCTTCTCAGCCTGAGTCTACCAGCTCAGAACCTCATGACTAAGTGGTGTGGTCAACATAGGACAGACAAGTGCGCTTCAGCTCATCCCTGTGGTAAACTGTACTACCTGATAGAGGGTGAGTGAGCTAGAGGAGTTCCAGGGTTGGAGAAGTCAATATGGGAAGTGAGTGTCACAAGCAAAAGGAAGGATTTATGACTGTCTTGGATCTTTGCTTCCTAGGAATGTTTCCCAAACATTTTCCCTCCTCTCACTAACAGCTAAGAACTTAATCTAGCCATAGTAATTCACTACTATATTTTTAAAAGTTGTAAGATAAAAAGGGACAAATGTTACACAGGAAATAAATCATATACAGCAAATGTTTTAAAGTAATAATGTAAAATATGTTTTCCCAATACGTGTGCGTGAAATGCCAAGCAGACCCACACAGCTCAGGAATCTGTGCACATGTAATTCTGAGTTCTAGCTGCACATCAGGCATTTGGCCTTTAAACACATGGACAGTTGAAAACATTTGGACTTTATTGCATTGTTACAGATGCTAAAGTAATTTAATACTTGGCAATATGTAATCAGAGCATGTATACATGACTCCTGTAACAGAACCTCGTAATCAAATGTTATATGCACATGTTTAGGGAAGAAACAAAAGAGAACAAATATGAAATACTGACTTCTCTTCCCATGCAAAAATCCAAGTTGTTGGTTTTTTTTGTTTTGTTTTGTTTTGGTTTTTTTTAATTTCATTTGATCAAGACTGCTAATCTCAAAATTGTGTATTAGGCTATGCACCAGATTTTTTGTTCTGATGACCAGACCGTATTTTGTGGTTTTAACACAGGTTGTTGATTTTGGACTGCTGAGTGTTGGCTGTGAACCCTTACAGTGCCCTTCACTTACAAAACTGACTTTGCAGAAATGACACCTTTGGTATTACAGATGAAGGTTGTGCTGTTGCTGCTGCATTATTTTCTCTCAGAAAGGTATATTTATTTTTTTCTGCCTAATTTTCTTCTTCTGTGTTGTATTACTTAAATTCTATTACCAGTTTAACATGATTCTTGCTTTATGAAAATTTTCTTCTTATAAAGTATCGAATACCTTCTCCATACATAAATATGTTTATTTTATAATAATAGTTAATTGTTCTTAAGAAAAATGCCAAAACATGCATGCAGATATTACAGAATCACAGAACCACAGAATCACAGAATGGTTGGGGTTGGAAGTGACCTCTGGAGATCGTGTAGTCCAACCCACTTGCTAAAGCAGGTTCACCCAGAGCAGATCACACAGAAATGCAACCAGGCAGGTTTTGAATGTCCCTAGAGAAGGAGACTCCATAACTTCTTTGAACAGCCTCTTCCAGTGCTCTGTCACCCTCAAGGAAGTTTCTCCTCATATTCAGATGGAACCTCCTTTGCTTCAGTCTGTGACCATGGCCCCTCATCCTATCTTTGAGCACCCCTCAAAAGAGTCTGGTCCCATCATCTTGACACCCACCCTTGAGATGTTTATAAGTATTGATAAGATCCCCTCTAAGTCGTCTCTTCTCCAGGCTGAATAGACCCACCTCTCTCAGTTTCTCCTCATAACAAAGATGCTCCAGACCTTCTGGTCACCTTTGTAGTCCCTTACACAGACCTTCACCGGAGTTCTGAGAAACGAGTGCTTAACCAAGGTTTCTCATTTTGTCTCTCAAAACACATTATTTTCCACCCTAAACTCTTAAAATATTTAGTGTAATGATCAACATCATATAGGGCTGGGCTGCTCATGCATCTGTTCATCTCTCTTTATGTATTTGGCCATTTGGGAACATAATGGAAAACAGTATTCTCTTGCTTGATGGTATATTGACACTGCAGGCTTCTGCCAGAATAGCCATGTCAGTTGGGGTAGATGAGGTGTGATTTGAGACTGATTTAGCTGTTGCAGCAAAAACATATCAAACAGACTATAGTGACAGAACTGTACTTTTGCGAGCTTTCTGTGAGAAAGGTATGTTTTGCCAGATGTAATAAAGATACGTGACCATAGTAAGAGAGTTTTACTGCCATGATGTAACAGTCTAACTACTTAGAAAGTACAGTTATGGTAAACATAAGTAAACATAGCCAGAGTAGCAACAGGCGTGATTACCTGCTCTTTGTGGTGTGCCCTTTTGTTTTGTTTCAATTTGGTGGGTTTTTTTGAATGGCAACTTAGAGACAGGTTTTCAATGACATGGAAATCCATGGCAAACTTTTTAATGTTTCTACATCTGGGAATTTCCATGCATATCAGAGGAATAAAAGACTTCATAAAACCTCAAAGACTGAGTACATTTTGCCTTCTGGACTGTTTGTTTATTGGATCCTGCTACATTGGTAGGTTTTTTGTCAGGACTTTTTTCTTGTAAGAAAAAGAGCCAAACAAAAGTTGGCTTATAACATAAGTGCTTTAGCATGGGAAACCTATTAAAACAAATAACTTGTTTAGTCCACCTACATTCTATGTGTTCTTTCTGAAGTTTATTCTAAATAAGATGACATACAGCCCTACAACATGTTTCTGTTTCCAAGAGTGAATTTTTCAGTAGCATTTAGGATCTCATGATGATCTTAATCAAATGCAATTTTATTGAATTTGTAACTGTATTTGAGAATCCAACATCAAGCGGAATCACTTTACTTCAGAATATAGGTAATGCATTTTAGGTGTTGAGACAACCATTTTAACAAGCTTTTGTTGAATTCTGTCATTGTGATAGCCAGAAAATGTTAATGGAGGGAAATCTCATGAGAGATAACTCTAATAAGGACCCTCTCCTTCTTGGATGCTGTGTTGGGCGAGGTCTGAGGCTCAGGCAGCACAAATATGTTCCTCCATAAAAAAGTATAAAGGGGTTCTTATCCAATAAGGATGAGATTTTCATGATGGGCAAACCATACACTTTAAGGAGAAAAGTTTTGAGATCAGGAAGAGACGGAAACAGATGAAAACTCATTTATCTATCTTTTCAGAAAGGTTAAAAAAGAAACAAACAAACAAAAAAGATGGAAGAATAAACCTAAACCAACTCCAGTGAGAGAAATTAACTCAATATCTACTGTATTTTTGGAGACATGTTACACAAATAAATAAATACCAGATCTGAATACAAAAAAGTAAAATTAAACAATATTTTGCTAGTCATGCTTAGATTATTTTCTTCTTCTTAGATTAAAAAAAAACCCCAAACCAACAACTAGTACTTTCATAGACAATTGCTTTTTCACAGTCGGATTTTTAAGAAACCTAGTATCAGGTTCCTTTACGCTTTTATTAGTCTACATATTTTCAACTGGAACTCATGATAATACATTTCTGATGAGATATAATGGTTCAGATTCTCAAGTCCAATCTGTTTTCTTATTCTGCTACTTTTTTTTTTTTTTCTCATTTTGAATACCTTATTTATGCACATATTTTGTTAATATGTCATACTCTTCTCATGGTTCTGAGATAAAATTTTCAAGATCAAATGTTATTATGAGTCTAGGTATTCTGGCACTTGTTTATTTTCTTTTTATTAAAATGATGAATGCTTTTATACTCCATTTTTGCTTTGAGGCTATTGAAAAGGTAGACATGATATCAGATAACTAACGTACCGAAAATATATTCTCTGGTATTAGTAGATGTCTAAGCACTTACCAGTCACAATTTTCATCTATTTTAATCTTCATTGGCAGTTTTTATTTAATGTACTCTCGCTTACCTACAACTGGGCACATTATCTTTTACATTTCTGTTTATCACAAGGGACTCTTTTTTTTTTTTTTTTTAATCCCTTGGGGAAAGAAATAGTTGCAATTATGGATTTATTGCCTTTGGATTTTTAAAGCTCACATTTTGCCTTGTAAAATTACAGTAATTATAGAAGTGCAAGTGAATTCTCAAGTTTTTCTTTATGTCTGCTAAGGTGGACAATTTCTCTAAGTTTTTTGACTGTATGTTATACAACTGAGATGAAGATTAATTTAAGGTGATTTTTGTGTCTCAGCCGATATAGATTTCCTGAAAGATAACTGGATTCCTCATAAGCAGGGAAAGGATCCTTAATGTTTCTTTTTTTTTTTTTTTTTTTCTGCAGAACAGCACCCGTCATAATTTAAACTGACAAAATCTTAGAAAGGTTCAAATACTACAACTTCACCCAACTGTTTGTATTGTCAACAAGAACCTAAAGCAAAGGAAATTTCAGGAAATTCCTTCTGTGGAAGATCTTCTAATTTTTGATGTACTTATTACCCATCATAAGGTTTATTTTAATATTCCTTATTGTGTGAAGTTCTGTCCTTCAAAAGAGCAGGGGCTGAAGTCTATCATATAGCCAAATTCTTCCTTATATGCCTACAATGGAGTTAGTAGACCTTAATTATGTAGGATCTCACCGTCAAGTCTAAGCGACCTGAACTATACAGCTGTGAAATTCATGCCAAGATACCATGTCAAGGCAGGTACTTTTGTCAATTCACTTCTGTGGAAGAGATGAGTTTGGAGGTGGAAGTGATTATATTCATTTATTATATTACAATTACCCAAAGTACCCCAGATTTTGAAACTGAGAATCTTTCAGATTTTAACTGTTAGAGATCCTTTCTGTCAGTCAGAAAAGTTACCATAGTTAGTGGTATAATAAAAGTTTTCCTTGCCTGACATTCAAGGAGGTAGACCAAGAAACAGGTTTTACCTTGCACAAATCAATATAGAAACCGAGAAGGGAAGATCTTATGAGAAGACCCACTGGACTACTGTCAGGAGGCTTTACTGACATGCCTCCCTTGACAACCTGAAAGGAAGCAATTCTGAATTTTCTTCTTTTGTAAAGAACATTAGCAGAAATAAACAGTAATTTCATAAATTGTATCTCAGGAAAAAAAATGCTCATCAGGATTAGGATAAAAGCAGATCCAATAAAAGGAATAAGATACACAAGAAACAGGATCTGTGGCCTTTTCTCTTCCTCTTTCTAAAATTTGTTGCACATATTGTTTAGATATTGGACATTAAATAGTTAATGGACCCCTTTCTGTGGATGGGTGAGAAATTTTTGCCTCTGTTAATGTAGCATTCTGGAGCTCATAGTCTGCACTTGCATTTACAGTCATGGTGAGCAAATACTATTTAGAATCACAATTTCTTCTTCAGCAAACATTAATGCTAAAGGAATTTTCTCTGATAGTGAAACAGATATATATACTGCACCTTAATGTCTATTAAGGCTCTACAGTTATCACCATTAAATACTAATTAAAGAAGTAATGTAGCTATATAAATATACTGTCACATATTATATTGCTTATGTAAATACATAGCCATATAACAAGTCTGCTACATGTCAGAATTTTAAAAATGCCAGACCTCTACTTTGCTTCCTTATGTGTAAGTATCATATAGCTTTTCATTATTTTAGTGCACACTATTATTTTTGGCCCCAGTTTACAGGTACCACTGAAAAAAATTGGCAATTATACAATAAAGGCTCATTCTTAACACTTAAAACATATATCAGCGTGATATATGTATTTATGCTCTCTTTCCCTGCTTAAGCTCCCTTTCATTAGCAATTGAAACATTTAAATTGAGTATTCATATATCTGTCTACAATTTTGTCCTTATGTGGCATGGACAATCAAATGAAAAAATCCAGTCATTGATTTGGCTTATCTAAATTACCAGTTAAACAAAACCAGCATCTTGTGTTAAACTAAGTATAGCTGATCAAAACTGATGTACTTGTGAAAAGCGCCTTTTTCTTTCCCTCCCTCTCCCTTTCTTTGTGCTGAGTCAGCATAAAAATAAAATAATGGAAGAATTTTGTCAAAGTGTTTTGAAATGAAAATATCTTGCATGATTTTATTTATCCAAAGAGTCATTCAAGATGCTGAAGAATATCTAGAACTGTGAGGAAATCCATAATTGATGTAATCTAGCAAAAGAGATGGGTTGACAGGAGAAATGACACCTGAAAAATGGGTTCTGAAAGTCATGCATGGACTGTGCAATGGATGAGGCACATGTAATTAGCATCCAGTGTGATTTTTTTCCTTCACAAGACGATGATACTGTTTATATGCCACTGAAGGTGTCAAGTCAGCTCTGTGCCTCCAGGAAATTAGCCTTGTGTTCATGTAGCAGATCTGAGGCACTGGAGCTTCTGAAGGAAGAATACAAGATATTACATTTGTGACCTTTTGGCTTCTTGAGGAAGACCTGGACATGAGAAGACTGAAGAAATAACCCTCTTAAGGTATTAAGATGAAAGAATGTAAAAATTCAGTATTATCAGGACCCATAATTTACATTGTGACAGAAAATGTCACTGAAATCTATTTTAGCAGGAAAATTCTCTTCTCTTTTTCTAACATGATGATAATTCCGACTCAGTGTAGTAATGCTCAAATAAAACAGTCTCCTTCTTTAGCCTTGTAATTTGAATAGGATTAAAGACTTTAAATAAAATTTAATGGTTGTTGTATCAAGTCTGATGTTAGTTCCATAAAACTGCGTTCCTTTCATGCAAAAATGTCAAAGAATTCCACCCATTTTAGTTTTAAAAGTCTCTTATATCAGTGCAGTGTCTGAACAGATGAAGTAAACAGTGGGAGAACATCTTTAAGCACCAGGCATGTATGAAATGTGTGATAAAGGTAGGAGTGATCACATAAACATAGCATTATTATCATATCATTATTTTTAGATCTAAAGGGAAAATAATTGAGCAGTATTTTTAAACATCATATAATTATTGATAAAATATTTACCTGAAAATGACTCGAGCTTGAGTGGTCACACCACAGTTTGTCACTGCACCTTTAAGCAGGTTAACAGCAGCCTGGCTTCAACTCATAAAGTTTTTTTTCCAATTCTTGCCCACAGCAAGAATCTCTGTGTGAGCAAGTAGGCTGTTTTACACCTGAAACCTTAATTTGAGACAAAGAGAGGTAGTGTAAAACTTGAAAGATTTTTTTATTGTTTTGCTACTGGAAAACAAACAAGCAGGTCATCATGCTGGTCAGAATCAATAATTTGAAATTCACTATTAATTCATTTGTAAACATTTGTCTTTATAACTCCTTATAACCAATACTACCACAACAGTCCAGATCTTTAGAAAGTGAGTTATCCCACTCTGTTTGAGAAAATTTGTAGAATGCAGATTCACTCTTTAATTGTGCTACATTTAGAGGCTTATGACTGAGTTAATGTCTAAAATCTGCTTGTGTTGCATAGGAGAGGAAATACCACAGAAAGGCAATCTGAGCAGCACAAATCATATAGTATCCACTGTGGGGTATTGGTAAGAGAAATATTTGAAATGTCTTTTTCTCCAGTACTTAAATTCTTGCATGAAGGCTGAAGGAAGAGGTATGTTAGATGGCACTGATACCCCCAAATATACTCTAAAAAATAAGAGATGTTGATAGAACAGCCTCTTCTCACTTTTGTCAGCCATGTACTTAAAGTACTATCTCAGCAAGTGGAATCTTTCGTTCAAACCCTTTTTTGCTGTCTCAAGAGAATGCTCTACCCATACAGCTGGAAAAATAGGTAGAAAAATGCACTAGCTTCTTCTGACACTGTGCACTTTCAAAATGCCTTGGGCCAATATGAAAGCACAAATCAACAAATTGTCAGGAAACTATAATGATTCTTACCTTTCAAAAGTCCAGTTTTATTTCCTTTTCCTGGACTCTGGAGTATAAATGTAAAACAATTCCTACAACAAATTTTATTATAAAAGTAACAGCAAAAATCAGATTTATCAATGAACTATTTACTGCAGAAACTATTTCACAAAATTTTACAGCACTTTCTAAAGGAAGTTTCTTTTTATAATCTACTGCTGAGTTCTTCCTTGAATGTTTGATAATGAAGTTGACATACTGCAACATCACTCTATTTTTACACACCTGTTGTGTGTCTAAGATCAGAATAACAAAATAAGTGAATATTTGTTAATTGCACAACTATGCAGGAGACAATTTCTAATATTGGCTAACAGGTTAGACCCTAAACTAACTAACCAGAATTACACTCTCAGCCGAGACTGACCATTAGAGAAATGATGTCAACAATTCATTCTTCTTATAGACATGTTTTGTTCTACATTTTCCCTTTAAAATCACTGTCCATTCTCAGATTTTCAGCAGAACTATATAGAATGGCCTCCAGAACTATTTCTGTTGTATTTACTAAAGCTTTGTTCAGTTTCCCAAGCTTGCAGGACCCATAAAAGGCTTAAAAAGCTGACCTCTAAAAACAAGATTATTTTCAGGATGGTTCATGGGAAGTCATGGTCTATCATTAACAAAAAAAAAAATGTAATAAGAGACTTGTTCCATTATTTCTGTAGCTCCACTAATATGTAATGCCCATCATGAAAGAAATGCAGAGCATGTATTAATAGTTCCTGTGGACAGATGCAAGTAAGTAAGCATAGCCATTGCAAGCCATATTTCTGAAATTAATAATAGTGAAAAATGAAAAATTGCCCATCAGTGGGATCTTCTACCCTCTAGAGGTACCTAGTTCTTTGTAATGACTACTGAGGAAAATAAATGCTCCTTGAGATTGAAGGTGCCTAATCTATGGAAAATGAATTCCACCTTTGTGGGAAAATTAAACATTGAGAAATTCAACATTTACAGGGTAAGGGCTTGATAAAGATTAAGATTTAACAGGAGATAGAATCAAGGAATAGAACTTGAAAAGAGTGAAACTAACTGTCAGATAACTAGGGACTAAAAATTGTGGCCGGGTTTTGGCTATTTTTGTAGAGTAATAATGTAATCCTAACTAAGCAAAATGGTGATCAGCATACAAACTGAAAGGACTGAATTTTGAAAAGGATAAAATATAGGAGATGGATTCAGAGACTACTTGTACTTTTCATCATCTGTTGGTCCTCACACTGGGACAGGCCAAATAAGAGATCTATGTTGTACAAAGACAAATGAGAACACTAATAAACTTGTTACATGATAATAAACCTTCAACTAAGCTATTTCTTTCCATGCTGATAAGCAATTTTGCATAAGGAAAAGATCTGCTACTCTAAAATATAGTCCCTAGAGAATTTTGTACGAGCTAATTATAGATTGGTGAAGAAAAAAGATAACAAAAGTGCTGACATAAACCTAAATAAGAGCATGCTAGGCTAAAATGCCTAAGTTGGATAACTTAACGCATCTTTTGAAACTTTGTTCATCTATGTGTGTAATATTGGGTTGGAAGCTGATATAGCTGTTTGCAGCCCAGCAATGTAGCCAATTAAATTTAATGCTGCATATAATTATACAAATGTGATTAGTGTGTCACATTAAGGTGAGTATCCTATGCATTGTACATCCACATAGTAAGAGTAGTTTCTGCACCATGAAGTTTAGGGATTAAGTAATAGAGTAATTGTGAGTGTTATCTATTTAGTACAGTGCAGGACTGCAGTGAGAGATTATTCACAATGTCCAAGAAAATTTGTTGGAAAGCTGAGAAGTGAGCTAAGATCTTCTTGGTGTCTAGTTAGTGTCTTGAATTTCTCCCATTTTACTGTTTGTTTTTTTTTTTCTGAGACTATCACACTAATGTGATTTGCTTTCTCATTATTTGTCTAAATAACCTCAAATAGTCTTTTTTCGGACTAAGGTAGGTCCTGAGCCTTCAAATGCAATGCAAGATTAGCAGTGCTTACTTGCATAGAGAAAAGAACTGAAGCTAAATTTATGAAAGGAATATTCAAGAAATCTAATTTTGAATACACCACCGGTAATGACGAAATACAAAACAGAACAAATGACTCCTTACTTATCCATTATGATAACTTTTTAATTCAGTTGGAAATAACAGACACACCTTCTAGGGCACCTTGACAGCTTGAGTTTGTCAAGGGAGGAGAACCACAGTTTGTGCAGAGCTGAAATTAAGTAGTAAAATGTGAAGGTAAGGTCTAAGCATATGTGGCAAGGCTAAATGGTGATAGCATACCACCTAGGTATTGGATTATTTGGATCACTACCTAACTTGGATACAATATCAATGACCTTTTCCTTTTTTTTTCCCCTCCAAGTATATAACTGCTAACTTGACTTCTCCTTTGGAAGAGTCTTGCTAAATATGCCAAGTGTGGATGTCCTTCTCTGGAAAATTCCTGTTGCTTGGGAGGATAGTCAGCAACTGAGCTGACATGATTATCATCTACTTCTGTAACATGCAGTCACCATTAGAACGAGGGTCTGTGTTTCTTGAGAGGAAAGACATCTTTGACAATGAGGCATCTTTGAAAGTGGAGAAATGAAAGTTGCATGAATGTGGTTTAAAAACAGCAAGGACTGTCTCTTTTTTGTATAGAGAATATCAGTTCTTTCATATAATGGAAGAAAAAGCAATTAGGTAAACATGTCAATCATTGAACTAAGGAAGTTTCATGACTGTAATCATAGGGGCACAGAGGGGCTGTTTCTATTGTTGTTTTCTACATGCAAAGATAATATCTGGGAAAGCTCTACTCATGAAAGCAGCACAGTACATTTATTTTCCTACTTCCTTGTAAATGCATGTGGTCTTCAGCTCAAAAATAATCTATGCAAAGTTAAATATTTATGAAAGAAGTTTCACTTTAAAAATATAATCTACACTTTTATCATGCATGTTTATGCTAGATAAGAGGAAATGTATTTTTAGTCAAATGGAAAAGCATCAATGTTTTGTTTCCTGTAAAGAGAGTAAGTTCTTTCACTTAAATACAATGTGCAGGAAGTTTCCAAGGGCTCTAAGATCACTTAAACAATCACCTTTCTGACACAGCTGCCAACCCTCTTTTGACTTTAAAAGAAGCAGCTCCGCTGTTTTCTGGAGTGTCTGATCTCTGCTAGACAGATTACATAGAGACACATTCCAAAGTTTAATCTCTACTTGATTGTGTTTCTTGAAGAAGATTAATGAGAGACTTCCAGATCAGCATTAAAGTTTTAGATTCTGACCTTTTTATTTCGAATTATGAGAAAGATATAAAAGCACTAGACCTAGAATCTAGGTCCCTACATACACACACAACACTTGAAGAAATATTTTAATTTACAAAAGGACATTGTAAATGTTATTAATTATTACACGACACATGCTCTACTGCTCCTAATATTACAAACACTTGCAAACCTAAAGTTGAAGAGTTAATTGATTGAGCACTAGTAGCAATAGTTTCAATTAAGGCAATTATCAATTTAATTGTACACATACGATTTTGCAGGAGGAGAAATTTTATTAAAAATTAATTTTGTAAAAAGCTTTACCATGTCTTCATCAAGATTCCATTCCTTCTATGTCCTATATCTAAAGAAAAACTGAAAAGGAATTTGAACCCTTTGTAGTTCTCATTTTGTGAATGCTAAAGCAGAGAGAGTAAAGAAAACGTGAAATAGAGAAGTGTATTCACGTCTTTATAAAAAGAAATCAAAACAGAAAATCAAAATGGAATTGCAAATGGAGTCTGTCTGCACAACAGTTTTATATGGGGCCTGAGATTAAATTATAATTATAAATAATAGTCACTTCTAAATAATAGATACCCACTTTACATAACTTGCTGAAAACTCATTTGAAACAGATCTTTGGCATTTGTTCCTTTATACAGCAGTGTATTTTCTTCCATTTAGTTAAATATATAAAAAAAAAGGATGAAATGGAAATGTTTCCACAAAGTACATTAAAAAATAACATAAAGTAAAAGCACACAAGCAGAATTAATTTATACCCTGTCTTAATTACTACTAATGAAAATATGCCTTAAGATAAATCATCATCTCTCTCACTGTTTGTATGATCTACATACACCTAATATTTTAGCAGAGAAATATTGAAATGTAAGAGTTGTACAAGAAATTACTGCTGACTCACCGAGACAATAATAATAATTATTAGTTTTCAATAGGATAAATAGTCATGAGGTATTAGACATGATTGGATTTCTACTAAGCAAAAGTAAGGTATCTGTTTACAGAACAGGACCCAGAGGGGAAATACAGATGTACAAAACCCTGTTTGATTTATATAGTTCTGTGAATTAGAATACCAGCCTGGGATTCTCATTATACTTTTATAGTCAAAATAATAACAAATGTTCTCCTGCATCAACTGACCAATTCCAAGTAATAACTTGTTCATCTCAAACAAGAGCTCCTTTGACTTCTTGTGCCACTTTAACAGTTACTGTGCAAATACAGAAAATTATATTTTTTTGATATCTGATCTGTATTACTAAGGAAATAATTAACATAGGTTTACAATCTTTCCCACAGGAAAAATTCTAAATATATTAATCTGGATTTTCTAGGGGCTTTGGTCTCCTAACAAGGATGCCAGTGATATCTTCTCTTAAATTCTGTGAAGTTGTGATCACCTGCTCACAGGAAGATGCAGACATTGTTGCAGTCCTTGTGGTAATATAACAAAAGCTTTTATTTAAAATCCTCTAATGAGCCATTTAGGAAAGGATATGAGTAATATTTGAAATTCAGTACATATGACCTTGACAGACAGCCAATACAGAGCATTAGAGAGGAACATACTATGAAACCAATATGGAAAAAATAAGCATCCTTTTAAACATATCCTATTGAGAGGGAGTTTTTCTCTTCATCACTCATTCACAATGGAAATAAGTTGAGGTAAAATGAGAGTTTCCATATCCTGACATGTGGACCAGTGTATACACCAAACCCCCATATTATTTAATACAGTATTTTAAGAGGATCAAGATGGATTCACTGGAATGACTTTGGTATGTATTCACCTACAAGTCCAAGAAGTTAAAGAAACGAACATCTGAAAAGGGTATACATGTTTAATTATCCCCTTGAGTGAAGCTCTTTTTTTTCCAGCTAAACATCTATACTAGGTCACTGGAATGCTTCTGGCACCAGATTACAATGACCAGAAGTCCCTTCTCTAACTCTCTGCAATTGTTTCGCATGGATCCTAAATTACTTAACACTTTCTTGAATGGATTCCACTATAACTCAATAGAACGTGCTAAGGGGAGCTGAGGAACAATTCTGGAGCAAATGTGGTTTCAACTGCCACCCACCCATTAATCGCTCAGTGTCTGAAGTCTCCGACCTTTTAATCTTTGAGGCACCAGTAATATGTCCAAATGATTGGTTACAAGTTTTTAAAAATTGCTTTGTGTATATGCATTAAGAGCTCTTGGTAGACTGCAGCAGGAAGGAGTTGCTATAGAAACACCACCTTAACACATTCCATTCACTGATGGCTTTAAAGAGATACAATGGTCCCTGAATAACTACTACTAATCCACATGACACTTGAAAATTACTAGTTTTTTTATCTCAAAATTCTTACTTACAATGCCAGGGCAGCTCCCCATCCTTCCCCACACCCTAGCCTCCCACCTTTCAATTCAAACCTTCTCAGATGGAACTTCGTTTGAATTTCTGCTTCCATGTGTTATTTTTTTCTGTTTTGTGAAGGTAGCTGAATCTCAACAGAATTAAATAAAATCATCTGCTTTGTCAGAAAAACCTGTGCCACCAACTGGCAAAACAAGTTGAGAACATCAGGTTAGAGTAATGCTTGGAAGAAATGAACCTTTTGTTTCCTGTAGTTTTCCCTGTGTGATTCAGACTGCTCGAAAACAAAGTCCCATCCATTGTTACAATTCACCTACTTTCCAGGATTTTTCTCCTTATACCTGGTAGGTGATGAAAGGTATTCTGTTAGCCTTTTGCAGTTCATCTTTAAACATCCACAACATTTAATCACTTGTGAGTGGATAGAAGTACATACACGGTAGAATTAATCTCTTTTCTTGAGTATTATTGTGATACAGTATGAGATGACAATCTCTGAAGAAAGCTAAAAAGCTAAATCTACACAGGACTATAATTAAATCCAGCCCGTCTCATGGCCATTGCCTCAGTATAACATTAAACCATTCATTCAGGAGGTAGTTCTGACTTCTGGACTATCCTTGGTCTGGAGAGAGGTTTAAACCCCAAAAAACATAATTGCCATTTTGTCCCACTCAGACTGTTTCTTTCTCTGTAAAAAATAAAAACAAAAGCACACATGATTGCAACCTCATGATTAGGGAACCTACCTAAAATAAATTGTCCGGAATTGTCCTCTAAGAGCAATGAAGGGAAGACTTAAGCAAGATCTTCCTCTGCTGATGCTAGATATCTGCTTTCCTCTGTTGAATAAGATGGTAGATGGATATTTTAGATTATGTCAGTTAGTGACTTTCTCCTTTCTAGATGTGAGCATATAATATGCCATTTGGGTTCTAACTGGGTTAGATATCTAAAGAAAGTGCTAAGAATTTAAAATTTCAGATTAATTTTCTTTGTTATAAAATTCCCAGTCTTGTAACTAAAAGAAAACTTTTTTTTTTTTTGTTTGGCCTATAAATGCTTGAAGAATTAGTCTCTCTATGAGAATTTCACATTTAATTGGTGCAGAAAGAATTTGTCAAAAGCAGAAAAGAACTTCAAACTATTAATATCTAATAAAGGAACCCATCTATTCAGATATTTACATGCAATGTTTTTATTTTGTTGTCTCGTTTCAGTAGGGAAAACAGTGAAGCTGCTTTGATTTAATTTGTATGCTATCCTAACTTTTCATATGGCTAACAGTATGGAAAAAATCTACTTTATTTTTAAGATTCAATAAGAATTGTCTTTTAGAAGTTTTGAAATGTCTTATTTTCTGGAAATAAGATGTATTTATATAGAAATGGAATAACTTATGTGTTAGTAGTAGCAGAACACTGTTATCACACACACACCCCCCCACACACAGCCCCACAAAAAAAGTATACAAAAAAGGAAGAAAATACCTTCCTGGTTTAATGATTTAAAATCCTTAAATCCATCTGGTTTTGTGCTTTTTATAAGCAATGAGAATGAATTGCAAGGAACAATAATTTTCCATGGAGATAGTTTCATTTATTTATGAACAAGAGCAACCTTGTTTGATATATTAGGCTGAAAATCACAGACAAGTTGAATGTCAGGTTCTTTAACTTCATGTCATCTCACCTTATTTAAATGAGACACAAACAAGTATGCTGTTAAAAAATGCCAGTAGTTTTTGTATGAACCCTGCATAGGCTGATTTATACAGTATTAATAACACCTGGGGGAATTATTTTTCTTTGAAACTTAGATGAGAGTTTTCTCACCACCATTTACTATCAGGAAGCATTTTGTGGTCTGGTGGAACAAAAATAATCTCCTGTTGTATTATTTCTCCTCTACTTTTGAACTTTATTTCCCATTTCAGAAATGCCTTGATGGTACAAAATCCCACTTTGTAGTGAGAGTGCATGGTCTTCACTTCCCTTTCCTGTTAAACTGTTGCTTTATTATTCACCCTAAGAGCTGCTTAATCGCATATTTGAAAGTTATGACTGTTTTGAAAGTTCTCCCAATAAAGCTGTTGGCTTTCTAACACTCTCTGTATTTGCTTCAGGGTAACTAGTGTTTTACTACAACAGCAGATTAACCATTCCTGCAGCAAATACAAATTTCTGTCTATTTCTTGTCTTTTCTTTGAATGTTTCTTATAATGTAAATATATTCTGTGAAAACATGGCACTCCAGACACCAAACTAAAAATAAAACCCAACCACCTAAAGAAACAGTTTCTTCACCTTTTTGGCTTTGCCACTCCTTAGACCTGAAACATTGAACATGTCTACAAATCCATTGTTTATTAGCAGATCCTCTCATAGGATGAGAATCCTGAATGTAAGAGAAGTAATTTTTTCACCTCTACTATACCATAGGCACAGTGACTTTAAGTAATTCTGAAGTTAAGTGAGACCGTGACTGTGCAATAGTAGTTGACTGTGTATGATATCTAAATTAGTAATCCTGATAAATAAACCTGATATGTTTTGAGCTTAATCAGAAATAGAAAGGAAGATTTTTTTTAAGTATGTTTTTCAATTTTAGACCACTAAAATTATTCTGTATTATATGCTAAATGAAAAAAATGTCAGTTATTACGTCTGTAATCATTACATGATTTTGAAGGTTAATTGGTAATAAAATCTGAAATGTCCAAGCTGTTCCAATCATCACTATTATATCATTTTTAGAATAAAGATCACATAACTATTGAACTGTAACAGGCCTCCCAGTTTTTATGAAATATGTCTCAGGAGGTCGGTTAATCTCTTCTGGGCCATCTGTCCTGTTTGAATCAGAGAAGAGAAAGACTTCCAGGATCAGGAAGAAAGTAGAGCAATGTATTCTGGAACATATCTAACCTAGGCAGAAATATCCAGGAGGGGCTTTTAACTGAGGATCATTGAGCAGGGCATAAAAATGTCCAGAAGTCTGGGTAGAATACTTCTAAAACTGTAATTCTTCACACAGAATTTAACCAAACCTTGCTGAAGTTAGTAAGAGAAAGAAAAATGACTGTAGTTGAAATTTGGATTCTCCAGAATTTATCAGAAATTGCTTCCCTAATCTTTCTTTGTCTCCCACTCACTGTAGGTTTTGGCTTAAAAAGGAGAAAAAATATATCCTTTTAATGTAAGTATGTACTGAAAAATGACAATATAGTTTAATGCGACACTTGGTCTCAATTTTGTAGCCTCTTCCAGATAAGGAGTTTTGTGGTATTGTTTTGTTTTGTTTTGTTTTGTTTTGTTTTGTTTTGGTTTGGTTTGGTTTGGTTTGGTTTGGTTTGGTTTGGTTGGGTTTGGTTTGGTTTTTTTGTTTCTTTTGTTTGTTTTGTTGGGTTGTTTGTTTTGTTTTGTGTTGTTTTGTTTTGTTTTTACTATGAGGTTTACTCATGATAGAAAACTTTTAAACCACCACTAAAGAAAGCATCAATATTTAACAAACTACATAATTATGATAACGAAATTTACTGAACTCCAGCAATCATGGGCAGCTCATATTGCTTTGGTAGAATGAGCTGTTAAAACTGCAGCCATCCCTAGGAGCAGGTGCCACAAAGGCTCCAAAGAGCTCGGCTGCTCACCAGTGTTGCCCCTTGGTGCTATAATATACACATGCTCTCCTCAGAGGTAATCCTCTCACTCCTGTCTCCACTACCAGAATGGTCTGCTGTTGGTCTATCAGCTCCTCCCTGAGAAGAAGAACACAGAGACTTCTCTTTAATTGGAGCTATGCATTTTGGAACAGCTCAAAAAAATTTAATGGCCTCCTAGATGTCAGTGGGGAACCATACTTTTTATCAGCTTCAGCTTTTCACTAAGGAGGAACCTTTTCAGTGACAGTGAGTTTAGACTACTATTTGCCTCTCTCTGAATGTTCCGTCTCTCTGCAAGCAATATTGTCCAACAAGGGAAAAGCTCTTTTTATTATTTCAAATGTAAACATCAAAAGTTGTCTCTCATCTTTTTCCTCTTCAACTTAGTATAAATAACCAACTAGCCAAAGAGCAAGAACTGCCTTAAACCCATTACAAAAGAATCTGAATAGCCAAAGGAGTGAAAAAATCTGAGCTTCAGATCTGGCTCCCTGATAATAACATTGTTATGTTAAGCCACTGGGTTGACTAGACTTAAATCACATGCTGAACCTTGTTTTAAGCACATCATTTTAGAGGCTGAATTTCAGTCTTCAGCTTTCTTAATCTGTGAAACCTCTAAGTAGAACAAAGTTAAAATATTATTTTGAATTTAATTTGTTAAAAGCTGTACATTTTTTAGTATGTGCATTGGAATGTTGTGAAATGCCATAAAAATATTCAAGTGTATTTGTTTCCAAAAAAGTCACATGGGTATCCATCCTCAAAACTTCATTAAAATTGCTCTAGTACAAAATATACTGATGGTTGAGCTATTGATTTAGTTTTCCCAAATCAGTATGCTTCACATCATCTGAAAAGTACAAATACACAACCAGAAAAACGACATTTTTGGTGTGTAAAGGTACAGTGTTTCAGGCAAACATAGGCATAGTTCTTGTTCTTGATACTGAAAATTCCCGCTGATGAGGAGACACTTCGATTAGAAGAAAAGAATTCCAAGCACTGAAAAGCCCTAGATATTTCATTAAGTTACTATGGCTTATTGAGGTACCATGTAGGAGCTGAACCAGTGTAACAGACCCATTGTGTACTCTCATCTCATGGCAAATGAAAAGTAAAACTTTCTAAAATAAACAACTTTTTTGTTTTTTAAATTGCATGTTTTTTTTTTTTTTTTTCTCATTTTCAATGGCTTAGCTCTCCCCATGAAGTCAGTTAAAGCATCTGTCTAACATGTGATAATTCAATTACATGTCTCAGTCTGTATTTCCTGACCATGGACCCATGCTGATATGCATGTCAGAATTATTCACATTCTCCTTTTTTAAGTGGCATTACAGAGGTACACTTGCCATTCTTTTATTTATTCCTATAATATTTATTGCCTTTTACATTATTTTTTTTTAATCATGAGCATGACCTTTCTTTTCCTATAACCTCACCATCTGGAAAGCTGGTATGATTACCATCAGTTCACAGACCAGCTAGGTGCCTGGTCCCAAGAATGCCATTAAATGGAGAAGAGAAAATAGAAGGGAGGGACTTTATTTAATGTAATAATTCCATGTCAGCTAGGAGCCAAGAGCTCCTCATGCCACAGGAATTCCACCAGGGTGAGGATTCCCTTCTGCCACACCATATCTTTCCACCCACATCTTTCCTGACCTGGAGTCCCTACCTGTAATCCAAAGGTTACTAGGGTCCTAGGCAATTGCCTGAAATATCGGCCAAGGAGCTGTAGCCAACACCTGGTGATTTTGTTTACATGTGTTTACATGTGCCTGAATTAATTTGGCATACAGTAGTATATGCTAAGCTCAAAAGAGACTGGATGACAGTACTGAGGGCTGAGCTTTCAGATCTTGTCCTGAAATCAGTCAGTGCACCTTAGTTCACCTAAGGCTTATTTAAAGATGATCTGGGAGAAGTTGAGGACTAAAATGAATTTTCAGTGGATGTCAGCCTGCTTTGAATGCATTTACATTCCTAAGGGCACTAGTGCCACTGTCACCAGCAGCTGTCTGTTCCTGTGCTACTGGACCTCACGTCATTAGGTAGAAAATAAAGTGTCAACCTTATTTAAGATGAAGATCACCGGATTCCTAAACATGAGTGTCACCAGATAATATTTTTTATGTTAAAATGTCATGATCCTAGCACATACTTGGCAACTTCTGGAGTAACTGGACAAGGATCTTTTTCGTCAAGGACTACTACACAGAATATTACTTTATCTAAAGGTTGTAATGACCTCTGGAATACTGCAAACAGTCGCACCGGTCAGAGGTAGGCAAGCGGCAGGTAGCCCCAAAGACATGAGATCATCTCAGTGAGCATGTCCACATCGAAGCAGTGGTTGTAGGATCACCTGTAGCATCAGTGTGATGTCACTAAATCTGCTGCATCGTGTGTGCTGAGAGGGGCTGGCCGTGCCTGCCAGTAAGGGACTATAGAAATACGATGCGATGTGGGAGATACTTTGGATGTAAACACCTACAGGACATCCAGCCTAAGTGCCTGAAAGGACTCTTATGAGTTGTTTCAGATAACAGTGTAGTTGTAACTAGAAAGCAAGATTTTTAAGGATGCTTAGGTACATACTGTTCTCATAAAACTCAGAATTAGGCATCCAGATACTTTTGAAAATATTCACTTTAATGCTTTTGTGGATTCTGGCTGTATTATAGTTATTTAAGGTCTTGGCAGCTAATGATTAAAGAATATTTCTCATATTAGGTAGAAAAGAACTCGTGTTTCTGCTCTCCTTTGTCTTGAAAATCTGTCTTAGTCTGAAAAATAGGTTGGTTTCTTTCCTATGGAAAACAGCCTACAATCCTTGTTCAAAAGAATAAAGTAATACAACAGAAAAGGTTCTTAATTTCTCTGCTTGTACAGAAAAAAGGTACATTTAACAAAATTGCTTTGCATTTGCATGCAAAAATAACATGATATCAAAGAAAGATACCAATCCTTTCTACTGCACAAAGACATTTGAAGACCATCATAAAGCTCTGAGCTTCCCCAAACTTCTGCTTGGCTCTTTTCCTACCCTCCCTGAAATTCTGACAACTATAAAATTACTTTGGTGGATCTCTGGCTGTCACTAGCCCTTCTGATACCTCCTCGGTGCTCTTGACTTCCTGAATCACCCCAGTGGGGCTGAAGCTACAGTGAAAGAACTGGGTGATTACTGTGTAGTTTGAAGTATTTTAAACTGCATGCATAACAGACAAAACAACTAGCACATAATTCAGTTGTGCTACAAATGGAAAGCTAAACTGTGTACTGTGCTAATGAAATCTTTTTGCCAAGCATGAAAATCAGCCAAGGTTATGAGTATTTTAGAGATTTTTTTTTCCCTAAGCTTCTCTTGCTCCCTTAACACAGTTGTTGGATGCCTTGCTTAAAGATAACAAAAAGTCTATGTTTCTCTCTATATATAGGCTTCTTCAACAATGAAAGATCTAATTTTACTATTTCTACTGTCTACAGTGAATTTTTTTCACACATCTCTAGATGGCAGTGCTGATAAACAGCTAGTACATTCAGCAGGGACAGATTTTACTTGGTGAACTGCTACAATTGATTTGGAGTCCTAACCTTTCCTCCACTTACTCTGTTTCTCACTCTACCACCTGCAGCCCTATAAACAGAAAAGACTTGCATGATGGAAGCCATCTGTACAGTAACTCATCTCATCAGAGTGCTGAAGAGCTGTTCTGCTCAAGTGTTATCAGTGTCTTCCAACTCACTGTGTATTTTTCTTATTGCTAAAAACAATCCCAAGCATTCTCTTTGGCAGATTAGTAAAGAATTCAAGTAGCAGATGTTCAAATCACTTTTTATTTTTTGCATATTGAATCTCCATAAGGATCCTAAGGTCTGTTTCCAGGTCTTTGTGTTAAGTGCAGCAGTTCAATCGTCTCTGCTCTATAGACAGTGACTATGATATAAGGAAATGATTGTGAATATATTATCTGAAAACCTATGTACATTTTTTTATTATGTTTAACCTTCCTGGAAAATGTCAAGAACAACTTACACTGGTTTTTATTCCTATATTTTCCTCACAAAGAATAAATATAATGTGGCAGAAAATACCTGAATAATTGTTCACATGTTACTGCTGAACAAACTTAATTTAATCAAAAGTCTACCTAACATACTACAAATAGAAACTTCTACTTGGCATTCCTCGGTATAAATTGAGACTACAAAGGTGTCCCCTGAAGATATGACTGGGGCAAAATCTACTAGATTAGTTGAACTACAAGTCTTTTTTATAACAACTTCCTTGCACGTGTTGAGGTATACTTATAGGTTTCTCATATTTTTTTTTCCACAGCAGTTAATTTTAGGCACATACATATTAGTATAGTTCTATTTGTAAAATAAATAGTGCCAGGGAAGGTTGCTAAGCATTTTATTGGGATCACCTGCACTGGTAAATCTTAGAACCCAGTCAAGCACAATTTTGGCACATGTTGACTAGGACTTCCCCAGCAATTCACAGACATAGCTTAGAAGTAAGAACCTTCCAGGAACTGTTACCAATGGGCAATTTGCATTTAGATAACTTGTTTTGGAGGCAATGAAACTATACAACCATATACACAAGTTTTTCTATGCCAGGTAGCTTCAGTGCTCCAATATATTCTTGGGCAGGTGTAATTTGCTGGTACAGAAATAACATAAATTTTCAATGGTTTCCTTCTGCAAAGAAATACATCATCTCTTTCAGATCATAAGCTTATAGACAGACATAAGTACTGCAGTTTCAGAATCCAGACAAAAAAGGAATAAAATAAGGCATTAGAACATAACCATTAATATATCTCATTCCAATGAAGTCTTACTGAAACATCAGGAGTGTTTTGGATTTTACTATGAAGGCTTCATTATCGTACACCAATCTTGTTATTTTGATTGAGCATGATACTTCATAGAAAATTGTTAATATTTGGTCAGAGAAAATTTTTAAGTTGAAATTTCTGGATGTCTACCACGTGGTGGTGGATGAAACACATAATCCTTGTGAATTTCAATTTAACTGCAATAAAATGACCACAAAATTAACATTTCATAAAACTCTAAATATAATTTTATTCTTTGTAATCTTTAAGATCTTTAGATTAAAGGAATTTCCCAGCATAACTGAAAATAATTCTATTTGTTTTCAGCTGCCCTGTACAGTTAACCTACAGCCCCATATAGTTTCAAAGCATAGAGGAACACCATTTGGCAAATATGCTTCAAATCCTACCAGATCCATATGTTTCAGAGCCTCCTCAGGTAAGTTACTGATCAGGTTTCTTGAAGGTAATTAATCTATAGCATGTCATGAATTGCATACAAAATTGTCTGATAACCATGTGTATTAGTGGCTGCAAATGACAGAATTGTAGGTACTATTTTAACTTGATCTACTCAAGCAAAAAGCATAGACGTCTAACTTAAGAATAAAAGAACAGACCTTATTACAACATGACATCTGCATATTTAACTCTTAAATAGTGTGTTGAAACTAGTATATTATAGAATACTGCAGTGTGTAGCTATATTCAGGGCTGTTAGAAATATTATCAGTAGATAAAATCACCATTTCTTGTGTCATGTATTAAACTTATAGAAGTGAGTTAACATACATTTTATTTTTATCATGATTGACTGGAAAGCTAATACTTTTTTTTTTTTTTTTTTTTTAGTAACTATTCAAATCTATTCCTAATTAAAGAATAAACATTTTCTATCTGAAGAAGGATATCGCTTTCTCTTTTTCAGGATATTCCTGCAATCAGTTCCTTCAGTTAGTCAACTTGTGATGTTTTGTTAATCTTGAAACATTGTAGATATTTATCACTTTTGATGAAGATTCTGATGAGAAGGCTTCTGAAAGTTGGTGGGGACCAAAAGGAAGCTATTTCAGCTTTGGAAATAAGATGTTTAAAATACTGTTTTAAAATAAAGCATATATTATAGATACCATACACTTTCTGTAAGACTGCACACATGTTCTAAGATTATTCATCTGCTTAAGGAATTTTTTCTTTTTGTTATTGCTAGGAAGCTGAGAAAAAATGTAGGAAGGAGGAGGTATCAGAGATTGAGAAAAGCATTGCCCTCTTCTGTATAGATTTTGACTTTTAGTATAAAGGTAGAAAACCCATAGCAGAGTGCTGCAAATAACCATAGACACACAAATGTGTGTCTTGACAAGATTTTGAATTTTCATTTCTATCACTATATAAATTAATTTTCTTGGTTAGTTATTGAGAACTGAAACAAGTAGTTGTTTTGGTGAGCCAGAGTCAGATCATTCTCAAACCAGATTTCATTAATAAGGCACATAATTCCTCTAAGACACGATAAAATACTTTGTTTTGTGTTTGCTTGTCTGAAACAGGCATACTAGAAGACCACATTAAATATCTTAAATGGCAACAATTTTATTGATTCCTTTGGCAGTTTTTTAGAATTTCTTAATCTTATTTTATCAGATAAAGATTTTCTCAAATCAGGCTAAAATATCCTGGTAAAACAGAATGCTCATTCCTTCTTATTCTGCCCTTGTTGGCTAATGAGAATAATTGTTCCCCATCCTCCTATAACATTCCTTTATGTATTTGTGGGCAGTTATCATGGCTCCCCAGTGGTCATTATGTTTGCGTATTGAACATCTGCTCAAGAGTTTATTGATGCTGCAGATAGTACCATATCTACTGGGAGTAATAGCACATTGCACTGTGTAGCCATTCTGGGAGCTGTACCTGCAGGAAGGTCACTCAGTAGTAAATCAGAAACACCTACAAAATACAAAGTCTTCACCATGAACACAAAGGTGCGCATTTCTTCACTTTCAATTGAATTAAACCTTTACAAAGGAAGAAGAATGATTTGTTAAAAGCATATACAATTGTGATACTTACAAAAAAACAACCAAACAAAAAACCCAACCCAAACCAAACAAAAAACAACCCCTCCCAAAACAGCACAGATTTTCTGTGTCTATATTTGATCATGACATTTTGATGGTGTTTCAAAGCATCAGATAAAGTTTTATACTTATTACCAGACATTTTATTATGAATTCCCAGGAGATTTTGACATTTCTATAGTACCTTCCATGCTTGAGAAGAAAATATTACAAGTCTGACAGGTGTTGACAAGCAAAACATTTGTTAGTGAAGCATGGTATTAATTATAAAGTTTCTGTCCTTTGTTTTGATCTCTACTTTGTCTTATGGTAATTTTCAGGTATGAAGCACTTGCTTTTAAAGTCTACAGGAGAAGAGAGAGCAAGTCTTTGGCAATATTACAAAAAATAGAAGATCACTTCAAGCTAAGAGAACATACTGATCCACAGATCATTTATCTTTCATTTAGTAATTAATGTCAGCTACACCAGAATGCATAAATCCTCCACACATAAGAAATAACTAAATTAACACCACTAAAAATGATATGTAGTATCTAAATCAGTGAGAATTTTTAAGTGGGAAGACAGGGAATGAAACCAAAAGGAAACAGACTTTTGGGTTTCCTGAACTTTAAGTGAAAGACACGTTCACACATATGCAAATACTATTGCACTTTAAGAGTTTCATATCATCTGTTATAATAATTACTGTATCTGCCAGTGAAGTAATGACTTTTCAGTGGCACTCTTATTCTGCACTTTCTTTTCCTTTTTCCTCAGTATCCAACAACATTCCATAAACAAAATAGTGATTAGACAATTCACTTAAAGAGGCTACAACATCGAGAGAAAAAGAGAAAGACAGAAAGAGAGAAAGAGAGAAAGAGAGAAAGAGAGAAAGAAAGAAAGAGAGAAAGAGAGAAAGAGGAAGAGAGGAAGAGAGAAAGAGAGAAAGAGGAAGAGAGGAAGAGAGAAAGAGGGAAAGATAGGGAAAGACAAAGAGAAGGAAAGAAGAAGGGAAGCAGAAGGGAAGTGAGGAAATGAGGCAGGAAGGAAGAGAGGAAGAGAGGAAGGAAGAGAGGAAGAGAGGAAGAGAGGAAGGAAGAGAGGAAGGAAGGAAGGAAGAGAGGAAGGAAGGAAGAGAGGAAGGAAGGAAGGAAGAGAGGAAGGAAGGAAGGATATGAATAAATGAGTTTATGCTATTGTTACCCAGCAAGATATTTGTAAATGAAGGTATTATCTGTTTTACCTTCTTGTGCAACCCCAAAAATTCATTGCCATGTTTTGTGACACTGAATGTTGAATATTGCTGTGCTATGTTTATGTACTGATAGGGCAGGGTGGTGGCATCCTACACCATGTAAAAAAAATTATTGGCAGACTAGCAGCCAGAACACTGAGAGCCTTCCAATTTGAAGGCATGGAACAGGCCAACTGGCACGGTATTTATGAAAGGGGCATTCATGCTATGCACATTGCTAAGCTGCCCACTGTGAATGAGAGAAACACAAGTAAAGTGTTATTGAAGCAAAGCCTAGAAAAAGAGCATCAAAGAGATGGGAACAATGAAGGGCCACTGTCAGAATGGGATCGTGAAATTCTGAAGCCTTGTAGCAAGGCTGGCAGGTGGACACATGGTGCTGCAGATCGCAGCAGCAGGAAAAGCCATCAGGATACTATACATAGATGGCAAGGTTGTTAGAATCCAGGTGGGATAGATTAGGAGCCTTACAGAGAAAGGATTATCAGCTATGAGCATAGTTTAGACAGTAGGAAGGTGAACTGAAAATCTACAGTCCACTAACCTCTGCCTTTGTGCTTTCTTCCTCCCCATTGTCAGCGAAAAAGACCATCACAAAATGAAATGTTTTAAAGTTTAATTTGGATATGTCAGTCCAGAACAAATGTCCTACTCTATTCTCCCAGATCTCGGGACTGAGAGCATTGTCTCTGCAGTGGATGAGAAGAGAAAGGTCCAGGTGTCTGTCTTCCACCAATTGTAATATATCTTCTACATTCAAGATGAATCATGGAATTATCAAGACAATTTAATCTTCTATAAAAATAATAAAATCAGGAAAATATGTATATAGAGGTGAGCACTTTACATATTGTTTTTACCTAGTTTATCAAAGATGGAAAATCCAGTATATAAGACTAGAGATCTTCTGGAATGTGATCAGAATTCACAATGAATTGCAGCAAAGTCCCATGTCCATGTTTTGACATGGATTCTAACACTTGAAGCCTAAGCTCCCCTTGATGATGCAAACTGCAGGAATTTCCAGTTATCTGCAGTTTGGTTAATCTCCTGCTGAGGTTTCAGATTTGAGGGCCAGGTAGGTCCTCTGCACTGCTACCTCTCCAAGGAGTCTGACCTACTTCATATTGAAGCTGGAGGCTGCAGCATAATTCTTCTTTTTTCTGTTTTGGTCTTTATTGTCCCTATATGGAAATGGAGAGAATAACTGGAAGAAAACACCTCTAATGAAAGAACTGTCCTCAAGTGTTCTGGGAGAGAAAAGGGAAATATCAGAAAACAGGACCTATTATCTTGTACATGCTGATCCTGCTTAAATTCTCAGGCAAAGCATTCACTTCAGTGGATGCATAAAATAAAAATCAAATTGGTATAAATCAATTCTATTTATTTATTTATTTATCTTATTTATCTTATCTATCTATCTATCTATTTATTTTATTAACAGGTCTCACCTAGATAAACTATCACAGATAATTACACAGTCAAGAGTATGAAGATAATAACTATAATGTCTATACTGATTTTTTTCATGAGGCATATGTGTTGTATTGTCTGAATTTGGCTTATGACTCAGCTCATATAATAAGAGATCAGCTCAGAAGTATGTGGATAAATACCTGCATGTGTTCAGAGAAGTATTCTTTTTACTACGTGCTTTTCCATTTACTCTGAATAGTGATTGAGGACTTTTATAACTATATATTAAATTTACTGGTATGGAATTTTAGCTAGGATCTTTTCATTAGAGTTGACCTGTGCTGGTGAATTTTTGCATCTGACAAACCTAACATTACCTAAGTATGTTTTCCCACGTTTTACTACTTGCAAAGAAATATTCAGTTATTCTAAAGAATTTGTTCTACATATTCTGATATATTGCCAACTCCTTCTGTGGCTGAGTCTCACCCTTCCATAAAGTTACTGAATACATAGTCTGGTATGAGTGGGGGTAGTGCTGCAATGTAAGAGAAAACTGCAAAATGTTTTGCAACATCCAGTGTTTCACTCCACTTGCTGAGACTCCTTTAGACATCATTCTTTCCTGATCCGCTGGTGACCTTACATTTTTTTAGATTACACTTGTCTATTCTTGATATGATTGCTCTCTTAGTGACATAGTTCAGCCTCATTAAAACAGATCTTGTTCAAGTCTTACTGCATTACTATCCACAATACCATAATTTTCCTTGGAATCTAAAAGGCAGCTTTGAGATGTGTATCTTGAGGTCCTTATGTCCATGCTATCTCAGTCTTAGGAATTATTTTCTGTGTATTTTTGTATGTGTAATGACTTTTTTTAAAAACACTTTTCCAAGTAACTAATACTCCTGAAGCTCACTGGTTTCAGTTTGAATAATCTTTATACCCTTTCTTCTAGCAATGCAATTTCCTTATTCACACATATTCAGAATGATGGTGCAAATCTATTTTTCTACTGCTTTTATATATATATATTCCTCCACAATTCCCTTTCTTTCTATAGCATGCTCTATAACAAGTTGGTTAGCTTTGCTTTTTAGAATGTTCTGGCTCTACCTTTCATCTGTTATTTGCCATCAAGAAGCTGAAATTTACCTTCAGTCCACAATGGTGTGTCCAGTCTCAGCTGTTACATTTTCGAAGCAAACATAGGGACAATTGTTTCCTGTTTTTTAATCCCATTTGGGCAGGGATCCTCAGGAAACTTCTGTTGAACTACGTAACTACTATTTTTTACCTTTCTAAGAATTTTTGCTTGATCAGATACCAACAACAGGCTTAGCAAAGGTCTCACAAGAGTTTATTGGAAGCCCCCTTTTATCTGAGGTTCTATTCTCTTTTGTCTTCTGGTTAAATCATAAATCATTATTTCAAAACTTTATTTTTGTTCCTTAAGTATACAGCACCTGGCACAATAGGGCATGAGAAATGATTAGTGCTCTTAAGTGTTAACTGTAATTGTGATAATTATAATCAACAAGTATCTGAAGAATGTGATGTTATCCCCTTTCCTTTACCAAGTTGGACAATCATTCGACGAGGTTATACTCAGATTTAGTAACTTTATCATATTTCAGCTTCTTATATCAAAGAAAAATGAGCTATAAGTGGGAGCTGTACGATGAACTTAGCTTAGATTTAATTAGAAATGGAAGTTAAAAGCCAAAAGCCAGGCAGAAGTAAGCTGCCAGTGAAGGCTGAGATTGCTATAAACCTGATAACGAAGAAAGTGTGGGGTTTTAAATTGAGATTGCTGGTAGGGTGGCTGTGGGTTTCTGTAGCGACAGACTATACTTACAGATTCTACGAGCCCCTGATGAAAAGCTGTTCTCATTCCCTAATGCTTTATGGGAACATTGCAGCCTCTTGGAATATTTTTCAAGCAGAAAGCCATCATCATGACAACACTGGAGAGAGAAGGGCAAAAAAAAAAATTCTTTCTGGTAGGGAAATAAAGACATCTTAAGCTCGACTTCAAAAGCTCTCTACAGCAAACAGTAGCTGTGGAGATACCGTTTCATCTTTGCCTCTGGGATATTATTAAGCCTTTCTAGTAGCTCTAACTGCAGGAGAAGGGATTACAGAAGTTGCTGCTGTGTAGCTGCCTGACATACAAATATCTGGCAAAGCACAGATCACGTTTTTGTACAAGGGCCACTTATTAGACAGCACCAAAAGCTTAACCTAAAATGAATAGCACAGCACACTCTGCTAGTTGCACACAAACAAAAAACATACAAGACCCTCACGATTCATGTTGGCTTTTTAAGTGCTTTAGGAGAATATTCAGGCTCCCGGCTTCCCTTTTGTCATGGCTGTGTATACAGAGATTGATGCCAATTGAGACTGTGCTGCTTTGGTACAGAGAGCCATACCATGCCATTCATCCTGCTTCAGTTAAGGCTGTGTCAGCATTTCCATGACAAATCCTTACTTTCAAGGGTTTACAGCTTAATCGTAGCAAAATCTGCAATTGGCTGAAATGGCACACACTGTTCCAGTGTTAAAGGCTTTGTGCACAAGCACCAGAAACATGGGGAAATAAATGATTTCAGATGCTTCTATTTACTTGGAGCTGCTGCTTTAGCCTGGTAATGACTCTGTATTTTAAAGTGAGTAGTGTGGAGTCAGGGTCCTTATTGTGACTTAATTGCTATATTTGAGAGTGGAAGAAAAAAAAAAAAAAACAGTAAACAACTATTTTTTTTTCAGTGTTTTTCAACAGATCACTAGAGATTTTGCAATATTAGCTTAGTGAATCAGGGATTGGAAGACAAGTTGTGAAGTGGTAGAAGTCAGTTTAGAAACAGCTTCTCTCAAGTCCAGTTTCACATTGTTAGCCTTGTGAGACTGTATTAGACTGAACATAGACCAAGCCGTGATTTCTAGGCCTCCATAGAAATAAGTCTCGGGTAGTGGATAGCACATGAAGTCCTTAGTACCTGCTACAGCCTGTCAATTCTCAAACACTTGCACTGAAAGACAAATTTTGTTTTTAAAGATTAGCATGAAAAACAAAAGTCACCTCCTATAAATAGCGGTAAGAATGGTGTGATGTTACAAAGCTGGAGAACTGTCATGATCATAGGACAGTCACTGCAATAAATAGTCTTCAGAGAAACAGTTGCAAGCGGTTCCTGATCAAAGGTGATGAAGAGCCAGGTGCTTCAGCATGACCAATGTAAAATCAGGCAGATGAATAATTGTTTGTAGGTTTGGATATAAGCTCAATGCCTCTCCATATCTGTAAGGCAAGTGCTGATGCTGTCAGTTTTATTCTCAGGGAGCTGCTCACTGCCACTTGTAGTGCTCATGAACAAAATTATTGCTAGGAACTTGAGAGGAAGCCACAAAAGTTTTCCCTCATCCCAGATGCATTCCTTATATTGAGAGATTGTATGGGCATCTAATCTCAGCTATTATATTCTATGATTAAAGCAAGGACATTATTCTGCCTGAATTTATATCTTCTGTTAAAGTTAATATTGCAGGATTCACACAATTTACACAGTATCTATCTCATTTTTCATTTGCAAAAATGGTGTGAGTCCAGACACACTCAGAGTCTGTGCATAATAGACTTTAATACCTCATGTAAATATAGATACTCAGAGAAATATTTTAAATTATAATTAATGTTATTTTTCTTATTTTAAATAACAGTGCGTAGTAATGAATGCTGGGAATCCATCTCTTGTAGAAGACCATGAAAATCTACTTCATACTTAAACTTTTTTCCACGTGAGAAAAACACCTGATTATTTATTTTAGAAAATATAATTGATGAAAATATCATTAATATTTAGGATTTTGGAAAGCAAATCAGCTTAAGTGAGGAATATTGTCACTTATTTAATGAAGTAAAGCATAACTAACCTGGAAATTGAATTGCTGAATGAACTAGTGGCTAGAAATGAAACAGCTTCTGTAAGTAGCTATTTGCAAAACAGGTGCAAACTTCCATTTTGAAAACCGTATTTTTAGCCTTACTCTGCTTCCCTAAATGGATCTTCAAATAACAAAGCACTTTAATGAATAACATACGCAAAACACAAACAAATGAACAATCTTACATGTAGTGAAGAAGCATAAAACACATCCTAGGATTCATTAAGCTGTATTTTTCCTATGACAATGAAGTAAATGTGAAAAGAAACAAAACGATGTATAAGGAAGAAAGTATTGCTCCTGTGAAAAAGTAGCCAATGTATTTGTGCTTTTTCTTGTCTTAACTTGCTCATGTTATGTAAAATCTTCTTGGTAGTTGTAAAAGTGAGAAAATTGCCAACAACCGCTGCTTATCAGTTTAAACTTTTTCAAATCAGAGTGCTGCTCAGATGTAGAGAAGAACAGCGCAAGTGGTAGCACAGCACTGTGGCACAACATTGCTTCTCCATCAGCATTTGAAAGGTAATACTATCGCATTTGGGTATGACGTTGATATAGGGGTTGTCAGGGGGAAACTGCATGATCTGACAGTTTCAGGAATCTGAAATTCAGAGTCTTTCTGAGACCAGGACCTGCTTGTATATTGTTTTACATTTTAGAGAAACAACAAGTGTCATCCTGACTGTTGATGGACCAGACATATGGTAATCTGAAATCTAGAAATTATCTTGTGAAACTTGCTTTCAGCACCTCAGATTTTCATTTCTCCTCTGTCCTCCCTCCTCCTTCTCTCTGTATGTTTGTCCAAGTTTAAATTCTGTAACTATAAGATTAAAAATATTGTATTTTCCAGGTGGGAATGCCTTTCAAGTAGTTACACTTTAATTATTGACTTCATATCAGTGTCAACTGAATAACTCTCAATGCAGTTGTTACACAGGATGTCAGTCTAGAAGCCTGATGGACCCCTCTGACCTTGTGATCCATGAATCTGTAAATAATTGTAAAAGTAACTTGAAGATCTTATAACACTTCTGAGAAAAATGGGGTACCCTAAGTACATAATACTTGTAAAGACAAGGGAAAGTCCTTTAGCCATATAGCCAAGCCAGCACATTGTAGAAAATTAATTTTCAGGCTTGTGCTTTCAACAAGAAATATGTCACTATGTAGAAATTATATGAAAAGGATAACAATTTCCTTTACAACAATATGTGTTGAAAAAGGAAACTTGTATAAACACTTCAGGTACAAATATAGTCTTTATTTCTCCCCTTTGAAAAACTGAAAAAGATTTTAAATTTCCTGGTGTAAATGATGTATCATAATATGATGTAAAAGCCTGTATTTTTAAATCAATGCGGTACCAGGACATGTGATAGGGCTAAAATACTACTTAAATGAGTTTAAGTATCTGAATTATGTCTAATACATTTCCAAGAAAATGTAGAATTTATGTCAAATTCATAACTTAGATTGAGCATAAAAACCAAACACTTGATTTTTTTTTCCTATATGAACAGAATAGTTTCCATTTTTCTTTTCCAAGCTGGGTAAGTGGACAAATAAAATACAAAATAAAAATATTTATCATAACAGTTTGAAATCCTTCATACAGCTATTATTTTACAAAATCCCATTACTTTTAATTTTTGTCTTAGTTGAGATTAACTAGTCAGTAGAATTATACAAAATCTACAATAAAACTAGCAGTAGTATTTTATATTTCTGTGATTATCAAAGCTAATAATATAATTGAATGTTCTAAATATGTCAATTTCCTGATAATTTGCATTACAGTGTATATGAACCATAGTAATAGTGTATTCTTCAAAATACATTTAAATGTAAAAGCTTTACTTGAGTTTTGATTCTTACTGTAAAACTATCAAATTAATTAATTATTTCTATTTCTTAGTGTGTGCATATCAGTTATTTTAGTGAACTTTCATGAAAAAAATTATCCATAGCTTTAATATTATCTTTTAAATTTTGAATATGAAAAAGGTTAAAATATGCAAATAATAAAGAACACATAAAACAATAAAAACACTTCTAGTGTTGATTTATTGATAATAAAATAATATTTTATAATCCATAATTTGTAACAGAGGTGAAAACTTTATTATGGAAATTGACATACTGTTTGTATTTGATATATGGTTGAAATACATGAAGGCAATGGCTCATTAGGACTCTGTAATTCATTCTTAGAAAACTGGCCTGTCTGTATACTTTTGAAGAATACCTAGTGCTTAATACTCTAAGAGAAAAAAATCAGAATGACAAAGCCTCTCTGAAAAGATTTGTGAAAAGCTAGTTATCTGTAGAATTAAAAGAGTGGGAATAATGTCAGAAAAACTCCTAGTGCCCTGATGAACTGGTCAAAATCAATTTTAATTTTAAGAAAAAATACTGTAGGAAAAAAAAAGGAAAGATTAAATGAAAAGATAGGTCATTCAGTGGAGTGATCTATGCAGCTAAGAAAGTAAAGGGAAACAAATTTTATGAAAGTCACTCTCATAAATTGTAATATGTAACCCTCGGTTTACTCGTGCCATAATACAAAGATTTTTTTTTTTTTTATACTGTGTATTTAAAGTTATGGCTCTCTCCATCAGTGTTGTACTGGAGTCATAGCAGCTGATGTACCAACAACACTGGAAATATTACTCCAAGCCAGAGAAGCAGACATAATATCTTCAGGGTGCTGGTGGAAACATGGCTGCCAGCAACATTTACTATACAGTTTTTAAAAAGGTGCAGCACGTAGTTCTTGCAGCACAGCTCTGCAGCAATGAATGGCCTTTTCAGGAAGGCAAGTGGTATCATGTTATGATAATCAGAGCCCTTGAACAGGAGGTAGGAGCTGTGGGAAGGAGACAGAGCAAAGCTTTAAGCAGCCTGCAGTGCTATACTCTGCCCCCAGGTACTTTTGTAGCTTGTCAGAAGCTAAGAATTTGCTAAATGCTGTCAACCTTGTTGAATGCGTCAGTAGTGAGGGCGGAACCTGTGTAGCAATGGGAACACTTTAAACATGTTTAATTCAGGATAAAATAAGAATGTGGCAGAAGTATAAAATATTACGGTACAAGAATTAGTGCTAGACAAAAATCTCCATTTTTTTAAGACAGGAAGAAAGGCTCACAATCTACACTTATATTGAGAAAGCAGTACAGGGATAATTAGGGACAACAAGAGAGAGAAAGAGAAGGGAAGAGAGAGAGGAATTTGCCCCTTAGAACTGAGAAAGTGCCTCTGGCACAATTACTCCGAAGAGCGAAGAGCATCAGGTCTCTAAACTGGTGCACACAGCTCAGAGATCACACCAAAGACAAAACTAAAGGAAGAGCTGTTGCAGACTGGCAAAGCCCTGTGGATATGAGCTGGTTGCCAGCACTGTTAACAGCTTCCCCTCCATACTGAGGAATTTAACTGTCAGAAATAGTGCATGCAAATGGTGGTTTCTGACATTGAAGCATCTGTGAAAGAATTTGCTGATGGATATGACCTAATTTTATTAATTCTGTTTTATTTTTCATAACTGTTTCCATCCTTCTATCCAATCTGCTACTCAAGATAGGTCTGTGTGAATCTTACAACTGATCCTGAGTTACCTCTGTAAGCAGCAGGTCCAAGCGAAATGACAGGCACAAGCCTTCTCTCAGAAGACCTTCATTTCAAGAAGAGGTTGGGGGATCCAAGGCACATCAGAGCTATGGTTGCTGTTGGGAGAAATAGCATGATGCTTAGAGCCACAGTCGTGGGAGAAGTCACTCCATAGGTTACTGCAACACTTACAAAGAGAAGGCCATGATTCTGAGCAAACCTTCAAGCCTGTCCTGACTTCCTCTGACAGATTATATCAGATTTGTCAACCAAACTGTCTCTTTCAGAAGGTGGAGAGAAATGTACGTTTTCCTACAGGATCATGTCTTTCATTTATAGCACTGGTGAGTACAAGCCTCTCTTTACAGGCTACAATAGTGACTCCTGGGCATTTTAGGCATCCGACTTTGTAAGTGTTGTTACACAATAACAGCTTTTGTCCACAGAAACCCTGCAAATATTTGTCTGCAATGGAGATTAACCTGATCTTGTGCAAAAACTCTGATGGTATGGAGACTGAGTGCTGGCTTATCATATGACTATAATTTTTTAAACTTCAATAAGGGAATGATGCAGGAGAGAAGGATGAATTAGTAAAGGAGTATTATCTGCATGGTAGTAGCACAGTATGTGAGCAGTGCAGTGCTGTCCTACATATGTCATGTGCCATTCAATAAATGTCAATCGAAATAGTGCATAAAATTTTCAAATATTATTTTTGCATAGATGGAATTCATGAATAAACACATTATATTTTATAATAAACTGAAAACTATTTCATCCCTGAACCAGCAAGCACTCATGGTACTCACTGTAACTTCATTTGGAAAAGGTAGCTAAAAGGATTCTCATAGGTTTCCCATGATTTTTAAGAGTATAAACTCACCTTGAGACAATACACATACAACTTCATAAGTGTTAAAATTTGCAAGTTAAAAAATAATGCAAAAATGGTGTGTCTGTATAATTTGAGGAAACAGAGCTTTCCTTTATATGAGGTTTATATAGGGTTTCTTTTTTTAATAGTATACATACTTGCTAACTTTTCTAATTATTCATATTTCTGAATTTTTTTTTTTTTTTCTGAGAAGGGTATTTCATCTACATTTGTTAGACAATTGCTATGGGTAGCAATTGAATTCCTGAAGATTGGTATGAAAAGTACCAAAATTCAGTTAAAATCACGACATTTTTAAACCATTAAAACTCTCAGTAATGTTTTCCCATTTTTATTAAAAGAGAAATACCAAATGAGAAAGACTGTGAGAAGGAAGATAATTTTGAACAGACAGATTTCTAAAGATGTGGTTGTACTACCTGGAGTTACATTTCAAATGCCCTTTATCTCCACCTCACAGACAAACACTCTCTCTGTTTGTTTTGCATTTATCTTGTTTTTGTTTGCAAATTTACTTCTATCCAAAGTTCCAAATTGCTCACTTCTTCTCCTTTTTTTGTGTTTCCTTCCCTTTTCCTTCACTGCTGACACACATACAGCTTTTCAATCCCTGAGTCATTTTGAAACCTCTGAGAGACTGCTGCAAGCAATATCTTCCCTGATCATAACAATTTGATGTAGACTCATTCCCTGTGCAGATCTAAAGAGGAAAGTAAATTGGAATTTTTTTCAGCTAAGGAGAAAGCAGCAGTGCCAAATACCTGAAGTCACTGAAGACTCGATTTCAAAGATGATCTTAGGATTTAGAAGCCATGACATCTGTCTCATTTAGGACACTGCTGGATATTGGTTACCAGATGTGGTTGTACTCCTTTCAAGCTGGTAGGAAAGCAGCACAGCATAAGTAAAGGCAAAAGTTGCAGAGTTAGCTTTGAAATTGTGAAAACTGTGCTAAATATCTTTGAAAGAAAAGGTGTGTCCTCAGTTCAGAGGTGTTTTAAGGTAGCATGAAGACTTTTTTTTTAACCCATTTTAGTATTATAATTAATCCTCGTACTGTTCTGTATTTAATCCCATTTAATAAAATCTAGCACTTCTAAAATAGTACCATATAGGTAATCCTTTTCTCCTTAAATAAACAGATAATTCAAATATGCTAATTTGTTCCCATTACTGTCTGTATTTTCATAGTACCTACAGGACCCACCTCCCTCCCAAACTGTTGTGTCTCTCTGTGCTAGGCAATATATTAAGTACATTCAGATTTAATAAACAGAATTCCTATTCTACAGGGCACACTGTAAAAAATTACAACATAAACATACAACAAACAGAGCACTAAACAGTACAACTGTGGTACTGTGGTGTGTATTGGAAGACATTCAGAATGAATGTCAACTGCCTTATGACATACGATATGGTTTTAACATACTCTTGAGCATGAGAAAATATAGTAAAAAATGTGATAAAAGTTTTCTGGTACAGATAGAAAGCTGTAGCTCAAGTCCAAACATAAACACTCAAGAAATCCCCCCAAATTTGATCTACCTGTGTAGCAAACTGAGAAAGCTGGGGTAAAAGATACTGGTACAGATTACAAACTAACATGAGTCAATTACATCAAACCACTGAAAACAAAACAAAGCAAAACAAAACAAAACAAAACGTAACAAAAAAACAAACCACACACAGACACACACGAAAAAAACAACTGACCCTTAGGGTTGGTGGATTCATAAAGCTGCATCTGGAAGGCATGTGCAATAATTTTATTTTTCTACTTAATACTGGAAAATCACACCTGGGATCAAAATGTGCAGCTATTTAGGGTTGATAAGAAAGGTAGAAAATTAGCTACCTAATAAGTGTGCACACTAACTAAATAAATAAAGACATGGAAAGCATGGAAATATTTAACTGAGAAAAGTCA
Organism: Patagioenas fasciata; assembly: GCF_037038585.1. Classification (NCBI taxonomy): domain Eukaryota; kingdom Metazoa; phylum Chordata; class Aves; order Columbiformes; family Columbidae; genus Patagioenas; species Patagioenas fasciata. The sequence continues at coordinate 86,088,019 of NC_092522.1, read as the reverse complement.
AAGGAAGCTTCGTAACACTGTTCATATAAATCCAATGAAGATCCAGAAAAGGAGTACACTGTTCACCATGTCCATTGTGGCTGAGAAAAGGGTTTGAGTTGGAACACAGAACATGTAGGGTAAGTATTAAAGGAGGAATAGTGAATTGTATGTCTAGCTCTCCATCAATTAAAGTTGTTAGGACTATAGTTAGACAAATCATTTTCAGGAATGATTTAGTTGCAGTTAATTCTGATTTGGATGGTCAGGAGGCTTGTGAAAGGCACCTGAAACTTCCATGAGATCTTACAGTAGGTTGACCAGTTAAAACAAAATTGGAGTTTGCCTACAAATTTACCCCAAAGTAATTGAATTATTTTCTCCCTTCCCCCTAACTTTTTTCTTTTTATTATTATTTTTTCTTGTTATTTTGGCTATCAAAAGAAAGATTGAGATAACTAGTTTTTCTACAAAAATGAAAAGTTATGTTTGAAAAATCCAACCTATATCTAACCTAGCTATAATGTTTATAAATTCAAATGTTTTACCTCTGTATATTGATACCATATATTATTATTTTAAAGTAATGTGTTTCTAAATTTTATGCTAATGTTTTTTAAATAGTACATATTATTAGTTTCATTTCAAGATCCACAATGAATTAGTTTTTACTTCTTGTCTTCAGAGTATTTTTATTTAAACTTTCTTGAAAAGCAATATTTTATCAGTACTAAGGCATATAAAAGCTGATATGCAAATATAACTTTTTTGCCAGCTGGATGTATGCAGGCAGCAGATAACTTATGATTATCTCTAAACACTTGAGAAACCTGAGTGTCATGATTTGCTGCCTACACATCTGTAAAGCATGGCAGTACGGGAGAACTCCTGTAACATGAGATGTGCCCTGTTTTCTGAGGTGCCAAAGTTATTTACTATTATTTACTTTTTTTTTTTAATTAAAAAAAAGAAGTAACTATCTCAATAAATCAAATATTAACCACTTTCTCTGTGTGTATTTTTTTTCTTTTACAGAAAGACTAATAAATGTTGTTCCACTTGCACAACATCATTACAAACACAGCTCATTCATTTCCTTCTGTTGTGCTTTTTATTTCTTCAAATTTCAGGCACCAGTATGGATTCTACAACTTGTGGATTTTTAACTGCACTGAAAATGCAAGGCAAAAAGGGAAAAAAGACAATTCAGTTTTACATCAGGGTTTTTCTATATAAGTAATGTCAAAAGATTCTGTAATAGCATAAAGTTCCATTATTGTGAATCGTTTATTCACTATTTTCACTTCTTTTATTGTTTGTGAATCACATGCAAGCCCTGCAATTTTCAAAAATTTGTTAGTTGATTGAGATGTTGAACAAATGCTATATAATGATGTATTTATGCTAAAAAACCTATCATAAGCTGGTGTGGATACTGCTTCAAATAATCAATATATGCAACTTTGAATAGCAGCTGTTTGATAGGCTACACAGAGCATGTTACATTCGCTTATCCCCTGTCTGGATTAATCCTTCTTCTACTTTACGGTTACCAGTTTTCTCAATTATCACTTTCAATCTCTTTCAGTACCTGCAAAATCTGCTGCTTCGGAAGCCACTCCTGTCAGCAAGCTTGTTCAGTGTTCTTGGAAAACAAATAAAAAGGGTTATGAGCACTGATCAAACAAATATATTTAAAATAGGGAACAAGTGTCAGTATACATGTGGGATAGCACTGAGCTGTAACAGTAAGTCCAGGAATGCTGCCTGTGTTTAAGCACTGAAATGAAATTCTTGACTCCCTTCTCAGCTCATGATAGTGATGAATGTCCTCAAGCAAATCATTTCCTCTCTCTGCTGATGTATCTCTCAGTGATCCTGACCTCCTTTGTAAAGAACTTTTAAAACCTGTACTAAATCAAGACTAGGTGCTATTATGAGTGCTATGACTATATAAGAAAAAGTGACTGACCTTGTCACTCATCTGCTCATATCCACATATAGGGGCTGTTAGAGTCTGCTTTACCAATAAAAGATATGCAGACAGCGTTGTCCTGTATTTTGTGTGGAGATCTTAAGTCCTTTGGATTTGTAATATCTGATTAGGCAGACATAAAAAATGAAAAACAAAACTGAAAACAAAACCAAGAAATAAACAAACAAACTAACAAAAAACAAACCAACCAAACAAAAATACTCCTGCTAGTGACTTCCAGAAGGATAGCACAAGAAAATCACAAACTTTTCTAACATAATACCATATATTTCAAAGAAAAACATCAAAACATTTTGATTCTTACAAAACCTGGAGAAGCTGTGCTTTCTTAGAATTTATAGCAATAAAGATGGAGATGGAAGACTTTGGGTTAGCATCAGTTCGCGTTAAAGAAGTCCAAATTAAACATAAAACAGATCAAGCTTTCATTGCTTCTTTAAAGAGAAAGTGTCTCTTTAAACCAGAATTCAGTTTATTTCCCTCTTTCAGAACATGCAGGCATAGAAATCAGGTCGAAAATATTTGCAGACCTTTGAACTATTCTACTTGATGCCTTTGAAGATTGCAAAAAAGCATTTAAAGGAAAAGAAAAACGTAATGATGCTATCAACATACACACAAAAGCAAGCACAAGAGATAACAGTGTATTAAAGAAAAGCTGATGGATACACATCATAAAAGTTGTGACATAAGATATATGAGTATTTCCACTTTTTCCAATTACTTTAAAGTACTTTTAAATAACAGTACTCAAGTGTCCAAGAATCATTCTTGGCATTTTCAACTATTTGGAATAATCATAGAAGACACAGGCTGACCTGACTAGATTTGAGTACTTGCTGGTTCAGGCAACTTACTCCATCCCAATCAACACTTAATACAGTTTCTTGATCTGGTGTTCTCCAGTGGCCCTGTCTGTGGCATATCTTCAAAGTCTTATCAGTCTGCACTTTGAAAATCTGCAAAACATACTTCTGTTGTTCTGTGTGTGGCACAGATTATTGTAGCACAGGACATACTGAAGGGAGCTATGAGCCATTCTGAAGAGTCTAACTCCTGCTGAAATGTGTGGCAAGACCTGAACTGACTTCAGGTGTCTGTCACTTACTATTGCATTTACTGGCATGGCTTTTGGACTGAGTGAGCTGTTCTAAGTTATGCTTCCTATTTGCAAAGAATTTAACTGTCACAATTACACTTGGTGAAAAAGGTATTTCACCCCACATCATTTTACACATTAAGTTTCACTTAAAATCTGCACTTTGAAAAGTTCACTTACCTCTGTTTAATCAGCTTCTGATGGATTTTTAAGTAATAACTTTTAAAACAATTGAGAGATAACTTTATCTCTTCTTGTATCTCAGCCTGGCAAACAGAATAAATCAAATATTTTGATCCATGCCACGATGGGATTTTGCTCACTAAGGCCCAAATCAGGCTACATTTAGTGTTGGGTGACAACATAAACCATTTATGTCCTGTTCATTTGTTGGCTGAGTGATTTGGTAGCCTGTTTTTGTTTACTTTTAGCAGGTTAAATCCTACAGGATTTGTAGATGGAAGACTGCCTATTTCTTTGTGACGATGTATTCCAATTTTCCAAATGTTGACAGGCAATACTTTTTTTATTAAAGTGTGTTTCTCTTGAATTAATTTTCAGTTTTGTATTTTTGTTTTGTGATTTAGTGTTCAAATGATGACTTTTGTTTATATATGAAAATCTAGAAATTATTCTTGTTCTTTGGAAATTAAGATATTTTTTCCTATTCATTCACATTTCTGCAATAAGGTTCTTCCTGCAGAATTCCCTTCCAGTAATCTATGCTTCATTTTGTTTTACCATCTACAAATGCATGCTAACTACTTTATTATTTGCTATTTATAGGGGTGGGGGCAAATCTTTCCTGAAGCAGCTTCTTTATAATGAATACTGATAATAAAAAAATTTCAATTAAAGGTTAGGAGAAAAGACAAAAAAAAAATCAATAGCTAAAATACAGTCTGCATTTTCCTTAGAAAGCATAGTATGAAGCAGTACTGATAAGAGATATCCCAAATTCAATACTGGTTATGTCTGATGCTAAGAATTCAGCACATACTTTAGTTCTTACAGATCCAGCTTGAGCACAAAGTGACAACTCAAAGCATTCTCTGCTGTGTGTGTCTCTGAGCTTAGGTGATCTGGTACAATTTTAAAAGATGTTTTTCCTATGACATCTCTCTTTACAATACAACAGATTTGCACTCAGCTGTAAAGCACTAAACTAAACTATGAATAATGAACCATTTTCCTGTTAACCTGCAACTTATCACACTTGTCCATGTATACTTTGGACTTGTACTTGAAGATGCTGAGACATAACAGAGTCAAAACCTGGAACACACTTCAAATGTTAAGAATTTCAAATTTTAGTAGTTCTTTTTTCTTGCTGTTGGATCTTTGCAAGTTTTGGAAGTGACTATGTGAATCTAGCAGAGATGTCTGCCAAAGCACTTTGCTGAGCCTCACTCGGTGTCTCAGGAAGAATATTACCTGACATTCACACATTAGGTCAGAGAGAATCATTTAAATTCTGTGCTTCAGTTGTACAAGCAGAAAGTAGGGGAGAAATATTTTCAGCTTCATTAAAACTGAAGAAACCTATTGGAAAAATGGCTTTTCCCAAAATAATGATAATTTGTTTTAAAGAATGGACATAACGGCACCAAATTTCTTTCTTTGGGGAACACTAAACGCCAATAGTTGAACTTTTAATATTTATGTATCCACTCAGATAGCCCACACAGTTCCTAATGCTTTTCTCCATAGTGCCTTGATGATAGTTGCAAGTTTTGGCAGCCTTAATGCATTTTATTTGTAGGTGTTGCTAACTAATTAGTGTGTAATCAGAGCAATATGCTGTTTCACAAAATAATAACCTTTCAGATGCAGGTATTCTGTGGCAAGAGGAGGAAGACAAGGAGTAAATGAGTGTAGTTTTGCATTGATTTTGTTTTATGTTTTTCATTTTTTAAAAAGAGTTGAAAAGTAAAGTAACTGTTGAGAAAGGGGCACAGTAGAATGGGACAAGGAGCAGAGCTGAGGAAAAATTAGATTGAATACCTAATGCATATAAATTAAAAGAAAAAAACAATGATATTATAAAAGGGACATGACAATGCACTGAACAATAAAAAGAGAACACTTCCTTTCAAGGATACCCTTTCAAATTTTATCTAGGTCAGCATGCACCAGGGACCAAGCATGAACTCCAGCACAATGCCAGGAAAGACAAGAAAGTCAGCCCACAGACAATTTTTTTCCTAACTGTTGCTAACAACTGCTGATCATCTCACAACTCTGTGCAGACTGAATTAGATATTTAAAACTCCCAAAGTGTATGCATACATCCACAGTATAAAGCTGTGTCTTACACTAATTGCATCCTTGTGAGAAGATAGCCAAGAATGGAATATTTGTTATTGTTATCAATAATAGTAATTGCTTCCAGTACAGTTTGTGGTCTGTGGTTCCTCTTAATACTAATATTGAGACCACTTATTTGCTCACTTCTACTTTTCTGCAATTCTGTCTGCAGCTTGCTTTTGGCTCAGTTCAGAATAAGTCTGTTTGCACTTCTGATCCTTCCTCTACCTCTCTCTCTCCTCTGCTGACCCTCAACCTTGCTTTACCTGCTCTTTCTTCTTTCCTCTACCATCCTTCCAATTGACCCCTTGCTTTCCTCTGATGTTTTCTTCTTCAAAATACAGTTATGCTTTAAGCCTCTACCTTCTTAAGGCCAAAAAACCCCCACCAGACAACCAGAGATGTGACTTGGTTTTGTTCTGTTTTCTGACTGTTACCCTCTTCAAAACTCTTGCATACTTTTTTACCACTACAACATGTTCAAAGAGTGTGTTAGTTTTTTATTGTTTGAAATAACTTTGGGGCACTATGAGAAATTCATTAAACATTTGAATACTGCTCAATTGACAGTTTCCCCTGGGTGGGAGCGGGGGGAAGAAAAAAGAAAAAAAAAAAAAGAAAAACAGTGTTAAAAATGTTCTTATAGTTAGATAAAATAATATTTAAACATATTGAGCCTAAATGACATAATTTATTTATCTGCAAAATCTTGTATCAATAGTAAAAGGGTAAATTAGAGGGACACTTATGCTTTAAAGATCATTATAAAAGCTTCATAATTATGTTTTGGAATCATGCTAAGTGACAATGAGCTAGCAACTGACTTAAATGAACAAAGAAAACCATACATCAGGCAGCTGGTGTCTAAGAAAAACGAAACCAAACTCAAAGGCCATTTCAATAGAAACTTCTGTACAACATAAGGATATTCAGGACTTTCCTTTTAATTTAATTAACTTCAGCAACAATTACATTTCTCATGGCAAATGTTCTTCTCTTTGGTTACTTCAGTATTTTGCCAGCTATTCATTCGATTGTAATCACCAGAAAGTGTACTTGGGAGTGGCAGTGGCCTCATTTTAGAGAAATATGAAACAGGTTGGAAAAACATTAATAAAACTTTGGAGGAAAATTGTCTATGATGTCAACACAATCCATGGACTGTATTTATTAAAAAAATAAATATACACTTATGTCACATTCTTGTCATTAACATTTAACGTGCAAAGAGTGAGTGCACATTCTATATTTAATTAAAACACAGAATTATGGCTTCCATCTGCACATGCAGACCTGAGAAGGGGCTTAAGGTACACAAAAAATTTACACCTGGTATTCAAATATTGGTGGGGGGGATATTTTGACCGTATCAGGTATCACATCATTCCTCTGGTGTAAAATGAATATGATACTTCATTTATTAATGTTTGAAGACATTTTCAATATTTAAAGTTTCTCAGGTACATGTATTGAGTTTAAATCACATAGGGGAGCACAGCTTCCCAGGGTTAGGAGTTCTCTTTGGTTATTTACTTTTTCTATTTTTATATTATTTTTTGGTTCCTTTGCAAACACACATTTTTTTGTTGTTGTTGCTTTGGGTTTTTTTTGTTTTTTTTTTTTTTTTTAAAGTATCTATTTCTTGTGTTCTAAATTTGATGCCAAGGAGCACAGGCCATGTGAAATCCATACAGCAGTCTGAAAGCTCCTTAACCGTATGCTATTTTTATGACAGGTCACCTGTGGAAATGCTTTTTGTCAACCAAATCCTCCTCCTCTTGGCTTGTCACTCTGCTTGTTCACACTGAGGCTAATCCTGGTGCTGTCACTCTCTAACCACTGAAGAGACCATCTGCTCTTTGCCCTACTCCGGCCTTTGATCAAACAGTGAGCAAATCCTTCAGGATAGGGGGTGACTTCCTGGGTACCAGCCATACGGCAATGTATTTGGCCATTGCATGGAGCCCTACATAGCACTACTATTGCTGGGAAGTAATGTGCCTTCTCAACACCTTCACTTGGAGCTAAGGAGATTTCTCAATGCAAAAATCAATCATTCTCACCCACCTCGGAAGTGACAAAGGGACTTGCACATGGTTTTGGAATAAGGTTATCAGGTGGACATCATGTACCTCAGAGTGACAAAGACTAACTGTGTGCAGGAAAAGAGAAAAGACAAGTTTATACCATGCTGACTTTCTTGCAGTCCCAACTGGGATATGTTTATGGACAAGAAGTTCAGATGGCCCAGAAAGACGTTGATTCCAAATTGTTTTCTTGACTATGTGTGAACAGACCTGAAACTCAAACAATAAGGCTGGGTGGCAGCAAGAGGAAGTGCAAAATGCCTAAGGCGATCCTGATTTTGCAACTCAGGAAGGGAACTGGAGCCATTACAGTAACACAAGCCAGTAGACCTTAGCACAGCTTGCTTTTGCTGGGTAAGGAACTGCTGAGTAGAGGTGGGATCCAAAATATCATTGAACTTTCTTATGGGCATGGGGTGGGGCACTTAATGTTTCAGTTCTTGCTAAACCCTGCAAAACTGCATCTGACATTGCTTGGGGTAGGACAGAGGTTAACACAGCTGCTGAGTAAACATCACTGCTGGGCTTTAAAATATCTGTAGACTATGACAGAATTGCTGAAGTAACAAGCTGCTGAGCCAGCACAATAAATAGAACGTAGCAAAAATAATGCAATAACATCATGGTTAAGACAGCTGTAAATGAAAGAAAAGGGAAGGGCTGTCTCTCAGCCAGTTTCAAAGGACTGGCTCCCCAGTCCCTTGTATTTGGACTGGAATGAATTCAACAAAACAGCAGAAAGACAGCCTGGACAGCTGCGAACACAAGTGGTAGTTGGTCACAGCGTTGTGAGATAAAAGTCAACTCAGAAATTCATCAAGGTGGGGTCAGCAGAAGAGAATCAGCACTGCAGGTGCCAGAGGCTGAGAACTGCCTCTTGCAAAGGTGAGCATTTTCTCCAAATCACCTTGACATAATGGGCAGGATGTGCCTGGATCCCCCATGCTGTGAGTGAGACCTCTAAGTGCCAATGGGGAGATCTTGCAGGACACTGCATGCTGGGAGAACTAAGGGATGTGGGCAGAAGAGCATCTCATAACCAGAACATCATGCTGCTAATGATTGTGTCCTGCAGAGTTCATAATAAATTCCCACTGACTTTTATACAATTTCATTAGCTATCTTATAGAATTGTGACAAAGATGATAGATAGATAGATAGATAGATAGATAGATAGATAGACAGATAGATAGATAGATAGATAGATAGATGATAGATAGATTCATACATATCTACCTACCTATATATATATATTTGCTGCCATATTTAGCTTATCATTGTCTCATTGTTCAGTTGCTATAATTGCCTGTAGTCTTTAGTTGATTTGAGTTATTCTACAGTTATATATTGCTGAATTTTAGTTGTATTTGTGATTGCTGTGTTTGCATTTGAACAGCGCAATTTCTGTCAGTCAATATAAGGTACCAAAATCATCATATATACCTTTTCAACAGTTAGTTTTCTTTGTCACTGGAAAATATGATTTCATATCCTTGTGACTGTGCTCCCAACCACTAACCATAGATCATTTGTATTAGCTAAATTTTTACACTTACATCTTCAGCAAATTAGAAGAGACTAGAGCACTGATTTGTAATCACTCATGTTGCTAAACTGTTAGTCTGGTTTCTGATGTATTTGTTCCAGGAGAACTAGCAAAATTTCTAAATTGCCATGCCAATTACTTAAAATGCCTGTGTATATTTTGGAGGATGGCAGGTATTGGAAAATGTCCCCAATAAGCAGTCTGGATGTTGTCACCATGTTTTGGAAGGAAGGGAGGGAGGGAAGAGAGGGAGGAGGGGAGATGTATCTTTCCTACTCGTGTCCACTCAACTTTTGAGCAGAGTTTTACAGTTTCTAGTAGGACTTCTTTTCTGTTAGAACAGCTGCTGTTTTGAAAACTGGAACTTTTGGAAAAGTTCCATTGAACAAAGCAGGACCAATATAAATTGAATTTTGTATAAATATATGTTAAGATCCTACAGAACTTAAGAGAGAATGATAAATTCTCATAAGGCTATGAATCATCTTATAGAATAAACTGATCCTGTATCACATTCAGTGTATCTCAAGCACTGTAAACAGAATATTTTGGATTTTTACTTTATTATTAAATTATGTTATGTTTTAATCTATGAGTTTTAATATTATTCTTTACAGAGAACACATACTTAATTTTTCACACCCTTTTTCTTTAGGAGATTTTTTCCTTTCTTTCTTATTCTGCTTTTAATAGAAAGCAGAAAAAATTATGCAAAATATAACATATTGAGCTCTCCTTTCAAGCACAAGCAGAATGTTTACTCTTCAATTAAAGAGAAAATCTTATATGTCAGCATATTTAATTTTGAGTTTGTATGAATTTGAGTCATTAAGCTTAAGTCTAGACTCAGAATGACTCTTTTTTTTTCCTGCTGTCATCTGGTTTAAATTGGATCATAATTTTATGTCTTCACAGAATCACTCTCGTATGTTACTATGTTTTTAACAAAAACAAATATATGTATATTTATAATACATGATTTTCCCCTATCTCTTCTGATTTCCTTTTCTCAAAGACTTAACAAATCATTTAGCACTTTAAGGATTATTCCTCTCCTCTTCTGTTTCTCAGTTGAATTTCCAAAAAGAGGGGAAGAAGTTCCCCTATCTCTTTCACAAAGCTAATTGTTCCCTTGTGGGATAAGTCACTGAAATGGGAAACATGAAAAGAAAGTCTGCAAGGTGAAGCTCCCAGGGCCCCCATGGATGCCCACCTCAATCACCAAGAGTTTGGAAATGTGTTGGGGATTGGATACGATAATTGTGGAAAAATTGTGTCTAAATCCAAATATACCAGAGTAAAAATAGAGAAAGCTGTTGCATTTCCCCCTTCCCAAGAAGCAGCATTTCAGTCAGCAGCCATGTTGACAACAGCTGTTCCTGCTGTGTCTGAGTCCTCCTTGCTTCCCTTAAGGAGTTCAATATTAATGTCTGTGCTTAGTCTGTGCTCAAGATATCTGTATTCACATAAGCAGCTATTCCTTGTTTCTTCATTTCCATCACAACAACACGCGACACATAACCAAGGCACTATGATTTTACAGTGCCTGTTGTAATGGAATATGCTAAATAGGGAAAAGTGCAGTGCTGCAACTGAAAGCATTAATAATTCCTGGCAGATAAATAGGCATACATCATGATATATCTAAATAGCAGTAAAAATGTTATAGTTCTAAGTAAATTATAAACAAAAATAATAACTAATAACAATAATAATAAAAAGAAAAATATTTGTTTTGCTTTGCCTTTTTTGTCTAAAATTAAGAGGTAAAGTCAGGCTGCATTTTCAACATGAAATCTGCAAGTATGAGTGCTTGGTAGTTTATTTTTATTTATTGAAAACCAAGATTCCAAGTAATAAAAACAACAAAAACAACAAAACAACTCCTAGAGCTAAGGTTTTGAGAAAACAATCAGGTGACTCAGGACAAAATTATTAAACCAGATATCATTGAAAATTTACTGGCAAGATGCTTTTCCTTGTTCAACCAAAATTAAGGTGGACTTTTCACTGTACTCTCACAGAAATAAAAATAAGTCTGTGCTCTATGACAGTAAATTTTGTAATTCTTAATTTTCCCTCAAAAGTGAGTTGTCTAAATAAACAGGAAAATAAATGCTATTAAATGTGACTGCAAGATCAGGATTTGCTCTTTATTTCTTCTTTCCTCCTTTTCCATTTATTTAACAATTTCTTCCGAAACTACCTCTGCTTTCCATCATCTTTCTAAAGGCTCAGTAAAAACTCGTGTCACTACCAACTGCTGCTGCACTTGATGTTTTATTTCTGGAACTCTCTCCAAACTTGTGCATGGACCTTAAGACCTGAGCTTGTTCATGAAGCAACCCTTTGCTTCCAACCTTATGCAAAATAGCCAGTGGTGTCATTCGTTCAGCATAAGATTTATTATTTAACCGCTGCACATTGTTAAATTTACATTGATGTTAACTGAGGTTCAATGTGCGTATTAACAGGAGGCTGGAGGCCTAATTGAATTCCTTTCTGGTACATTCAAAGTCACCATAAGTGTTATTTATGCCACTTCTGTTCTTAGTGTCTTTGCCAAAAAATAAAAGTGAGTCCAACGCAGTTGTCATCTCAAAATAAACACCAATGAGGTCTTCTTCCTGTGGGCCTTAAGGTTATTCTGTAACTCGGCATGGTTCATTGATCTCTTCTACTCCCTGTGCCTTTCCAGATTTGTTGGAAATCTGTTCAAATAATATATCTTACCACACACTACTCCAGGAACTGCTGCTAAATGCTGAGTAAAAATTCTCTTTATTCTTTGTCCTTAGAGACAGAAGCAAGGAAAATCTTACTGCCTCTTAGTCACCAGCCGAAAACAGATGAGCTGGGAATGCAGGTTGAATACCTACTGCTGCTCTTCCTTTGGACAAGTTCACTAGTTCAGGAAACACCTTGGGACCAATTCAAGTCAGTGTGTCTGTATCGCTTCTTTCGTTAGCGTTAAGGACCTCAAAGTAATTTAAGTTAATGATCTGATTGTTAATAAAGAACAGCACCAGACACAGGTCAGATGTGCCTGCTTTGTATTTATCTTCCTTTTAAAATATTACAGTGTTAAACAGTACTGTGAAGAAAGAAATCACATTGCAACTAGCAAGAGAGATATCTACCTACTTACTCCATATCAACCTAATCATATCATGGTACAGAGTAGATCAAACACTCATGTAAACATATATATCTTATCAGAAAAAAAAAAAAAAAAGAGTCTCATCCACATTCATTCAGGTTATGTCCCCTCTTCACTGTAAATTCTGATATAAATGGAAAAACACAAACACATGTGCTGGGAGTTTTAATGGGAGCTCAGCAGCTGGAATCTAATCACTGAAGTTTGATTCATTTTTTTGTTCTTTTCCTTTTTTCTTTCTTCAAAATAAAGGTTTCTAACAAGACTTATGTATATGCACTCAAGCCAGCAGTATGTGTTGTATTAGTACAGCAGCTCACAAGCAGTAGGATCCTGGAAACTGCGGAGCTCCACCAAAACAAAGGGCTCAACTTTAGTCTGCCCCTGTAAAGCAACATGCAAAAAGGGAGAGAAGGTCAGTAGTTGAGAAGAAAATAAGATGAAGCTCTTAAGTTCCTTTGATTCCTACTACAGAAGCACCTCTGACACAACAAAATTGTGCCAGGATTTTTGTAAAGTCTTATCTTCTGCTTTCCTCTACTGCTGGGCCAGGCAGCAGCACGCCCCTTGCACATCTGGACCTTGTTCCTCACTTCCCTCTCTTCTCTCTTCCTCTTGAATTTGAACATTCACTTGCTTTTGACCTCATGTTTTTGCTTCCAAACATAAAATGGTGAGCTAGGAAGGCTGGGCTCTCAAGTCCTAATGATGGAGGGCTCTTCCTCACCCAGTTAATTTGATAGGACATTCTCTTTCAACTGTTATCTGATGAATAGTGTATAATATTGAGTCTTTTTGTCTTTGCCTCCTTCTTCCTTCATCCCAAAGAAGCAGTGGTGCTGAAAAGTCAACAGAATTTATAAACGGAATATTTATCATTGAGTAGACATACAAACACCTCAATCTGTATCAGTCCCACTCATATACTACAAGGGCATTCCTGCCTTCATGATCTCTCTGCCTTCCACCCAAGAGATTCCTTTGCTCTCTGCCCACAAAAAAACGAAACAAAACAAAACAAAACATGCAGTGCATATTGTGAACCTCACCTAAATAAATGCATTGGTATTTGAGAAGAGTTTTTAAGTCCATGGGTGAAAGATGCTATTTCAGTCCAGCTGAATATAATACAAGAAACTCCACTGTCATATTTGTACACTGCAACTAGGCAGAAGCTCTCTGTGAACTTATCTTTAAAAATGTTAAGGTCTTCTGCCTGCTATCACTACTTCATATTGCAGTTTTTAGTCAGGATGTAACTTATTTAGCAATAATTAGTGAATTAGATGGGTATGTGATGAGCTACTTAAGCACTAACTTTTTTCCACCCTATGCAAACTGAATGCAAGACTATTTTCAATGAGGCATGATCAAAAATTCAGTAAACACAGCTGGTTGTCCTATTTCTGCATATATGTTACAAACAGAGTGGCAGACGTGCTTGCCTGATGTGTTAACCCTGCATGAGAAGCACATGAAAAATGTTTTATAAAATTTTCTTCTTCAAACTTGGTAAACTTCATTGTAAACCCAGCCCAAAATATTCTCAGTTTCTACATGCAGCTGGGTTAGCTTCTCAACAGACAGTAATTCCAGCTCAAGTCTGTAGCCCAGTCCAACAACTAAACACAGCTATGCCCTTGAAATTAAATGTGACCAACTATCCCAAATTCTTGAGATTTACACAATTTCTGTGAGCATCTGTGTCTTCTGCCATTGTAGTTTCTGCTTTGTAATGCTGGTCAGAAGGTATCCATTTGTTTTGCTAAACAGGTGATCTTTTTTGGTTTAGTAGCTTTCTTAGGAATCTAAGATACCTCCATGTATTTTGCAGATAAGTATGTAACAATACCTGTAAGGGTATAAAAGCTGTATGCTTTCTGGCACTGTTCCTTGATAAATATGATGAGACTGATTCTTTATGACTAGAGGCAGTGAAGCCAGACTAGGAAAACAAAAAAAGCAGACAAACAAAAACATTAAGGAAGCATCAGGGTACCACAACAATGAATACTTTAACATTTAGACACCTCTGCAGCCAGCAGCTGGAGATAGGTAAGAATCTTCCAAGATGAACCTAATAAACAGCATGCTGAGCTGACAGCTATACTGTTAAAACACTGAAAAAGGAACTAGTCTAAACGAGAAGAGCAAAGAAATGCCCCTGAAGTTGTGTTTAAATCTCACAGATAAATTAAGTTATGCTTCATTTATTTTTTCTGAGATCTGTCGAGGTTTAGGGTCTTAGAGCAAGAGAGGGAGTCCAGAACTTCCTACCACCACCTATGAAGTGAGCACTATAGCTGTGGGGCTGGTGAGCTTTCTCTCTCTCACTCTTGCATTTTTCTTCTTCTTCTTGTAGTCCAATCTCTATTTTACTAGCTTTTTTTCCCAAAGTGAAATTCCTCTAAAACGAATTCAAGCCAGCCCAAAGCAGAACAAAGTTGTCTAGCCTTGTTAAAGTTGTACCACTTTTTGACAAACATAGAGCAAGATTTAAAGTATTTGAGGAACTTTTCTGCTGAAAACTGAGTCACTTTCAGAGTTCAAGTATTTCCAGAATAAGAGGTCATCTGAGTTGGGGTTTTAGGGATGGCAAAGTTGACTTACAGTGCACAAAGTTCACCTGACTTTCACTTGAGGAACTACAGACCTTGTGGAGTTATACATCAATTCACAACTCTTGGAAAGAAAAAAAATTGGTTTTCCCATAGGTGCATTATTTTAACTCCCCTTACTCATGTAAATAAAGTTTAGACCCAGATTTCTCAGGATTATATCCTGAGATATCCTTTCATTTCAAAATCAAATGTAAAAGAAAAATGCCACCTAAAAAACACACTGAGGGTCTGTAACAATTTTGCAGTTAATGCTTTTATCTAGACATGATTGAACTTCCTGCCCTCCTCAAGCTCTTCCCATCTGTTCAGCAAAACACAGGGTAAGAAAACATGTCACTGCTGTAAATTGATCTTGAACTTTTCTGTCTCACATTCAGGCCTTCCAAAAAATGTGTAACACTGTAACTAGAGCTGTGACATACTTAAGTAAGAAAGAACATTGAGTTGGGCAGTTAAAATCTGGTTGCCTTCTTTCTAGTGTGATCTGGAGTTACTGCACTGAAATTAAAGGTGTATGTCCTGATTTATATTAGTGGAGATGAAAGCAAAATTTGACTGGGAGCATTTCTAAATTTATGGCCTTCGTAGACTGACTCAGGGTCTCTTTGGGTTAAGTAAAAAAATAACATGTAATATCCTTCAAAACAATGCAACTGGGGCAGCTTCAAGCACGGCACTTCTGAGTAGAGAAAATATAAGTTCATTGCACATGGAGGATCTTTTATTTTATCAAGATTCCCGAAAATATAAAAGAAACTAAATATATCCACACTAAAATTACCTCTAGAAGCACATTTGAACAAGACTTACAAAACACAGTTAGAGGGGAAGAGCAAGTACAGGAAGTGCCTCCTCTGATTTACTGTAAACCTTTCCCTGGCTGATTTTGATGACTCAAGACCTGAGAAGCTTAGAAAAATATATATGACAGTCAGCTGCTGTTAACTCTATGAATACAAAAAATAAATATTGTATCTCCCACTACAAAATAAAATATAGTGCCCTGAGCACTGAAAGAGTAACACCACCAGCAAAAAAAAATATTATATGTCATAAGCACTTACAATTAATAAGCAAAAAGAGACAAAAAATTACCGAAGTCCTGTTTTTAATAAGCTTCATCTTCATGAACAAAAAAATTAGCAGGCATGTCTCAGTTCAAATACTGTTGTAAATATTACCTGGCAAATGACTGAAACATTTTAACACAACAAAAATTTCAGCAGTGAAATTTATTACTCTAAAAAAGGCAGTAAGTCTTCAGCTACTGTAATCAACTCAGTGCAGTTGAAGAGCTCTATACATATTAGAAAAACAAACAAAAAAGGAAACAGGTACTTTTGCATTCTGTCCACACTTCATATTTAAGCCAGTCCAAGTCCAGACCAAAATCTAGATCTTAGAGTCAATTTATGTGATAAACATAAACAGTGGACAAAACAACTCTGTCAAAGCTTAACAGTGACTGAACCTGCCTGATCCAGATCTGTTTGATTAGATTTTTCAGCAAATCATTCTAACAAATGTTTGTTTTCTTTTTAAGTTATTTAGTATCTTTGTTAATTTTCTTTTAGGCTTTGTTATTTATTCTGTGTAAGTTGAAGCTTTCAGTAGTATCAAACAGTACTTTTCCATGAACAAAATGAATATTGTTTTTAATATCATAAACACAACATTCCTTTAGATAGATAAAAATATACTTTAAAATATGTCGCAGTGTTCTTCAGCTAGTATCTCAGAGTAAATACTTAGAGCTTGTAAGAAAAAGTTAGTATTGTTCACACAGAGAGTGCATTACGCTGAGATTCAGACCTTTGCTTTGCTGCCTTTCCTTGCCTTGGTACTGGTTGTTTGGTAATGATGTTGGGAACATCCCTTGTGCTATATGCTCAGTAGGAAATTATATCTGCCCAGGATCATTTTCTGCCAAGAAAGCCAACTAGAATAGCCCATATATTTACTATTTGACTCTCTTAACTGTCAAAACATGCAAGATCTCTCAAGTAATGGTCCAAAGCCTGTGCTGACTCCTGAACTGTGACTGAGATAGGTTTGGAATCTGCCTGTCCTTCTCCATAGATGATTGACTTTTAGTATCTGGTTGAGGCCCTATTTAGTTTATCTGCCTAGATGTAGATTTTATTTCTCTCTTCAACAGTTTCCCAGTCTGGAAAGAGGGAAAAATGGTACTGCTTCCCCTACGCTATGCTTTGTAATCTATAAAGGAAAGCATTAGTTATTTTCCTTAATAAGGAGAATCAAAACGAACAGTTACAAGATACAATACATTCTTCCTCCCTTATAAGCCCTGTAACTCTTCCAACCTGACATCCACAGTGACGCCTTTATGTCATTTCTTACTCTGTGATGAAAATCCACTGTTGGAACAGTAGCATTGACTTTCTATAATGTCTACTAAATGCGTAGTAGAGATTTTATTAGGGATCTAATCCTGAGAAATATAAAGTCAGAGTGCTGTAGGTTTTCTCAAAGTTTTAATTATTATTTTTATAGTTAAAATTAGAATGACTACATATTTAATGTTACCTAATACACCAATTATAGAAAATGCAATTCTACAATGTGTTTTGCCACTTGCTTGTATGGGGTTCTGTTCAAATTAAGGAAGCTTAAGTGGGGTTGTAGAAGACAGCTTTTTTGTATTCAGAGTTGTGGTGATGCAGGACTATGTATTAAAGCTTCAATAGTCAATCTCTGTTATCTATTAAAACCAGCTACTAGTATTGTTTCTTGTTATTGTTATTGGGTTTGTTTTGTTTTATAATAAGTGGAAATTCAGCACGTTTGTGCTCCAGCAAATTGGAAAACTGATTTTTCATAGGGAAATGAAAAATATCGCCATGCAAAATAGTGTCTAATGAGGTATTTCTGGCAAAGTTTAGGAGTCAAAGTTGAGAACTAATGAGTGCTTGAATCAAGCAAATAATAAAAATATTATGTGGCTGTTGAGAACTGCCTTGATTCTCTAGTAAATTTCCTGATGTTAAAATAATTTCAGTTGATAAAGAAAGTATAAGTTTATTTTGTATATCTAGCATTCCTTTCCATCCAGAACCTTATGTTTGTATTTTTTTAAAAAAAGCAAAACAACAAAACAACAACAAAACGAAAACAAAAAAAGGCCACACTGTCTGTTTATTTTCTGTGAATGTTTATAGTGTAAGACCCTGATCCTACATGCTCTTCTGTGTGAGATTAATTTTAAGTGGATGAGCAGAATTAAAATATTTGCAAAAGTATTTACAGGGATAAAGCCAAAATCCAGTTAGTAGTCACTAATTGTGGAAAAAGAGCTTTCTTCTGACAGTGTCCTGGTTTTGCTTTGTTGTTTCACCTTTTTGAGCTGACACTTGAGAAACCCTTCTCAAGTCTGTGCATACCTACAGTATTGGTAGATAGAAAGGGAAACTTTAGGTCCTTAGAAAAAATGAGAGACAAGACATGCCACCAAGAGCATTTGCTTCCTTTATTAGCAGAAAATGCAGGTAAAAGTATGAGGTAAAACAGCTTTTCTTTCTGCAGCTACACAGACACAATGAAGAATAGAAGTTAATAGATTCTAAGGAGCAAAACTCCATGGCCACAATGGGAAGAATCCTCTTAAGGTAAACATTTAAGATAAAGGTTTTGGCCTCCTAATGTTCTGGAAATACCCTGAAAATAGACATCTTACAGGGACACTTGACCCTGAGATGTGTATGATGCAAGAAGACAGGCATTGTCAACCACAGTGGATTTTCTTTTAAGCCATAAGCTCCCTGCTCTTTCCCTTTCCTGGCAGACCAGTCTGCAGGAGACAGGGAAGAGTGATAGCCTGGAGACAGGGCAGACTAGGGGTGAAGTCTCTGACAGTGGTTCTGAGAGATGCCTTGTCTACTTCTTTAGGAAGGGCAGAAGAGCAGAGGAAGAGGATGGAGAATAGTGTGAGAATAGGGAGAAAGCAATAACAAATTAGCTGCCTGCCAAGCTGATAGATGCCCATGGGACCTTTTGTTTGTCTTTTAATTCCCCAGGTACTGGATGCATGTGGTGATTTGCTAATCTGGAACATTTCTGGGCCTTTCTTACCATTCAAGCAGCTGGGAGGCAGACATCTGCACTGTGAATTTACTGTGTGAGACCAATTCTCTCACCTCCCTTCCCCCTCCTCTCCTGATCAACGGTCTCTCTGATGAAGCCATGTGTGTATATTCAAGGGATGCCTGCAGAGTTTCCCTATCCCCGATGAAGCCAGGGCTAATCCAAGGGGTCTGGATCATAGGCAGTTTTGCAGATATTCCCACAGAATGAACACATGACTAATAATGAATGACCTGGCTAATAATGTTGTTTTGGCAAGGTTGCCTGTGAGAAAATTGGTACCAAGAGTTAACTTACCTTCACCTGTGCCAGCAAACGATTCAGGATGAAACAGGACATGTTTTCCATTTAAGGGACTGCTAGGTTATTTCCCACAGCACTATCTTCAGTCAGCTTCTTCAAAGATATTCAGAGGCCACATGTGGCTCCCGAAGAACCTGCCCAAAAATAGAAGACTAACAAGCTCACTTATCTTTCCTGGAACTTGAATTTCCATCTTGCTTGAACATCTGAACAGCAGGTCAAGTGTGGGCAGGGCTAACTAGAGTGTAAGAAACATCATCAGCATCCCAGGACGAGCATTAGGTCTGGCCAGGATGGAGTTAACTTCCTTCATAGCAGCCTGCATGTTGCTGTGTTTTGGCTGCTGCTGAACAGTATTTGCACAGCATCAAATATTCCTCTTTTACTCATTCTGCCCCGCAGTGTGTGGGCTGGGGCTGGGCAAGGAGTTTGGAGGAAACATAGCTGACCTGAACTGGCCAAGGTGATATTTTGTACCACGTAGTGCCATACTCAGCAATAAAAGATTTTCTCTTCTCAGGTGGCTGCTGCTTGTAGACTAGCTGAATGTTGGTCTGCTTCTAGGGTGTGGTGAAAGATTGCATCTCTTGTGGTGCTTTGTTTTCACCTCTTAATTTATTAAATTGTCTTTCTTGCAACCCACAACATTTCTGTCTGATGCTCTTCTTTTTCTCTCTCCATCTTTCTAGGGGATGGAAGGGGGATTGAGCAACTGGCTGTGTGAGTGTTCAGCTACTGGCCAGGATCAACCCACCACAGGTCCTATGACATTTGCTCACAATCATGGTGTTTCTGGCCTGGAGCAACATATATTTGTTTCGCTTGCACTGTTCTATACCTCCAACCTTGTATGGCATGACAAAGCTTTGACTCAGAGATGGAAAAAAGAGAAAGGAAATGATTCTTCAGGGATCACTGGGAGAATGTGGCTAGGCACAGCTTCAAGAATGTTTTGTTAGTTCGTGCAGATAAATGTCTATTTGACTTTTCTCCGTCTGGGTGCTTGTATACCCACACTGACTATGAGTACCATTCCTGGCCTCTATAGGTCAATGGAGGATCTGTAGTCTTACATGATAGCTGCTCTTAAGGCAAAGGAGGATTGCTTTGTACTACTGTTGTATTTAACTTCCATTTCGCTGGAATAATTTGGATCAGTGGCCTTTCTAAGACCCCAGTCTACATGCAATTTTTACTCTCTGGTTATTTCCACTTGTCCGTACTCTTCCACGGTCACTGTGTGCTGCTCAGTGTAGCACCTGCTAGGCTACTAAAAGCCTGGAGTGAGCAGCCATCAGTTTACACTGTGAAGTTTTCCTTTTACTCTTTTTGATTGGTGCTGTGGAAGTAAATCCTGTAGCTTCCCTCCCTTTGCTTGCCAGGCAGCTGTAACTCTTCTTAGATTTCAGAAGATGCATTGGTAATTTTTATCAGTTCTCAGCTCTTTAATCATCCTGTTACACATACTAGTAGAATATGGCTCAGAGGTGGTAGTCCCCACAGCACTTTCACGCTATTGGGCTAGTGTCAAGGCAACATGATTTTGCGTCACACTAACACAGGTGAACACTGCTTAAGCCCTGCAGCACTCACTTGAAAGAGTAGGGTTGAGCTCTTCTGGTTTTGTTTGTTTATTGTTGTTGTTGTTTTTTAAATGTGTTAACCTGCAATGAACTGTTTCACTGTTTCCAGAGAAATTTCTTTCTACTATCTGGGAAAGAATTTAATCTTACACATACACACACACACAAAGATTATTTCACATAACTAAGACAACATTTTATAAGCTGCATTTTACTGTAGATCACTGGAGGAGCTGAGTGGCAGCAGTCTAACCGCACAGAACAGAAAACAGCTTAGAATGCAGCTTTGCAACTTGCTATGAGCTACAGCACTGCCAATGAATGGAGAGGCTGGGTCCAAGGAAGTGGAGGTAATCACATATAACTTATTTCCACTCCAGGCCAGCAGATTTCTGTGGCCTATGCAGCTACACTTCTGAGCTGAAGTCAGAAACACTTTTGATTCAGAGGATGAGAACATAGTTAAATGTACAATGAAATGCAGTAAAGTACCATTATTTTAAAAATACTAATTATTGTTTTAAATGGAAAAGCAGGCAAAGTATTTTTTTTTTTTAATCCTTAAAAATTTACTCTTTCTTTTCAAAGAAATTCTTTGTCACTCCAAATGTTAAATCAGTGTCACAGGTTCTTAGTTTTCCCTATGAAAGTGCATATTTCTTTACAAGCCGATGCTATATATTTTAATAAAAGGCATTTTGTGCCGAATTTCAATATAATAGAAATGGACATTCTGTAGCATGCGTTCAACTGTAATAAAACAGATTCATTATAGTACAAGAAGGACTGTGAGTTTGAAAATATGTTTTCTTCAGAATATTTAATGGAAAAGAACATACCATCCCAGTACATAAATTGATAGAAACAGAATGCAATCACAGTGAGAATGTGCAGCCATTAATAGGACCAGAAAAGGAAGGATTGTGATGAATCTGTTTGTGATTTTCACATCTCATAGATAAATTCTATCAACCAGAAATGAAAGCCATCTTTCCCCTTAAAAAAAAAAAAAAAAAAAATGAATACAGGTTTATGTGAACTGTACGCAGTAGGTCCTTGCATTCAAGGTCTTCCCTGCCTACTAATACCTAATAAAGTAATGTGAATAATAAATACGCTGCTTGTTTACAATCAAACCTGATACAAAAGAAAACTAGACAGTAAGAACTGGGTTAGACACTGAATAAAGGGAGTGGGTTTTTATCACAAAAACATAGATGGAACTTTAGGCAGGGTGAGTTCTGTTCCTGGTTTGTCTGTAGATGGTCTGTGCATTCTTAGTCAAACCCTTTAGAGGCTTTTCTAAGCAAAATGTATGTACTTGTTTAGCTGTCTCTGTGATTCTGAGCTAAAAGGTGATGCGGGATTGCATAATTCAAGGCAGTCAAACTCAGACAACCACATATTTTCAAGGGCAGCCTTCAGTGTGGTTACAAAGTGAAGGTGCAAATCCCATGCTTAGTAGGTCATTTGTAAATCACTTTATTGAAAGCTAACAGTTAGTTTTTGAGTTACTTTGTTTTTTTGCACAATCTTCCATTCTCCAAAGTAATGTTTATTAAAGATATTACGTTCTGTCCAATCATGATACAAAATTGAAAGTGTGGAAGTCATTGACAACAGGTTTTGTGGATGCCAAATATCTGGATGGATTCAGACAGCAACTAAATGCATTCATAGACGAAAAATCCATCAGGAGCTATTGAGAAGAGAGATTATACTCTCAGCTTACAATTCCCTGCACACTGCTAAAACCTGGGCTTGCATTAAAAAGAATTATTACAGAATTATTATCCTTCCTCTGCTAGGCATTGTTAGGAGAAAGGTAGATGGACTGTGGATTCAGCATAATATGCCCATTTTGATGATTTTAAGTACTGAATGACTAATTTGTGCATTCACAGCCTTCCTATCATGCCAAAATAATGAACTACATGTGTTGTTTGAGTAGGGTTGAGAAAGGAATCAGATTAAGTATACAGTAACTAAGTAAGTGAAGTTCTCAGACTTGTTTCTGTTTTCACTCAAAACATGTTAAAAGTAAAGACTATGAGTCATTACTTCAAATCAGTATATCTTTCAAATAAATTGTGATAGGTTAATGGTCATGTCAGTCTTGTCACATAGCATACAAGGCAAGAAAAGAACAAAATCTCCCACAAAAAAATACAGCTATTGTAGATTGCTTATTCCTGTATTATTCTGAAAGAAGATATGAAAATTATTGTTCTGATTGCTTACTCTTTTCTACAAGTAACTGTAACAGCCAACTTCAGAAGCATATTGTACCAAATTCTAATTATTGTGGTTGTAGTATAAAACCTAAGATGTACAGGCAGAGAAGTAGACTTCCTATTTTAGAAAGACCTCTGAATATATCTTGCTGGAATTTCAAATGGCAAATAGATGGGAATTTTAACTTCATACTAAAAATACCGTATGTGCACAATTTTCCATTTCCATTAGGTATTTTCCCCTCTTTGATTTCAACCCCCAAATTTCTATGACTCACTTATTGTTTACACAAATATTCCACACTAGTATAGCAAAGACTGAAGAATCACAGAATCACACAGAATCACAGAATGTTAGAGATTGGAAGGGACCTCAAAAGATCATCCAGTCCAATCCCCCTGCCAGAGCAGGACCACTTAGATGAAGATACACAGGAATGTGTCCAGGCAGGTTTTGAATGTCTCCAGAGTAGGAGACTCCATAACCCCCCTGGGCAGCCTGTTCCAGTGCTCTGTCACCCTCACTGAGAAGAAGATTCTTCTCAAATTTAAGTGGAACCTCTTGTGTTCCAGTTTGAACCCATTACCTCTTGTCCTACCACTGGTTGTCACCGAGAAGAGCCTGGCTCCATCCTCATGACACTCACCCTTTATATATTTGTAAACATTAATAAGGTCACCCCTCAGTCTCCTCTTCTCCAAACTAAAGAGACCCAGCTCCCTCAGCCTTTTCTCGTAAGGGAGATGCTCCACTCCCTTAATCATCTCTGTTGTCCTGCACTGGACTGTCTCCATCAGTGGTTGTCCACACCTTTATCCAATACCGAAAGTAATTTCAATGAAAATAGAGTATAAAATTAATTTGCACACTTCACAACCAGTTCTTTATGGAGATTGCAGCTTTTGAACAAAAATATTTATAAAACACAGAAAGAATCCCTTGAGTTTTGATATTTGGGGGAATTATCTCCTGTATAAGAGGAATTCTCATCTGAACCAAAGAAATTAAATTGCCCCTAACATTACTCTGTAAGTTCATAACTGTTCATAAAATTCAGTTTAATAATACGTAGAAACAAAATACATAGAAAATTCACTGCAAGTTGTTGAATCCAGTAGTCTGACAGAGGTGAGACTGCCACAGCATCATGTTCCTAGGTACAGCCAGCAGCTAGACCGAGTTGAGCATGTATCCTTGATAGGCACATACACACACACACATACGTACACTTCCACAATACACATGTACATACACACATAGCTGAACACAAAAAGTAACACAGACAGAAACACTCACACAAATAGGGGAAGCACAGATGGATTAGTTCTGTTTCCATCTCTGGCAGCTCAGAATGAATATTTGTTAGTGGACAATTTATACATCCAGTACAGATCCCTCCAGTAGCTGGCTTTAAATATTTTGCCTACCTAGTAGCTGGACCCTAGATCTGGTTTCCCAGTTGCCTCATGCAAAAAGATACACACGTGCAAACGAGTCTGACCCCCCAGACTTCACAGTCTCCCCAGTTGCTAGCTTGGATCCCCTGGGTCCTCCAGTAGCCAACTCTCAGACCATTCTGGTCTCTACAGCTGCCCCAGTACTTGGCTCCCAAGCCTCTGTCATACCCCTCAGTTAGTCCAGCTGGATGTTAGCTAGGGATCACATGCCAACATGCACTACTCCAGTCTCTCATGTTGCTGGCACGTGAGATACATGGTCCCTATAATCTGTAGTCCCCAATTCTGGCTACTGGCACTCAGGCCTCCATGTACACACTCACATGCTGGAAATAAAGGTCCTTAGTAAAAAAAATAGTCAAAAATGGAGTTTAATGAGAGTACAGGACAGAATGAGGTGCTCAGGGATTGTGCATGGCTAGATAAGTGTATTGACCAGCAGCCTGATAAGAGACATCTGGCCTCTTTTATTTCTTTATCTCTCTATTTTCTCATTCCTGCTCCTTCACAAACCACCCAGATTTTTCCCTTTCCCTGCCTTTGGTTTCTCCTCTCATTATCTGATAATAGTCTTGTACAATGGCAAAATGCTTCCCTCTGTATCCCACATTGAGTCTCCTACCTCTATAGGCAGTTTCTGCACTCAGCCTTTAAGGTTGCCTGAAGACCCTCTACAATTAACTGATGATGATGGGTGTCACTCACAGCCCATGGGGCTGACACCCTCCTGGGATGCCCTGAAAGGGGCCAAGTTGAGAGACTCATTCCTCTACCTAAGTTATTTGGTCTCCCCTGTCTCTGGGCTTCTTCAAATGTGTGGAGACGAGCCTTTCTTTAATCACAAAACCTAACACAACAAAAATCCATCTGAAGTTGTTATAGTCACATTTGTGAGTTGTGTGGGCTTATATCTCAGTCAACTGTTGCTTTTGAGTAACCTCTATTTACATAGGAAGCAGAAGTAAAATTTGTGAGTGTACTTACCCAAGACATGTCTCTCGAACCGAAATTTTGTAAATCTTGTAAATCTTGGACCTTTGCTATGTTGAAGTCAGACCCTTGGAGAAGCTCAAGAGAGAGATCACCTTCGACCAGTTAAGTTGCTCCATTTCCTCTCTGCAAGCCTATCTCTTAGATGAAAGTGAGGGAAGGATGTACGATACAGTCACCTAGGGCACTTCACCACAGACACTCTGCTTCTTCTCACATAAAAGCAGTTGTAGATAAATTGAAACAATTTATAACATCTTAAGGCAGAGATCTAAACCAGGCCAGACTAATTACAGACTGAAATGGCCAGTAACTTTCCACTGGCCAGGGTAATAAACACAGATGTAAACAGAATAGATATCAAGATTTAGTCTGATGAATCTTACCTTAAACTCATTAGTTAGATATGTAATATAAGAGATCTGGATGTTGCTGTAAAAACCTTTAATCAACATATGTAATATATATATATCACTTAACGTGAGAGTTGATGAACTAAAAACTTTAAGTAATGATAAAGTGACTGAGTATGGTAAAATACACCTCTTTCAATGTTTTCTGTACAAAATTCAAGGTCAAGTGTATAACTCAAATACATTTGCATTTGTTTTAGAACAGCATGAGCTTAAGCCATAAAACTCCAATTCAGAATTTTCAAGTTCAAGTTTTTTGAAAGAGGGTTTATTAATTAGAATCTATTACAAGATCAGAACAAGACAAAAAAAAAATGGTCAGGTTACAGGGTGTGGCATTTGCACATCCACCTGAGATCTGGAGCCTTCAATGGAGCAGTTGATGGCTCTTTTAGCACCTTTTGTGCCCCACTGTGCCTATCCCCACATAAACACCTAGGGTGGTACTAAGGTGTTGATATCCTCCCCTACCCCGAGGTAGGGTGACTTCACCTCCACCAGCTGGTGGGGCAGGAGGGGTGGGACCCTCAGTCGATTCACTGGGTCCTTAATGGGACCCTGGGTCCATCCACAGGGTCATTAGCAGAGAAGGTGCCTAGAGTAGCTGCAAAGCTTCTGGACCATGTTGTAATGCCCACAGCCAGATCTGATGAGGCTATAAAACAGGGTTCCTGATCAAGGCCCCCTTTCAAGTTGTCTTCTCAGAACAGCAGGTCTATGAACTAGAGCCCTCACCTTAGGCTAGGATGCTATCTAAGGAGACTTCCCGGGATGGAGAGCGCCTCACCTCCTTGTTTAGATGAGTCGTAATTAACTGGATGTATCCTTGAATGAGTCTTCACCTAACCAGGCAAGTGTGAGTCCTTGCCTAACCCAGGAGAGTGATTATTTCTTGTGGGTATTCTGGAGTCAGAGGGCTCTGGTTTTATTTCTTGTGAGTGTGTGCATGCACGCCATGGATCCTCATTATTCTTATTTTGCTGTACCTCAATAATCTCCTCAATTGATATCTGAACCTGTATTTTATGTTGTCGGAGCACTAATTAATTGTATAAACTCTGTTTCTAGTTAGTTTATTGCCTGCACTTTTCTGGTCAGAATAAAGTCTGGTTTGGAACTTGTTGTCCACCATCTGACTTTGGGGTGCATCCGTGACACAGTGACATAAACCAGAATTTATTTTCCCAGGAATGATATTCCAAACCACTAGGCTACTAGTTCATGTCCTGTTTCTTTCACGTGACAAGCCAGGCCTGACCAGACGAAGGCAAAGCTTAGAGAATCTAACCTGAAATCAATGCATGACTTAAGCAAAGGTAGAAATTTGGATTTGTGCTCATAAATTCCTGATCAGTATTACTTCAGGAGCCTCCTTTATTTTATATGAACATTTAGCTAAAGCTTACTTAAAGGCAATATTTTTGGTGTTAGGTTAGCAGTGGATCTCATACATATCTTGTTTTTTTTTTTTTTTTCCCAAAAAAAAGGAAGCAAACAACTATTTTTATTTCTTTTCCCCCATTTTTCTGTCCTTGGTATGCCTTACAAATTTTGCTCAATATTAGAGTTCTTGTCATGGTTCCTGTAGGACAAATTTGGCAGCTGCCAAGATGCAGTCAGAGGTGAGCGCCATGATAGGGAAGTACTTAAGCACAGGTGACAGGCTGTGTGGCAGCAGCAGCATGACATTTTATCTGGAGATACAGACAATGCGGGCAGTAGCACGCTGCATTAGATACACACAGGGGACAGCTGTGGTAAGTGTCGCAGTACGCAAGTAAGTGCTTTGAAAGAATATGACAGGCAAAATCTGACTTATATTAAGAAATGGGGGAAAAAAAGGAATGTAATGGAAACAAAAAAATAGATTCTATATGTTGAGGTTAATTTCATCCTACATTAAATAAGCTGTATGTATACTGTACACACACAACATTAAAAAATACAAAAAATATAGATTACACCTGTCAGCTGGAAGATTTAATTCCACACAGTCCCAGCCTTTGAATAGGCTTGAGCGTCCCTGCCCAAGATGCATTAAATAAGACCGTGTTCTAAGAGCAGTTCCAACGGTTCCACTGACATGAGTAAAAGTGGCAGTGGTAAGTTCCTGTTTGACAAAAACAAAACCAGGTATCAATCATTCATTTTGCTTTTGGTTTCCCCTAAGACTTATTTAGTTTCTGTGTTGCTCATAATTCTCATGAGAAAAAAAAAAAAAAAAAAAGAAATATCAAGCTACTCCAAGACTCTCCTGGAAAGTTAGAAGTCACGTATTCAAGACCAAGTACTCATGTCTCTCATTCATATGGTATCTTGAATTTTGTTCTAAAAAGCCCGTTAAGGAAAAGAATGAAAGGTACTATGTTTCACTGAGACCCACCATTGGCTGTCTTTTTACTTTTGTTGATCTTTTTACAGATCAACCCTGATGTTGTCATTAAGTTGTTAAAAAACACAGAAGAGCAGCATTGTAGGTATATATTGACTTTCTGCAGCAGTATTATCCCCTACAGCTGGCAGGATTTTGGACAAAAACATTTCTGCCATTCTGGCATGCACATGGAGACGGACACAAAGATATATGTGTTAATAGGCTTTTATTTTTCTTCACAGTAACCTGGATTTGTGACACATATTCGAAGTACAGCTGTTAAACTCTTTCAGCTGTGGAGGGGAAAAAAAACCCCACAATACACAGTGAAAAAAATTTCCTTTAGGCATATTTTCCTCTTGTGTCTATGCTCTATAAGTTTTTTCAATTTAGTTATATGCTGGACTAGATCTTTAATAAACATAAATCAATATAAGATAAACTGAATTAAGTAGAATTATGCTGTTTAGATCTTTTACATCTTTTAATATTTGGACCTTGTGATATAGCCAGAAACACTTATTTTATTACCAAGAAGTAAAGAGAAATATGACTGCAAGATAAGGATATGACATCTACATGACTATCTTTTACTCTATGTTTCTTGTTTAGATCTTCCATAGATTTTGTTGTTTTCAGCCTTGGAATTAGTAAGCAATAAGTTCTGATTTTCCATTTTCCTGCCCTGTCACATGTCCCTTCAGGAGAAGGAAATCTTCAGAGCCCTCCTGCCCTAATGTGGGGCATGACACCTCCTCTGGGCTGTGTTTTACAGCTACAGAGCAGTGATGTACAGCATAGCCCAGCATGTTAAAAAAAAAAAAAAAAAAAATACAGAGAACTCACTGAAGGAAAGAGCTGCATACCACACCAGCAAAAGATGAATAGCAATTCTGTGGGTTCCCAGGAAACTACAGCCTGTAAACTCTCACCACCATGAATGATACATACATCTTCTGGTCCAAAGTAAAGAAAAATAAGATAATGAGACAACAGTTTTCTGTAGGGCACAGATTTAGATAATGACTTTTGCCTATCTCCTCTGGCTCTCAGATGTTCCATTATAGTAAAATTTACCAGGAACTTTTATTTAACTGTCCTGGCAGAGGGAGTTAATTGTAGCAAATATGCTTAAGGCACAGGATGTTAAAGAGGCTAAAGTTTCTTTAACTGCTCCAGACGTCTAATAATCTTCCTTTTCTCAGGAATCTTGCACTATTAGTAACACCAAGTTACTCTACAGCAAGGAAAAGGGGTTTGTTTTTCATTGCCTCAAGGTTGCGTTTTTCCTGCAATTTACTGGCAGTGCAATTTTGGAAGAGAAAAAATGTTTGCTTGCAGAATCAATGGAAAAAGGAGAGTACAAGTAAAAATAGAAAGTAAGACAGTGAGAAATACAAAGTTTAAAACTACAGCAGAAAAAAAGCAACGACATAACAAAACCAAAGCCAACAACCAAACAAACGAAAACCCACAAATGCCACAAAAAAAAACAAAAAAAAAAAAAGGAAAAAGTAAAGTCATAAGTAGTGTAAGTAATGTAATACCTAAAACTTGTAGAAGACAACAGCAAAGAAAAAAAGATAAAACCTGGGATGCTTTCAATTAGAGGAAATTTAAGAGCAAATATACCAGGAAAAAGATGAATCCTATGATGTTTCTGTTGAAGTGGAAATGTCAGGCAAATGAACAATTTAATAATTTTTATCAATCTTTTATTATAATAATGCGTGTAATATTTTCCATACTAACAATAACTCAGGGTTTTTTTATTATAATAGCAACTTATAAAGATCGATATTTCAAAGGTGCAGGATTAATAACTTGAATCTAAGAGAATTAGAAGAGCAGAGCAAGGGCTTTTATGGGCCTATGATGCTGACTTTTGATAAGTCTTGGACATGGAAGTAGTTCCAGGACATTGGAAGAAAGTTTTTAATCAGTATTTTAAAATTTGTAAACAGAATGATAACATGTTATAGACTTGAAATATAGACACTACACAAAAAAAATGTAAAAGCGATAACGTAGGACTTGACTGATTTTGTTAACCATCTTTAATTCTTCTTTAATGTCAATCAGCATGGGGTTATAGAAAACAGATAATATAAACTAGGTTTTTGTTTTGATTTTTTTTTTTTTTTTTACTTTCAGATGTGGCTGTTAATAATAATTTTCTAGTATAGTTTGAACTCAGAAGGTTTCTGGTTATTTTTAGGAAAAGAGAATAAAACACAAAGCAACAAGAAAAAGCAAAACAAACCATGACACTGTTTAACTCAATGTTTAAGTGGATATTTTTCTAATGGTGTCCGAAAGTCAATCAGTTCCTAGCCTACATGCATTTGAATATTTTTATTAATGATTAGCACTAAATAGAACTTTGCAGAATAAAAATTTAAAAAAAAAAAGAAAAAAAAAGAAAAATAATTGAGACCTCAAAATCAATCAGAAGTAATCAAGCTGTCTTTATTTCTGATCAAAAATTATCATCAGATTATATATATGTTATTCATATTTCTTTGTTTTGACTTCAGTTTCTTGAAAATGAAACAAATCAATACTTCTGATCTCAGTGGTTGATGTATCCTAAAATCTCACACAAATTATTTTAAGAATAAAAGTTAATTCCTATCTTTAGAAGCTTCCAAGCCAGGCTTAAGCCAATATATAACTTTGTTGAAACAAATCCAGCCTGGTTAAGTCTGCCTTTATAAAGAGAGGAATTAATTTGCATTCAAATAATAGGCTTAAATTTTATTTCAGCCATACCATTTAGCAAAAAGCACACACTGAAATAAGAATGACCTAAGGCAATATTCTTAGTAGTGAAATAATTTCATAGCTAAATTGAATGAAGTTGAAGGGATCATCATTCCCATCTCTTAACAAAAGAAAAAAAAATCAGAGAGTGAATACCGTATTACTGAAATATTGGAGTACAAAGAAAACACAAGGCTCTGCATCTTTATTTTGGAGAGGCCATCTTTTGGCCCTTACCATTATTTGATTTACTGTTTGGATGACCTAGCTATATCTAAAGGAATATTAAATGCTGGAAGTCCATGTTTGGAGTGCTTATGACTAGTATCTAAGTTAAGAGAGATCAAGAGAAATAACACTTGTTTGAGAGAGCACTCATTCAGAGAGGTATATAATACAGCTCAAGCTCACAGTACAGCTGGGACCTTTATGGCAAAAAATGTGTTTCTACCACCTAGTAGATGAAAACATCCAATACTGAATAGGCATTGTGAATACCAAGATCATCTGGTAATTAGAAAAATAGCCTTTTCAGATTTATAGTTGAGTCTGGCAAAATAAGGAGGGACATGTATAACTTATGACATAAAAAGTTGCAGCCTTAACTAATATCTTATGATTTTCTGTTAATGATGAAAGATAGAAATTGCAATGAATACTACTGTAATAATCTGGGAGAAGACCAAGTGAAGGACTAGGTTCTTCATGGCTACTTATTATTTTACAGCGTTTCTTTCCTACTGTTATTATTTATGTTCCAGGAGTACTTGCAAATCATATCTGGGAACGTTACTCCATTACTCCAGGAAGTTCAAAAATAATGAGGACACTAAAAAAAAATGAAAAAATACTACCTCATTTTAATGGCTTAAAAAATTACATGGCTAGTCTAAGCTATTTCACCAACAGTCCTTCCTTAATGAAGTCAGGCTCTGTCAGGTGGCTAAGCATCTAGTCCTGAGATAGGTGAGGTGATTTGTCAGTCGTAGAGACAAATTGTCTAATCTACCAGTATGTGTTAAAGGTGTGGGTAGGTGGGGAGAGAGCACAATAAGAAAGCCAGGTGGCCTGGCACATGGTAAAAAGATATTACTGAGAAGCATCTTATTTTTGTATATGCTCTAGAGAAGATGATAGCTTGACCTCATCAGTGGGATGCAGATCACGGCTTCATCACTGTTGTGCTGTGCACTGCATGTCACCCTCAATATTTCAGTAATTGTTCAATTTCCAAACCATTACTGACTCTAAGCAGAAGGTAGATCTTATACTGGATACCACAAACATCATGGTCAATATCTCACAGTTTATAAACAAAAATGTAGTGATTCTTAAGACACAAGTGTATAATCTGATTTTTTTTTTTAATTGAATTCAGGATCACAAGAAAGATGACACTGCTGATATATATATATTTATTTCTTGATCATTTGTAGGATGGAATCCTATGACAACAACCCCATGGTGATAAGGATAATTCAACACAAATACAAAATATAAGCTGCCATTCCTCAGTTCTGTAGCTGTTTAGAGTCCAGGTATTTAGAGAAATGTATTGACTTCCAAAGCTAGTCCTTCCCAAATAACAAAATACTCTGCAACCACATTCCTTTGTATTCCTGTTGAAAGTGTTTGGTCTAACCTGTCAAATGAATTTTAAATACTCTTTTAAAGACTGGAACTTTGACAGTTTTGGTCTAAAATTTTGACTCTTTGAAAATAACCTTTTTTTTTGTGGACACAGACAGTTCCGACCTACAAAAAGGTCTCCTAGCTAGATTTTTATTTTGAACAAAGTACAGCAAGGTGGACAGGCTCCAAAATAGTTATCACCTGAAATATGAGACACCTTAGATCCCTATACAAATACTGGTCTTGAATTTAAGCTTTAGGCTTGCTAGCAGATTGCTTGACAATTAATATAATGCTGTTGAAGGGTTTTGTTTGTTTGTTTCCCCACAGATTCTTAGACAATGAGCTCCACATCATTTAAATAATTGCATTCATTGTAGTTGAATGTAGGAGAACTGTATTCTGTATTTCAATGGTTAGGGTACTCAGATGGGCAGTAGAAAATGATACAATAGGGATTTATGAACACAACAATAAAAGAAAATTTGAAATAATCAGACAAATATTCTTCATATACTATTGTTTTCTCATTTATTTTCCTGCCAACATCATCTAATGGCTGAAACATAATTTTGTCCTTGTTTACGTCACACATGTTCTTTTAAAATCTTATTTGCACTCCCTCTCAGCCTTTCATTTTTTGGCTAAGCACTGTATGTATTTTTCACATGAAGTCTCACAATGCTTTATATAATGACACTAATGTTTCTCTTTGTCTATTGAACGTACCTCTTACAGTCATTATGGCCATATTGCTTTGAGCTTATAGACATTTCATGACAGAGGAGTGCATATAGGCTTTCTAAATTCTCATCTTATCACAGTAATTTATATTAGTCATTTAATCCTATTTCTGAATGTCTGTCATGATATCCTGATTTTCCTGAAGAAATATCCCAGCTCTGTGTATCACTAGCTTTTATTATCACTATCTTGTTTTCTGTAGCAGAGCTGTTAGAAGTTAGAAGTGTAAGACCAATATACATGACGGTCTAAGAAGAGCTTCCTTTCATAGTTTAATTTGCAGAAAAAAACCCTTTTTTTTTTTTTTTTTTTTTCCTTTGGTAGTTCCTTACCCCTCTAAATTCCGGAAATAATGTCCATTTTCTCCAGGTACATTAAAAGTTTCCAAGTGTAACCACTTTTTTTTTAGACTTGCTTTGTCCTCAAGTTTGCTACAATTTACCCTTGATAGTATCATGTGAATTTACATCACATTTTCCATTGAAAATCTCAGAATCCTGGAATCATTTTGTTTGGAAAAGATGTTTGAGATCATTGAATGCAACCATAAACCACATCTCTAAGTGCCAATTCTACAACCCAAATTGTCTCAGATGCTCCTTTCACGAGGAATTCTCCAGACCCTTCACCAGCTTTGTTGCCCTTCTCTGAACTCCAGCATCTCAGTGTCCTTCTTGTAGCAGAGAGGCCCAAAACTGAACACAGTATTCGAGCTGCAGCCTTACCAGTGCAGGGGGCACAATCACATTTCTAGTCCTACTGGCCACATTATTTCTGACACAAGTCAGGATGCCCTTCTAATTTTCTCCCTGCATAACTTCACAACACCCTTGTAGTGCTCCTGAGTTGCCTGCTCCTTCTTCCAAATATCACAAACTATTTTTTTTTTTTTTTTTTATTTTCAGCCAAAGCTCTCTCCATATTTCTTCTTTTGTGTTTCAAATTTTATTCAGTCTTACATGCTATTAAAAGCCTGGCCTCAACATGCAAGTTTCTTTATGTTACTCTTCAAACATACTGATTTAAAACTCTAAAAGACTTGTACTAGATTTGCAAATTTTTAATAGATATATATTTTGGATATATAGAGAAATTTTGGGGTGTGTGGGCTAGTTCTTTTTTTTCATTATTTTTCCCATTGTGATGAAGTTCTTTTCTTTATACCTTTTTTTCCTTTCTATTTTTATTCAATATAATGTGTGAAACTCTTATTGAAAAAGTATGTAGCTACATATAGACCTTTTTTCTTTTTTTTTTTTTTTTTAATTTAACTGTCTCATCATTGCAGAATAGCCTCATTTCTTCTCTCCCCATCCACTAGGTTCCTCATTCCCATTCAAGTACTCTGTCAATCAAAGTATTCTTTTATTTTCATTGTATGAGAACTGAAAGTCTATGTTTCAATTTGACAGGGAGTAGAGACATTTTTAAGTCTGTCAGAATAGACTAAGTTGCTTAGAAACTCAATGCTTTGAGTTTCCTTCCATATAAGATACCTGTCCTTGTTTCCCTTTCCCTACAATTTCTGTAAAGTGTTTATCTTCAGACTGTGTGTTGCAGAGAACGTGCTTTCTACATGTTTATAAGGGGTCTTGGTAACTGTAGTTTCTGTCATAAATTAATATAAATAATCATGATTTTATGAAGAAAAATTTGCATGTGGAAGAGTGGGGGTGGAATGAGTTCTCTATATTAAATATAAAACACAAAAATAAAGAATGTGAAACAATTTACCAAATTTTTTTGAACTGGGAATTCACTCCTATGGAATTTATGTGCCAAGAAGAATTTCACTTTTACTCTCAGTGAGTACATAAGACATTTGTTCACTTAACCACAGGAGGAAATGACACAAGGAATTAGATAATATTAATGTTAAAACCCTATCAGAAGACAGGTACTAACAAAGATATATTTTATGACTCCTTAGCAAACTGAATGGTCCATGCTAAATATTAGAAATTTATTTTCATTATGGCAGGGGATTTGATCATTCAGAAGTGACATAGGGAAAATTGCAAAGAGGTAATTGCTCACCATTTTAAAATAAAAACAAATTTTACATATTGAGTAATTTTGTGACTCATTTGTTTATAAAATTAAGTATTTTTTTAAGTTCTAAGACCTCTTTGGTCCTCACTCCCTGCTTTCTAGATGGATTTTTTTGACATCTATAGTGTCCCCTATCTTCATTAACCTCCTGCTGCTATTGCTTTTCCCATATTTCAGCTTTTTTATTTATTGTATCTCGTGTTTCCATGCCTGAATTTTTCTTCCATGCATTTTACTGCACAGTTATTGGTCTATTAAAAGCTAGCAATAGAACACAGAGACACAAATCATTACCTCCACTCAGCTAGCTGTGCATAGGTAAAGGAAATGGTGACTACTACAGGAAATAGTCTTTAGGTACAGATATGGAATAGTTGGAAAATATTTGTTATATAAAAGCCATGCTTTAGGAACATCCACAGAGGACAGTGTTTTATAATTATGTCTTATATATGTAAGAGGCATAATTGGTGCCTAAGAAAAATTATGGCCTCCTTGCACTTCAGTAGGCACTGACGTTTTCCATCTGTATTTTTTATATTATAACTCATTCATGTGAAAAGTGGTTATATATGAAAATGCCTTGAAATGAAAACTAAAGCTCATAAGTAGTTTGAATCAATGAAACTAACTATGTAAGAAGGAAGCAATGCAGACTAAATGTCCATGTGTTAAGGTATCTTCAGGTTTTTCTCTGATAGCACAGAAAATTATGTTCAGTTTTCATTATGTTTTGTTTCCTTTTGTGTTCATTTGAAAATGCAATTTACATTCTGTTTCCTTTGTACAAAATGTTTGATTAATCTTCTCATAGTTCTCTGTATGTTTCTGTTTAATTGATGGAACTCCCTTCCTTCGTTCACTTGTCACCAGTAGGTTCTCCTGGATATTAATCAAAGGCTATATATCCTGGTGGGGAAAGCTTCCTGCCAATACACCTTCAAAAAATCAGTTGAATAAAATCCTGTATCCATTAATTTCTTATACCTACCATGATATGCATGTAACTATATTTTATCAGTAATTGAAAGTAGTAAGGCAAATATAAAAATGCACATCTTCAGCCCTTGTAATAAAGATTTCTCTTAACATGACTAATCTAGTTGACAGTATCTAACTGGTTATGTGAATAAATATACATTGTAATGGCACGTTCCTACCTACTTGCTAAAAATATATACATATATTGATATACAGAGAGATTTAAAAACAAGCAAACAAATGAAAAAACCAAACCAACTCAAACAAACAAACAAGAAAAAGAACCACACAACCGACCAACTAAAAAGCCCATAAATTATGAATCAAAGTATTTGATTTGGAACTCTTCCTGTTTGTCAGCTGTTTTACATAATACACATTTTTTTCCAGGGTACATATTTACTCACTCATCAGTGAGACTGTAAACAATGAACTACGTGTTTTGAAACTAAGCTATTTATAGCAGTGGAATAATTTTCCAAGGCCTTGTAGCTCTGGCATAAGGCATGTTCATTATCAGATCTGACAACAGAGAATTTACAAGTAAATATGTAACATCTATATGTGTATGCATACATATGTAAAACACTTTGTTGAATGAAGGGTTAAAAATCAGAAAATATCTCTTCACTTGTAATTAAAGTTTGGGAAAGCACTATGAAAAGTAAAGTAGATTCTAGCACAAAATAGAAGCAGTCTGGGAAAATAAAAGTTAAGACTTTCTGGTATTGATACTATCATGTCATTTTTTTGGCCAAACATTAAACCACTGAATCATTATGGAGTAACTCCTCGTTAACACTGAAGTCAGTAAGATTACTCTCCAGCCCTTTGTCTTTAACTTCTGACAGCATTCCCTTCTGAAACAATGCTGGAACTGACTGACAACCTCAGAGCCAGCTTTGAGTAGGCACATTTGTCTTTGCATATAAAATTCTCATTCATGTTAATTTCTGTATTCTGAAAGAGATTAAATATATATATACATTTACAGATCTTTAAATTAATAGGTTTAGGTTAGATTAACATAATCTAGTTTGTTTTTTAATAATTTTAAAATAGCAACGGCATTGCTCTATCCCAAAACCCATAAGGAAGTCAATGCATATCTTGATTGTCTATGCAAACACTAATCTCACATTCTGTTTTCTCATTTGAATTGAGGAGTGGAGGTTTGCTTTTGAATTGAAATGTTATTGATATCAGTGTGCACTTATCAACTTAGGATAGAGAAGCTGTCTCTGCTCCCATGCTCTTACAATTTGCAAACAGTTTGTTGTTTCAAATGTTTTTTTTTTTTTTAAAGAGACAGCTCATTAGATCTCATTACTATTCAACAGCTGTCACAGAGCATGAATTTCAAACTTATGACAATACATCTCTATACAAAACTTTCTCCAAAAATGGGGAAACAATTTATTTTGTCATTAACCTCAAATGACATTATACATGTCTGCATTTACACCTTTTGCTCTGCTGATGAGCATTTCAAAATTCAGTAGTTTAAACTCCTTTTATGGCATTTGTTCTCTTTAAAATGCTGATTTCTGCTATTGGAAAACTGTAAACCAATACATGAAATGAAAATCAAGATATTTCATCACCGTATTGTCACAAAAATAGGAGGAAAATCCTTTTAGTCTCCTCACAGTCTGTTTGCAAGGAAAGAGGGAATTAATTGCTTCAATGAGACCAAAAAGTGAACTTGAGTTAGAGTAGGTTGACCAGGCAACTCCCATCTGCATCATCAGAGACTGCAAGGTTAGTGTGTTATACTGAGGAAAAAAAGGTGTCCAGGGAATGTTGGTAGTGTAACTTCAGAGTTACTAATGTTAATTTAACATTTCTGAACATGTGTATTCCAAAGGTCTTAGTTCTGTAAAGGATTTTACAGCCCTTACATGAAAATAAGGAAAAAAAAGAAAAAAAGGATTGTTATTGGTAGAGCTAGAAACAATATACAATGGTCTTATTATCTGAACATTTCTTTCACCTTTTAGAATACCTAAAATGGGGAATTGTACACAGTGTTTCAGGTCCATGTTTTAAAAAAAACATAGAAACTGCACACAAAGTTCTGTCATATCAAGCATTTTTCATCCTTAAGCAAAAACAGAACATCAATCTCTCTTGTTTTTATTTTTTGCAAAGGATTTTACAGTGTTGTTTTCCTTGTTGTTTCTATTTGATATAAAGCATATATGTGTGTAAAATTAGTGTCTTCCACAGGAGAAAGGTGATCTGTTCTTTTGTTGACTATTTTGACTTTTAAACAAATGTTTCCTTGTTTTGCCATCTGCTACTCTCAGAATATTTGCGGTTTGTAACTAAAGAATTCTATTAAATGTTACTCTGTTTCACCACCCTCATAAAAAAATTTCTTCCTCATATCTAGTCTAAATCTCCCCTTTTTTATTTTAGAACTGTTACCCTTTATCCTATTGCAAAAGGCCTTACTAAAAAGTTTGTCCATGAAATGCTGACATGTTGCTCAGGGAGCCATCAGAGTAGAATTCTTTGTGCTTAGCTTTATGTAGCTCAAAATGGTTTTGTAAATTAGTCACTGTAGGCTCTGTAGTCAAAAGAAAGAGCTAGACATCTCCAAAAGGTGATTCATCTCCCTTGCTGGTGACTCCCAACACATAAATAAAGCTAGATGAGAAGACTCCACCTCTGTACATCAGTATGCTAACAGTGAGGACAAGAATAAATTACAACTGTCTTATTTTCTGTATTTTTAAAGAAGCGAATGACTACGTAAGTTTATATGAGGATTCTGGTCCTGTGGTAGGTGTTAGGAATGCTCTGACTGCTTTGGCCAGACAGAGGATTTAGTGAGAAGGACATCTAGTTTCCAAATCCTTGCCAAGCTAAATAGGACAACTTGTATATAACAAATCTAAGCAATAAGCTGAGCTATGCAGAACGTATTGACCTCTGCCAATAAGCAGTTATGGTACTTTTATGGACCCTCAAGGTAAAAATAATGACATTTGCAGAGTACAAGTGCTTCCATGATGAAGTGACCTTGAGATCACGACTTAGAACCTAGACATGTAAGTCCTTTTTTGATACCTAGATTTATGTGATATGCCAAAGAACACAACAGCAAGCCATGACAGAGAAAGGATTTGACCCAAGGCTTCAATTCCTGAGATAATATTTGAAATACTGCACAAATCAGTCATTCTTTTTGACAGTTCACTATGTGAGAACGTAATTTGCTTCTAAGCAAAACATATTCCAGATGGTTTTAATCTATAACCATACTAGAGAAAGAATTCTGAATGTACATGTTTGGCTTCCATGTTAGAATTACATGATGAAATACTTGTCATTTATGAGTGTTTGGACCTAACACTTACACACAGTTATCACTTTCTGGAGTCAGATTCATACCTATTTTTACCTCAGCTGTTCTTGATAGAAATTCAGTTGCATGGACACAAACTTTTTGCTTGTAATGAATTGTCTGAAACTGAATTTCTCCATAGTCCAGGATTTTGTGACTACTAATATGCTGAGTTTTTTGAAATGTGGAAATGTTTTCTAGTTTGTGGGAATAAGCTCAAAACATTGAACTGAAAATATGAGGGGACAGTAATGAAGGGGAAAACAGATTTTTAAACATTTTCTGCAAAATATACGATATATCCATAACTAAGACAGTTCAACTAGTTTCAGCAGACCATACTTTTTTTACTTAAATCCCCCAAGAACATCCCATGATTTTTCAGATCATGTTCATGAATCATGTAGCTAGGTTAGAACTCAGATAGGAACTAGCCTGCAGCATGCTGGAATGATAAACATTTCCATTTGAAATTCCAGCCAAAGCTCAATTCTAACAAAATGTCAGTCACTGAATTTTCAAAACACATGAAAATTTGTCAGCAAAATACACAGTATTGTCTCAAGAAAAAAATCTGACCGATGAACATAAAATGAAACTTCATTTTTTTCTTAAAAAAAATAAATCTTTCATAAGTTATATTTGTATAGTTAAAACTTAAAAGAGCTAATAAAATTTATTCTGTTTTATCTAGTGCAACTTTCTCTAAAAATCATTTGTGCTCTTCCGTTCATACAGTGGTCAAATTGCTTCACAAAAGAAATTTTAAAAGTCCTTCATATTCATTTCTTTCTTTAATTAGACACTAGCTCTCTTATGAAAAGCTGTTCCTTATTACAGTGTTTGCACAATCCTGATTGTGATTGAAATCTCTGACTGCTACGGCGTGCAGCAGTAGTAACGTCTGTCTTATCATTGATGATTGAAACTGTTAAAGAACTTACACATCACAAAGTTCTTCCATTGTCTGTCTGTAGAAGTAAATTTTACTCTTTATAGAACAGCTGAAAGCTATATAACTAAACAGAGGCCTGTGTGCAGCAGTTGATACAGTGAATTAGTAGATTGTGATAATTGCTCAGGCTTTGGTGAAGTACTTGGCTATGTTATTTAACTTATTTGACTACAGAAATTAGCAACATGTTTGCAATTTTTACACTGCTGTTCATGCGTTTTTATATACAGCTCCAACTTTCTCAATGGACAAGTAAGTACTATTGTTTATTATAAGGGAAAAAAGCACCAGACACTGTTCTAGTTGTTGATGTGTGTGCTTTGTAACATGAGGGTCTTCTGCTACATCTTATTCTCTTCCCTTCTCTAACCAGAAATCTCACACAAAGTGTTTATGAGAATGACCTTTTTTTTTTTTTTTTCCTGCCAAAAAGCCCAGAATCCATTTCAGTCTTGGAGCTATCTATGGCACATCCTTCAAGTAGTAAGTTGACATTTTTATTTGCTGTCTGGTTTGTGTCTTTATTTCTATTAAACAAATCAAATTAAAATTTTGATAATTTTTTTTTGTTTCTTTTAGGTGAACCTTTTCATATAATAGGCACAGAAGCTGACACTGGGAAAAAAAATGGAAAAAAAGGAAAAAAAAGTCACAGTAAAAATTATCATATGGCATCAGCTTAAAGATAGACATCATGACTTTTTAAAGCAAAGGATCAAAGAAATATCTGCTATTGTACCCTTTTCTCCCTCCAAAAAACCACAAAAATTCCAAAGAGAAACCAGGGAGTGGCTTAGATAAGATTTTTTGAAAAATACTGTTTTGGGGGAGAAGCTATAATTTCTGTAACATTGCTTATCAGTAGATCTCAACTTTTTTTGGAAATGTTTATTTTACAAAAAAAAAAAGGAACAAAGGCACAAAAATACGATGCTATTGTCAAAGGTAAAAAGTGCTGCTGAGCAGCAAATTGCAGCTTAAATCCTCCTTGTGCTCATTGACTAAAACTTGCAGAATCCAGAATTAACCTGTGTGGTTTGTTTGTAGGTGCAAGAAGGTGTTAGGGGCTACAACCAAGTATCAATTTCAGCTTCCCTAACATTCATTAAAGAAAGAGAAAATTTCTTAACAATGTGTTTTTAAGAGTTCATCTGGTTAACTGCGTTCTGTACTGCAAATTACTTCCTTCTGACAACTTGGAGTGTCCTTTGAAAAATACCCATCCTGAGGGTAAATTGTAGTTATGCTTGTACCCTAACAATATATGACTTTCAGGTCCCAAGTGTTTACTTAGTCTTAGATTTACAAGTCTCCAGTCTCCTAAAGACTATTTCAGATTAAATAT
Source organism: Patagioenas fasciata (assembly GCF_037038585.1). Taxonomy (NCBI): domain Eukaryota; kingdom Metazoa; phylum Chordata; class Aves; order Columbiformes; family Columbidae; genus Patagioenas; species Patagioenas fasciata. The sequence continues at coordinate 86,045,944 of NC_092522.1, read as the reverse complement.
AATCTGTAGCATGTTCTATTTATCACTCGTTGCTGAAATTAAGCCTCTGTATGAGCAAGAAGACAGTGAGGCTGTTTTCAAGTTCCAACTCCAAATAAAGTAGGCAGCAATAAAAATGTGTGTTTTTCACTTCCTAAACAAGTCTTCTAAGTAATTTGTGTGGTCAGATGGGGCTTATTCCTGGCCTTTGAAAGTGTAAGGCTCAATGGTAAGACACAGGTAGATATCAGAAGAAAAGTAGGCACCTACTAGACCTACTAATGGAAACTTAAGCTCTCTGATTTTAAACACAATGCTAGGTTACAAGTTAGTCATGACTTTGTGCTAGTGATGGTATTTGATAGTTCAAGATAACGCCTTAAAGAGTCATGTGTTTATACAATACTACTTTTATTTTTTTAATTTGTTTTAGATGAAACTGGATTCTTATTCTATTTCTGCAGGAAAGGTAGAGAATTAAGGATGGAATTGAATTTCAGCTTCAACAAATGGAGTGTTGTGTCTCTGATTGATTGGGTTTTTATCACAAACCAATTTAAATTGCTTGGTCAGCATAGAGAAAGACTAAACCTCTTTATTTTAAATGGTTTTCATTTGACCTAGATATCAGTGTTAGCTCAGATTTAGTAATAAGGTAGCAGTCAATAATTTCTTAGGATTAATAAATAAGACAAATAATATGTTGCTGCCTAATGAAACCAGTGCCTTGAATAAGTGCTGTAAAAATGTTGTGTAGATTAAGTTTATGATTTCAATAGGCAGATTTGTACATTATATCTTGAGGACAAAAGAATTCAAATATAAATTGATGAAATTTGACAAGGTCATACAGAAAACAGGAACCTACAAACTCAGCTGTCACCAGTAAAATGTTCAGTGCTTCATTTTCCAGGTAAACTGAGGGAATTAAGATTTAGATTAAAGTCTTCTTAGATCTATTGCTTTCAGTGGAAATACAATGATTGTCACCATGGGAAATGTCACATGACTGAAGACTTGGTGTATTTCCATTCTCTGCTCTTATTCCTCTTCAAGTTAGTTGATTTTTAACTCATAAAGTCCTTTCTGCAAGATAAATATGTGATATTAATCAATGGGATTTGCATCAGACAGGTGTATTACATGATTTGTTTATGTAAATAATATAAGAAGTAGACACTCCAAGGGTAAACAGTAAGTGATGTTTGATTGGAGCTATTAAGACCAACATGAAATGCTATTTAATAAAATCATACTATGTGACTTTTACCACTAGATTAATCAAAAAGGTCAATGTGTCATTTAAACAGAAAGAAAAAACAAATAGCATTTTTATTTACTCTTTATGGATAGGAATTATATTTCTGCTGTTATACTTAAAAACAATATTGTAAATAATTGTCCATTATGATTTGAGAATGGCCAGGTATCTAATGAATTTATACATTCAGAGAATCATTACGTGATAGTAAATAATTATCACTAAAAGCTGGAGAAAATAAATATATTTTCACATGAAGAATTAATTACTTCTGTGATTTCTTTCAAAAATGCAGATGCCACCAAAGTGGGAATTTATTAATCCACTGACTAATAAGTGCAGTCTTGAAGAAAAAGACTGATTTCTTTGAAATGTGCTAAATAACTTTTCCTGTCTTCCTCAGCAGGGACAGCAGGGGAGATTTACCTCTTCAGTCTCCTTCTCATTTCCTTTGAGTTCTTGTCCTCTTCTGGACCTCTGAACAGATATTTCCTATGCCTTTTCCATATGAATAATTGTATTCAGTCAGACAAAGTTTATAGAGCCAGAATCATTAAAATATTATTTAAATATTATAATAAATAAGAATTTATATAATGCACATGGCTTTTGCTTGAGGCTTTAATGCAAGAATTAACTTCTTTCTTGTTCGATCCATTAATTATCTAGTCCAGGAGCAGAAACAATGTTTTTCTGTTTAGATCACCAGTCACACATCAGCATAATTACAAGTAAAAATATCCTGGTGTTTGTAATGACATACAGAGATGCATACTATTATGTCATTCTAGGAGCTCAGAAAATCACCCATATCCTGCTCCTCACTGATTCTATAACTTCTGCATCCATTCATGTAGCAAAGCTTGGTCATCCCTTTGCACTAGCTCAGATACAATGATCAATAAGGTTAGTGACTGTGTATATAAGATAATTTGATCAACTTGCTTCATTTCCATGTATAAGGGAATAGTAGCTATACAAAACATGCTTCTTTCTCTGACATGCAAGCTATTTAAATTCCCAAGGAAAATTGCATACATGCACACACAACCATCCCTCCTTTGCCTCTAGGTCCTTTCTAATCATCAGCATCCTGCTAGTTCCTGTTTGTAGGACTAATGCTCTTCTGTAGAAGAGCAGCCGCAGAAGTAACAGTTGCATGTATCTCTGCTCTTAGAAATTAATTGACCAAGATAAACTACTTGAAGAAATAAAAGTGTTGAAAAATTAACTGCTAACATTGCAATGTTTCTTCAGTTTCAATGATTCAGTCTTAACTGCCTTACACTGCTTGCTCATGCAAATGTGTTGTAGTTCAAATCAAGTCAGACAGTCACACCCATTTTACCTCAAGGGAACACTACAACAAAGAGAATATTGTGAGAATCCTTATCAACTGTTCATAATGAAGAAATATAGCTATTTAGTAACATCAGCACTGCCATCTTGGATTAGATCTGCGTTCTGTCAAATTACACATCCAGTGGCCAACACCAGACTGTTTATATGCTGTATATATATATCAGAACCCACTGATCAAGAGTTATCACCTCTATAGTACAGGCAGCATAGGATAGAAAGGATGTTTGCACTGTAACTGTTCTTAATTGGAAGAGTTTAAGCAGGAACTGACACCCTCTTTTCTGGAAGATGCTACCACAAAGCAAAATTGAATGTAGCACTGTGTACTGGCTTCAGATACTGAAGGAATATTCATCATGTCCCTAGAACTTGTATTGCAGGGGAAGAAACACTCTCAGATGGCTTAAATTATCTGCTGTGGGATTTGTAGTGCACTGCTGCAAGGCACTGGGGCTGGTGTTATGATCCCAGTGAAAAGATCAGTCGGGTTCTGTGAGATATTGGTTAAAATACCATTTAATGGAGCTAACACTACAGGGAAAAAGAGGATAGTATGGATAATCTTACATGGCTTTAGAGGTAGGGAATAGTTGTGTATCACCAGACAGACCTCCAGTCTGGGAACAGCACAGAGCATGGATCCTATCTGTTTGATGACATTTCGTTCTTTAGAGCTCTTATGGGATATTCTTACAAATGAACAATTCTATTAATAATTTCTAGTGTCAAACAAAAGGATGTTCACATGAGGACGTACTGCTTCCCTTTAAGATAAATACAAGGACACACAGGTGGTGTAATTGTGCAGCTTCCTACAGGCTTCTTCATTACTATATACCAGCTAAGTTCACCTTACAGCCAAGGGATAAACACAGCACAACACAACCCTAAAGGCTATATGTACATCTGTCCTGGTTTTGCTAAAAACAAGACCAGTTCTCTTTTAGCCAAGAGTAAATACTGACAAGATCATAATACAACATGGTGCAGCAGAGGCCTGCATCTTCTTAGGTCAACTGTTATTCTTCAGTGGTCTTCCAGTTAATACCACTACCAGGTTATCTAAAATGTTTCAACTATTAGTTGCTGTTCTTGTCGTTTTCAAAATAAATGCTTCAAATGCTTAGATGGCAAATAATACTCTATGACTGCATCTCAGTGTTCTCGGCCAACTGTTCGGCATACTCCATCTGTATTCCACCATGGAGACAGCACACTTCATCAATGAGAGTAAACACTAATGAACTGAGCTGAAAACTGGAAGGACTGAAAATGGACAGACTTTACTGGTCCTTTCTGCCTACTGCTATAAACTTCCCAGAGGCAGATAATAATTCTGTCTGTACTAGGCATGAATGAAACTTGGCTCTTCTCTTACCTCCATTATTCTAATTTTGATCTCTAATAACTGCTCAATAGTCTACAACTTAAAGTCTCATACTTACTCCAAATAGTAATTCATTATAATTCCAAAATACGCTCCTATTATTCTCATTGGTAGCCAGTTAACTTTTTTTCACTTAGGGTTCTGTGGCAGCAATCTCTACAGTTTAATTATATATTGTGATAAAATTCCTCCTTTTATCATAAAACCTGTAGTTCTTATGATCACAGTGTGTTACAGGGATTGTAACAGTTTTATATCTAAATTCTATAGAACATTTACTATTGTACATATTCTTATTTCATGTTGATTTGTTTTTTCTGTGAAGAAAACAATTACAGTGTGTTCTGTCTTGGTCTTTCCCGTCTCATATTTAAAATAGCTTTGTATTCTCCTTGTGCTAACAAACTCCTAGTTTATCCCTCTGAAAAGAGGTACCGATACAGTATATTTTGACACATTACATCTTGCATGTCTATACATGACACTCCAGTCTCATTGCTTATGTAACCTTGCATCTTTGCTCTTTAGAAATGACTTACACACTGAATGAGTTTCCACTGAGGTCTCTGCAGATGCAGTAAATTTGAAAAAACCTGTACCTAAGGTACATGCAGCATCTTAAACTTGACAGTTTCTCTTCAGTAAAGACCTGAAGCTGCAATTTTAAGTGGTTTAATTTGCATTTGATGGCACCTTACTAGGAATCAAAACATTTCAGGTACATATCACTAATCTTTCTTAATTTTTTTTCATCACGAGGGTGATCTTTCACTAGATCAGGTTGCTCAAAACCCCATCTAAACTGACCTTGAACACTTCCGGGAATGCGGCATACACAACTTCTCTGGGCAACCTGTTCCAGCAACTCACCACCCTCACAGTAAAGAATTTTTTCCATATATCTAATTATATCTACCCTATTATTTATATCTAAATCTACCTCTTTTTTTTTCAAGTTTTAGAACCATTATACTTTGTCATGTCATTAAAATTATCTCTCCGTTTTTCTTATAAGCTTTTTTCATATATTGAAAGACTGCAGTAAGGTGTCTCTGGAATGTTCTCTTCTCCAGGCTGAACAACTCCAAATCTCTCAATCTGTTTTCATAGAAGAGGTGCTCCCTCTGAACATTTTTGTGTCTCTCCTCTGTAACCACTCTAACAGGTCCATGTCTTTCATGTGCCTGGGATCCCAGAACTGTGGATGTAACACTCCAGGTGGAGTCTCATGAGAGCAGAATAGAGGGGCAGAATCACTCCCCTAGTCCTGGTGGCCACACCGCTTTTTATGCAGCCTAGGATATGATTGGCTTTTTGGGCTGGAGGAGCATGTTGTTGGTTCATATCTGATTTTTCATCTGCCAATATCTGCACGTCCTGTTCTCAATCTATTCATCACCCAGCCTTCACTGATACTGATACACACTGTACCAGAGCTTTATTTTTTCTCCTGCTGGATTATTGGCCTATGTTCAAGCTGCAGTGTAAATAAAACATGTTTAGAAGCTTAGTTTGATGCCTTATATCATAATGGTTTCCCTCAATTTTATCATTATTGGGTACTGTTACATACATCTTGTTAACGTGAAGCTGAATGATTTGTCTAAGTTTGATGAAAATGCCAACGTAAGTTCAAAAAACAGTTCAACTTTTGTTCCAGCAAGCGTCCATATGAAAAATTACCTAATGTGTGTGAGAAGATGCTCATTCTGACAAGAATGTATCTTATCTTGTCAAATTCAAAATAAACATACCTCAAAAAACAGAGAGAGAATAATGTATTCATAATGGCCAAGTGGACAAACTATTTCCTCTTTAGTAAATGTGGACTGAAAGTGACTCTAACAAAATTGCAATGGCAGCTGACCCCAAATCTTACAGGTCCTGGTGAACTGCGAAGTATATCTTCTTTCTGGCATTTGTTTCACTTCAAGCAGTGTGAGTTAGAAGGCGTTCATCTGACTAAGACAGTAACTGAGCATTCTAGGGAAGCAAAATTGACTTTTTGGATATTATTTCTTTCAGAATAAGAGTGATGAGAATAACTTTACATGTAGGGAACTGCGCTTTTCAGCTTGAGAAGATTTGAGCCTAATTGTATCAGGAAAATGAACACTGGAGTTAAAGGAGTTCTTTAGCTGACTACCAAAAAGACTACATCATTGTACAGACAAAAGTTACTTTTGAATATTTTTTCCCACTTTAAAAATAATTTTTCCACATGCAGCTCATGTGTAATACAATCCTGCATGTTTCCTATTTTCAAGTATCTTACAGAAATGTAAATCAGAACTAGTTAGAAGTATTTTTTTGCAACCTTTACATCTGCTTCTACTAAAACGTCTTAAACTGAAACAAAAATCTAAAATATTAGAAATATTCCGTTTGATTTCATCCTTATCAAAGACTATGGTGCACAAATCTCTAGTTTTCTTAGCTAGTGGTAGCAGGTACCTCTCTGTTTTTTCTTACTAAATGAAGTTACTCCAGTCATTAAATTTAAACTTCCAGGATTCACATATGTTGAAGGAATGCCAGTTCTTATTATTTCTCCAAAACTGTTTTTTCTTTAGTTGGTTGGGACTTGTTTGTGTTTGTCTGTTTGTTTGTGGGATTTTTGTTTGTGTTTTTAATAGAAGAAACATATATTTACTTTCTTTTTGACTAATTATTTTTTCTATATTCTGAGAGATAATAAAATGTGTCAGTTGTTATCTTCATGAGAACTGTAACTCAAATTGAAGACATCTCAATTTTATTAGAATCAATTTGTTTAACCACAATAAATCCTAACTGAACTAAGTTTACCTTTCTAACTGATAAGCGTCTTTGTATATTTGCCAAAACGGTAGCAGAAACCTTTAACAATTATTTTTAATGTTATATGCACTGAAAAAGAATTACTGTTATCTCTATTCCACTGTAAGAAAATGTTCCTTTTTAAGAGCGTTTTAAATAAGTATATTGATGTAGAGACACTTCATAAAATTAGCAACCAACCCATATGATTGTGACTTCTGTCTTCAAGATAATATGCACTCTCACCTTTATGATACAATTTGTGAGGACATATCTGTCTTCTATTTCTAGCTAAATAAAAGTAGAGCATTTTGATCAACTAAAGCACTCTCCTGAAAGGATTAGTGGAAGTGTGTGATGCTTTAAAAATTGTTTCCAAGCATCTGATACTTCTTCTAAATTAGTAATTGACCGTTCTCATTAATGGGATTATTAAGTTGTCCATTTTTTTGTTGGTTTTCTCCCAAAGCCTTCTTCAAATTTTTATAATTTTAGTAATGTTACTATTTTAATTAAAACTTTTAACTTATTTTAGATTTAAAATTTATTTTGCTTTAGCAACCTAAAGGAAATTAATTTTTATATCTCCTTATAAATCATTTTATCTGTGTGATTCTGTTTTAGTTCAGATATTATTCTTCCTTGATCTTAAGTATTGGAGCATTATTCTTCCTTGATCTTAAGTATTGGAGCATTAATAGTGCAATTTATCTTGCTTTTCTAATGATTGCTACTTTTCTAGATAGCTGCAACTGCTTAACAACTTAACATATCCAGGGCTGAATTTAAAGCCCTCTTTGAAATCCTTCTTTCCTAAAATTGTTAAAATACCTAATAAAAAAAGCAAAACCATTTTTTAAAAAGTATTTGGCAAGGTCCTATATGATCTCGCTGCTCTTATAATCATTTTTACGAGATTTGAGAGAACACATTTGCCTTCTTCACTTATTGGCTATTATGACTTTAAATCTATGATATCAATGCATATACATACAGAAAGGAGGCATTTAGCTACTGAAATTGCTACCTTGCCCCTGTCCCCTAACCAATTAATTGTAATAATTATGGTTAGTATTTTTTTCATTCCAGTTCTTAATTTATTTTTTTTTAGATGAGTGGTTGAGCTGAAAAATCAATTATTCATAGAGGCTGAGTCCAGATAGATTAGAGGTACTATATTTCTCCTGACTAAAAATTCACTTATCAAAAAAGATATCAAATTAATCATGCATGAACTACCTTTGTTAAATGTGTGTTGTATTTTATCCCATGTTCCACATTCTTCCATTTGTTTGATTATATTTTCCTTTAAAAGTTTGTCCAGAGCTTTCAATACTGTTGATTCATATGACAATGAGTCTACACTTATTTAGATTGCTATTTTCTTTCCTCTTAAAAGTAGACATTGTATTTTCCCTCCTCACTTATACGATACCACCTTCACTGGTTTCCAAGAGATAAATTGGCAACTTCACATACAGCATGTTCCAGCATACTATGACAGAGAGTGTTAGTTCCTTTGACTTAGATATTTTATGGGTTTGACTACCTTAGTTCTATTGATTGATTGATTGATTGATTGATCATGGACTTTCTTAGCTATGTTTCAATTCACATCCTTAATATCTCTCCATCCTGGAGAAAACCAAGTGGAATGTTAATTTAGTTTTGAGATTTTTCATGAACAGTTTAATGTCAGTCCTTTCTTGCTACATCACTACATTAGACATCACTAAACAGAATCCACAGGTTTTTACTTGGAAGAAACCTATGATTTAGTCCTTCTGCCTGACCACTTAACACCTCACCAAAAGATAAAGCATTATTAAGGACATTGTCCAAATGCCTCTTAAGCCCTGACAGGCACGGAAATATAGTAATTATTGAAAGATATGGTTACTTTTATATTATTTTACCTTAAACAATTTTACCACACTTTCAAATCTAAGGCATTATTTGTACCATAACCGTTTCTGTTTCCCAGTACCCATTATTATTTATATAAAAGCTTATTTACTCTATTTTCGTGATACATAAGAGTTCTGAAGTGCAAGAAATTACCTTTTAACATTCTGAAAGTGACAGATCAAAAGGAGTCAGCATCTTAGTGGACATTTTTCACATGTTTTGTGGTTCCTGACAACAGCACCTAGTGTTGCCTTTCCACTAACTTTGAAGTTCCCTTTACTCACAAATATGTTTATGTCATAGATCAAAAGCTGGAGTTAAGAATATGTAAACCACTTCAGATAACATATGATCTTAGGTTTTGTTTTATCTTGCCTTTTAATTTTGTTTCACTTTTTCAAAAACTACAATTTGGATTTTTTTTTCCCCCTTTTTAACTTTGATATTTTAATTTAATAGAGTGAAACTAGCTTTCCCCTTTGAAGGTATTGATTGTGCGTTATGATTGATTTACTACTATGTTACTTCCAACATAATTTATGGCTTATTTTCTGTAAGACCTGCACATGTATTTTACTGCCTTCCTATGCAGTTTATGACATGCAATTGATAGAAAGAAAGATAGACAGGCAAAATAAAAGTAACATCAAATTCATAGTCAAAAGGAATCAAATGCATTTTTTATCATTACATTGAAGAAAATTACTGAATTAAGAAGGAAAGTTTTTATAGCTACAATAGCAACAATGTGTTGCTTTCCTGGAAAAAAAAATCCCTTACCACTATGGAACACCAGCTTAAAATGGTCTAATTATAGAGACACTTTTATCTATCTTTAAACTAGAGCTCTTAGAGTAGTAAGCCAGTTTTGTATGTGTGTCCTCAAATTAGCAGTCCATGTTAAAGGATATATCACAAAAATCACATTTAAAATTGCATCATTCTGAGGAATAAAATCCCATGTTTTAAAACTAAGTCCTCCATGTCCTTGTTTATTGTTGAGATTATCACTTGAAAGGAACAGTATCATATTATTACTTGCCAGTTTTATAAAACAACAATGGCTAAGAATGGAAGTGAAAAAATTCTGTAAACAATCACAGAACTGGCCAAAACTCCATATGAACATCATCCAGACCATGAAAGGCAGGTAGACATCTGTCCTCTCACTGAAGCTAAACAGGTAGCTTCCAATAAAACTTCCAAAATCTGGAACTTACTGCTCAGGGAGTCTCTCAGTTGATATCAGTCATTTACAAAACAGTTACAGTATAGATAGAAGCCTTATAGGCTAGAAAATTCCTAACTTGCAACTACTTTCATGAGGCTTTAGTTATTAACTTAAGAAATGCAAAGCAAATTTATTCACCATGTTCATTTATTCCTTACCCACTTCAAATGGTAACTTCCAATAATTACACTATATGTGAGTCTGATCTGTTTATTGTCAGTGCACTAAATTAGCGGAGATCATTTGAAAATATCACAGTGTATGTGTCTAGAAAGGACACATACTCAGTTTATTTAAATGTTGGCCTCCAAGCCTACAATTCTGAAATAAAATTTAGAAATTGGGATGGGAGAAAAGTTAACTGAAAATCTACATTTAACAGTGTTCCTAATATACATATCTCTGCTTAATTTTAGCTTCAGAAATGCTAAATGCTGCTTTTTTTAGTAGAAATGGCTTACAAAGTTAAAGGGTCAAATGATCATGCTCTTGCTACCTCAGATAGGAAAACAGATTAGAAGGCCAGGAGGAAATGCGATCTTCAGGAAGTCATAGTAACTAAAGAAAGGCGAGTATGGTGCATGCTGTGAAACACAGTTTTCATTAACCGTAGGAACATACAAAGAGAGATGAAAAAGACAGAGAAAACTCTGTTCAATGGGGCCTCAGTTTTGCATATTATTATCAGACGGAGTCAAACTAGTTCATAGCAGCGATTTGTAGTGACAGAAGTATAGGCCTAAGTGAATCAAAAACATGAGAAAAGAAAGGCAGAGAAGAGAAAACAGCACACAAGGATGGGCAAGCAAAAACAACAAAGGAAAAAGAGTGTTCAGAAATCACAAAAAATTGAGTGAAAAAATTTGGAACATATGCTTTAGGATTTATTTCTTGTAAAATAAAGAAGTATGCTACATTAATTCTCAAAAGTAGAACCACAAGAACACGGAAGAAGTATTAAGAATTAAGTAAGTCTAATTTGAAGATATAGAAGTAGAGATGGGGAACTGAGGGAATGAAGTCCCAATGGAAACATTTCATAAAATATAAAAGTTCTATGGTTCATGGATGTTTTCTGGGAAGCATATTCCTATCATACTCTAGTACTATCTACAACGTAGAAGTTATTTGGGATAATATACATGACCAGCATGTTGAATGGTTATGGGAAACCTGTCAGTAGTCACCCTTTTTTACAATGTGCTATTTTTTCAGGATACTGAAATAAGTTATCCTATTACCTTGCTATTCTACAATGTACCAGGTAGAAGCAAAGATCTCTATTTTCTATCTAGCCAAAAAAAGAAGAGAGGGGTGTTGTATAACTGGATGAATACAAACTGTGTGTAGCTAGATGCAGTAAAAAACTTATTTGAAAACCAGCTCCATTTTCAAGTTAGACAAATTCTGAACAACATATTTACTGACACTGGGAATGTGATTACTATAGTGGAAGAAATTCTACTTCAGTCATATATTTTAATAGCAAATAAAGCGGTCTGCAATAAAAGCTAGAAGAAAGGAGAAAATAAGTCACTTCCATGGATTTTTTAAAGCACTAGCCTCCATTATTAAAAGGGTTTTTGCAGCAGTTGTGACTACTGAACTAAGTGGACCGGATAGTTTATAATCTGAAGCGTCTATGAACCATTCTTCAGTAGAAGAGAAGAGAAATGAATTGTGGTAAACAGGGGAAGAGATCAGAAATAATGGTTAGAAGGCCAACCATGAGGCTAAATGCCTCTGCAAATAGGTCAATGTTTGATATATCTTTTGCTGCTGGGCAAAGTATTGTACTTCATAAAAATTATTTTATCTGGTGGGTTTTAGATTATTTGCTCCTAACCTGCAGCTCTCAACAAGCATTAGAGCATAAAATTAAGCAATAGCTCCCTTGCTTCAACCCAGGATGAAGGAAGATGTTTGAAAAGAGAAGGTCCAATTAAGTCAACAACAGAGCATGGCACTTGAAGCTTTCCGACAAATATATTTACAAGAACATATCCTTGTGAGTTAATTTGTTCCATAACAATCAGCAGTGCACTCCTTGTTCACTTGCAAAGAAAAGGACGTGACAACACATCTTCATGGGCTAGCCTATGCTCTCTTGTTTTCAGTCATCTCCTGATTGTTGGAAACATTCATGTTAAACACACAAAATGCTTTTAGGTGTAGGTCTCATTTAAATCCTTTAGAAGTGACCAAAACCATTCGTTTGACTTAAGCAAACTCAGGATCACACCTTTCAATCTAAGATTTAAGGTTTTCATCTTGAAGCAATTTCTGAACAGGTATATGTGAGCTGGGTTAGCCAAGAAAACCATACATTTGTGAAAATATGATGAGAAGGGATGTTACAAGCATTATGTATGCACATGTTCTGTAAGTGCTAGAGAGGAGCTGAATTTCATAGATGATTTAATAGTGTGAAGTACTTAAAAGAACTAGACCTTCCTAACACATATAAAATACTAGGCTGTTAAGCGGTAAGGCTATGCATGCATGTTGTTCAGGCCAGATGTACAAAGGCTGCATAAAAGTCTCTGATCAAATTGTCTTTAAGATGCTAATGAAATTCTCCAAAGACCCACCTTCCACCCGTGAATATCTGAGCCTCTGAACTGCTGAAGCCTCCACTGGCAGAGTTTGCAACATGCCTAAACCCTTGCTAACAGGAGTATGCACAACTGCCTCTGACACTGCTGAGCAGATGAGGCAGCTCTGTACAGCCTTGCCTCTCTCTAGCACAGTTATATTACTTTTTTTTTTTTTTCTTTTTTTCCCCATCTCTAATGAATGAATTAGCCTTAAGGAGGTTATTGTCTAGTAAATGCTCCAATAATGTTAATAAACATTAGTATAGTTATAGTTACACAGTATAACTCTGTGGAAGAATCAGATAATGTTACATTAAGATCATTAAGCACAAGAAGCCAAACACCTGAGGGATGAATTCAGCAACCATAAAGAAGAGAAGCAACTAGACCTATAACCATGACCTGTCTTATTACATTCCTATCATCATTGCCATTTCGTTTTATAATTGTTATTATAAGTGTGTAGAAGGCAAAACCTCTTCATTCTAGCACACAATGTAAAATCTGTTATATTAATTTCAAACTATAATGACTTTCCTACCATGATTTTTATTTGGTTTACCTGCATTACCACAGTTGACTTCTACATAGTTATTAGGTTAAATTCAGCACTGATTTGTAGTCCACACAAATTCAATGACTTTGCAGAAACTTCATTAGGTGCTGCTTGGCACAAAATATATACCAATACGTGTTAAAAAACTAGAAACTTCATAGCCATTTGTTGAGGCCATTTTAGAAATATATAAGATGATTAAAATGGAAATTAATAATTAGTTTCAAAAGGTGTTGTAATAAAAACAAAAAGTAATTTTTTTTTTACTTTTGAGTCAGTCCAAATAATAAAGGGAACAATAAATAGACAATGTATCACATCCCTGTCTCATTAAAATATTTTCTCACATTTTCAGCACACTTGGTTATCTCATAGCTACTATCTTTGATGCAGTAAAGTATTTAGACATATGTGTCCAGTCCAGAACATGAGGAATCTGTCCATTTATTCAGAGCCTGGGGGACTCAGGGTCTGTTTCTCAACCACTCTATTACTAAGTCCTCAAATTTAGTGATTTTTTTCAATTCAACTGATGTTTCCAAAGGCATGCTCCCAGATGTAGTACTAAAACAAGTTCTGCCAAGAAGCATAGAATAATGAAATACTTATCCATTATTTTAATACATTCCATTCATATGACACAATTGCATTAAATATGCATTACTGAGTAAGGATTTTTGTTAAGGATCTGATCAATCTCTTATTGCTTTCAGTCTGTTGAGAATTTGCTGTGAGCCACTTTGTTAAACTCCATGTATTTAGTATACCTCATTTTCATTAAGCCCTCTTCCTTCTATGCTGGTCTTGGAGTTTCTAAATTCAATGTTTAGGACTTGACTCAATTGCCTAAACATAAGGGCTTGAGGTTATCCTATGCAGTTTTCTCTGCCAGTCCATAAAAATATGTCTCTGTCCATCCTGCATGGCATCAGTCATCCGCTTTGTGGACTTCTCAAATGTCCTCAGCCTCTCAAATGGCACTGGAGTCTTATTTTTAAGCAACTGTATAGACCTTGGAGTGAAATTTACATTTTGTATTTTTATCCATCTAAGGTGAGAGTTTTGTTTATTTTACAGTCAATAAGGAAAGAAAAGGAATCCAAAGTAGATGGAAGAAATTGTATCCTCAACATATTTGTCTCCCACTGTTGGCCATTCAAGGAGACTGAAAGTTTATCTCAGAGTATGCATGGAATCAATTCTACCAAATAGCCATATACATATGAGTATTTCAACTCATAATCCCTTAACCACTGATGAAAAGGCACAGGATCTTTGAAGATGCAGGTGGTCAGTCACATTTGATATAGATAGCAATAGTTGGTGAATTCGTTGTTGGTATCACTGCATTAAATATAAAGAGAAGCAATCACAATTCTTTTAGTTGTCATTTTTGTGTTGCAGAAGAATAACTTTAGTTTATATGAATCCCGGTTGAAGTATCTAAATTTTAGATGGCTTGAATATGTTGCAGTAGTTCCCACCACAAAACCGATTATTATTATTTTTGGTAACAATGAGAACATTAAACTATTAAGAGAGAATATTGATAATGTCATTATTATATTCTATAGCAATCTGCAGATTAAGACATTCTGCCAACTTGCTCAAGTTCAAGTCTAACGATCTTTCAGTATGTGTACCAGTACATGGAAAATCAAGGGGTTTTTTATAATAATAATAATTAGATAGTATATTTAATACTAAAAAGATTTATTTAAAAGAGACTGGAGACTAGTCAGAGATCATAATGCTGCAATAACAACAAAACCTAAATAGAAAAAACAAATCCTAACTCTGGATATTATTCGACAAGCATTTGTAGGGGACCAAAAAAAAAAAAAAAACCACTATACCACTTTCCTTAGTAATATTCCAATGGGTAAAAATAGAAGAAAGTATACAAATGTGCAAGTACACAGAAACTCATGTTCTGCAGCTCTGAACTTTTAAAGGTATCATTAAAACGTCGTATTTTTCTTTATAAATGCTTGGTTTTGTGATGCTTGTATCTCAAGTCCCTGTCTTTCATACTTCCATCAACTTTAAGGGAAGCAGAAAGATACTAACTCAGTCAGCAGTGATAATGGAAGGAAGAGAAGAAAAAAGTATCAGTCAGAAAACTTTCCTGTTTTGTTTTTGTTGTTTTTGTTTTGTTGGGGTTTGGTTTTCAGTTTGTTTGTTTGTTTGTTTGTTTGTTTTGGAGTGAGGGACAATATGTTCCTACATACTTCTGTATTCCAGATCGCTTACCCTGCTTGTTATTACTTGCTGACTATAAGATTACTGACTGATTAATTCACAGCTACCGACTTAATTAAGGGGACTGTTGTGGTTTAACCCAAATAGGCAGCTAAGCCCCACACAGCCACCTACTCATTTGCCATCAGTGAGGTGAGACGAGAATTGGAAGGGCAAAAGTGCAAAATCTCATGGACTGAGTTAAAGACAGTTTCATAGGTAAAGCAAAAGCTGCACATACAAGCTAAGCACAATAAGAAATTCATTCACTGCATCCCATTACCAGGAAGGTGTACAGCAATCCCCAGGAAAGCAGGGCTCCATCACCCATAAACATTACTTGGGAAGACAAACACCGTAACTTCAAACGTAGCCCTCATCTTCCTCCTTCCTTTCCCACTTTTTATTACTGAGAACAGTGCTGCATGTTATGGCACAGCATAATCCTTTGGTCACCTGGGTCAACTGTCCCAGCTGTGTCTCCTTTCAAGTTATTGTGCAGCCCCAGGCTACTTGCTGATGGGACAGTGTGAGAATTAAAAAAAAAGGCCTTGAGCAGTAAGTACTGTTCAGCAGTAACTGAAACATGCGTGTGTTAACAACATTATTTTGATGATAAATCCAAAGCATAGCACCATGCTAGTCACTATGAATAAAATTAACTTTATGCACACCAAAAACACTGCAGTGACTTTAGAATCCTGTCAAATATACCTGGCATGTCTAATATTGCCCACATACAGCTTTCTGAAACTTGATTGAGCTTATACTGTCTTGCATAAACTGAAAAAGAACTTCGTTAAGGTAACAATCAATACTGATTTTTTAACAGAATTTTTTTTATTTTTAGTACAAAAATAGTACAATAATTACAAACATATTTAATGTTTATTCACCTTTTGTTGTGATGCATCACATAATATTACAGGGGTGAATGTGAATTTTTCTTATGTCAAAGAAAATGATACAATTTCATAGGTACTTTCACACTGGAATTCACATTTGCTTGCACTGAAGCAGGGTTTTCTCTGTGTGCATTATGAGAAAGGACACACCGACTTTTCCTGTGGCTATCTACAGGATCTGAACCAACAACAAAACTTTTTCCACTACTGTGGTACATTTAAAAAAATAACTATAAAACATTATTATGATTTACATCACAACTAGAAATGATAGATGCAGGATTGAATGGCCAGGCCTCATTGCTTAATTGAATTCTGTCATGGACTTTTCAACAATCAGATTTTCTTACCTCATACTTCAAAAAGAGTTGACACTAGGGAAACAGGAACAACTATAATACATAAATGGTCCAAATAAGTATTTCCCGATTTATTTATTTTTTTTTTTTAGTTCCACATTTTTAAGGGAAAATAAATTATTGTGTTAAAGCCAATGTTTTTTGTGACATCGGCATCCATGAAAATGGAACTGGGCTCAAAAATGAGTAATGACAAACAAGATATGAGGATATTAATCCCTGTTACGTCACAAAGGTAACTGCATTGGGCTTGTGTGGCAGGTTTGGTAGTGGGAAGGGCTACAAGGGTAGCTTCTATGAGAAGCTTCTGGAAGCTTCCCCTGTGTCTGACAAAGCCATTTCCCACCAGCTCCAAGTTGGACCTGCCACTGCCCAAGGCCAAGCACATCAGCAATGGTGGTAACGCCTCTGAGATAACATATTTAATAAGGGGGGAAAGTTACCACCCAAAAGCAGTTGCAGCCAGAGAAAAGTGTGAGAATATGTGAGAGAAACAACCCTAAGACATCAAGGTCAGGGAAGAAGGAGGGGAGAAAGTGCTCCAGAAGCTGGTGCAGAGGTTCTCTTGCAGCCTGTGGTGCAGACCATGGTGAGGACGGCTGCCTGCCTTCAGCCCATGGAGATCCACAGTGGAACAGATCTCCACCTCCAGCCCATGGAGGACCCCATACCAGAGAAGGCAGGTGACTAAAGGAGGTTGTGACCCCATGGGAAGCCCATACTGAAGGAGGCTGCTGGCAGGACCTGTGGCCCCATGGAGAGAGAAGCCCAGGCTGGAGCAGGTTTCTTGGCAGGACTTGTGACCCCATTGCGGACTCACACTGGAGCAATCTGTTCCTGAGGGACTGCACACCATGGAAGGGACCCATATATTTCAACAGCGGCATATAGGAGCTACAGCCTTTATATTAATAAATTTTTTTGAAAGTAAGGCATCATATGTAAACCAGTTTTCAGCTAGCTAAACATATAGCTTTAACTAAATGCCTAGTTTTATAGGATAAAGGTGAGATCACTCCCATCCTTCAAGTACATGCAGGACAGACAACAGGAACATGATCCATAACACATCAGCTAACATGTACTATGAACTACAGATCTTAGGCTGTGTTCCCAGAGACAGTCTTCTAATAATCTGAACCTTGGTTTTCTAGAATCTCATTTACAACTGTACATTCCTAATCAAAGGGCTCTGTAACTGACTAATCCACAAGTAAACAAAACAGCCAGAGAACAGTTTGAAGAAAATGCAGAAGGTTATTGTATAGTGGACAGGCTTTTCTCTAAACTTTAGAAAACAGACAGTACACCACCACTGTGGCAGAATGTTTCTACAAGAAGAAATGTATGTTTCTGGCAGTAGAAATGCAGAAGGTGCTGGTCAAGGAAGCCAGCTTACTGCAGAATTGAGTGTGTGCTACAACTTGTATTTGAAACATAAAACTCAGTTCTTTTGTGTGTGTTTGTTTGTTTGTTTTGTTTGTGGTTTATTGTTCTGTTTTGTTTTAACACTAGTCATTAATGGTCTATTAATGGTCAAATTCTGTCTCATACTGGAACAAATGTTGTGGAATGCTTTACAGGATATTATTAATTAAGCCTGTTGTTTGCTGGGGACTCTGGCCAAAATACATTAATAAAGGAAATTAATAGCTTGTCCATAGATCAGAAAACAATTAGAGATTTCAGTTTATATGGAGATATTTTGTGATCACAGTTGTCTGTTAGAGACATTCAAGCATCAGCAAACCAGTATTATTTATGTCCTCTGCACAAGAACTTCTAAAGCTCTTAAATAGTTTTGCAGGAGCTATTTCAGGGTTTTATTGTAGTTCTGTAATTTGAAGTTATTCAAATTTCTTTTATGCTCTTTCTTCATTTTATCCTGTTTGAGCTTGATTCTGTCACCTTTATTCCAAATTAACAGTAGTTTACACTGTGAATCATCCCAGTGATATCACTAGCATCACTCAATGAATAAAACATTGCTTGGATAGAGCATGAACCATAGACAAAGGAGTCTTGCAGTACTCAATATTTCTTATACTTGGTATTTTCATGTAATTGATATCTCTATTACATAAAATATTTCCTTACCTGAAAGATATGGGAGGAACAGTTTTGAGTTTTGTCTCAGTTTTGCATTTTTGCCCTTGTGTGTTTAATATTAATGTAACTGGTCTTGAACTAGCAACAAAGCTCTGGAACTTGCCACAATTGTCCATGCAGTGGAGGTCTAAATTCTCTTTTGAGGACAGTTGTCCTCATAACGTGACTGGTTGCTTTGCAGAGAAAGCTGAACTGACACTCTCTAGACTGCTAGTGTACCACATATTCAAAAGGAAAGTGACAATTTTTAAAGACCTTTACAGTTAGAAATATCAAGAGTGCCAGATGTTTACATGGAGGAGCATTAAGTCTTTACACATAACCAGTAGCAGTTAAAATATAACGTTTTGCAGTTTATATATTTTATTCTATGTGTTTCTGCTTATTTTATTGTTATAGGTGAACAAATGTAATGATTTGAAGACATTGCAACCAATTAAGCACTGCCTGTTAGCAGGGCTATTCAGGTTTTCTTTTTATTATGCCGTGAGTGTGAAAAAAAGCTTACTGAGGATCTTGGGCCTGGCCTTTACTCGAGATTGATTTTGAAAATGAGCTAGGTAATTAGAATTGCATATTATTTTGTTCTGACATCATACTTTTGTATTCGATATTGTTATTATTTTATGTAAATACACTACAATAGCAGGGAACCTTTGCAAACTCTGTTATGATTAGCATCAAGGTTGATTTTATAAGAAGAGCAGACTCTAAAATCAAGGTCCAGAATCTTGTTTATAAGCCCTCTTTGTCAAATGTAATTCCTTCATTGACAATATTTCTGCTTTTCCAAGTAAACCATGACAGACTTCATATTTTTCACAGGACTCAAAAGGACCGGGTCACTATGACAGCAGAGAAGTGTCTTCTCCATTAATGAGGACATTTGAACCTATTCTTCAACTGTATAATGAGAAATCAGCAAAATTTGTCTTATTTTCATTCATTTGGTGATGAAACTTAAAAGAGAGAGAAAAATATGAGAGAAAAACAGAGAAAGAGAGTTTAAAAATATACTGATATAATTAGGTGTCCTGGTTGATGCCTCTAGGAGACAGGTGCCATTCTTTTAATTCTGGTGCTAAATTCCTCTCTATTAATAAGAGTTTAAATTATCCAGTGCATTATTTTAAATTGTTTCTCTGCATTGGAGTAAATTCAGAGATGACTGAAATTTTTTATTCAATTCCTTATTAGCTTAGTAGAGGCAAACCAGGTGTAGACATCTTGTAGAAAGTAAATTACAGTACTAGAGGCATAGGTGAAGCTTTGAAATGTAACAAAAAAATCATTCATTGATGACAGTCAACACCTAGCAGTAATAGTGGCAAATCAAATGAAATAAAAAGGCGTCAGGTTTAAAACAAATAAAAAAAGAACAATATCAGCATTTCCTCATAACTTGCATGAGTACAAAAATCAATTAGACAAATAAACAGAAGAAAAAACCATCACATTGTTAAGGGAAGTTCGTGTGCAGCACAGTATAGAAGCTGGTGAGCTTCCTATGTGCCTAACCTGTTCTGCTCTTTCCCAAGATATTTATTGAGCTACTGGGTATTGATAGAGACAAACTTCTGAGCTGAAGGGATTTTTGGTCAATTTAAGGATAACTGATTTTATATTCTTACAAAAATAATGCATAAGAGGTCACAGTGAGGTTTACAGCAGAATTTAAGTGTTTTAGAGTATCAGCTTCAACAAATGTCTGACAACAACTGAGTTTTCTATTTAAGAGAGATCAAGTAACCTGTCACGTAACAGAAATAAATACCTAAATCTGAGAAACCCTCATAGGGAAGGCTAAAGTAAAAGTAGCCCCATATCTATCTATGCAATTTTTAATGTCATTTTTTTTATTGGAGAAGGAAAGGAAGAAACAGAGAAATATTCTAAGAACATTTTGTTCTAAATTTAATACACAATTCTAAAAGTTTGTCTTCATGTAACTGACTATATTTTTGTTTAGTTTCCTTAAGTAGTGAGTTGGAATTGTTGAGAGCATACTATGCAATTATAGTATATGTTCCTCTAACTCATTTTTCTACAATAGAAATAGTAGGAGGAAGCAGCTGAACGTAACAGTAACAATAACTTAAGATTAAGAAAGAAAATAAACCTTTAATAAACATGTAAAAATTAAATTTAAAAAAGGAAACAACATGTTGGAATGGAGTAAACAAAAAATTAGAAATCAATATTTGTAAAAAAATGAGAAATGAATATTTGAAACAACTGCTTGAAAATGCAGAAAAAGAGAAAAAAATTACAGAAAAAATTCTAAACACTGGCAATGCATGGTATTATTTCTGGATTTTTTCTGTCCCTTTCCCCAATCCCTATGCAAAGTATTTCCTATGGCTTTTCTTTCTTGTGATAAAACTCAGAAATTTGAAAGGCATCCCTTCAAAACAGAAGAGAATGAACAAAGTCTCTAACAGTATTGAGTAAAAGTAGTTCCTAGCACAGAAGAGCATGACTCCTGAGGGAAACCAAAAAAAGAAAAAGAAATGTTGAAAAAAGAATGCTCTTCCGCTCATGGAACAAGAACATTTTTGCAAGATGCTGACTGCAACTTCATATCTCAACTATTAGAAAGAAAACTCACGAAACACTGAAAATAAGTACCACTATCAAGAGGAAGATAAGACAATTGCAATCAATTGGCCAGAAACATATATGTATCTAACAGAGATGCCTCACCTGAACTATCTCTACATTAATCTAAACAAAACAGAACATTTAAATGTCTGAGTTGAAAAATTATGTTAAGGATTGACAGGAATAGATGTCATGCATTGTACATCCTCAAACTAGTTTGTCATGCTCTTTAGTCCAGTATAATTAGGTGCATCATTATCATTTTTGCTTGTAGTAAGATACATATAAATTACAAATAATGAGATGAATCGTCTGCTAGTGAATATCAGGGTAACTCCATTGACTGAAATGGATCTGCATTGAATTCAATTAATTGAACGTTCTGGTTTACACCAGCTGAGGAGCTGGGTCAATTTATATTTGTGTTTTCGCTAACATATCTTGAGTATTATTACTGCATTAACAGTATTATCTCTGAGACCACCAGTTTGGATTAAATGATAGACAGCTCTAAATATTCTTCATTTGAATATTGTGCATATCATATTAAACAGTCATTTTATAACAAAGTTTCATAGGTTGTTAATAATTCAATAAATCATGACAATTCTTTCATCTTCACAGCATATCTCTATTGGAATTCTCAAGGACTAGAATACACAGGCAGAAAAAGCCAACAAGCAATTTTAAACATACAGAAAAAATAAGTCTAGATAACATTCTTGATGACAACTTTAACAGAAAAATAACAATGAACTAATGACAGATAAAGTAACAATACTGTACATTAAAAATTCAAGATTGAAGTGATGTTAAACGATCTGATTTTCTTCTTTTTTTTCTAGAAATTGTCTGTTAGCATCTTTTACTTTAAGCACTTAAACTGGTTGTTCAATTTAGATGTATCAGCTCTTGCAGACAAAGACTTAGAACAACAAAGTATAAAGAGCAACCAGGTTTTTAATCTGGATATGCTGAATTTCTTACTGGAATTCTAGCATAAAGAGCCTGAAAGTCATACAACTAAAGAAATACTCTACCCAGTCCCAGGCACTTCACCCCATCAAGGGGTCTGTGATCTCCAGACTTACTCATTTTTTATGGCTCTAGATCTGTGTAGAAAAAAAAAAAAAAAAAAAAAAGGGTTTCTACCGGTGGCATGTAAACCAGGAACCATAGCTCACCTCAGCAGGCAAGCCTGGAAGGAGACTGAATCATCACCTGGGAGAACAGAAGCAGCCTATTTGGATGTGGAATTTATGTGTTATTTGGAAGTGGAATTTAGATGGTGCTAGATCATAAACTGCTTTAGTCACATATATATAAATCTGAGCTTTACTGTGTATTTATTAAAAAAAAACAAAACTCTAAAACCCTGTTAATGTTTTACAGATAAACTGTTAGTCACAAACATGAAACCATTAAGACTTCGCTTGAGTGGCTTGAGTCCCATTATGGTCAGAATTATTTTTTCTCTTGTTTGCAGGGTCATTCTCAGGTTTTTGTGCAACCTTAGCGCCACAAGACATCTCAGGGTGTGATGGGTGGTCATTTTT
The DNA here is from genome assembly GCF_037038585.1 of Patagioenas fasciata. Taxonomy (NCBI): domain Eukaryota; kingdom Metazoa; phylum Chordata; class Aves; order Columbiformes; family Columbidae; genus Patagioenas; species Patagioenas fasciata. The sequence continues at coordinate 86,023,093 of NC_092522.1, read as the reverse complement.
TTGGGGAACTTCTGTCCCAGGAAGACTGTAGCCTTCAGACAATTCTGGCCCTGTGTTTGAAGCACTGGAAATTACTTTTCTAGTAGTTTTGTGAACTGTATTTCAGACAACAGATTCTATCCTTTTAAGTAAATGAACTGTTTGCATAAATGAAGAAAAGCTACATTGTCCATAAATGAATTTTATATCTTAAAAAAACCCCACACCAACAAACAAAAAACCCAAACCCTAAACAAAAACAAATAAAAGGAAAAACAAAACAAACAAACAAAAAGAAAAATAAAACAAACAAAAACAACAACAACAAAACCAAAGCAAAACAAAACAACAAAACAAACAAAGGAAAAAAAACCACCACAAAAAACCAACCCTTACCGCAATGTCTTTGAGGATTTAAGGATGTAATAGACACCAAGACAGGAAACTACTTCTTTCTGGTACTTTGATGTAACACTATGTGAACAGTGTGAGCATTTGAAAGGTGTGAGGAGAAAAGATAGAAAAGAGAGAAACATGTGAACACAGGGACACAAGCATTCTGGTACTGATGAAATGAAAAAATAACACCACTGAGAACTTGCTGTGGAACTTGAAAATGGCAATGCTTACCAGCAGGAATATTGAATAACTTGATTCTGTGAAACAATACAGTAGTGGAGAGTTCGTTGATTTCTTAGATCTTAATTAGTGATGATCCTTCATGAGTAAAGCACTTATTGTTAACTTTGAGATCAAGCATAGACTGTGACCTTCATCAGAAGCTTTCAATGAAACCAGTTTAGATGAAAAGTAGGATAATATTGCCACATATTTTTCACAGTATTTCTTTTGCTTCTGCTGCTTTCAAGAAAAGCTCACAAAATGGTGTGATGGTTTGTTTGTTTGGGTTTTTTTTAGGTAAAAATTGTGTCATTAAAATCTTACCAGATCTTTCCACTAAACACTTCATGACAGATATTCAATATAGGGCTGGAAACAAGGCTGGTAAATTGAAAGTGTCTGAGATCACTCCTTCATATTGAGGTAAATGGCACAAAACACTCTCCACCCATGTGATTATTTTTCCTTATACCAGAGACAAGTGATTGCATCCAGCTATTGGGGCATATTAATGCTTCAGTTGTGCCCAGGAAATGCTACAGTGTTAATCTGTCAAGCCCAAAAGTGCTCCAAGGACTGCTCTAACTATTTGGAAATACAAAGAATAAAGTCCCAGTGCCTAGCAACATTTTCTGTCACTTAGTAATTTACTAGAAGATATGTAGGCAGGGACCCAAGGCATGTAGGAATATTTAAAACCACAATGCATCTCCGGTGATCTTACATGAGAATTCTGAACATAAAGATTTCATTTTTGGACACTGTCTAACAGGCTGAATCTGCTCTACATGCTGCTGATTTCCAGAACTGACAAGTTTCAGAAGATATTTGGAAGAGAAAAAAATAATCTGAAGCTTCATGTGTGTTTTAATAAACAGTTGCGTTAAACGAACAACCATTGATAACCAATGATAAGACGCGGGGCAATGGGTACAAACTGGAACACGTGAGGTGTAACCTCCTCTAAGTGTTCCTGCTCTGACAGGGGAATTGGACTAGACTATCTTTCAAGGTCCCTTCCAATCCCTAACATTCTGTGATTCTGTGATTCTCTGAAAGCATTATTAACAGTATCACTAGTCATATTTTTATTATTTTTGCTTTTGAATTTGATGTGCTCAGCAGTTTTGAAAAGGAAAAAGAGTAAGAAACTTTTAATTTCATAAAACAGTTTAGATGGTGCTGCTCTGATTCTCTGATTCTTGTTACTTTCCCACTAGCCAGAATGATGAGCCTTTCTTGAAGACATGATGACCCGGTTTTGTTAAAAACAAGACCAGCTCTCTTTTAGTGATTTTTTCTTTCAGCTAAGTTCTTCTAGGTGGCTGTACTTTTCCGAGTTTTGACCTGCATATTTTTCCTCGAATGTTGTACTCAGTGCTGATAAGAAGACCAATGGAATGCTGAAGAAGCTAATGTTTAGATTTATTACTATGGTAGCCAAGAAAGACTGATAAGTTTTCCCATGTTCCATTGTGAGAGGGGTGTGTTTGAGGATGGAACACGTGACTACAACTGACCAACTGAGGATCAACTGAGTATTCCATCCCATAATTGTCATACCCCCTATATAATAGGGTGATCACAAGGGTCAAGGTGTCTTCGCCCATGGCCGGCATCTAGAGAGGACCCTGCCTGTCTACCTGTGATCTATAGACCTCAGACCCTGTAATCCCTGCAACCAGGTTCCGGTTTGCTGTGAAGTCCTGCCCATGACTTCTGGGGGCCTGGCCTGCACCTACTGGAGCCACATCAGCTCCACACTGCTGGAGTGACACCAACTCCACATGAGCACTCAAGATTGGTTTTGTACATTTTGTATATATTCTCTGTTTATTAGTAGCATTAGTAAAACTCTTTAAAACCTTCCAACTTGAAGTCTAAGTCTCTCTTCCTTCTCTTTTATCTTCCCTATCATCTTTTCAATTTAAAAGAAAAGGGGTGGCAGGAGGTAAGACGGTAACAGGGAGCATCTGCCATGGTTTATTGCTGCCTTCCCTTAAACCGTAATACATGGCCACTGCTGAGTGCGTCAGGTTGGGCACATAAATCAGTATCATTTTGCAAAGTACTGAGGATATATTTTTTCTTCAGGAAAATTAATGAAGAAAAAAATCTGAACTTGAGATACTTTCATTTCATTTCAGATGGTGAAATGTTATTTCATAACATCAATGTTATCGATGTTGTTGAAATTCTTCAGGAAGTAGAAGTTGATGGAATTTCAAGAGTACAGCTGACTATAAGCTCTAGAAGAAAATCTGCTTAACTTGAAACAAGGAAGAAAATAAAAACTCATATCAACTTTTTGGTAACAATGAGAACAACCACCTGGAGTCATTACATATTCCCACAGAAATAAAATTTTAAAACAAAACAACAACAAACACAAACAAACAAAACCAAACAAAAAAGATCAATCAAAACAAAACACCACATATTGAAAAACAAAATCACCTTTTTCATGCCTTGATGAGTATAAATCACAATGACTGCGTCTTTTGTTTTATAGTTCAAAGTGAGAGATATGAATTCTGAACAAAATGGGTAGGTCCCAGAAGTAGTGCACTTGTTCTGTGTTTTAGTGTCATATTTGGGGAAAGAAAATGTGATTTTGTTATATTTACAAATAGCTTAACTGAAAAGTATATGATTCATTCAAATAAGAAGAAATAACTTCTCAGGGTTTAGTGAATATTGTTTGGTGTATAGGGATAAAGACACTTCTTAATGATTACATTAGAAGTAATAGTTGTGTCCAGTCCAGCAAACATGATTGTAACTAGAAAATGAAGGCTGACACTGAAATTGATTCCTTTCACTTTGACTCATTCAGCTGTCATAACATCATTAGTAAAAGAAGGGAAACTTCACTCCCACTACTTGGTACTTTTACTCATTCCTCTGCTATTTGTTCTCTTGGGGCTCTTCTGGCCATTTCATTTTGTTTTGGGGAACAGGAAGATGCCCCTTTGATACTTTTTCTGCAACTCCTGCTTACCCTTCCAACTGTAAGCTTCTAGATGACAGGTGAAAGACATTTTTCCTGTTTCATAAAAATTTCAAGACACAAAATTAGAATGAAAAGTCTAAATCTCTTTCAAAAGAGGAAACAAAAAAGTTCAATTCAGCGAATGCATTTCCTTTTGATTGATCCACAACACTTTGACTGTTTTAAATGATGCATACTGAGCTTAAAATTCAAAACAAAAAGTCATGTTGAAGAGGAAAAACATTTTTGTATACATATTGATATCTCACATATGCATTATATGTTTTGATTGAATATTTGGTTTGATCCATTAAATCCTCAAAGATCTCTCTTTCAGAAAAAAAAATAGTATGAACTAGACTTTTTAAAATAATATCCTTATATTTTTTAATGTTTGAAGAAAGATTTGTCAGTTCAGTTGTAAAATTGCCTTCAATTTTCTATTAAGTTTTAATCATAATGGACTATATTCTGTATTCCTGTACTTTCTTTTACTTTATTTTCTCCCTCTCCTTGAGTATAACTTCTGGAATTCAGACAGTCAAGGAGGGAGGGAGAAGTGACAGGAGAAACTATGCAAACTGATCTCACAAGAGAACTGAAGATTAGGGATGCAAACAGTTGAGCTTTTTCTCTTCTTATGTCTTACTCTTTTGTCTCTATCAGTCATGAAAGCTTTTGAAGGAGTGTAATTAGCTGACCATAGACCTACAGTTAAAGAAATGGAAACAGAGGGCACTTAAAAAGTTTAATCACAAAAAATTACAGCAGCTAGTTCATCTTACCAATCTACATTTGATCTATGTGTTAAAAAGTTGTAACTGATTAAACAAAAATTGTAGAAGTGGAACAAAAATGTAACTTCTTGAAGAAAGCAGAAGTGAACCTTTTGCAGGACTATCTTGACTGTAGAAATAGTTTTTGAAGGTATTGAGAATTACTTACAACTTTTCTGTGATATCTTCCCTTTTTGTGTAATTTCCACCTCAAATGGAAGGACTATTTACTTAGTTTCAGCAATATACTCAGTAAGGAGGTGGAATAGATATGCAAGATTTTAGACATGGAAAGGTAGGTTCAGAAAAGGACTAGGTACTGGAAACCTAGCTGAATATAGTGTTGGGAAACAATTTTGATAAATTCGGAGTGGTATGCCAAAACTAATAGATATTAATAAGAGATGATAGTTACAAAAGTATAGAGTATGTAAGGAGATATACATATGTATTCTAATCAATCATCATTTTTGTAGAGGTAACTATTAGTATCCCTAAAAATGGGTTGTAACTTTGACTATGTTGTACTAATAAAGCATTGCCTAGGCAACCTGAAGGCTGTTAAAGTCAAATAATGGTTTATAATGGGTATCCCCAAACGTGCCACAAGACAGTATCACAGGCCTTGAAAGTGTAGGCACAGGGTGATACCAGATGTCCCAGAGCTATAAACACTACTCAGAAATGGTCAGTTACTATTTGCTAAAGGAATGCAGCCTTGGGAACAGAGTAGAACTGGCTTTAGGAATGGCAGAGAGAGCAATGAAAAGTATCCAGCATATGTAAAACTTAGATATAACATGAAATTCGGAGACAAAGAATGAAGGAAAAAAAAAAAAAATGTGAAAAGGTAAGCTGTTAGCAAATGTACCAAAAAAGTTCAAGGATACTGTTAGAGGATGTAGGAAGGCAGCTAGGATAGTCCTCCTTAGAATTACAGCTGGCGAGAGATGTCAAGGACAGCAAAAAGTACTTTTTCAAATACATAGCAGATAAAACTAATACCATAGGCAATGTAGGCCCACTGATGAATGAGGTCGGTGCCCTGGTGGCACCTGTACCCCTGAGACCCTGGATGAAGCCAGGTCAATGGAGGAGTTTGCTTTAGTCGATGAGGACTGGGTTAGGGAGCAATTAAATAGTCTGGACATCCATAAATCCATGGGTCCAGATGGGATGGATCCGCGGGTGCTGAGGGAGCTGGCTGAAGTCATTGCTGGACCGCTCTCCATCATTTTTGTCAAGTCCTGGGAAGTGGGAGAGGTGCCCGAGGACTGAAGGAAAGCAAATGTCACTCCAGTCTTCAAAAAGGGCAAGAAGGAGGACCCGGGTAATTATAGACCGGTCAGCCTCACCTCTGTCCCTGGGAAAGTAATGGAACAGCTTATCCTTGGTGCCATCTCAAGGCATATCAGGGATAAGAGGGTTATTAGGGGCAGTCAGCATGGCTTTACCAAGGGTAAGTCATGCTTGACCAACCTCATATCCTTTTATGAGAATGTAACAAGGTGGATGGATGATGGCAAAGCAGTCGATGTGGTCTACCTTGACTTCAGTAAAGCCTTTAACACAGTCTCTCACAGCATCCTCACAGCTAAATTGAGGAGGTATGGTCTAGACCATAGAGTAGTGAGGTGGGTTGCAAACTGGCTTAAGGAGAGAAGACAGAGAGTGGTGGTCAATGGTGCGGAGTCCAATTGGAGGCCAGTATCTAGTGGAGTGTCTCAGGGGTCAGTACTGGGGCAAATATTATTCAATATATTCATTAACGATTTGGACGAGGGAATTGAGTGTTACTATTAGCAAGTTTGCTGATGACACTAAGCTGGGAGGAGTGGCCGACACGCCAGAAGGCTGTGCCGCCATCCAGTGAGACCTGGACAGGCTGGAGAGTTGGGCGGGGAATAACCTGATGAAATTTAACAAGGGAAAGTGTAGAGTCCTGCATCTGGGCAGGAACAACCCCAGGTTCCAGTATAGGTTGGGAAATTACATATTAGAGAGCAGTGTAGGGGAAAGGGACCTGGGGGTCCTGGTGGACAACAGGATGACCATGAGCCAGCACTGTGCCCTTGTGGCCAGGAAGGCCAATGGCATCCTCGGGTGTATTACAAGGGGGGTGGTTAGTAGATCGAGAGAGGTCCTTTCCCCTCTACTCCGCGCTGGTGAGACCGCATCTGGAATATTGTGTCCAGTTCTGGGCCCCTCAGTTCAAGAAGGACAGGGAACTGCTGGAGAGGGTCCAGCGTAGGGCAACAAAGATGATTAAAGGAGTGGAGCACCTCCCTTATGAAGAAAGGCTGAGGGAGCTGGGTCTGTTTAGTTTGGAGAAGAGGAGACTGAGGGGTGACCTTATTAATGTTTATAAACATATAAAGGGTGAGTGCTATGAGAATGGAGCCAGGCTCTTCTCAGTGGCAAACAATGATAGGACAAGGAGTAATGGGATCAAGCTGGAACACAAGAGGTTCCATTTAAATTTGAGAAAAAACTTCTTCTAAGTGAGGGTGCCAGAGCACTGGAACAGGCTACCCAGGGAGTTTGTGGAGTCTCCTACTCTGGAGACATTCAAAACCCGCCTGGACATGTTCCTGTGCGACCTCACCCAGGCGTTCCTGCTCCAGCAGGGGGGATTGGACTAGATGATCTTTCGAGGTCCCTTCCAATCCCAAACATACTGTCATACTGTGATACTGTGATACCCAACAAGGTAGAACAAACCCTCATCATGAAAATTAATTTCAAAAGAAGTTGGGATGCTCATGAACTGTCACAACAATGCACTGAAAACATGAAGCATAACCACAGAAAAGATGGTAGATATTAGAATGTTTATATGTGTCAGTTTTAACTGTAACTTAATTTGGAATATGCTGCAATTAGGTACTTTGGACTACAAGTGCTGGTACAATTCTAAGCGAATTAATATAAACTCTTTGATTAAATTGTTAAGACTTTAACTAGATTATCCACAAATTCTTGTTTTCAAATATAAGGTGTGCTTCCCCTGCCCACAAAAATGTATGAAGTGTTTCGTTTAATTGCTCACTGTTGACATATGACGGTAATTTGAAAAAAAAAAAAATCTATTGCTAAGAATCTGATCTTATTTTTTTAATGTTTGCATAGGTCATACAGTATTAAGTAAAAGTCTGATTTTTATATCTCATGTCAGGTATCTGTTTTGTGCTTTAAAATTTAGAATTTGTTAAAGATATTATTATAGAAACACGTTCGATCTTTTCCTGATGCTATTGCATTGAAATTCATAAGGTCTGATCTGCTGCTTCGGCTATAAACAACCAACCAACCTATAAATAAATAAAAAGCAGGGAGAAAAATGCTAAACATGATAAACTTTAAAAATAATAGGGCAAAATGCAGAACAAATGAGAAGAGCTTAGAAAAAGATAAAATGGTATGGAAAATAAGGATAGCAGGCAATATGTTATTGATCTATCATTGTGGGTTTTTTGCCAGCTTTCATCATTTTTTTCGTTCTTCTCCTGTTTTGTGGGCTAGGAAGCTGAGCAGTAGAATGACGTAGTCTTCTTAGAGAAACTCAGATTTAGCATGATACTGAAAAATAAAAAAAATAATATTTTAGAATATCTTTCTAATCAAGCTCTGAAGAGTTAACATATATATCACTCTTTCCTGAATGTTTACTACTTTTTATTTATATTAAATGTAGGAGGACTCTTCAGACCTGTCTGAAATATGCCCTCCTTGAACAAGTTTTACTTTTCTTAGTAAACTAAAACTTTGTCTGTTTTTTTTTTTGCAACTAAATAGACTAAGTGAAACTTAAATAAATTTTTATTACAACAATCAGAAACTTATTTTCCAAAATAAAGATTTGTTTAAAGAATTCTGTAAAAAATATTTTTATTTGAAAATTCAACTTAAAAAAAAAACAAAACAAACAACTAAATTATACCATCACACAAGCATGTACTGACAAGTGGTCAACCTTGCTTTCAATTGTCCATGATTTAAACCTCAATGCTTCAAAATTATTCTTAAAAGTGGAACACTTACTATAAAAAAAAAAAATTAAGATAATTAATTTTATAACTACCATTGAACAGAAAAAAGTATCTTATTGTTGTCCTCTATGAGTTGCATAAATAGCATTTAAAATAATATAAAATGTAAAAATAATTTAAAACTAAACTTCAATGACAACAGGAACAGCTTTTGAATAAGAAATTTTTATTGTCTTTTATCTATAACTGGACTTCCATTTATGTCAAAGGAAATGTTTGGTCATTAAATAAAGAGATCTGAAGGGTTTTCCCCACCTGCCTCTTTCTAATACAATGTCTCACTCAGGATTTTTCAGTCAGTCTTCATCAAAAATTCTCAATAGTTCATTGGTAAGGTAAAAAATGAAATCTTGCTATTCCTTTCTGAATAATGAAACATACTTTGGAAGTAGCTTCCTTTCCTTTTGATACTTATTTTGCATTAAATGCCTTCTAAAGCACAAAAGTGTGCATCTTCTTAGCTAGAGAACTTCATTGCACCAAAATGTTCAAAGATTTACTCACAAGCTAATAAAATTGTGCTATGTAATTTTCTCACCTTTTCATTTTGCTTTCTAAAGCAGCTAGGGATCCAGTTGCATGACATAGTTACATGGCATCATACTATATTTGATTTTTGACATCTGGAGACATCCATATATTTGAAAAAAAAAACCAACCAAACAAACAAACAAAAAACCAAAACCCTGCACTGTGCAAGATTTCTGGGAAACTGGGGCCTTAATTCAGGTATGCACAGTGCAATGCTTATGCAGCATATTGAAAAGTATAGATGATTAAATGATAGTATTCAACAAAACTTAGATTTCCTACCTCTGTCAACAATGAGTATTTACAGATGATGGAAAACAAAATATACAGGGTAGGAGTTAAAATTCCTCTCTAATCTTTAAGAATATTTGTCACCAAATATTTCATGCTGTTGAAGAAACAGTAGGATAAGTCTCTACCTCTGTTAATCTTCACCATACTAAATAAACTTTCAATATATACTTAATATAAACAATGAAACTGAAAACAAGTCCCCTCACCCCAAACCAAAGTATTATTATGAAATTCTACAATTATGTAAGATCTTGAATTTTATATTTAAAGATTGACTATGACTTTTCAGTTTTCTGTATTGGAAATGTAACCTGTTCACAGCAATCTCCTTCTACGACCCAGTACATCCTCAGTCTGATTTAGATTTTAACACGACAGTGGTTTGTTTGTGGCTTGACTGTCTACCAGCAGAGCACTAAATATAGCTGGGTTTTGTTGTTTTGGTTATTAACTGATGAGCAAGATTGTTTACTATGTTAATCAGTGCATCCTTACTCCTGCCTTGAAGGCTATTTATACTGATGCTGAGTATTTCAGTTAATTAGAAGAAGTCATGCTGGATCCATAAATTTTGTATATAAGGTTAGTTTTACCATTGTATTTACTCCTGCTATAACTATATATCAACGGCTTAACTATCCCATCTGAATTTGTTTAGTCTATGTAAAGATTCCCTAGAGCTACAGAGGCACTATGCAGTATCTCTCAGAAGATGCACAACAAATATCAGTAGCTGACTGAAAATGATACGGTGATGTCAATCACTTAATGTCCACCACCCTTTACCAGTCCTGCAAAATGCTGCAGTGGAGTGTAGTACCCAGGCAACATTGTTTGAGGACCTGCAGCTGAAGATGTAGGAAGCCTTGAAAACTGAATGCAGTAGAAAAAGATTATTAAAGTACTAGTAAGTTTGCTTAAAAGAAAAAAAAATCAAAGGTTTTGAGACAGTTGTTTGCTTTTTTCATTATTTCATTTAATCCAGACACTAATATTGACAGATGTTGATTTCGTATCTCCATCTTTTGTTGAGATAGACTAAGGAAATGAGACTTCCAGAGTCAAAGAAAGCAATGAAAGAGCTTTCTGAAAACACTTGAAGAAAAAAACAAACAAACAAACAAAACAAAACATGCAAAGCATTGGCAACAGCCTGTTTGGAAATGTTGCATTTATGATTCAGGACATGTATCGAGAGATTAAAAATGAATATTGACGCTGCTAAGCACCCATCCATGGGTGCAGGAATAGGCTGTCCCCATGCAGTTTTTTGGCAAAACAAAAGGTAGCATGAGGAAATCAGAATTTCAAAATATATAAGTACATGGAAATGGGGAGAAAGCACACACCACAGAAAAAGTCTGCTAGTTCATAGGCTCCCTAAAGTATCGTATAATAGCAAGAACTTAGTAGGAAGTAGAGATAAATATGTGCATAACATGAAACAAAACAAAATGTATAAACAAAAAAAAACCTAGCAACTTAGATCTCATTAACAGTGATGCTTGAACACATTAAAGAATGGAGAGCAGGACACTAAGTAACAAACTAAAAATTCTGATTTCTGTTGATATGATGGACAGGTTTTAGAAATTGTAGCATCAGATATCTTTGCTTGTGATGTTTTAATGAAATACAGAAAGTATCATGAAGTATCTTTAAAAAGGATCTAAACAAAGCATGAGATTTCTAATGGAAACATAAAATTTTTTTAATATTCATAATACAGCTTAATTTGAAAGGAGATTATACTATATCATAAGAACAAATTTATAATTCCTAAATTTCACCTACTTTTAAATAGATACCTATTGAGAAATACTCACTGCAAACACAAAAAATAGAGGAACTATATTATGCCTTTAAAATAGCAAGAACTGAAATGGCAAAGATTTCCAAAACAACTTCTATACTAGAAAATAGCATTTAAAAATGAATTGTGATGTTGAAGTCCTAGAAGACAACAAACACTGGCAACATGTAGTTATGTTTAAGAGTTATAAGTTACATAATGATTATGTTTCTGTATGCCTAGTGAAATCAGTCTGTAGGTAGCCAGCAGTAGAACAGTAATGCTATTCTCAGAGAATATTTCAAGTCTGTGATGATATTTCTCTTCCTCAGGTCTTGCTTTCTGCAGTACATTTTGCATTTCTTAGCTGTGTTTTGGAATGGTACTCTCAGTCCCAAGGTCTGCCTTCTTCTTTCCCATCTCTAGTTTGACCTTTATCTTCCCTGTTGTTCTCTTGGCCATGGTTTCAGTCCCTTCGTCTCTCTGATCCACTTTCCGAGCCTCTTCATAGCTTCTACATTGTTGGCTTTCTTTAGGATTTTTTAGTCTTTTCCCATTTCTAATGTTGCACAGTTCCCACATGGCTTTGATTAATGCACTCTTCCATTGCTTTTGCATAAGTAAGACTAAGCTAAAGAATTCCACAAGCTGTTTTCAGAAGAAACTTAAAATGTTTTGTCTTCACCACAACTCTCATCTCTGTTGGGTTTGGTTTGAATGTGTTGGACCAGATTCACAGTGGAAGACACAGGAAAAGATGAAACTATCCCCCTGCTCCCACTCCCATAGAGTCTGTGTCCTGTTGCATCTACCTGAATTTAGTAGCATGTTTATCTTGCTCTACAGAATCTCTTTTCCCAATGCCATGGATGCAATCTGCTTTGTTCCAACAAGCTTCTGCTATACAAAGGCTGCTATCAGCCTGACCTGAGTAACTCTCCCCTGCCAGAATGGGATCTGTGCCTCCCTTCTCACTATGCTACCTAGTTTTTGGTCAGTAGAAATAAAATCTAAGCCTCAACCAAGAGAAATATTTGTCTCCATCATGTTTTTTACAACTTTCACTTCCTCCAGCACCTCTTTTAGCTTTCATGGCTCAATATTCTAGTACAGATTATATGAAATCAGCATTAACCACAAGAAAAGCTAGAACTTCTAGGTGACTTTTTTTCCCCCACGAAGAAAAGAGGTGACACAGTTAGAAGGAAGTCTTCTGGGTTTGTGCTTTTCTTTGTGAATGCAGTGATTGTGTTATCTACCTGTAGTAAATTTGTTTGTTTTCCAGGATCACAGTTAGAAAAGAAGAATTAGATCAGAGCATCTCCTCATCTTCCTCTCAGAGGAAAGTTCAGATTTTGGATTCAAAAGCCTTCTGGAGGTTGGTTTCTCTCCCTTTGATCAAGGAAAATAGAAATGCTAGTACCCTACCTCAGGTGCATTCCTCATTGTAAGGTTAAGTGGAATGAATACAGTTCAAAAAGCATATCCTAAAATAACCTGAGGCACGTGAAGCTGGGGTATAAATGTCTAATATGAGGACACATAGTGTCAAGTGTTTAACTACTAACATACTTCTCACAGTTGTCAGAGCCTGGAGGGCTCCCACAAACTTGCCTGTCCCTGCCTACCCTCAAGGGCTCCCTCCAACCTGCCCATGGTCCAGGACCCAGTTTTACCTTCCAGGGCCATCAGCCCCTGCCCCAGCAATACCACAGTAGAGCCCATCTCCAGATCCCCACAGTGCTGCCCAGCCCTGCTGTGCTGCCCCCCTGTCCCCCTCATTTGCCATGCTTCTGGCTGGGGAGATGGGGTGGGGCATGTCTGCCAGGCCCTGATGGACCCAAGGAGGTCCTGACACTCACCCTGGGGAGCCCCTGGGTTCACCTGCACCCTGGCAGTTTTTTTCTTTTTCGTATAGCTTTTTTCCACTTTGATTCATTTCGCTTTTAGTTGTGTCTCTGCTTTTAGAGAATATTTGTGTCTTATATCTCTTAAAGCAGGATCTGCAGGGGCATTTAGGTGCCTAATGAAGCAGACTTGGACTAGTGGCATTTTTTCACACTGCCTGGGCACTTTAATTCTATTGAAAAGTAAGTACAAGACTATTCTTTCCTCCTTACTTTCACCTACTTTGTCATTTGTATGTCCATTACTCTGACACTCGGGAGGGGATAGGTGGGTTGTAAACCCAAGACAAGGTGACAGATATCACTGAGAATCTAGAGAAAAGGAGAGATGGACTGGAGCAAAGGATAACCAAGTGGAAAGAGGGTAACAAATCAAAATAACATGCTGGTTTACTTCCTTGTGCTGCAGAGCTCCCGTTACTCAGGGGTGCCAAACAAACAGACTCTGTCACGCCTACAGTGCATATGCAATCAATTGGCACATGTGCGGTGGATTTGCTCATGAGCTATTCAGTCAGAAACTTGGTAAATACTCATTAAAATAAAAAACAAACAAACAATGGATCCCCATTAAAGGTAGTATGTCTACCTCCAAAACCATTAAAGGAGGCAGTTTGATTCAGTATTGGGTGAAAAAAGGAAAGGAGCGAATATCTTACACATAAGAAAATGCTTGCACATATTGAGAAAGGTACATTGTAAGTGTGGAATGGGGATCTAGAGTGTTTGGTATAAGAAGGGACCATTAGAAATCATCTGATGTTTGCCATTTGTTTCTACTATCAAAAGCTAATGCAATTTTTTTTGTACTGAGGAAAGGTGAAATGGATATTTAGTAGTTAAATTCTAAAAGATAAATATGTTGTTGACAAGATCTTCCCAAATCATCTTATAACTAGCATGGGACACAATTCAAAAATTTATTTCAGGTCTTTTGAAACCTGCCTGCTGCCCAGACAATGATGTCAGCCTCTTTCTATGGCAGCCTGGAGGTGATAGCTGTGCTGAGAATAGATAAAGTAATTGGCACTCTGTTGAGGTAAGATTAGGAAAGACAGACTTATAGTACCTGGGGTGATGTTATGAGCACAATAATTCCAGAGAAATTAAAAAAATAAAAATTCTATGTCACATAAACACAACCTTTCTATCGTTCAGAGTTGAGAGTTGGGAGGGAAGTCACATAAAAAACTCCAAGTGAGCAAACATGTCACAAAGACATTGAAAAAGCAGTGACAGGTGGTCCACACAGCAAAAGGGAAATGTGTCATTTTCCAGCCACCAAACGACTGCTCCTTCTGAGAGTAGCACCCTTTCTTCATAAGCAACTTTTCCTCCGACAAGAGCTTTTCTTTACAAGACTCCAAGATCACTCTATAATTCCCTTATTTCAGTTTATCAACACTATTCCATGCAAATCAGTTGCCAAACAACCAGAATTAGTCAGTATCTTTACCTACAGATGGATTTGGACATTCCATAAACTTTCCCATTGAAATGAGAAAATTTGCGATTTACTGGGAAGATCAACTGTACTAGATGTGTCAGCCATCCTACTCAGAGCTGGGCTGAACCCTGAAGCCTTTTTCCTGGAAGGAGCTTCTGTACCATCTGCAGACATAATACGTGTATTTATTTCCCAACCAGAAAACATAGGGGAGGACTGGAGCAATCCAGACAGTGGGAAAACTAACGTTGTGCTGCTGCACATAGACTAGAGATAGCTCTTGAAAAATAGATTGCCATAGCTCTCATATTCATTAACAATGAACGCTGCCAGGAAAACCTTTGTGTGTGAAAACATGTCACCAGCTTAGGCCAAAAATTAGGATGGCTGACTGTGTTTATTTAGGTCTGTTTCTCTATCATAAAACCTGGTAGTCCTGAGCGTGCTTTTGAGAATCCAGTTTTGATATAAATGCATCTCTGACATAATTTGCACAGGATTTATAAACTGTACAAGTCATCTATGTATAACAGAGTTCATTGTCTAAAGTTGTCAGGTAAATGGAGTTAACAGGCAATCAATTAAATGTGGAATTAAAAACTGTTATAAGTAGATAAGAATTACGGGCTTTCTATGGGATAAAATACATGTAAGAAATCCACCAAGAGATTTTATTTCAACTCCAGCTCTCAGTTGTCAGGAAGAGAACAAATTCAGGTTTTATTTTTTCTTTCAGACATTCTAAGTTGTACATATCTTGTTAACTTTAATGGTGGAATTACTTTTACGTGATTTTATAAGTTCATCACACATCTATAGCTATGCAAAGTATCTTTAATACATTTAAAGTCAGGAGAGAGAAATGGGCTTGTTTTTTTTTTTCCTGGGCATGCTTCACGTTATCTGTTTTTAATGTTTACAAGACAAAGAAATTCCTTGAAGTGTTAACATCTCTTCATTGTGTGTATAAAAGGAGTTTGGACGATCAGCTGAGATGTAGATGTATACTGTAGACATACAGATGAATCCCATTTGAAATAACTGTTGTAGGTGTGGTGACATGATGAGAAAAGATTATTAAACTAGTTTATCTTACCTTTCCTGAACATGGTCCTCAACAAACAGAGATTCTATGCATTGCTGATGTTGCATGTTGTTTTCCAAGTATGAACTATCATAATATCCTGGATACCAAATTTTCAAAAGGTGTCTTGTTTTCTTAGGATGAAAACCCATAAAGAAAAGCATTGGAACATCATCTGGAGAATCAGAGAGGTTTTAATCTTTTGGGAATGTGCATGGAAATGTCACATACAATTAGAGAAATTAAGCTACCTGAAAATTTTCATGGTTCAATTGTTTTTTGCTCTGAATTTGCTAGGTAGGGAAGAAGTTGAAATTAGGGTAACAACAGGATACATACATACTACGCTATTTTCTAATTTCTCACACCAAAGGATTATAGAAAGACAGATGAATATAATGCGAAGTGACCTGGACCAGAAAATTATATACAGGAATCAAAAATAAAGATTCAATATGGCTTGAATAAAATACTTTTTAATTATGTAAAACAAGCCCTGATTCTTAGAGTGGGGATATTTTACGCCTTTCATACCTTAAAACACATAGAAATTACTTCAAAGCTGCAAGGCCTGCTTTGTATGTATTTGATTCAGGACCAAAATGTTATACGCAGAGAAATATTAACATGTAACCTTCTGTAGCATTTATATTTCCTTTGAGAAATAATTTTAACTTTTTAGTCCTCTGTAGATACCATGTAGTTTAAAATACGATATTTCTACTGTTAGTCAGATGTGCCAGTGTATTAAAAACAGAGTTGTTCTTAGCCTAGGAAGGCCTTTCTTCTTAGTGACACCAGCAATCTGAGGAAACTAAGAATGTGTCAAACCAAAGTAGGGATAAGTGAGCAAATACTTAGATGGACACATCTGTCATCTTTGAACTCTTTTGTCGTATTGGAGTTTTTGAGCCGATTTTGAGCATGATAAATTGGAAGATGAGAACATTGCCTCTACTTAAAGGCATTTCGGTTAAACTAATGTCACTACCAGTTAGTACCAATCAGAAAATATCTTCCCTTCCCTCCAACATGAAGAGATTTCAGAAAATGCTTATTTAATGACAATAGAATAATGGAATTAGAACACTTTTTAATCCTGATGATTTACAAGTGATAACACCAAGGACATCTCTAAAACATGAATCAACTATACCTCTGACAACCTTCAACAGAGAAACAGAGAGGAAAGGGTAGAAGTTTCTTAACATGTTTTCTTCTGAAAGACAAGGATAGAATTATTTGATGTGGATAATTAAAACAAATTATGTTCACATCACAATGTTTACTGTATTTAGGCTTGTTAATGCAAACCTTACAGGCAGCCTAAAGCAGTAGCTTACATGTTAACTGAGGAAACTGAGATGAAAGTCTACACATACTGTTTGGTGGCAGAAAACGTTAGAAAAATTACCACTGTAGATATTTTCTTAGGTTAAAAGAATAAAATCATCAGAAGGACTTAAAACCATTACACTTCTGAGACAAAAGAGTCCTTAAATTGTTTTTCATTATTTACACCAGTGTTAGAGAAGTTCTTTTCCCTAGATTTCCCATAGAAGAGACGCGGGCATGGATTCCAGAAATTCTTCAAATATAAATAATTGATTTGCAAGGTACAGTGTAGGAAAGCTTGAGCTGGATACCTTCTGAAGAGGGACCCTCAGCAGGAAAAAACTTAGACAATTATACCCCCACAATCCAAGCCACCACCTCCAGTGCATCGCTTCAGGCCAATCACAAAATTAGAGTCTGGGGTTTCCCTGTTCTTCATTGAATTTCTCAGTTTTCATCAGACAGTCTGTCAGTTGAAGCTCTGACCTTCGATTACTAGTTTGTACCTGTGGCTGAAGAAAATAAATTCTTGGCAACAGTCAAAACCTTATTCTGTTTTATCTTCTGTTCAGTACAGTTCTGTTCCTCTACTTATGTCCAGGGACATAGCTCCCCTTATCTTCTAGCTTTAAGATTCTCAACCTTTCTTTTTTTTTCACTTTATGAAGCAGAAAGTTCCAAAGTTTTACAACTTGCACGAGTTAAGCTAAACAAACTTACTTATGCTAAGTGAATTCTATATTAACAGTTTCTAAACAAGTTCTACAAAAAAGCAGTATGATCGATAATTCAATAAGCTAAGGCGGTTTATTCTCTAGCAGTCCTCCCATGATTTTTGTTAAGCATTCCTGCTAATATGTGAAGCAAAGTTCATTAAGATTTTTGAAACATGTGATCATTTTCCTAAGTTTTATACATAAAATGATCATTAGTATGAGGTACAGTAAGGCTAAACCTACTGAAACTACTACAGGACACAACATGTGGTTGTATATTCCAGTTGCTGTGGGTGGCCACCTAAAAAGGATTTCCCACCAGTGGTGCTCTCCATCTTCTTTAAGTCTTTTGAGTATACTGCGTCTTTCTTTTGTATCATGGCGGACCATGATCAAAGCATTCTATCCACTTTCTTTGACTCATTTCAGCACTTAGCATAGCTCATGATGCTGCAATAATTTCCTTTCTAATGTGAGATTCATTCCAATGGGTGCAATCAGTAAATCTTGGTATAGAGTATAGTTAGATAGTGATGGTGGGAGGTTACAGAGGCTGAGTAATTGAAATCACACCCCATCATTTTGGTAAAGTTACAAATAGAATTATTTAAGTGTTTGCTTCTATCCACTGGCACATTGTCTACCAATATAGAATTACAAAGGGTTCTCATGCAAAAGCATCCCTTTCCAAGGTAGTCAAGTACAGTTTGAGAGGTTTCATCAGGATGCACTTCAAAGTGTCAGACTTTCTTCAGTATCAAGAGGTTGTGGAATCAAAGCAAAGAATAAGAAAACACTGATGAGAAACAAATAACAAGGAAAGTATTCAGCTAGACTGTAAAGCAAGGTAAGCAGAAAATTGGTATCAATCATGTTGATCTAGCTGGAGGCCAAAATTATAATCAAAATTTATGTTTCAGGTTTTTTTTGGTTCATAAATTTATCTTTAAAGTCGGATATTTTTCACAAAAGAAAAATAATGCTACATTTTCAAGTTCACTAATAAGTCTGTAGCAGGGTTCACATATAATTGCAGAGAATAAGATTTGGCAGAGGTGGTGCTCAATAATATAGCTCCAAGCTCACTACTTTGATGAAAGAATAAAAGAGGGAGAATAATTTCTTAGTCACATCCATTATTAGTCTTTGCATTTGATAATACTAATCCAAACTATTTTGAACCTTTATACTAGTTTTTGAAAATTATTTTCTAGAAACACTAGGAAATTAGAGCTTTTAAGAAATGAGCAATGAATACTGTTATAATTAACAAATGGAGAAACTAGGCCATGCAGCAATTTTGCTCAAGACAGGAAATTATTATTAGAGAGGTGGATATAGTTCCATTTTCCTCATACTAAGACACTATTTTAAACACATAAAGAAAAAAAAAAAAAAAAGCTAAATATATGCTTTAGGTAAAAAATACCAGCAGCTGGGGAGAGTAGAATCTTTGAGAAAATTGATTTCCTAGAAGACAAATTAACAGAATTTTAAAATTGCACACATTAAAAAATGATAATAAATCAATAACTGGTAAGAAATGGTAATAAATAAATAGCAGCTCTAAGGAAATTTAAAATCATAGACCATATCTATATGATTTAGAAGATTTTAGAATTTTGTGAACACTTTAATAAATAAAGAGCTTACCATTTCAAGACTAGCCCCCCTAAGGGAATTTGTTGCCTGACTGCAGCCTTTGGTATACAAATTTAAAAACTCATTTCACAGTGGTTTCAGTGAGTTGGCACCCAGACTACGTGGACATGTGAGTTCATGCTAACAACATCCCTACTACCCTTCATAAATGTCAGGTGCTTAACTGCTAGGGAGCATTTACGGTTTTAAGCCCTTTCTTATCTATATTGAAAGTAGCAACTGTTCTCAAGCATGCTCACCAGATTAATCCTTATGTAGAACACCTAAACAATATCATAATGCTAACAGAATCCCTAGAATATTCTTAATTTGGGAACAGGAGATTTGAATTTCCAGGAGTATCTGACATGTTCTGCAGAAAACCCCCTAGCATCTCAAATTCTTGTTAGAATGCTCGTTCACATTGTGAAAACTATTTAAATACCAGTAGCAAAAATTTTGGTTAAATGTGTTACTAAAACTAGGCAGTTAAGCTTATTCATATGGAAGGAACAGAGAGCAGTCCTTTTATATATAAAACCCAGGATACTATTTTTATGGAACAGGTTGAGATATACAACTTTGCGTGCCTGTAAGATAGTGAACAATCTAAGTAATCATGTCAAATCAGAAATAGCAATGCTTGAATTTCTGCCTCTAGGATTTCATCTATGTTTCTTGCTAGAGTATTAAGAGTATGATCAGAAAAAAGAAGAGCTGACATTTTTATCTCCAACAATGTATTAATCGCAATGAGATCACAGTAGAAAGAATAGTCCCAGCCTCAAGGTGGGTAATTATTTCATTGAGAAAGGATTTCATTTCCCATCTACATTTTATGTGGAATAAATGTCTCCATATTCTGCACACTGTATTTTGTAAATCTTGTTAAAGTTTTATAAATTGTCCTTAATGATGTTCTGCCTGTGCCCATCAACTAGCAATGCAGATTTGACAGGGTGGCAGAATACATAAGAAAGGCACAGTGTCACTGAGTCTCAGGCACCTTTATGTATTTATTATAGCTCTTAAAATTTTAGGATTGCTATGCTGTCGTTCAAGGAAATGTAGCAAGTATGGCCCATATACATAAGAGAAGAGAGCTGGCATGTGGGGCTACTAGGTTGCTTCTTGGGAATACAATGGCTGCATCTACAGTCAGAAAAATAAAGAAACAAATGACAGTCATAAACAACTCAGGACAGTAGTGTACACAGAACTAGAAGATGAAATGTAAAGAATTGCAATTCATAAATACAATTCCAAATAGACAGTTCAAAATATAGAACTAAGCAGTGAAAGGAGCAATGTGGAAAGAGGTAAGAATCAATCTTGAGACAAGGAGGGAGGAGGAGCTCTAGAAAAACTTTCAGAACAGGATAAAATGCAAGATTGCATAGATTAATGGGATCAAAATCATGAGATAAAACTTGATACCTATTTCCTTGGTGTAATTATATGCTGTTCTCGAGAGTAATTTAGTTTTCCTCTGGTCATTAAGCATTTTAATGTTTTTGTTTGCATATTGCTGTTTGAACATCCTATGAAATGGAGCTTTCAGACTGTTTTTTTCTACATATAATAAAAAATACCATATATTTTGGAAATACTATGCAGCAACAGTATCTGACTGGTCATATCAAGAAAGAGTTGCACAGCACATAAGGAAACTTATGTGTGTGTATGTATGTGTGTTTGGTTGTTGTGTGGTGTGTTTTCATTTCTTTTTTTTTTTAATAGAAAAATTACATTAAAAAAAAAAAAAAAAAAAAGAAAGACAGGCTGCTGGAATTCACTGTCCCCTAAAAAAATAATAATAAAAACCCCCTGTCTTTTAAGTATTAGCTGTGGACCAGAAGGAGTTGATAGAATAAGAATATTAATCTTATGCTTGTGAAAAATCTCTGTAATTCAGGAAGGGAAGGAAATTCCACTATGCAGATGTCCCTGATTACACTCTCATTTGCTTTATGCCAATCAGTTTATATTTTCTTCCCTTGGGAAGACTCTCTTGAATCATCTTCTTTTATTGACCATTAATGATGCTTTTAAAGCCACCTGCTCCTTTTACTTCAGATCTTTAGAGAATTACTCTTCCTTATGGTACTGCTGGTCTTTATAGAGTGAAATGGGGGTAGCAGCCTACAACTTGAAGGACTGATTTGATACAGTACCATACCAGCTACTACAAAAAATATTAAATGTACCTTAGCCCAAGCCAGCTCAATCTCAATTATTATCAGTATGTTTCATTATGGGGAATTCTGCATGTCACTCCTTGGTTCGAAAGTACATGTATTACCATGCAAATCTGACTTCAACATGGTTATACTAAGCTTTAGGAAAGCAAAAATCTACTTGGCACCAAAATTATCTTTACTTAGAAATGTTTGATCACTCTGAGATACAGGTTTTGCAAGGTAATCTCTACTTTCTATATTTCACCATACTTAATTATGCATAATCATTATATTAAAAATGTTGAAAACATTACCTTATGTTAAGTTTAGACACATAATGTTCTTATGTTTCTACCTTCTAATACGAGGCCAGTCATAGTTTGAATTAAATAGATAATAAGCATTCTTAGTTGCACATTGTAAATCTTAGCTACAAAGTAGATGTTTCACATAATGAATACTGTAACAATTGTATTATTTTAGTCTTCTGTAGAAAGAGCAACTATCAAATCATTTTCTAAATCAAAAGGAGAGAGTGATATTTAATGGGAAACAATGGAGATAGCTTTTCATTGACTGACTTGTTCATATATTAAACATAACATTTTCTTCTTACTACTCTGAAACTTCAGAGGTGTAACTATAGTTCTCTAGCTTGGCATATGATTAATGAGCTATATCCTCTGCTGAATCAAAGAATGGAATGGAAACTTAATGGCCAAAGAACACATATATATCTTCACAAATAACAAATAAACAAAGAGATAAAAGGTGACTATGTTGCTCACAATTCCCCTGCTGCTCATATTTTTAGAAAATTAAGCACAGGCACACATACACAATCAATAGTTGTACATCTTGTGAGACATTCAACTAGCTCTCACTCTAATGACTCACATAGTTAAGTAAAAGTTGGAATACGAGTAGTCTTTGTATCACTAAGTCAAAATAATTCAGTAAACTAAGGAGAAATAAGCTGAAATCCCAAAGAAGGAAGTGAAAAAAGAAGTTTAATGAGCATTTGCTCCGAATGTCTCTGTGGTTGAAAGAGTAACAGAAAAATCACATTACTAACTTGAGATATTTATAAGCATCTCTAGATTCCTTCCTTGGAACAGGACATTTGTAAATATGCATGTGTGTGTGTGTATATATATATGTATTAGGCAACTGGAGATGGGAGTGTTTAGGAAACTGATCCATCAAGCAGAACATTAACTTTGGAACAAAACTTCAACAAATTTATTCATTAACAGCATGCACTGTGCTAATGATAAATTCCTACCATTACCAATGATCCTCTCTACATATACAAAACTCCTAGTCTTCACACTTATGTACTAAATCAGTCGTGGGTATACAATACCATTGGATTGATTCTATACAGTCAGTGCAGATAGGAACTCCCCTTGATGATTTTTAGTCACTGAGGCTGAGGTTTTTCTGTTACAAATGAATGAAGTTGTCCTCTCTCTTGTTTTTCCTTGGTTATACTTGTTGCTTTTATGCTATTGCCTCCTTCCCAAAAGTGAAGGTCTCATCTGCTCCTGATAGTGCTTATCTGTTTTTTTTTTCCTTTTGTCCATGTCCTGCACATTTGACAGGAGGTCCTGTCTATTTGCATTCTCTTGTTCATATCTTGTTCTTTGCCAGTTTAACTATCTCCTAAGTTTGACTACATCTGTTCTTTACCTTTGTGGTCACACACCCCACATGCTTATGTACTGCTTTTAGTTACATATTTTGATATGTTTATATTTGGGTTCAAGACAAGATAACATTATTAATATGCTGATCAATACAGCCTGATATTGTGACAGATACATACCATTTCTTGGTGTACAGGCTGCTGTTTTAGCTGCAGCTTTCAGAGTCTGAGAGAGGGCTGTCTCTAGGCCCTGATCCAGTAGCCAATTCAGAGCACATAAAGATAAATATCCTTATGAATCATGGACCAGATCAACACCTGACAAAAAGAGATGGTCTCATAGCTTCCACTGAGCTGAGTCTGGTTTACTCATCATCTCATAGCAAATTGAGCTGGTTAAAGTTGAAGAAAAGTAATCCAGCAAAAATTGTTTAATTAAATCAATTTATTTTGTGACCCCTGGAAGCAGCATCCTGGAGGAAGGTATCATTTAAATGGATTGGTGGCAGGAGGGAGAAGTAACTGAACAAGCAGAGAAAGTATAGTGAATCCACAGTAGACAGCAAGGGAAGAAAATATAAAAAGAGAAGCAGGAAGTAAAGTTTCCTTCATTCTGCAGATGTGAATCGTTGATCTCTCTTAGTGATACTGTGTATTCAGCCCATTCGGTAAGGCTTCTGTACTGCAGCATCCTCTTCTACTCCCTTCCTATTGCCCTCCTTCTCAACTCCTGTCAGTGATGAAATGCACTGGAACCTGAAAAGCATCCCATTGAAAATTCTGAGTTTGGATTTAATAGTAAGTAGCAAGTAACTAAAAAGAATAATGCATAGTAAATAACAGAGTAACATCTACTTGTAGCCACTGGAAAGTTACTTTATGTCTCTGATTCTTTATTTCCCTTCACCCCAATTTTTGTGTTTCATGTCTAGGCAGGGGAATTTCTTGATGCCAGTCTAGAAAACCATGAGCCAAACCCTTTTCAAAGGGGAAAATGTAGCTCTCCCTGGGCAAATGACATTCAGTTATGACAAATATTATTACAAATAGCAATAGACTTAAATGCTGAGTGAAATCTAGTACAGTGTTTGAAGTAAAAGAAAAGGTACATAACAGCAGCTAGAAAAAAAGTAAAACTGTGAATGGAATAGACAAGGATATTCTTCACATTAATCTCCTGGGTTGGCTGGGATTTTTGTCTGGTTTTCCACTTTTCCTCTTTCCTCACATCTTTGCTCAGTGATACAGATTAGTTGCCATAGACCATGATGCCAGAGATGAAAAAGAGCCAGGGCAACCCCAGTGCTCTTTATAACCTTCACAATCTTTCTGAACCTGAATCCTAAAGGTAGAACTCTTAAAATTGTTTGTCCCTTTCATTCACTTTTTATGAAAAATCACTATTGTTCAAGAAATAGTAACATGAGATCTTCAGATTGTATGATTTTAATAATAAAGATAAAGTTGTTCTGTGTTTACAAAACAAACCACATCTTTTGCAAATCTAAAAAAAAAAAAAAAAAAAATTCAGAGAGAGAAACCCAAGTACACAGAGGTTAACTAAGTAGCCCAAAGTCACTTACAGAGCTGGAATTTGAAATAAGAACTTGCAGACACAGGTCAGTGAGCAATAGCAGTGGAACCTGCCTTTATTTTAATACGGTAATCAAGATGATATGATTCCCTTAAGAGTTCCATTTTAATTTGTCCTGGATGGATAAAAAGCAATTTAAATTGAGAAATAACAAATGTCTTATTCCACATAAATAAAATATTGAATAGAAATGAGGTCAGAGAATTTACTCAAGCAAAGAAATAAAATTTTCACTAAAGCAGTGGTGAGCTTTTAATCCAGAAAATGTTGCTATTTTCATATTGATTCCAGAGGAAAAAAAAAGTGTGAATTATAAAACGAGAAACCTACCACTTTAAGTTTCCAGAGAAGCGGGGTAGGGGGGAATATCACTAATCTTCTGGTCTTAAAATAGATGCATTATTTAATAAGCAGTTATCTTGTCATTTAAGTTGGAGTTTGTTGAGTATATTTTAGCTACAAATTGCTCTCCTAAAATATGTCAAACACTAAACTTTGTTTCATTTAGTCTAAAGAACAATTACTTGAGCTAAAAGTGCACTTACTTTCATCAAGTGTGCATAGATTTCCAATCTATAGCTGTACAATAAAAAAATTTCAGAGGAGAAAAAAAATGTAAAAGACTGGACGAGATGGAGTAAACATGCGAATTCACAACACTCAGTCTTGAGCACTGAATGAAGCATGCTGTTCAGAAAAGAGGAGAGGTCAGATCACAGTATCCTGTGGGATGGTTACTAGCAAACAAAACTAGATGATAGTGGAGTGTGAAGGGGAGGTTTATAGGATGCGCTGAAATGGTAAGGTTTTGGATTTTCACTGCTTCCCAGAGTGTTCAGAACACAACAGGTGCATAACAAATCTAAGGGTTCTCAGCAATACTTATATTCTTGGAAACTAAGATAGGGAAAAAAAGGATCATAATTATACTTTTTTTTTTTTCCACTAGAATTAAGTCATAAATATAGTAGAAAAATTAAAGTAGCTTAAAATCTTTTTCAGACATGATAAAGGTAAAAGAATTAGCATATTATTTGAAATTTAAAAAACAAACAAACAAAAACCCCACACAACAAAACAAGAAAACAGCAGGTAAATTGTTTTGCTTTATCACATCAGTAGCGGATAATTTCATGAGATAAATTAATGAGATTTACCACTCCCTACTAGCTACCCATCATCCAGAGAATACTGTAGGTTGTTCTTTGTCATGATGATTCACAGGACAGCAAATATAAATTGAATTATTCATACTAAATACCTGGGAGCTGCATTTATTCCGTAATTTAAGAGATCAGAATGCCATAATACAAAATGTGAGTGCTTGTTTCTGGGCACAAAGGCTAAATATTTATTCAAGGATATATCATTTGAGAAATATTTTTTGAAAAGTTGATCATAGATTAAGCAAGAAAGCTAGAAAGGGAGCAAACAAGTCACCAAGCAGTTTATTAGGGTTTGACTTGTGCTTGAGAAACACGTACTAAGACTGAAGTGAATTAATTTTATTTGTGGGAAGGAAATAAAATTGTAGCAGGTGCTAAAATGACTGAAATACAGTAAAGTCAGTATTTAGCATGGGTCATTATATAATTTATGAGATCTCACAGAGTCTTCCACATAAGCTGGTACTCTCCTTTTTGCCTAGCAGAATCAGCATACTTCTGGTATGCTAGGGAATTTAGTGCACTTTACATTTTTAAGTATCAGGCAGAGGACATGTTAGGACAGGAAATAATTTTTTTTTTTTTTTTGACAGACTCTTACATAAGGTTCTGCAAATTTGACTTTTGGGATTATCCTATCCAACTTTCTTGAAGGGCAGAAGTTCTAGCCCTTCTAGGTTAACATGTATTATGAACTCCAACACTACTGTATTTGTTATGGTAGCAGTATATTAAGGTGGCTTAGGTTGGTTTTTTTTCACGGTATTAAATTGGCATCCATACTTTTTAAACTGCAAAATTAAGTGTATTGATATCCTGACGCAGGAGATAAGGTGTCATTTTTTATTCTACAATGTATAGCAGCAGCAGAAAATCGTTCTTGTGAGGGTCTTCTCAGATGTCTTGATCTTTGTTAAAATGGAACAGTACATGTTTGAAATCTTCCAATGATCCCTCATCTTTCAGGGAGATAAGTTGGTTTCCAAGTTAGTCCAAGATAATCTTCAGATTTACCTCTGTGCAGAGCCAAAGGTTTCACAGAAAAATTATATAATACCTTCTTCAGCTATTTTGTCACACATAGTAATATTAAATCAGTAGTGGTGATATGCGGCAAGAAAAGTCAATGATAATATAACAATCATGAAGTTGAAAGAAAAAAAACACCTCCTGTGTGGTTAATTGTTCTTCATGCTTCTTAGTATCATTCAAATAATTCAGGTGTTTAAAAACCTCTCTCAGCAGATGGAAATCACTAAGAAAAAATGCTGATTGAGTCACTCTAGGCACTTAGAATCACAGAGTCATAGATTACTTTTTCTATGAAATTTAACGCATAGTACACTATGACAATCTGTAGAAGCTATAAAACTCACCAGAAGGAAAAAAAAAAAAAAAAAGAAAAGAAAAATCCAATACACATAAGATATTAAATAAAAGGCACTTAATTTGACTAATGTTCAGTATAACAGAAGTCACACGCCTAGACAAGTAATAAAAGCAATACTGTTATTGAAATAGATTCTACTCCAAGAGTTATAAAGTGACAGATAGTATGAAAATCTCATGGAGACTTTATTTAGATGGATAGTGACTGTGGTGTTTCACTTGCACTTAAGCGAATGAAGAACAGTCTAACTAATAAATACAGCATTGCAATCAAGACCAGTAATACTTTTCAGAAAAGATTGACTCATTCATTTGTATCATTGTATACTGGAGTACTTCCACTTCGCCTCTCGCTTTGCCATTACATTTTCTTTCCTCGGGTACACTTGGCAACCTTCTACATTCACCATATTTTCACTCATTATTCATCATTTTAAGAAACAGATAGATTCTAAGATAGCTAGCACAAGTTCTACATGCGTATCTCTAACATGATGGCCCACTTCAATCTGCTCTTCTATCCCACATATACATTGAAACGAAAGCAGGAACCTTTCTTTCAATTGCTTCACAAGGAGAACTCCCATCTTCCAAATGACTTGGGGAAATCTGAGAAGGCAAGCATATTTATTGTAACGTAGCCCTTCAATTTAGAAGTCAGTGGTCTTAGCCCAAAGTCACTGGTCCAGCTAAATAACTCCTGAAGACAAGAAAATCGGAGTAGGAAAAGCATAGATTAAATTACTATCTTACATCATTATATTATCAGTCCTCCCTTTCTGACAGTGTTTGCAAGTCTTTTTCCATTTCCTTATTATTCACTCATGTTAATGTTTGTTGCCAAACTTCTCTGAAATAGAGAAATATACATATTTGTGTGTCTCTGCGATTACATGTGCATATGTATAAAAAAATGTAGTAAATTAAGTGTATGCTATTGGTAGATAATTGTAAGGATCTGAGTTCCACAGCCGTGTTCCTTCTGCCTAAGGAAATCAGGAACATGCAAAAGAAAGAAGGTATTACAACTTCATATCATCTTCCTAGATAAGAAGAAAGCAGAGTGAGTACAATAGCAAAATAATTCATCAACTGCTTCTTTGATGTTCTTTGTTTAGTCAGTCATCTCCATGTCACTGTGAGTCTCTTTTATGTTTCTTAAATATTCATAGAGGCTAAACATTACATGGCAACATATCATGCTAAATTAGATGAGTATTAAACACTGCAGTTGTATGAGGAAAAATTATTTGTAAAAAGGGGTGAAGAAGACACAACTTCAAAGAAACATGTAATTCCTGCTTTTCAAATTATGAGGGCAGGCTGCATGAACAATATTAATTTGTACCTGACAATGCACAACAGAAAATACAGCAGCATTGATTCAAAAAACTGTAAGAACAAGAGGGAATGTGTCACCAAATTTGGGTCACCAAAAAATATTCAGTGCTATCCAAACAGAGATGGATTTGTTTCTACTATGGAATAGGACTGAAATTTGGAGATGTCCCTGAAACTGAGAAAGGTGAGTTTTAACTGAGCTGAATTTTCAACTGAATTGTCATATAGATTGGAATACATCCTACAGCCAAGGATGAAAACATTACTGAAAAAGTTTCAATACGTATCCCAAACATATTCCAAAAATGTCTCCCTTAAAGAATAAATATATTAAGGCACAGTGATATATTTCTAAATATTATGATTCTAAATTTTTCATTAAAATTCTATTGCATTATTTATTAATTTAATAATAGATTTATTATTTGCTTTATTTATTGTGTATAATTAAATAATATGTTGAAATACAGTATATAAAATCAAAGCTAAAAATATAATTTATATGTTTTAAATGATGCACCAGTGCATTAATTATATGAAAGCTGTTACTTCCCTCTTGGAACTAGGTCAATACCTGCATCTTAAGGCAAAATCTGATATTACTCAGTCTTTAATATCTGGTTTTTGGTTATGTTTTCAGTGGAACAGACACAGAGAAAATCTGTGGCATATGGTTACCCCAGGGGTCCATGTTTCTCTGTCACAAAGATCCCAGACAAGGCTGCATCCCCCCTCAGTTTCCCACCCCACAACACATCCATTATATGACAGCCAATATTTGGTGAGCATCCTGGAGAAGGACACAAGAACACACTCAGCTGGTTTCATAGCTCTTCAAAGCATAAGCTAAAGACCATTTGAAGTGAATGTAATATAATCTTTGGATTGACACTGTTTAACACACCAGCCTGGTTTTAAATTCTTTAAGTAATACATAAATTCTTAGGGAGACAACACTTCAGAAGCTTCTGTGTGACCACATTTTCCCTGTGTGTTTTCAAAGTATTGTTTTTGGAAGGTCTTTATGTTCCTTCTTCGTTTTTGACCAATTTTTGCAGTATGTTCAGGTTGTTTTACTACCTGTGGATAGCAAAGATGATACTTTAATTTGTGCTTGACTTTTCAGTTTGGGGTTGTTTGTGCTTACGCTATAGCGTATTTGTTTTCCAAATGAGAGTTGGGGAATAGACTATTTTGTTTATAAAACAAGATAAACCATATCATAAAGTCAAAATATCCTTTAAGGAAACTTACAGCAAACATATGTCAAAATTATATCATATTTTGACATTCCCTTATACTATCAGAGTAGACACGTAATCATGGGGTACAATCAAGTACTAGAATACTGTTTTCCTTTTTGATACCTAAGTCTTCACAAACATTTGACATTGATATATCTTGTAACAGATTATTTACTTGAGAGCATGTTTGGTAATGTGGAATGTGGTTTAGCTAAAAAGCTTAACAAGTTTATGAAGAAAAGTTACGATTCTTATGACTTATTAGGGAATATATTTGGTAAAAAATTGAGAGGGGAGGAAGGAAAAGATGAATTACTACTAGCAGGTAGGCAAGGGAAGGAAAAAGGGAATGAGAAGAAATGGAAATGGAAGGTAAAGAGAAAACCAGGAAATTTCTGGTTATAAAAAAGATATACTAAAACATTATTTCACACAATTAAGCTAGAGCGTGGTTATCCTGAAGGTTCCTAAAAATTTGTTAGTCTAAGTATTTGCATTAAATACTAACATCTTTACCTTCAGGATTTTTCTAATTACATTAATTAATGGCAAATAATGTCAAAAAAATAAACCAAACCAAACCAAACCAACCAAACAAACAAAGTTAGCTGGCACTGCAGATATTAATACTTTAGCAATGTTTTCACTGAAGGCTGAATGTAGGATTTGACTCAGTCCAGAAGGGGGAGGAAGACATATGAATCACCT
The DNA here is from genome assembly GCF_037038585.1 of Patagioenas fasciata. Taxonomy (NCBI): domain Eukaryota; kingdom Metazoa; phylum Chordata; class Aves; order Columbiformes; family Columbidae; genus Patagioenas; species Patagioenas fasciata. The sequence continues at coordinate 85,992,659 of NC_092522.1, read as the reverse complement.
CCTGGTGCAGAAGATATAGATTGAAACAGCTAACAAAAATTGAATTAAATTTATTCATTTTAACTCAAAATGTGTTTTGTCCATTACTTTATAGGTCTTCACCAAAATCTAGATTATACAGGGAAACTATTTGATCCTATAAACTATAGGATACCACATTTATTTAACTAGGAAGATTCTAAAGGAAAAAAATTGGAAATAGAATTTCAGACTAAAATCAATATAGGTAAATGTGTAGTGATTCATGTATGTTTATGCATACACACACAGACACAGCACAAAAATATGCACAAGAGAAATCAAAACTTAACAAAACAGTTGCCTTTGAATTTACTATTTTTGATCAGAAGCAGGATCTTGGGTTATGATTAACCTTTACAAGAAGGATCCTATTTTTAGCATAATTTCAGTATTGATTACTTCAGTTATTTATGCCTGAGTGCAATAAAAAATCATTATGTATTTTAATTAATGAATAGGAAAAAAAAATAAAAAGTGCATTAATTACATTTTCAGATTCTGCTAAATTAGGAGGTGTTGTAAAAAACAGTGAGAAATGAAAAATACAATAAGATCTTAAAAACTAAGATGTGAAACGTGGACCGGAAATAACTGTGGGGATTGATAATCCAAAACACAGACGTTCGTAGATGTGAGGTATTAATACTTGGAATATGGTAACACTGAGTAGGACTTTGGGCTCTAAATGGACAGTATATTAGAAACAACATTCTAAGTAGATACTGAATTACAAGAACGATGATCCAAGCCTGTTAAAACTGCAGGAACATAATCGCTTAGTCCAGTCCAAAAAGTCATGCCATACAATCACTAAACAGGGATGGAGCTAGCAGTGTCCACATAGATATGGTCAACATTCCTTTGGAGACTTTTAATAGTCACATTTTCGTAGTCAAGTCTGTATTTCAGCACTTACCTGAACACCTAAATTTTAGACTGCAATTAGTTCTACGTGCTATGCAAACTGGGTGTCTTTGGCTCCTATGTTTTTTTGGTATCAAAATTAGTTCTAGTTCTCTGGTCACATGTGTGTTTGTAAGTGGTTACTTTTCTGCGTATAACTGTCTGCTAGTTTTTGTTGTTACTTGGTATGATACTTGAGCATATATCCTTTATAAAATTATTTTTATTATATTTAATTAATTTCATTTACTGACATGAAAATAAAAGAACCAGCTTTCCATAACCAAATTTTTCCAGACTCTATTCTAAATATAAGTTTGCAAAAGAAAAACAAATGTGTTGATTTAGATTCATATGCTTTCTGACTGTTCAAGATATTTTGTTTAAACAGAGGTTTACTTACACAATCACAGAATCACAGGATTGGAAGGGACCTCAAAAGAACATCTAGTCCAATCCCCCTGCAGGAGCAGGAACACCTAGATAAGGCTACACAGGAATGTGTCCAGGCAGGTTTTGAATGACTCCAGAGTAGGAGACTCCACAACCCCCTGGGCAGCCTGTTTCGGTGTTCTGTTAGCCCTACTGAGAAGAAGTTTCTTCTCAAATTTAAGTGGAACCTCTTGTGTTCCAGTTTGAACCCATTACCCCTTGTCCTACCATTGGTTGTCACTGAGAAGAGCCTGGCTTCATCCTCAAGACACTCACCCTTTATATATTTATAAACATTAATAAGGTCACCCCTCAGTCTCCTCTTCTCCAAGGTAAAGAGACCCAGCTCCCTCAGCCTTTCCTCATAAGGGAGATGCTCCATTCCCTTAATTATCTTTGTGGCTCTGCACTGGACTCTCTCCAACAATTCCCTGTCCTTCTGGAACTGAAGGACCCAGAACTGGACACAATATTCCAGGTGTGGTCTCACCAGGGCAGAGTAGAGGTGAAGGAGAACCTTCTTCTTAGCAAACTCCTTCTCAGTACCCTGAGGAGTTTGTAATATTGTTTATTTCCACATCATATTTAGATCACAAATCTGTAATGACATAGTGTCTCCTTCAAGCACACACACACACACACACACAAACACACAAAAGTAATAGCTTCTCAGCAAGATCAAGAAGAGGGTGAATTGTGATATGAGAGTATAAGAATAAGCTCTTATTAAAATCCAAGTATCTGAAATAATAGCAAAGAGATTACTAAAAAAAGACAGGCCAATAAATGGGGTTTATTTATTGATTTATTTATTTTTTCGCTTGCCCTAACTTGCAAGTGCTTTTTTTAGATCTAAGTTTAAGACATTGGTTTTCAGTAGAATATTTAATCATCTCTGTACAGAGATGACAGAAGCTGCACATACGTTGAATTTGCTCCCTTGGATTTTATCGTATTTTATCTGAACAGCAAATCTGCAGGTGGATTAGTCTTCCATTTTAATGTAATATTGTAAAGTACCATAAGATGGCTCGGCATGATAAGGTACTATAAAAATTTAAGTAGCTATTCTCAGGATAACTCTGTGGTAAGTGACCAACAACTATGTGCCAGTATCTACTTTACTACGGAGGTTTTTTTTCTAACAAGTGATTTATGGCTTCAGCAAGTATAAACAGTGGTGAATAGAATGGGAGAAGCTTTATACCTTTCAGATGGTTTAGATATCTACTGCATTCATAATACATTTTTTCTCCTCTTTTGTCAGACAACTGTGAATACTCACTTTTTTCCATTAGGAATTGGAGTTTACTTAGGCTGAAATAAAGCAGAGTACATTTCTGTACTGAAAGACCAAGATACAATAAAAAGTCTGAAATGTCACAGTCTTCTCCAGGATTTTTTGACACATCACCAAATTAAGTGGAAGCTGGACAGTATGACAATTTCACATCATTTTTGTTGTACTTTTTTTTCAACGTTATTTTTTGGAGTGCTAGAATAAATATCAAAATACTGAAAACCTAAGACTTATTTTACTCATACAAAGTTTATTTTCTTTAGGAGCACTCAGAGAAAGTAGGTGGGTACAATCTAGTGTTAGGTTTTTATAAAATGGCACCTGTACTTCTGGCAGTAAAAATCACATTTTATGAATACCACTTGAACTGTGATTTCTTCTACTAAAAATGTTCAGAATCCGTGTACACCTTCTAACGTGCCGCTGTGTTAGTTATAGGTCTTAATGTTCCTGACTACTTACATGTGCATGCAGTAAATATCAGCTGGTCAAATAAAATTATTTCTTTACACATGCATTTACTTAACTCTTATATAAGTGAAAGTCTGTCAATGACATTATTTCTTATGGTACATAACTAAATTTTCATCAATATTTTCCTTAAAGCCTCATGGTTTCTGTACAGTCCCATGAGAACGGCATTATAGTTTTAATATTATCCAAGAGTTTAAGAAGATAGTGTTATAAAGGACTTTGATTGTGGAAATCAGTTAAGCAAAGAGTTTGGATTCCTTGAATGTCATCTCTACATGTCTACATGTCTACATCTCTACATGTCACCTTGAACAAGACAAATGAGGATTTGAAGAACATTAATAATGTATGGAAAATACAATCTATTTTCTGGCTCCAAAGTCATAATTAGGTTCTGATAGAGCTGTCTGTAGCAATTTACTGAGAAACTTCTGTTTCAAAAAAACCCTCCACTTTTTGAAGTATTTATCAGTGATAGTGAGATGACATCAAGGCCAAGTTTGCAAGTAAAATGTTGTAGAAGTTGGTATAGATTTGTTACCTTTATACCAGTTATTCTCACCAATAGACCAAGTGAGCTCAATCTGCTTCTAATTAAAGCAAGATACCCTGTAATTTATGCAGAAAGGAACAGCTTCTACAACATTCATGAGGCCCCCATTAACCTGGGTCTATATAACTCAAATAATCAGAAATGGCAAACGGGAAACAAATAACTTCCATGTTAACATTTTGTATTTAGTTGAGAAACCAAAATCGACTAGTTATCAAGATGTTTTTTATGATGTCTGTGTAATGGTGCTACTGCCCTATTTTCTCCAAAACAAATGTCTTAGAGAGGTCATATAGAGTGTTTCGGTTCTTCTAGCAGATACTTTTTCTTCTGTGGCTGTCTATTCATACACAAATTTTCTTTTGTCACAGTAAATCATCATTTAGTAAAAGACAGTGATAGAGACAGAAATAAACCACTGTCTAATGGCCACAGACTCCCAATTTTTGTTTCCCATTATTTGAATCAATAATTAAAAAGTTATTTTAATTGGCAATATATTAATTTTCCCCAAATCAAGTCTGTTTTGCCTATAGTAATAATGGTCCTTTTCTCAGTCCATGAGCTTTCTTGTTTCACAGAATCACAGAATGTTAGGGATTGGAAAGGACCTCAAAAGATCGTCTAGTCCAATCCCCCTGCAGGAGCAGGAACACTTAGATGAGGCTACACAGGAAGCCGTCCAGGCAGGATTTGAATGTCTCCAGAGTAGGAGACTCCACAACCCCCTGGGCAGCCTGTTTTGGTGTTCTGTTAGCCCTACTGAGAAGAAGTTTCTTCTCAAATTTAAGTGGAACCTCTTGTGTTCCAGTTTGAACCCATTACCCCTTGTCCTACCATTGGTTGTCACTGAGAAGAGCCTGGCTCCATCCTCAAGTCACTCACCCTTTATATACTTATAAACATTAATGAGGTCACCCCTCAGTCTCCTCTTCTCCAAGGTAAAGAGACCCAGCTCCCTCAGCCTTTCCTCATAAGGGAGATGCTCCATTCCCTTAATCATCTTTGTGTCTCTGTGCTGGACCCTCTCCCTGTCCTTCTTGAACTGAGGGGCCCAGAACTGGACACAATATTCCAGGTGTGGTCTCACCAGGGTAGAGTAGAGGGGAAGAAGAACCTCTCTCGACCTACTAACCACCCCGCTTCTAATACACCTCAGGATGCCATTGGCCTTCTTGGTCACAAGGGCACAGTGCTGGCTCATGGTCATCCTGCTGTCCACCAGGACCCCCAAGTTGTTTTCCCCTACGCTGCTCTCTAATAAGTCATTCCCCAACCTATACTGGAACCTGGGGTTCTTTCTACCCAGATGCAATACTCTACAATTCCACTTGTTATATTTCATTACATTTTTCCCTGCCCAACTCTCCAGCCTGTCCAGGTCTTGCTGGATGGCAGCACAGCCTTCCGGCATGTCAGCCACTCCTCCCAGCTTGGTGTCATCAGCAAACTTGCTGATAGTAACACTCTATTCCCTCATCCAAATCGTTGATGAATATATTGAATAATACAGGTCCCAGTACTGACCCCTGAGGCACTTCACTAGATACAGGACTCCAACTAGACTCTGCCCCATTGACCATGACTCTCTGGCTTCTTCCCTTCAGCCAGTTTGCAGTCCACCTCACTACCCAATCATCCAGACCGCAGTCCCTCAGTTTAACTGTAAGGATGCTGTGAGAGACTGTGTCAAATGCCTTACTGAAGTCAAGGTAGACCACATCAACTGCTCTGCCATCATCCATCCACCTCATTATGTCCTCATAAAAGTCAATGAGTTTGGTCAAGCACGACTTCCCTTTGGTGGAGCTATGTTGGCCCCCAATGACCCTCTTATCCTTGATATGCCTTGAGATGGCACCAAGTATAAGTCGTTCCATCAGTTTCCCAGGGATGAAAGTGAGGCTGACCGGTCTATAGTTACCTGGGTCCTCCTTCCTGCCCTTTTTGAAGATTGGAGTTACATTTGCTTTCCTCCAATCCTCAGGCACCTCTCCTGTTTCCCAAGACTTGGCAAAGATGATGGAGAGTGGTCCAGCAATGATCTCAGCCAGCTCCCTCAGCACCTGCAGGTGCATACCATCCGGACCCATGGATTGCCTAATTGCTCCCTAACCCAGTCCTCCTCAACTAAGGCAAACTCCTCCATTTTCCTGACTTCCTCTGGGGCCTCAGGGGTACAGGGCTCCTCAGGACAGCCTCCGGCAGAGTAGTCAGAGACAAAGAAGCCATTCAGTAACTCTGCATTCTCTCTGTCTTCTGTCACCAGGGCACCCACCTCATTCATCAGTGGGCCTATATTGCCTCTGATGTTAGTTTTATCTGCCATGTATTTGAAAAAACTTTGTGTTGTCCTTGACCCCTCTCGCCAGGTTTAATTCTAAGGAGGCCTTAGCTTTCCTAGTTGCCTCCTTACACTCTCTGACAACAGCCTTATATTCTTCCCAAGTGGCCAGCCCCTCCTTCCATGATCTATAAACTCTCCTCTTCTACTTGCGCTTACCCAGCAGCTTCCTGTTTAACCATGCAGGTCTCCTGGCTCCCTTCCTACGTGTCAGGATGCTCTGATCTTGTGCCTGGTAGAAGCGGTCCCTGAACACTAACCAACTATCTTGGGCCCCTTTACCTTCAAGCAGACTTGCCCAAGGGATTTCCCCTAGCAATTGCTTGAAAAGGCCAAAGTTTGCTCTGTCCAGGGTTGCAATTCTGCTAGCAATTCCATTCCTGCCACACGAGATCCTGAACTCCACTATTTCATGGTCGCTGCAACCAAGGCAGCCCCTAACCTTTATCGCTTCAACCAGACCCTCCTTGTTACTGAGCATGAGGTCCAGTAGTGCACCTCTTCTAGTCAGCTCCTCCACCCTTTGCATCAGAAAATTATCATCAAGGTACTGGAGGAACTTCCTACACTGGTTGGCTGGCTGAGTGGTCCTTCCAGCAAACACCAGGAAAGTTAAAATCCCCCACCACAACCAGGACCTGTGATTGTGAGGCTGCTCTCAGCTGTCTGTAGAAGGCCTCATCAACTTCCTCACCCTGATCTGGTTGTCTGTAATAGACATCCACAACAGTATCACCCCTGCCAGCCTACCCCTTAATTTTCACCCATAGACTCTCAACTGACCCCTCATCCGTGACTGGACAATACTAATACATTGTAGTTGCTCTTTCAGGTAAAGAGCAACTCCACCACCACGCCTGGCTGGTCTGTCTTTCCTGAAAAGGACATAGCCATCCATGACCACATCCCAGCCATTGAGCTATCCCACCATGTCTCTGTAATTGCCACCAGATCGTAGTCTCCTGCCCGAATACAGGTTTCTAACTCCTCCTGCTTATTCCCCACCCTGCATGCATTGATGTACAGGCATTTCAGAGACTGAACTGAGCACACTGATTTCACCCTAGGGGTATGGGAGGCCTCTCAGCCTTCATCAACTCCCTGCTGTCCTGCCAAAGACAGAGAAGAAATCAGTGAACAGCTGAGTGAGAGACTGGCTTTTAATCAAGGATAACACCCCTGGAAATGTACGCAAAATTTAAGTTTGGCTGAGGTTCAGCTCATCTATATATTTTTGCAAATTTGGTTTACCCACTGTACCTTGGAATTTGACCCCACCATCAAATCACAGTGTCAGTATCTGCATTCTGCATTATTACCTCTTCCCATATCAATGGGTCTAGGAAATAAAATTCAGTCTATTATTAATATTAAGTTGTATCACAGCTTTGCTGCAATTTGGCCATGCAGTAAATGTCAGCACAAATACAGACTGGGTGGAGAATGAATTGAGAGCAGCTCTGAGGAGGACTTGGGACTGTTGGTTGATCATAAGCTCAACATGACTCAGCAATGTGCACTTGCGCCCAGAAAGCAAACTATCCTGGGCTATATCAGAAGAAGCATGACCACCAGGTTGAGGGAGGTGATTCTCCCCGTCTACTCTGCTTTTATGAGACTCCACCTGAAGTATTGCTCTAGGGTCCCCAACATAAGAAGAACATAGGCCTCTTGGACCAAGTCCAGAGGAGGGCCAGAAAGATGATCAGAGGGCTGGAGCACCTTTCCTCTGAAGACAGGCTGAGAGGGTTGGGGATGTTCAGCCTGGAGAAAAGAAGGCACTAGGAAGACCTTCTAGCAGCCTTCTAGTACTTGAAGGGGACCTGCAAAAAAGCTGGAGAAGGACTTTTTACAAGGGCTTGTAGTGATAGGATAAAGGGTAATGGCTTTAAACTGAAAGAGCCTAGATTTAGATTAGATGTAAGGAAGAAATTCTTCACCATGAGGGTGATGAGACTCTGGAACAGGCTGGCCAGAGAAGCGGTGGATGCTCCATTCCCGGAAGTGTTCAAGGTCAGGTTGGATGGGGCTTTGAACAACCTGGTCTAGTGGAAGATGTCCCTGCTCCAGTGTTTGTCAGCAGTATTAACTCCAAGGATTAAAAATCATTAGTCATCTATTTCCCCTTTCTTCAGTCAGTCAGAGCATTAAGCTACAATATGTTAGCTTTAGAAAGAAGATGTTTTGGCCTTTTTTTTTTCCTTATGTTATGACATCTGAAATACTGGGGTGCACAATTTAAGATATTTGTCCTTAACTGTGTGAAAAACATAATTTTACTCATTGTAGTAAAAGTAGAGATCTCAGACAGTTGCTAATGGTGTTAGCTAAAGCTGTTAAGTATTTCATGATCGAATACTAAATTGTATGTATTTATATCCACAATTATTTGCTGCTTTTTAAACATCCAAATATATGTTTGTTCATATGTTCAGAGGCATGAATATGTAAGTACACATGCATGCACACAGACATTAGATATTTGTGTGTATACAGATGAAATTAGGTCCTCAACAGACAGAATGTATTCCCTTCAGAACTGAAAATGCTCTTTGCAGAGGTTAATGAATTATAATGGAAACATTTATGTCATCTGAAAAAGTATCTCCCGTCCTTCTGTGCAGGGTAACACTTTTCAGATTTACTTATCTTTCCCGGATGTAAGTTCAGATCATCTTACAGCAAACATGAATTGACATTGTACACAGGGATCTGAAAATGACAAAATGGTTTTACTCAGTATAAAAACTGAGACATTACAAAGCATTGTTTGATAGGGATTAGTTGCTAAATACATGTGCAGTCAGTGTCTTGGACTACTCAATGTATATAATAGTAAGAAGGATGCAGTCTGTACCAGTCCTGAACAAAGAAGTTTCAGGCAATAATCACAACAGTGGGACTCTGAGCTCTCAAGATGAATGTTTTATTGTTATCTGACTCTTTAAGTAAAGAACTTGGAGACTGCTGAAATCCTTCAGCAAGGTTTTTTCGTTTTATGTAATTTAGTCAACATTTAGAGTAAAAGAAAAATATATCTGCAGTGCTACTTTGGTTGAGTCTATTTCTGAAAGAATGGTTGCACCAGTGAACTCTACTATTTCTTTACTTTGACATGTGTCAGAGTAATAGGTTGATTATCAGGTATGAGGATAAAAAGACTGAATACCTATGGACATCTGTACTTTTCTGTGCTGGCATAAGGAACACAGGTGACATAGCTTAGGCCCTTTTAAATGGCCAGAGGCACAATTTTGGGCAGTAAATTGACCCAAATGATAGTATCGATGAGGGAGTTGACTCAGCTCACTGCACGTAGGTGCCCTGTGACCTTCAGTGTGCTCTGGATTTACTGCATGACCTCCACCTGCTGCTCCAGATAGAAACATTCCCATATGATTCTTGTGTCATATTTGTTAGCTGTGCTGGATGTCTGTACTAACTGCCCAAACGGCAGCTCGAACAACAACAAACACTTACACACAAACCGCTGGGTTGAGATCCAGTTTAATATTAAGACATCTATCTATGTTTAGAGGTCTAAATGCATGTTGGATGTTTAGATTGTCTATTCTGTTCTTAAATGACACCTAGGGAGTGAATCAGCAGACAAACCACAGCTGGATACATACAGGGGGGCTTGTGGTGCTGTAAGGGATGGACCAAACGAACGAATGTATGTATGACTAAGTGGAAAGCCTGAAACGTTGATCTGTTTAGGAAAAAGATTTCATGGAAAGTGGAGAAAAGAGCATCATTTGATAATTGAAGCGTATAATTTTGTTTTGTCTTGGCAAAGAACAATGTTGAAAAGTTGCAAATTCTCTAAATGGAATACTACATTTCATAATGGGATTATTTTGTCATAGTTTCTATAATAGTTTCTATAATCTTTAAAAGTTCAAAGAAAATAGTAGGTATTTTAAAAGGAACAATTTAAACAACAAGATTCAGAAGCAAAGGTTTTCATATTTTCTCATCAAAATGGAGCTCAAAATTAAATCATAGATAGATTTGTATTCCTGGACTCACGTATTACAAAATATTTAATGAAAAAACTCTTTCACTGAGATTCTTTGATGTAACACTGCATTAGGAATTGGAAAAGGAAGTCTGTTGAAGTGCCACAAACAAAAGAAGTAGTAAAAGTATAGTGAAAGTAAGTCAGAAAATCTCCCAGGATGATATTAAGCATTTTCATTAAGGGAGAAGAAAAGAAACAAACAAACAGAACCAAACAAAACCAAACCAAAACAAAACAAAACAAAACAAACAAACAAAAAAACCAGGAAAAGCAGTGGAAGATGGACAAGCATGCTCATTCATTACCCTTCATAATTCTTTTTTAATTCAAGAAATAAATAAGAAAATAGCAGCAGAACTGCTCCCAGAATAGCTCCCAGAACTGAAAATATGACATGTGCCTTTTCTGTACATTGTCTGTGGAAAGTTAGGAGCTTCAGACAAGGTTTCACTTCACCCTGCATCCTGAGCAGGAAACACCTAAACTGAAAAGAAAGGCTATGATTGTCTTCACGTAGCAAACAACTCCAAGATCAGAGTGCCTCTGAAAGTTGGACTCACAAACAAGACTAATTTATTGGTTTTCAGGCCTTTACCACCCTGGCTCACTGCTGAGGTGAACCTAACCCCCTCTTAAGGGGTGTAATGAGTTTATATGTATGGGGAGATGAGGAGCACTGACTGAATGAAGACTAGGGGACAGGCAGTGAAAAGAGAAGACCAAACTATAGCAGTTGCAGAAATCCTTGAAAATGCTTTTCGGCTGGTTTCTCACATCATTCTGGTTTACTATAGATGTTGTTTCTGACTTTCTAGTCAATTTAATTATGAAAACTTTCATCACTGCCAGCTGAGGAGGAATTAATATCTGTGACCACAAAGGTGATCACATTAGTCACCTTCTTTATTAAAAGGACCATTGAAATCCCACTGAAATTGATGAAAATAATCGAGTGATTTGAAAGGAAATGAGAGCATGGCATAACATTGAAGTGTTAAAAACCAACATCACCAACAACAGAGGCTAATAAATAATCTAGTCTGTCATTTTATAAACTGCTGTGGGTCTTTAACCAATTGGCAAGGGAAATCTTGTAGAACACAGTTTCCATTACACAAGCTAGTCAATCTTCTCCATAACTGTTATTCTGTGTTTTGCTGTTTGTAATAGTAAAGAGCTATTCCTGTGTGAACTTTTCAGCAATCTTCATCTAGGCTATCACAAGTATGATGGGTATGAAAAAGACTACTCCATCCCACATCTTACACAAATCAGTAATTTTGTAATTACTGACAAATCAGCTAAAGTACAAGTTTCATTCTGAACTATATTTGAAGAGTTTGCTCTCCATCTCCTTCGTTATAATAAATCTATTGTCCTGTCAAATAGCTTTAAACTGGATTTCTTCATTGCATTAAAAATGATAGCTGTGATAAGAATGTATCTGACAACAGAAGCTTAAACAGCTCAATTTAGGTGTTATAGAGACACTCTAGTTAGTCTTTGGTGACTTGCTTATATGTTATACCTATAAAACGTTTTTGATTTTTCTTGTTAGATGGGCTTGAATGTCGCTGTTAAGCTTTGACTTGAATGACAGCTTGCAAAGAAACAAAGTAGTACCTTTTTCTTCTATGTATCTCCTTGATTTTTCATAAGCAATAGATACTGAGCATCTTGATGTTAATATTCAGATCTCTGTGTGGGTAATGTGCATTAAAATTAATCAGTGATAACAGAATTTACAGCTATGTCTCTCACAGACTCATTTGACCACTTGTTTGTTTTGCTTTGTTCTGTTCTTTAGTGTTTGGAAGCCAACATTTAAACTTCTAAGAATAAAAGTATATCTGCCAGTCGTATAAAATATCTTCCATTTCACCACCTCATGTTAACAAATGTTGCCTTAGTGAATGCCTGTAAACTAAGAAATTACTATAAACATTGCATTACTGGTATAAGACTGAGGTATCACAGTATCACAGTATGTTTGGGATTGGAAGGGACTTCAAAAGATCATCTAGTCCAATCCCCCTGCTGGAGCCAGAACGCCTAGGTGAGGTCACACAGGAAGGCGTCCAGGTGAGTTTTGAATGTCTCCAGAGTAGGAGACTCCACAGCCTCCCTGGGCAGCCTGTTTCAGTGCTCTGCCACCCTCACTGAGAAGAAGTTTTTTCTCAAATTTAAATGGAACCTCTTGTGTTCCAGCTTGATCCCATTACCCCTTGTCCTACCACTGGTTGTCACTGAGAGGAGCCTAGCTCCATCCTCATGACACTCACCCTTGATATATTTGTAAACGTTAATAAGATCACCCCTCAGTCTCCTCTTCTCCAAGGTAAAGAGACCCAGCTCCCTCAGCCTTTCTTCATAAGGGTGGTGCTCCGCTCCCTTAATCATCTTTGTTGCCCTATGTTGGACCCTCTCCAGGAGTTCCCTGTCCTTCTTGAACTGAGGGGCCCAGAACTGGACACAATATTCTAGATGGGGTCTCACCAGGGCGGAGTAGAGGGGAAGGAGGACCTCTCTCGATCTACTAACCACCCCCCTTCTAATATACCCGAGGATGCCATTGGCCTTCCTGGCCAAAAGGGCACAGTGCTGACTCATGTTGTCCACCAGGACCCCTAGGTCCCTTTCCCCTACACTGCTCTCTAATATGTAATTTCCAAACCTATACTGGAACCTGGGATTGTTCCTGCCCAGATGCAGGACTCTACACTTTCCCTTGTTAAATTTCAATGCCCAGGTAGAATTAGGGGCTTCAGGGAGCTGGAGTCAGAAAAGCCAACAAACTGGACAGTAATCCACATGCTTAAGTGAACCAAAAGGCAACATGACAATAAAGAAAGAGCTTCAATTCCTTCCTCTTTCCTCGACACAAAGTAAAACCACAAAGGCGAATTGGAAGTTCATCTGTTATGTTATTCAAATGCGCCTACCCCTTCAGCTCCCTGCAAATGAGTCCAGAGGACATGGGAGTATATGTCCATCAGTCATGTACCACACAGATACATTTTTCATATGACACAAGCTGTTACATTTTGGTTATGTTACAGGCAGCCGTTGTATTCTAATTGCTTGACAAATGCACTACTGATTGTATGGTCAGGACTTTGTGTAACAGACTACTGGGCCACTTTCATTTGAACAGATTGCCAGTACTTCTCAGGCATTGTAAATGATTCAGGCATTTCCTCTTCCAGTTGGGTTTTAACACAAGATAGTGCAGATGTAAATGCACAGACCATGTTAACTTTGCCAAGGGGAAAAGTTATTTAACCTATGAGGCAGCTATGGAGCTCCAGAAGCAGGAGTGACAATGTGCTGGGATGGTTCACCATCTCCTTTGCTAGAAAAAAGCCTGAATAACACAGAAACATAATGAAAAAATAAGGACTAGAAGTTGTGGCAATTGAAGCCTAAGCTTATTATCTAACTTCTGGGTCATTATTCTTTTATGATAATGATGATATTGTAAGAGAATATTCTCTGTTCATATGCAGAGATAAGTGTGTATCCAGTCTGAAGCATGCAGAAACCAACAGAAAGACTCTCAGGGGGTTCATTGAGTTCTAGTTCCATTTTAATGCACATTTCAATGAACATCACATTTTAGAGTTGTGTTTCAGGAAGCACAAATCATGCTATAGTGTTAGAAACTGTTTCAGCTCATGATGAGGCAGTTAATAATCCTTGAAGGATATAAGAAGCACTCAGAAGAATCAAAGCAATGATACTTAGCTGAGTCATCAAAGAAGACTTTTCCCCTCATCTATTCTGGCATCTGTTAAAATGAACGTATTTCAATCTATTCCATTAATGAGTGACTAATGATCTATGGAATTTCTCTACCTGATGAAAATATGCCCACTGAGTCACAAACCTTTTCATGACTGCTTATTCTATTTTATTGTGGTGTCCCAAAAGACTTCACTTTATATTGCACAGAGAAAACATCTACCTCAAAATTTTTTGCAGCCTTTAGCAGTATCATAGGGTTGTCTTTGTCATTCTCTCTCATCTTTGTCACATAATTTTTTTGTTTTGTTTTCATGTTTCTATTTCTTTTTAATTCTACAATTGCATTGATTTTTGTACTGTTACATCTAATTACTTTTATAAGTTAATTCCTATCCAATTTTCATCCTGAGCAGTGTACACAGTATATTACATCAAAAATATTTCAGCAACATTTACTACACACTTCAATAAAATTTTAAATCTTTTTCACATATTTTAGGAAAATTGCTTTTTCACCTTCAACAACAAATCTAGTATTTTATCCCCTCAATAAACACAGAAGGACAAAAAACCCAAACAAATAAAAACTCCTTTATGTTACCTTTTTTTTTTTTTTTTTTAAGATAAACAGAATAAACAAATGTGATATTTCTAAAAGGTGTGTCTAGAACAATACCTTTTGCTTTCATGGTTTTGTTTTGTTTTGGTTAATGTTTTTTGTTTTTTTTAAAGAAACTGAAATTTAAAATCAGAGGGAATAGTGAAGAGTTTTGACACACTGAACGTTTCTGTTCTGGTTGTCTTTCTCATAGTGAAGAACAAACAAATATTATCCTAAATCTGTTTTAAAATGAATAATTTGGTTCTCGACTTTCCTTTTCACTGAAATATCACTCTAAATCAGGTCAAGATTTAACAGAATGAGGCCTGTTGAAGATCTGTGAGCAACTAAATTAGAATATAACAAATAATGTATTTGATAATAAAGCCATCTCAATTAGGTAATATATTTGTCAACTCAACCCTTTTTGTCACTGCAGAACTAATTATGAATCCACATTCACTTATCCTACCACGGGCATTAATCCAACATATGATACCATAGCCCTTTATTCCTTATTTATACATATCTAGGGATGGAGAGAGGTACAGTGTGTAGATATGTCCACACTTTGGAACCGTTTTGCATTCATCCGAGCTCTTCAAGTGAATCTACACCTAGTGCTATAATTGGAGATTTTGAATGGATTAATACATTAACAATTAAAAATAAAATCTGGAGATTGTAAACTATGTAAATTAAACTTCAAAAATATTTGCAGAAATAGTTCTGTCATACAATCAGAGACACTAAGGAAAATCTGTAAGAATCTAATCACATTAAAATCTTTTGGCATATGCGTACATGTTTTAAATACGTTAGAACTCTATGGAGCTTTCCTCAAATTCTCCTGAAAACGGAGCATTTGACTATAAACCACAGCAATCTAAATTATAGCTCACTCTAGGTGGCTTTCATTAGGCATGCACAAATCTTTGCCTATTATAAGGCATATATAAAGTAGAAAACAATCTCGTATATGCTATCACTTTCTCAAGATAATTTAAGAATAAATTAGCAAATTAAAATATAAATTACCTCTAAATACACAAATAGTTGCTATTTAAACATACTTCGTTAGTAAAATGTAAAAGTAAGAAAATGTCATCTGAATGATAGCTTAAAGTAATCTGGAAGTATGAGAATTCATCCCATGAAAGAAAAACTGGAAGTCTCTAACCAGACTGAAAATAGACAATAGGGAGTTTGCAGATTTGAGGAGAAGGAGCTGTCTGGGTGGTCTGAGTTGATTGCAAGGGATCCATTTTCATAAAAGGGATACCAGGTATCCAAGCAGAGAAGAATGTATACACATTAAATGTGAGTAGACTGCTGCAGACAGAGAATCCTTAGGGAAACAAGAAGAAACAAAAGAAACTTAAGCATTGATACCGATTGCATTGTATCACAGAAAGACAGAGACCAATAGCTTCAGCATAGCCCGAGGAATACCTGTTACACTATCTGCAATCAAACCTCAGTTCTGTGGTCAGAAGGGACTGTCATCATGATGTAAGCTGTCCTCCTAACCGTAAATTTCAGTTCAATAATTGCTGCAGTAAGCTTATTGCCTCTGGCTGAACTACAGTGTAATCAGTGTAATTTTTAGTATTTTTGAATGGATAAACTAGTCATTAATTCGGTGAAGAAAAAAAAAAAAATTGAAACAAGTACTGAATTTAGGCTTCACATCCCTCCTGGAAGAAATTATCCAAATTTAATACTGTAATGGTTTATTTGGCATTCCTTATGAATGAGCAGGAGATGGAAAGGAAGGAAGGAACCTTTCAAAAGTGAATCTGCACTGGTGAGAAAGTTTCTGTTTTCTGGTTTAAGAACAACCCTGTTTTTGTTTAATGCTCATTCTGACTCTATCGCTTGTGCTGAATGCCAGATCAGATGCTCCTATGACAACACTAAACTGAATAAGTGAATGAAAGGAGAGGAGGGAAATAAAGATGACTTCTACAAACAATAAAAAAAGGTACATGACTACACCAATTACAATAACTGGTAAGCCATCCTTAACTTTATCGAAAGAGATGTTCTCATCTAGAATTAAGAGATTCATAAAGCATTTCTTGCCTTGGTAAACTTAGCAACTTCCAGCGGTGTCTGTTGAAAACAAACATCTTGCAACTTCAGCTTTCCTATTGTCAGCTACCTGCTTTTGTCTGGTGTGGTAAAGGACTCTCTAGAAAACACTTACTTAATTAAAAAGCTTTTATATGATAGCAAGAATGAAAACAAAAAAAAATGCAACCATATTTATTCCATAAAGTAATTACTTCTTTGGAATACAACAGAGTATAGCAAAATAAAACCTCTGGCAACAATAATTTTTCACCATCCATAAAGGAAATAATTCTGGGAAACTGAGAAAAAGAAAAAGAAAAAGAAAAAGAAAAAGAAAAAGAAAAAGAAAAAGAAAAAGAAAAAGAAAAAGAAAAAGAAAAAGAAAAAGAAAAAGAAAAGAAAAGAAAAGAAAAAGAAAAAGAAAAAGGAAAATAAAAATAAAAAGAAAAAGAAAAAGAAAAAGGAAAAAGGAAAAGAAAAAAGAAAAGGAAAAGGGAAAGAAAAAGGAAAAGAAAAAAGAAAAGGAAAATAAAAAAGAAAAAAGAAAAGGAAAAGGGAAAGAAAAAGGAAAAGAAAAAAGAAAAGGAAAAGAAAAAAGAAAAAAAAAGTAACCTGTCTTCCTGTATTAGACATCAGAGCTTTTGCAAATGCAGTTTGCACCTTGCCTATGGATCCTTACTTAACACTTTTCTGATTTAGCCACAATTAAATTTCACAATCTCTCTGCATTTTACAGTAGATCTGATTAAAGAGTGTAATAGAAAATTATAATCATCTTGCTGGGAAAAACTAAGATAGTTGTTCTCCGATTTTTATTGGGTTTATTCTAGCATTTAAACTGGGAAAGCTTGAAGTATATGAGAAAGCTCAAATGTTTTAGTTATACTAATTTGTACATGCTAGCATTTCTTTGTTGATTTTGTTTTACATTATTGTTGACTATAAGAATTAAAGACATTAGTGATCAAAGGCACAGATTAGTTCATCTGACGTTTTTTATCCTAGCACTGGTTTTATTTTGCCCATATCATATCTGAATACTTTGTCCAGTCTAGTTTTACATGACCCTTTTCCACTTCTTAAGGTTTGCAGAGCTATTTCTGCTGATATTCATCCAGCATTTTGCTGTAGTCAGTTTCATTGAAATACTTCCACCTAATATCCCCCCAGATTAAGCTAAAAATGTGGTTTTTTCTGTTCCTCAGGCAAATATTTGACCACTGAAATGCATAGGCAACTCTTTCTGAACCCAACAGGATATCTGTCTTAAAGGATGAATCTGGCTCTTAATATTTACAGTAACAGTAATTCCCCTACCCTCTTTATCATTCTTGAAAAAATACAGATTATATGGGAAATTTCAAATGAAATCAGATATGTCTCTTTGTGTGTCTAATTCAGATGTTATAATAAGCCTTTTCTCAGCACCTCTTTCCCAAAAGAATACCCATAACTTAAAAAAAACAAAACAAAACAAAACAAAAAACACCCAAAGCTTGATGTCAAATATATGGAGAGAGGAAAGAAGTACAGAAAGACATACAAAAGAATCTGCATAGTACTGCTTAGAGCTAATGAATAAGGAATATTGAATGCAATGGTGTAACTAGAATTTCTCTCATCAATGAATCTGTGGCTTCTCAGCACCCAGTAACTGCTTCTAACCACTCAAAATATAGCATCTCAAATAGAGTTTTTTTTAGGAAACAAGGCTTATTCTTCTATTCTAAAGTATAACCCATAAAAAATACCACCAACAATTAAAAACCAACCAAGCAAACAAAATCAAACCTGATCATCTTATAAAACTGCTCATGCTGAGGAGAAATGAACACCAGACATGAGCTTCTGAACCCTAGTAGAGTAGCTTCTGCATCCAAGGAGAAAGCTGTAAGCAGTGCTCACAAACTTTCTTCCTTTAGAAGTGCTCCAATGTGTGTACAATGTTGAATTACTTGTGGACAAATCAAAAACAAATCAAAACAAATCAAAACAAAACCAGAGGTTAGTTACCTTTCTGGTGGACTATAAGAATTATTTCTGATGTATTTTCTACCTAGATTTTTTTTTTTTTTTTTTTTTTAATGAAAACTGGTATTTTCACATAATTCTATGACTTCGGAAGCTGAAGCTATGGAAAAAAAAAAAAAAAAAACAACCACTGCATTAGAAACAACAAAAAAAAAAATAAAGTTGGCAGTACTCACATGTAATGTTTTTCATCCAAGGCCTTAGATCTCTCAGTACTCATGAGGATGAGATAGTCCGTTCTTATATAATGGAAAAGAGAGATTCAGGAATATTAGATATTTCAGCCAAGTTCACAAAACAAGCTAGACTTAAAGTTGAGAGAAGAATTCACTAGTTCTCTTAGCATTCTTCTCTATCCACTATGTGTACTTCCACATTTCTGAGATTTATATTCAACATCAACTCAAAAATCCTTCATACAGACCTAAACTTTCACACAACCTTATATCTTTTTGTAAAATCATGAAATCATTTTGGTTGAAAGAGACCCTCAAGATCATCAAGTCCAACTGTTTTGGTACATTCTTTCACTGTTCTCTTTTTATCCTGGATATTCAGTAATTGTAATAGTTTCCTATAAGTAAGATTTGCAATTATATAATTAAACCTCTGTTTTTGTCGCAAATTAAGTGGCTTTGCAATCCTGATGGCAGCTTTATTTTTTTTCTTCCTAAATAGGTCAATAACAGACAATTGCGTGTAAAAGACTTTTCTGCTATTTTTTCAATTTCAATTTCAATTCCTCTTTCAGCTTCAAGATTGGATTTTTTTCCCAAGAAATCCATGACAGCCATCTGCACTATGTCTGGAGGTTCAGCTCTAAGGAGTGCATGTATCTCTATGTTTACAATGCATCCTGCAGTATTGTACAGAGGTTCCCATGTCTCCTTTTTGTAACAGTGTTGTAACAGTCATGTGTTGCCTGTTTTAGTTCTTAGCTTCTCAGTGAGTGATCAAAATCCTTGGGAAAATACTTGTCCATGTCTCCTGTTCTTTCATACCTAATAAATATTTCAAAATAATTATTTTGGATCCAGTATTTTATCAACAATTCAGTTAATCTTCCTTTCCAGACACACTATGATCATAAAACTATCACACAAATCTCTGTTCCTCTCCTAGCATCCACACTCACAGTAATGTCAAATGCGTCTGTCACTTATTTAACACCTTTTTCTTTTTCCTTTTTTTTTTTTTTTAAATTCTGAGTCCCTAACTTCATTTTTTTTCCCGTTCTATTCAGGAAGATATTTCATGGCGGTTTAGATGCCCCTGGTTAGTTTATCTTAATTTAGAAGGCTTTAAAAGGAGAAATCAACAGACAGAAATTTATATCCTCTAATCTCTGTGTTCTATATATTTTCTGAAGAGATTAAAACTTGTCTTGAATCTCTGATTTTATCAAAAGATTTTCTACTAAATAGCAGTGCAATTTTTTTTAGGTAGGTCAACTAGGGCATCCAAATTAGGATCATCATATTGGGATATATTATCATATCCACGTGTTACTGTTACCAAGAGAAAAGCACCTACAGAAAAATTTAGATCTGGTGCAGCTGGGTAATTTTGCAGCTATTTATACTGAAGTTTACTTCACTAGTGTCTTTGTTACAGGGGATTTTAATAATATGTATTTAAACTGTTCTAAAGAATAGTACTTTGTACACTAAGAACTTACAGTCTGTGTAGGTTAAACCTCATTCCCAGGGACAGAATTCGGGAGAGGTGTTCCTGCAGGCCTCTCTTTGGCTTGGGGTGAGATCTATCAAAGCTAACTCAAGACATCTAAAATTAGAGATCTAACTAAATCTTATCATGGACATTTGGAGATGACAGCTCATCATAAAAGAAATTAATGGAAGGAATCATGACCTGTGAGAGTATCTCTCTCAGATTGTGAAAGTTATCTAGACCACTAATTCAAACTAAATGTCTTATTTTCATTGACTCTTAATTTTTATATTTATGCCTTATCTTTGTTCTACTTGATGGAATTTCATGCTTTCTTACTATATGAATTCCACTGAAGAAAAGTCCCTTCACAGAAGCACATTTTTAAACTTTTCTTACAACTGCTTAACAGATATATTGAGGTATAACTAGACAGTTTTTGGAAGGATTAAGGTTAATCTTGCTATTTTATGTCAAATTTCTTGATAACTTTTCGGTCATTTCTCAGCTTTTTAAGAAAGATAGAGATGAGTATCTCAAGAAAAAAAATTTAGTCCTACCAAAAGGAATTTCCAAGGTCTAAGTATTATTCACAGTGAACAGAGTACTTCAGTAATGATAATGTTCATAGTACCTGTGTGTGTTTTCCTGTTCTATTATTGTTTTAAAAAAATCTTTTTCCTTTTTCATTGTGTTGTATTTGTAAGATTATGGAACAGGTAGTAGAGAAAATCTTCAATTTTAGATGGTTAATGAGGAAATAAGTGCAAAAGCCCATCTGTTGTGAAATTCCTTCAATGCCTTGTGTAGCACATAAAATACATTCCAAAATTTTGGGTTCTCTCTTTTTTTTCCTCTGGAAGGGAGAAGACAGTTTTGGATTATTGTCAATAAAATCAGATGTGCAGGTGAGAACTATTCAATCACTCAAAGCAGCAGTCACTCTGAGTATCATGGCAGGCTGCTGGCCAACAGACCCATTTGATTAGGAGCAGGGAAAAGAAAGGGTTGTAATGTTAGACTGGTGTGGGCAGAGGATAGGAGTGCATAGGAGTGGGCGAAATGATCGCTGGGAATAGCTAACAAAATATCTGGCAAGGCACAGCAGGCTATGTCCAGGTTCCTGAATCAGGGGCAGTTTTTGGAAACCAGACTAGTGGAAAAGCACCAGATGAGGCTCTCCTTCACCACAGCTTGTTAGTCCTCCTTCATCTGGTCCTACTTCATGGCAATTTCCATTTCTTTAAGTGGAAATCAGTGAGCACGTTGCGATATTCAGAGAACCACGATCACTGTCTCCTTAAAACCAGCTCAAGAAGGGAATGACCTCTGGTCAAAATGTTACTGCCCTCTTCTCTTTTTAGCTCCCTTCTATCTCAAAGTTATTAATGAGTGTGAAGAGCTGCCCAACAAGCATACAGAATCCTTGTGCTTAGGGAAATCCAGTAAATTCCTGAGAGGATTATCAAGCTGGAAATAGGGATGGGTTCAGAGGTGCTCCAGAAAGAAACCAAATAGACCAAATAGTCTGACCTAACATGAGAATATGATTTCAGAAGTATGGCACTGTTTACAGCAAGTACCCAGAGACCTATACCCATAACTTAGGGTTTCTCAGTATTACAATGTGAAACTCCATATAGAAAGTGAGTTAAATAATTATCACAGATACAGTGATATACACAGTCGTCTATTTTCCCTGCTGTTTGTCGTGACTTTTCTGAACGTAGCTTACAGGTGCTGTATTGCATAACTCCATATGACTTTATCTCTTGTCTGTATTGCCTAATCTACTCCCCATCTCTATCAGTGTTGGGTCATGAAAGTAATGGATCATTGATCTTGTAACAGGAGCAACCAGAAGAGCTTGAGAGAGCCAGTAGATGTGCCTTCAGCAAATCCTGGGGCCTGGTCCACTGCGACAGGCAGGGAGTGGTTTTTCATTGCTTCATTCTTGCAGCATAGTCTATTTTACTTCTTTTTGGGAAAAAAATAGGCGACTTTTCACTGTTTTCCCTTTTTTAGATGTTTGAACATCATTATAGGGAGACAAAATAGTAAAAAGTTAATTCAAAACTAAAAATTTCATTAGGCAGAAGGATTTATATGTGCATGTTTTTGCTGTGTTTAGTGGAGAAGACCAAATCCTTCTAAATCTCTAGCTCAGTTAGCCTAAAAAAAGACATGGTGATAACATTAGATTTTGTTGATAGAAGTTATGTGCCAAATGTATAGAAAACTGAATTTTTGCTAGAATATTTAGTTAGTCACAGAAATAGCTTGTTACTATCCATTTGAATTAAGCAGCTAATTCTGTGTGTAGTCTGAAAATTAGCTATATTTGATGTGATTGCCTTTTTCAATGATTTAATCTAAATATTCTTTATTTATTGTGATTTTAGCTACTACGAACAATCGAAGTTAGATACTGGGTCTGCATTTGAACAATATAATGTAGACTTTGAGATCACCTTATTTTCACTGTTCTTTAGGTTTAAATGTCTCCAGAGCAGATACTAATGTTATTTTAATTGCTGTGGATGGTAAGATTAAAACACTAGTTAGAACACTACCGATATCTGAGAAAACACCAAATAAATAATGTGTGTGTGCTGTATGGTCACTTAAGACAGCTTATATACCCATGTAGCTAAGCAGCTACATTACCTCTCCCTTACTGAAGAGGTATTGAGATGCTTAGTCAGAATAATTTAGCAGCTTCTCTAAGAAACCTGAGCTGTTCAAAGAAATGTTATCAAGGGTGAGGATCTCATCTGATGTTTTTCCATCTCTTCATAGATTTTTTTTCTTCAAGCTAGGCTCACTTTCTGCCTGATGTGCTAAAGTTCCTTGCTGCAAATCCAATTTTCAAATATTTGGCACTGCTTCAAGGAAAATGATCAAATGATCAAGTTCACCTTGATCCCTTAATTTTGAAATCGCTTGGCTTGCTGTTTTTCCCACAGTATTGGGTCAAGATTCTCTTCCCAGGATGAGTTTCAGTTCATATTTGCTATTTTCACCAGCTGAGTTGCAGATTTGTAGTATGTCTGTCAGGCTGGATTTTTTTCACATCAGGCTGCTTGCCCTTGAATTTTTACGAGTATAAGTAAAAGGGGAAACATCTTACCAGCTAAAGGAAGAAGAGAATTCCAAGTGTGTAATATAAAGACAGGTTCAAAAGTGAATGATTTTTTTTCCTCTTTTTTTATTTTTTTTTTTTTCAAGTTTTGGGGCTGCAACTTAATCTATAAAATCTTTGAACCTACAGCTGTGAGATATGGCAGCTTCAGGGGAAGCCCTTTCGTGACTGACATCTTACATGGTAGGAATCTAAGGAAAGCAGAGTGGCCTGTTGGTTTTCTTTTCATTTCTGTTATTATGTGAAAGAGCATATGAGCCTTGGAGTGCCAATGAGTGATATAGAACTTTATAAAGAAATTGTACACTTGACACTTTTCTCTACTGTGTGCACTATCTTGAGCAGCCCATAGGCACTGAATGGAAACCTCCACACTTTGAATCTCTTCAGTTTCAGCTGAAGTGCCAGGATCTGTCAATTGACATATCTAATGCAGATCAAGCATAAAGGAACATTAAACCTGTTGTTGTCAATGGGAATATGCTGATATTAGTACAGCCAGTGATCTGCATGGATATAGTGATTTCTCCACAACAAATGGTTTCTCTTGTTTCTGTCTGATTCCCACCACCACGATGCATTGTGCAAAGTGATAGAATATTATTTCTTCATGAGGAAGGCAAACTTTCCTTGCCAGACTTTTAATTCTTATCACCCTTGATTAGTGATTTTGTAACTCATATTATCATTTGTAAATCATCAGCTCAACAGGACAATATTTCTGTGTAGAATTATTTACTTTCCATTACAGGTGGTCTTTCTCTTTAGTGTACTATGGTTCTGAATTACTTTCTAGAGGTCATTTGCTTTTTTGATTGAATATAAAAAAATACATTAAAAAAGAGTCTAGTGAAATTAACCTGGTATTTCAGCAGACAAAATTTAGACAATATGAGCATTGTCCAATAACCTTTCTTATGTCATAATAATTTATTCACACAGAAAATTTTAACAAAACTTTATATTCATAAAAGGAGAAAGAATGTCAAATACACTTGCAGAATGTTTTGCAATAAAGGGAACAAGAGGAAATACAGTTTCCTTTTGAAAGTGTAGACAAGACTTGTGTAGGACAAAGGACATTTTTGCCAGATCTCTGTTAGATTAATCAGCAAGAATAAAACATTGAATTGGAATAATTCACTTCCAGATAAGAAGGAAGTTTCATTCAAGATATTAAATAACTTCAAACAGTTATCTTTATTTTGTGATAAAATTGAGTCCTCTGTAAATGTATTTGTGGCATTGATTCTGTAATATTTGTTAGCTCACAGATGTGAATATGAGTTTCTCTTTACAAATGAGCTGGTGTGTGTTGATAGGTTCTATTGGTATTTTGTTTTGTCTATTTTGGATTTACTAGAATGGGAATTCATTGCTGATTCTGCATAAGTTTTACAATAAATATGCATGCCTATAACATGACTTAGAAGTGGGATCATCTAATCCGGTTTAAATGCACTATAATCCATAAAAAAGTGGTTTGAGCTTTTAAAATATTGAGTACTTTTTTTTTTTTTTTTTTAATTCCCTTCTGTTTTTTGAGGGGGCATTATCTTTTCAAGACAAATGTGATTTGAAAACTGTGATAAAAGCACATGCTAAAATAGAATTAAAATTAATCTCATGCATTTTTTTTCACATAACCCTTTAAAAATAAGGTTATATTGTGGTTTATTTTCCCTTATTTGTAACTGAGAATTTTTTGCTGATGGGCTGTGCTGCCACATGAGATATTCCCAAAAGTGCTTTGCTGACAGATAATTGACCATTTGACCATGGGTCCATATAGCTGTGGAGTTGTGAGAATAACTTTCAACTTCCTTTTTTTATATATATATTCTTCTTCTTGCAATTTCATAGCATTCTGGAATGTCCTTTCCCTGCAGAATTGTCAAGAAAGAGCACAGTAATAGGGGTCATCTGTGAATGTAATGAAAAGTCTCATAGGAATCACTCTGTGCATATAGTGTCAGTAGAGGTGTAAGCTTTGCTGTGATTTTATTCCAAGATTGCAGAGCTCTGATTCCTAGTATATGACACTTTTTTTTATGGCACATAGTTCAAGACATGTCAATTGTTTTGCCTAAGACTCTTTTACTACTTCACTCTCTCTGTACATCTACAGTTAACTATCGTATTTTAATTTTAAGTTGGAAGGCAGAAGGCAAGAAGGTGTCTGGACATTATTTAGTAAAACATTTTTCAGTTTTTAAAAGGTATATAGAGTTTTTTGGGGTTTGTTTTTATTAGTGTGTGTTTGGTTTTTTATTGTTGTTTTGTTTAAAAAAAAAAAGTATCATTGTAATTGAGATCTACTGTCCA
The DNA here is from genome assembly GCF_037038585.1 of Patagioenas fasciata. NCBI lineage: Eukaryota > Metazoa > Chordata > Aves > Columbiformes > Columbidae > Patagioenas > Patagioenas fasciata. The sequence continues at coordinate 85,967,018 of NC_092522.1, read as the reverse complement.
ATTTTGTGATTTTATTATTATAAGAAATCATCAGGAAACTACAAAATCATATATAAATTAATTTCATTATGCTTTGCTTTCTGTTAGTTGATGATCTCATTTTATTTCATGACATGGCAGTCACAAGTAATTCATTATATATCTTCCATATTATGATATTACAAGGTTGAATTATATGATGTACCAGGATTTGTTATGGTCTGTTATTGACATAAAATGTTATTTTTCTCATGATACTCTTTTTTTTTTTAGGCACATTAAGTACCCCCAATTTAAACAGCTTTTCTAGATAAAATATCCCTTCTTTATGCCGTAATGAAACATTTCGATATTTTTAACATGAACAGAAAATAACCATCTAGTGTACCAGGTAGGTAAGAAGATATTTTCGGTACAGTGGAGAAATTATTCAAAAGAGGTACAGTTCACGAGTCTTGTTTGTTTAGATCACACTCACTTTGGACTAGGAACTCTTTAGTGTTAATTAATATTAAGATCCTTAATTTGTTTAAACATTCATGGTTACTTTGCCTGTAAAACATAAATTTACAATAATATTTGCATCAGATTAATGCAGATTGGGGAGTTTTGTTGATTTTCTTTTTTGTGTTTTTTTTCTTCATTGTTTCCCATTGTGGGTTTTCTTTCTTTGTTTGATTGTTTTTAACTGTAGCTGGTGGTCTCACTCTTAGCAGCATTCCAGGAATGCAAAATACCCTAAAGTCAAGATAGTACATTGGGCTGGAAATGTAAATACTTAAAAAAAAAAAAAAAAAAGAATTCTTTATATAAACTATTCAATAACTTTCCTCAAAATCTTACTTTTATCTTACACATGTGAGCATATCAATTTTGATGCCTGAAGTCCACTAGGGCACTATTAAAGGCCTCATAGGAGTCCCTTTTCAAACATCATTCATCAGAATTGAAAAGAATACAAAGTGATACCTGCTAGAATTCTGCTCTGTCTTGAACCCATCTCAAAGAGACCACTTCCCAGGTGCACCTGAGGAGTGTCTTTGTCCTTTGAACTGTCCCAGACCAAATGTCAATTATTCAGAGAGTCACTGACTTCTTTGGTAGGATACCTTCATTGAAACACTAATACGTGAGACAAATCTGATCCTGTGCTGTGCTGTCATTATGTATACTTTTGTTATGCTAAAAAATAATTTCAGAAAAACATATTCAATAGTTGCTTTTTTTGGTTGTGGATTTTTTTTGTTTGTTTGTTTGTTTTTTGTTTTTTTCATGAATTCATGCAATTTCTTCTCAGCTGCAGCTGTGAGGAAGCCTTTTCATTTAAAGTGTAAATTACATTTAAAAATTCCTATGAAGAGCAGCTTCCCTGGAGTCAGATTCTGACACACTTTTTTCCCCCTCCATGAAGGGGGTTTGCTTGGACTCAGAATCTCTACTTTGGTATCTACCTAAACTGGATAGTTTTATTTCAGACAGCTATTTAAATATTGTAACATGGAATGTCAAATTTGAGCAGACATCTGGAAAAAGTTTCTGTATTTTGGGAGATGTTTACTGTGGCATTCGTAAGAAACACACAAAAAAAAAAACAAAAACAAACAACAAACACCAAACAACAAACCAACCAGACAAAAAACCCTCTTCGTATTAGAAAGTCAAATATAAATGAAAACTGAAGAGAGTGTAGATTAAATAATATTCAATGAAAAAATATTATTGACATTGAAATCATACTTTAGTCACACTGTGGAGTATACCTACTGTATAAACACATTCAGAGCAATCTACATTTCATGCTGAAGTACTGTTAAATACATTATTTGATTATATACATTCAGGAACTCCAAAATTAAATGTTTATGTGAGGTGAGATGAAGAATCTGACATTTCATTCTGAACAGGCAATGCTGGAAGACAAAAAAAAAAAAAGAGAAATTAAGTAACTTCAGAAACAATGAAATTTGAAAAAAAATATTGCAGACTGTTGTTGGGCAAGAAAGTTCATAGCCTGACTAAATATATTTATTATATCTATATTGGAACCTACTCTCCTTTTATTTGAAGATATGCTGGAATTTTTGGGGAATATGTCTCATTTACAGAAAACAGAGGCTAGCTAGCTATTGCATTTTAGCGTAATACTGTCATACAGACAATTTTGCGAGGAATAGATCATACCAGGCCTCACCCTCTACTGAAATTCTGTCAGTGATACAGAGATAAATACATAATGGCAACTAAAACATGTCTGAATAGTGCATAGACTTTCGGAGTGATAAATAATGAGGACAGAACAATCAGAGGTGGCCATGAGGCAGGTCTGGTGACTTAAAGCTATCCAAACACACTGCTTCAATATAGTCATGCAAAAAATCCAGGAACAAATAGTCTGATCCACTAACACCCACTTGCATACAGAACCCTGAAACAGCTTGAATGTGAAGAAAATACAAATCAAATTAAAAAGACTTTCCCCTTGCAAAGTAATGAAAACCTGAACGTCTAAACAACTGTCGTGGCTTAACACTGGTAGGCAGCTAAACCTCACAAAACCCTTCACTCACTCCCTGCAGTGGGATGGAGGAAAGAATCAGGATAGAAGTGTGAAAACTCGTGGACTGAATTGAAGGCGGTTCAATAGGTAAAGCAAAATGTGTGCACAAGCAAAGCACAGTAAGAAATTCTTTCACTGCTTCCCATAGGCAGGAAGGTGTTCAGCCATCCCCAGGAAAGCAGGGCTCCATTGTTTGTAAAGGCTACTCGGGAAGACAAATGTAATGTCCCCCTCAACTTCCTCCTTCTTTCCCATAGCTCTTATGGCTGAAAATAACATCATATGGTATGGGATATTCATCTGGACAGGGTCATCTGGACTGGGGTTATCTGTCCAAGCACTCTAAGCATTTCCTAGCAATAAATAAAACATGGGTATGTTATCAACACAGTTCTGATCACAAATACAAGACATAGCATCACATATACTATTGTGAAGAAAATTAACTCTGTCCCATCCTAAACCAGTACAACAGTTAACATGCAAAAGACCCACAAGTATTACTTACTGGAGCTCACCCTTTGCCTTTAAAAAAAGACTGGGAACTAATATCTCATCAGTGTATAGACACCTACACAAAGGGAAAAAATTAATTTCTTGGAGAGAGGAAAAACAGGAACATGTGACCAGAAGTTAAAACTAAACACATTTAAATCACATATTAAGTATATATATTTTAACCTGAAGACCAATTAAACTTTTGTACAAACTATCAAGGACGTTTCTGGACATCCCTGCACATTTCATGCCTGTAAATTTGATTGTCAGGAAAATAAACTTTGTGAAATTAAAGTTATACTTGCCTTAAAAACAGGTGTCCTAAAGCATTAAGCTGGTGAAATATCACAGTTTCCAGTATTCATTGAATTAAAGAAGAATAAATATTGTTTTCTTCTGGCTGTAATACCAAGTAACCAACTGCACATATATTTCAGCCACAGAATCAAACTTTGGTTTTGCTGCAATTAGTGTACAAGCATTAATGATCAAGACTGAAAGGCTTCAGGTGGGAAAGGAGGGAAAAACCTCTGTTACATTTATGGACAATGTTTAAATATTACTTTTGTACTTGCATATTTAACAGCAGAAACCACCGAACATCGGTGAATCAGATCCCATGTCTTTAGCATCTGCAAAAATCCATATGCTTCCCAATAAAAAGTAATGAGAAATGCAGCTCTCATAATAGTCAATATTCTAGCCTAGCCCATGGTATATTGTCAGAATTAAATTATAGGGCAAGAATAACATGCAAGTGACTCCGCAAAGACAGAAAGGGCAGTGGGGCATGGCATTAATGTGAATGAATAATGCTCCTTAGAGACCAGAACAGCTATGTTGATGTACCCAGTAAAGTTCTGAGTATGTTCAACATGAACTATTTGTTTCAGAGGCCTGCCCAAAATTGAATCATTGTAGAGTTGATGAAAAGCTCTCATAATTACTTGAGTCTCAGAGTCCTTAAACATAATGATTCAAAAGCACTGCTTCTATATAATGACTAGAGCTACACAGACTCCTCAAGAACTTCGCTCTGCTTCTCCAGGCAAATATTTCTGGGTTTTTGTTTTTGTAAAGAAGTAAGAGAGTCTTAGGCAAAACATCTGATACCTGTAAAACCTGTGCACATTTCCATTAAAGATAATAGAAGTTCTATTTGCACAAAAGCTGTATAATGGAGGTTGGAAGATTTTCCACCTGCAACTTAGTAGCCAACATGAGGAGAAAAATTTTACTATTGTATTTATCCAGCTACAAAGCGTTTTCCTAATGAATGGAGTATTATTAAATGAGTATGTTGCTGCCTTTTAATATTAATTTAGAAAAATTCGACACTTTTCTTTCATATTCTCTGGCTTAGCACTTGAAGGATTATGAGTTTTCAAAAATTAAATTTATTCTCAATGAGTTTCATAGCTCCATGTTTTATTATAAGAAGGATGAAATAGAAAATGCTTGTCTGTGGAAATGGTAAAGACCCTCTGATGTTGTACTGGGAACTCCTTTCTATTTTGATCTTTTTGATTACTTCTTTCACAAGTTTTCCTTTGCTAACCCACTAGTGTCTTTACTTCTCAAGGTCCCTGTTGGAAAACATAATTTTCTGTCTTTTCAGTGAGCAATAACAGCAGCTATTATTGATGTTTATCGTTACATGCTGAGTTTTATGGCAGGAAGTCAGATATTCTCTGTAACTTTCTCTGTTGTCCAATTGAGCAAAGTTTTGCTGCTGAAACTAAATCTAAGTTGAATAGGTTTCTATACTGCAGACATGCTCTTACAAGGTCTTTACAAGTTTTTCTCCAATCTAAAAAAATACCTGTTCCTCAAAATATTTATCTAACAAAAAAAAAAAAATCCTATGTCTAGGTAAAAAAAAAAATTTCAGAAGTGATTTTTTTTTTAATTATTATTATTATTTTTATTATTATTATTATTAAAAACACAGAAAAATCCCACATTATGTTACATGAAATGACCTTTTCCACAAACAAAAACACTCCTGTAGCAATTTAATTTGTCAGTGTAAAACCACCATCAAAAATAAAATAACAAGATACAGACATTTTAGAACAGTTTTTGGGAGAAGTAATTTTCTTTTGGAGAGCTATTCCTTAGAAGCTTACTGCACACAAAGAATTCAAAATGCAGATTAAAGGCAAGTACGCTGAAACATGACCTCATACTAGAGTTCGTGAAGAAAATTTATACAAAAGTCTCTTTATAAATACACACATTCCAGCTACATCTTCTTATGGTTGCATTCTAGTCATTTCTCATTCTAGTGCCCTGTTTAATTCGATTATGTGGGGTTTTATTTGCTTGACAGACATAATAGTCAATTAATGCTAACACATGCTAAATCCTGTAACATCTTCTACTCTGATATCCAACCGAAAGTGCCTTTGATAGTGTCAGCAGTTCACATTCTAAATTTGGACAAAATAATTATCTGAAGAATTATAGGTTTTTATGCATATCGGCAGCCATTCATATGGCAGGATCTGCTATGGTCCATTGTGTTTGTAATCCTTGGATTACATTCTGAGTACGCATTGACACGAGCAACAGTAACAGCTCCATTATGGCCTCATCCCAGCTAACCATGAATTTTGAAACATTCTCCTCTGCATTTCTGTGAGCTTCTATTGCCTGTTCCTTTTTATAAATACTTGTCAATAAAAGTACAAATGGAATATAGAACACACAAAATGATCATAAATTATGAAATTTTGGAAATATTTTTAAAGAATGAAATGAAAGAAAGTCATGTGTGAATTCCTGCTCTAATAATGATGTTTAAGTTTCCAGTGTCGAAGCATCTGTCACTTCACCCTAGTCTGAGGCCAATAAAACCACTTTATTAAAAAGGAAATAAATCGACATTTCAAAGGGCTGAGTGTTCTTCTTAACAGAAAAAAAAAACAACAATAAAAACAGTTAAGTGAGTCAAACCTTTAATGAGGGTCCAGATTTTTACAAATTTGAGTGGTCACTTTAATTACATATAATAGGTTAATTAATATAAAACTAGGAATATTTAACTATACCTACTAGTTGTAACTTAATTTTTTCCCTGATCCAGAATAGCTATCTATTGAAGCACCACACACTTTATCCTATTGCTTACAACTCTCAAGATGATAGTCTGCTGCTAACCATCCTATATATAAATGCGTATTTAAATGCAGTTATTATTAAAACTGATTTTTCTTTTTTTCTTGGCACAAGATGATTTTGAAGCTTCTGATAACTACCAATAAATAGATTGAACAATGGTTTTGCCAGGGATACTGTGTTCTGCAGCAGTGACTGATGGCAAATCCCACATTTATCATTCTCTGATGTAATACATTGATGCAATGCCAGTGCAGGATCCTAAAAAGTCATGAGGCCTAACATCAACTCCAGATCCTCTAGTAGCCATATTAACCCCAAGAATGACCTGTGAAAAAGGACAATTTATTCTTTTGAGTTAGCATGCAATACAAAATATTTGTTTCTATTATATTGCTCATCTGCACAAGAATGATAATATGACAAACAATGGAGAATTATAATTACAGGTGGCTTTTTACAATGTATATACCTAAAAGACAATTCGACTCTCCTGCAGTTAGGAATCTGTCCAGATTTTCCTACAATTTCAGAATGTTCAGGAGCTTTTTCTTCTACATACGAAACATATAATGAATCTATAAGTAAATAAATACTTGAGAATATTTGGTGTAGTATTCTGTTAAGGATGAAAGATGTCCTTTTAGTTATGTAATTTCCTAAGCAAGCAATTCACAGTTTTCACTTTTTATTTTTTTTGTTATGTAAAGAAAGATTACTTGATAAAGAGGTTGCACAAATATATTATTGCATCACCTCTGGAAAACTTCATCTAAGGTCTTGGAGTTTTAGTATCTTCAACTAAATGTCTGGTTTGTGTCTGATCACCAAAGTCACATAGTACTATCGCTGCTTGCTCATTCGAAGATTTTCAGATTCAAGCTATTAAAGTGATTACGTAAATTCCCCTGCGTAGGGTAATTTGTGTGAACATTGATAATGTTTTGAGTTTTATTGCTGTTGTTGGTTTGGTTTTGTTGTGGATTTTTTGTTTGTTTGTTTGTTTTCTGTAGATTTTTTTCTTTTTTCTTTTTTCTTTTTTCTTTTTTCTTTTTTCTTTTTTCTTTTCCTTTATGTAGGGAATTTCATCCAAATATTCATATAAACAAAATGAATGTAATCATATGTATGTTAAAGAAAACCTGTCATCTTTATTAAAAGAAATAATCCCTTTATCTACTCTTTTGATGACCTGTTCCAATAATGAAAGATCAATTACTGACTTTATATATTCCATAATTGACAGCTGTCTTTCTATTTATTTTAAATGGATCTTAAATACATACTTCTTTAAGACAGTCCTAATTTCTTCTAAAATGTAAAAGAGAAATTTCTGTAGAAATCATACCTATGTATTCTAATCAAGTATAATTTTGTAAACTAAGTCCTGGAGATCGATTAAAGTCACAGTGCAGCTCAGTTGGAGGGCAAAGTATTGAAATATTAGCCTGGAGGAATTGTTTGGCAGTTGTTTTGTTTTTCTCTAGTTATATAGCTGAACTATATTTGTAATCATTGTGTCCCCAGTGTGTTTGTGGATATGGTAAGTTATTTACTCTACTGGAAAAAATACGTGACCTCTGAAATTGTGACACTTTCTCACTAAAATTCATAGATCATGGATTTTAAAGCTTTCATCTAATATACAATTAATTTGGAACTGAAAAGCCTTAGTATTCCAATGTATTATTTTCCATCCTAAAGCTTTTTTGGTATAATAGATTCCCCATCTGTGAATCAGCATGTACTTAAATTTGTTGTCTTTAAATCCTCTGACAATGCACATGATACATGGCAAAACATGTAATATATTCCAAAAATTGCATTTGTTCTTTGTTTTAAAGGAAAAGCAAGCTTGTAAATTGTGCATTAAATAGATATAATGTGGGAGGACGTTCATGCTTCAACCAGCAAAAGTGGAAAAGATGGCATATATTGCTATGAGCTACTTCTAAGTTCCAAACAGTTGCCCATGCCAGGTGTGAACTAACACTTACTTCTACATTTTATGTTATTTCACTGCTAAAGGCTAGGAATATCTTTAGTACAGTAGCATTTCCTTGCTTGAAAAATTTAGGAACAAACTTCATCTTCACTTTTTGAAGATCATTGAAAAAAAAATCCTTTATAATAAAGGTTTCATTTTAGCAAGGTTTACATGTAAGTACTACAAGGAATCCATATGGATATATTAAACTGCTCTTCCTTTTTGAGGTATGTGCCTCACACACGAGATTCTAGTCTTCCTAAATGAAAGAAAAAAAAAAAGATATCTTAAAACAATATAGTCTTAGAAGGGTTAGAGGTAATACAGGTGGTATAACACACATATGAACGAAAATTCCTAATGGAACTACATACATCGTATTTTCATTTTATTCTAATTTTGTCCTATTTATTTTTATTATAATTTTGTTCATTGATCCGCAAATCTGAACTGCTTGCTCAAAATACCTGTTTTAGATAAAATGCCTTGACATGTTTATATCTCGCTGCCTGCTAAAGACAAACAACGTTCACTCTTTTTCTGAATCTGTAGGTTTAAAAATACGGCTTTCAAAGTGAAGGTCTGAGGCTTTGTCTGCAGTAGCTTTACAATACACAAACACGTTTCTTGTCTCCTTTCACATTTAGGGTTCTAGATTTCATTACCAACTAAAAATTGGAAAAATCTTAAGCTTAGACCTGATTATGCTACAAAACTTATCTATATATTTCTGTGCCATTCAGAGACTGTTGTGTGTGTGCATATATATAAAATGCTGTATTTATATACCACTAGATACAATTAAAAGACACACAGCATATGAAATTATGTATTCATCAGCCTTAAGGAACCCAGACCAAACTAAAGGACAGGAGTCTCTGTTTTTGACTCATTTCATGTTCTTCTCTTTGTCCCTTAGAAGAAAATAATGTAAAATTTCTCTTCTAGATGATCTAGCAGGGTGACCCATGAATTTTTCCCTTCCCTTTCAATTCTCTCCCCATCCCATCTGGGGGGAGAGGTAGTGGGCAAACAACTGTGTAGTCGTAGTTGACAGCTGAAATTAACCACAACACATGTTTATGGAACGATCTGTGCTTATAATCATTGTTGTAGTACAAGAGAAGTGAATCTAAGAGAGTGACAGTTGATGTTGGGGATCATGTATCTAAGGAGGAGGCAGGGAGGTGGCCTTATCCCATTCTGATTCTGTGGCCTGAACACATGCCAATGGCTGAAGAATACTGGATGATCTCTTGAAGTTCTTGATCACTTCATTTCACTTGATCTAAGAGGAATTTATTTCATGTTGTCCAAAATCATTGCACGACAAAAAGCAATGAACGGTAACCAAAAATGATGAAGTGATTTGCTTCAGAAGTGCTTTCCTGATCAGAAATAGCAAATAAAAATAAACATAAATATAAATATAATCATAAAATGCTAGTGCTGATTCAGGGAGTCGAGAGCTTTTAGTTACTTATTAACCTATGACTAAAAATTTAGATGTTGGCCTCAATACTGTGGAACAAATACTGAGTTGAGTCTATTTCTGTGTTAAAGTCAAATTGAGTATTGGATCCTGCAGTTTACCAGATGAAGGAGCTGTGAAAACAGCACACATGAGATTCAGAATAGATACAGTTGGTGTGTGTAGGACAGCATGAATGTAGAGGTCTGAACAGCTCAGGTTTTGCTTTGATAGTATATTTCATAAGTATCTGAGGTGATACCCTTGCTTATCAAAGGTTTAACTTTGCTGTTTAATAATTCAGATTGTTCTATGTCTTAATCATGCTATAAAACTGAAGAGCTGAAGAGGACTGAACCTTCTCATATCTACAATCTATCAGCAGAATTTGGGACCAGGTTGCACAGTATCATGAAGATCCTGAGGGCTGATATTTCAGCAGTTTGTGTGTGGGCTAGGAAATGATATTGATAGCATAATACATTTGCCCTAAGAGTTTACAGTCTAGACTCTCTTTCCTGCAAGAAACTCTATATATGAACAGGTATCCGATGCAGAGTGCAGCCTGTAGGATCAAAGTTTAATAGTCAGAAAGAAAAAGAAGACACTAAGAAGCCTGGAGAAAATGTTAATAATTTTCATTTGTTAAACATAATTTTAAAATTGCCATTTTCTTTTCCGTGATCTTATATGGAAATATTGAATATATGTATTAAGTGTACTTGTATTTGGAAGAAAATGCAATGCTACTGTTATTTTCACATGAGGATTGCCAAATACTTTTAGGAAACTTTACAAGTAAGGATGCTGTTAGACAAAGTGAAGAGTAAAGTTATTAAAAGCGCATACCTATACATTAGCTAAAAATGTTTTTATCTTAGTCAGATCACTGCTTTAGCTTCTATTAAATCTGAAGTGGTCTGTTCCTTTTGCTGTCAGGTGTGATAGATTTATACAGATAAAACTTTCCCCAGCCACTTCTTCAGTGACTGCAAGAGGTGATTTAAGAATGAATCACTGTGTTTGTATTGGAAAGTAATTCATTTTCCATCCTAGGGCCCCAGTAAGGGTTCTGATCTCCTTCAATGATGTACGATGGCTCTGTAATGTGGGCTACTAAGGGGAAAATAAGAAAAAGAAACTATCAAAAATTTTCCGAAGCTATGTATCAGACTTTATCTAGGGAACAAGCTCGTGTAGGGCTTAATCCAACACATCAAACTACTGTATACATAGGATGTTGGAAAAAGAAGGCTTTGGCACAAATCAGTGCTAAATGTTTTGATGTTTAAATTTAAGATGTGCTAAACATCTTGAAAACAATTATTGGTGATTAGTTCAATCTGCTGGTTCCTGAAAGATGCAGATGGTACAGCACTAATGACAGTAATTACAGTTCAGATACTTTAAATCCACTTGCAATGTACGCACTTTAAAAACTTTTATGAATAAGCAAGATTAAAAGTGTCTGTGCAAAAATAAAGCTCTTCTGTCCTATATCCTGTTTAACAGAGAATTTAGTTGAATACCCTTAGAAATTAGGCACATTAAATGAGAAGTGATGCGTTTGAGATACGCATAGAAAGTGCACATATAAAGAGAATGAACTCCTCAGTACAATTTTGGTTTTGCATGGGGTTTGTAATGACTATAAACATAGCATTGTTACAAGAGACTGAACACTTTATTGTGATTTATAACAATGTAAAAATGCTCCCATCTGCTATTCTGGGTGCTGTTATTTGAAGTACCAATTCAAACAACGTCAGATGTATGAATGTGAGGTGAATAAAGCATTTGCAAAACAATCACATTGAAGAGGAATGAATTTAATCTCTTTTTTTTTTTTGAAAGATTTCATTCTCAAGAAGTTTTCATTCAAAACCTGAATAAAAGTTGGAACATATTAGTGGTCAGATTCCCTCTCAGAACAAGACAATGCAATCTTAACAAAGATGCAAAGTCAAAGTCAGCTCTAATTGGATATATATAGTTTTACGATCACAGAGGTGCAAACAAATTGTTGATTCGGTGCCCATTTTAGTTGATGTAGAAGATCAAAAGAAGGATTTAGCAGACTATATGTTTGTTGTAGCACAATATGATGATGAGGCTTCAAGACAAGTAAAAGACAATAAAATATTTTATAAATTTCTGCCTAATAACGTACAAATTTATTGAGGGAAGTACCAACAAAACCCAGAACCAAGCCAGAAGGAGAAAAATATTTAAGAACATCCTCAAAGGAAACACAAACTATGAACTTCTTAGAGTCTGCATTCATGAATAGGAATGTATTATAACATTTTATATATTATCTTGTGTTTAATATGTAAGTATCAAGAAAACAATGATTTCATTTAAACAATTGGAATATGAATACTTCAAAGCCATTTTCATAAGGCTATGTATATTTTCTGCTCAATGTCCTAAGTAAACGGTTCTCAAAATATTCTATCAAATTAAGTCATTAAATTATTATAACGTATTCTTTAAATAGTAATCCACTGTTTTGTCACCTATATTTTTTTCTATATTTTTCCCTTATAAATGCTGATGGAAGCTTTAAGATGCCTGTAACACTATAAATAGCCATTCAGTCAGTGTGGAAGAAGATGTTTCACCTTGAAGCTTCTGTTAGTCACTTCCCAGCTGGGTGGTTTACCTTACTGGTAATTTAGCCTCAACAGAAAAGTTCTATTTCAAGTTATATTTCAAGTTGTATTTCAAGTCATACTTTATCTCTGACCTCAGGCTGACTCAGTAGTTACATTTTTTCTTCACAATACATGGTTCTAAATTGTTGAACATATAGAACTTGGTTTTACATCATTTTGTGATAAGGCATAAATGTTCCCAGCACTGATAATAAATATTACATTCTGTGGCTACAAATGTAAAAATATTTGTGTGATTTCAAGCTTCTGTACTGACTGAGGTTCAGTATTTGACCATGTATGCAAACTATCTAATCCCTTTTCTTCATATACAATTAATGCATGTTCTCCTTTTCACTGAGGGAATGGGTAATGTATCTATTTCACATATAGATTCACAGAAGTAAGAATTTTACTGACTTACCTGAGGCCACATAAAGATGCAAAAAATATTACTAAGTACTTTTGCAAATTACTATTAATGTTTTTACTAATGACCAGTTTCAGTAGTCAGAATCTGCCGAAGTGCTTTGTAGAATTTTTTAACTACATGCACCAAAGTGTGTGCACGTGTAAAGAGTTTCTGTGTGGATTTTGCCTTCCAGTTAAATCTAAACAACCAATCACAAAAAAACTAATGAAGTGCATAGTAATAAAAACTATCTGACTAAAAATATCAAATAAGATCTATATAAATAAAATACATTGGTACCTTATGCAAGAGTTTAGAATATTACCACTGGTAGCTTTTTTTTTATTTCCTATATATTCTGAACAGTAACAACACAATATTGTTGCAAAAGAATACGTTAAGTAACGATTCAAAGAATCAAGAATGGAGACTTTCAAACTGCCTGTGTGAACCAGAGAAAAATGCAGATCTATGACATAGTCCTAAGCTAATGCTGCATTGACTGCAAAGGATACCAAAGGAGATTCTTTCTTTGTGAACGTTTCCAGAACCAGTACCTTTTGTTCACGCAACCATCTATTGCCATCAATATTTTGCCTTGAGCTTTAGGAATTTCTTCTGTGTCTAGACAGTAACATGTAGCCAGCACTGAAATTTGGATGAGAACATATCCAGAAGAATTGAATCCCATTTAAATCTCAAATAAAATCTGAGATTAATTATGAAAATTGCGTTGTGGGCCTGAAATACATTCACACACAAATGTATTTATACACATCTCCATATAAGCAGCATACCCATAATGTTTCAGAAATGCAGTCTGCATTTTTCTCATCCCATAGAAACTGATAATCATTTTAGTCAGCTGGTATTGGCTGCAGTAATGTATGTTGTTCTTTAGGGGAAATGAACTCTTATGCTAGTAACTTTCACCTAAGTTTTGTGATTTATAGGAACCCAGTCAGGTTATAAACATAATTTATGAATGTATCCAAATCACTAGGTGATAATGGAAAGAATTATAGGACACACATACTTTCATTGTTTCACTTTTGATCACATAGGAGGCAAGCAAGGAGTGCAAATACCCTGTCTCTCATATGGCTCAAGCATACCTATGAACTGAAAATGTGTAAGTTAGCTGCAGGAGAGAAAAATAAGAAAAAAAAAAATTGATTTTCCAGTGTAGAACTGCTTTTCAAAGTACAGGTGATGAGATGCACAAAGGAGATTTAACAGTAGTGGGCAATAATGTTGCTGTTTTATAGACAGGGCAGAACGGCAGATTAATGACAAACTCATGATGAATGTGAGCATAACTATCCACTGTGGACACTGGTTCAGTAATTTTGGTAGAGGGTAGGTAGGGAAAAGAGGAAGACAATAAGAAAGAGGAGCCTCAAGAATTCGTCCTTAAGGAATTTAGTTCAGCATGAAATAGAAAACAAAATCAGAAAAACATGCAGCTCAGACAAAAGCTAGAAGCTGTCAAACAAACAAAACATTAAATGTATAGCAGATGTAGCTTCATGTTCCAGCACAATGCATCCAGCAACGCAAATGTCCTCACGCTTTTTGCTTTCTGAGTAATAAAATCCCTAAATTTCAGCTTCTACGCCAAACTATTTGTTCTTTAAGATAATTTCAAGAGAATATCTATTTGTGAAAATCCTCAAGTGACAGTAGAATGTGTCAAATTTCAGGAAGAAAAAAATTACTGTTACTCTTTCAGCTGTTTTGAAACTTCAGGGTCTGTTCTAACATGAACAAGTTGAAAAAGAAAATTTGAATAATTCATGTCAATTTCCTCTTTAATATAAACAAGATACATGCACTGAAATATAGAAGAAAAGTGTCCCGTCCAAAATCATATGTTTTTTTAAATGGCAAACCTCATTATGCAAGTATTTACAAAACAATTCACAGCTCAGGAATTTCCAAAAGCAAACAAAAAGCCAAGCTTACATATATATATGAAACTAGGACTTTGTGGTACTTCTTTCCAAGGAGCAGAATAATGTACATTTTTTCTTAAATATTTCTTCTTACTCATGATTTTATCATTTTGCTTTTTTTTACAATATTGAGCCTCAATCTATTACTGGACCATTACTAAATTAATTTAAAAGTAAGTGAACATTGCAACTAAGACTGTTCTCTAAATAATGTAAACCTGATCTTTCAGCTTTTTTTAAACCTGGAGAAAAAGAAATTCCTTCATTATTTAATACTTCTCTCTTTCTTCCACTGCTGGTTTTGTCCTTGTCTACAATAGCCTGATAGCTTTCTCACTGATTTTTGTTTGCTTGTTTTTTGTTTTGTGTTTGTTTTAGTTTGTTTTGTTTTCAATTCACCTTTAAAATATTACCTTCTAAATATTTATTTGATTCACAATATGTATGGAAATAAGCCAAGGTAATCTCTATTTTTGCATTGTAGTCGATTCTATTATGTGGACATAGATCTAGATAGCAAGCTTTTTAACATTAAGTTGGTGTATTTTTTTTTTTCCTCACATCAAGACATTACTTTACCTTTAATATACATGTCTCACTTCTGCAGACTTCCTTATTATTCCAGTCACACTTACCCTCTCCAATTTTCTTCCTCCCATCTAATCAACACAATAGAGTTCAACCTCTAGCCTGCTTAGCAAACACCTATATAAACCATATAAAAAGTAAATGTAGAAAAATATCTTCACAAAATACTCCTGCTCTGAATGCTGCCAGTCACTTTTGAGACTCAACTCGTTTGAACACTCAAATGCAGAATAAATTTCCCATTGGCTTGGTGCAATTGTCAAAGTGTTTTAGGTTCAATCCTCAGTGTGGACCTAAGGGAATACGCTCAGGTTAGCAGCAGAAAGTCCCATAATGGCATCTAAAGATTAGAAGTTATGAGAAGTTTGTTTATCAGTGTTTGTAATAATGGTGAAAAGGTTCATTGCAGCTCTAATTAAAAAAAGCCTTGGGAGGATTTGTTTTGTTTTGTAAGAGTGGTGTGACATTTGTTAAGTACCTGCTTCATAGTGCAGTATTTTCTTAGTTTATTTTAACGTTTCAGCTATATCTTCCACTATAAATTCACTATCCTGTTTTCATCTAGGATAGAGTTAGTTTTCTTTCCAGTAGCTGATATAGTGCTGTGTTTTGGATTTAGTATGAGAATAATGTTGATAATGCACTGATTATGTTTTGGCTGTTGTCAGGTAGTCAAGGACTTTTCAGCTTCCCATGCTCTGACAGATGCACAAGAATTTGGAAGGGAGCAAAGCCAGGACACCTGACCCAAACTGGGCAAAGGGGTTTTCTTTACCGTATGATGTCATGCTCAGTATATAAACTGGAGTTGCCTGGGAGGCAAATACTGCTGATCAGGAAAGGATAGGCTATTGGTGGTGGGCAACTGCATTGTGCATCGCTTGTTTTGCATATTATATGATTATTATTTTATCTTCCTTTGCTGTCCTATTAAACTGTTATTGATATTTCAACTCATGAGTTTATTTTTTCCCCTCTCAATTCTCTCCCTCATCTCACAGTGAGTGTCTGTGTGGTCCTAGTTGCCAGCTGGGGTTAAACCACAACAAGAGTTTGTCTTTAATGAGGAGAGAGCTATACAGTTCAATAAAAATAGAAAAAGTGTAATTGCATGAATTTTTTCACCCCCCGAAAAATCATGGTTTTTGTTCAGCTCATTCATCATAATTTTAGATATCCTTTTCTTCAGTATTCCACTTGTATGAAATTTTAAGATGTTGAAAAGTAATCCAAGTGAGGACTAAAAAAGTCAATCACTTTTACTTCAATTGCTTTTCCTGACCAACTATCCACCAGATGATGTGTCTACTGCCAAGAAGATTTTCATGGTACTGAGCTCAAATTTTCTCTTTTAAATTTAGTTCTCATATATGGCCCCTTATAAGACAGAAAAATTTAGAGCAACCAGTATGACTACATTTCAAATATTTATATTATTTATGTAGTTGATTTAGATATTTATCCTGAAAAAAATATGTGCATGTCCACAGCTTATCCTTTGGAAGTAAACTAGGAATCAGTCAAAAAGATAACATAGTGCAAGATTTCCCTGTATGAATTTGGTGTATGCTACCAAGCGAGGAATCCAGTGTGAGTTTAGACAACTTTTTCAGCTTTCTGCACCTCTCTCATTTAATCCATGTCTATTAAGTGGATTATCACTTTGTTCACCTATGTAAAACTTCCAAGACTAAATCTTACATTTCTAGAGGCTTCCATAAGACAATTAATAATTTAGAACAAAGGTTAAAAGTGACAACATAGTTTTATCCTTTGTTTAACTAATTTCACTATGTAAGAGGAATTGCTTAGGCTGATTAAAAAACAGAAGCCATGTGATCTCTTTTCCTAAGAGAATACTCAGACTGATTTACTCATTGCATTCATTATTTCGAATATCCTTCATGTGCCTTTCTGTTCCTCTCTTCAAATGAAAAGATTTCAATATTTTTCTTCTACTACTACTAACTTTAATCATTAAATGCTTTATATCTCTTTAGAAGAAAGATGTACCATAAATGTATACAAAACACATAAATTACTTCAAACATCAATTATATCTATTGTCCACGTATGGTTTGAGGATTTTTTTTTTTTTTTTTTTTTTTTTTTTTTTTTGTGGGGTGTTTTGGGTTTTTTTTTGCACCTAGCTGAAGTTGTCATAAAGTTGTCTTGAAGTTCACCCAAAGTGACATTAGAAGGAGAGAGAGAACAATAATATATGTATTTATTTTGGTTAATCTTTCCTTAGAAACTTTGCACCATGTCTGAGATATTCTGGAATACTTCTTTGTCACATTCTGTAAAGTAGCCTACAAAACAAATATGCTATCTTGCCTAGAAATGTACATAGTTTCTTAACAGAAACTGCACCTTTCACTCTGTCCTTCACATTAACCCCACATGGGTAAAGTAGGACAGGCCAGGAGAAGATTTTATATGACAAGTAATAACTTTTGTTGATGATTTCAACAGTAAAACCTGTTTGCAGCAGGATTTTCTCCTTCAGGTGGTACCTGACATCTGTATCCATCGTGGGCACTAGGAGCTCAGGAGGATATTTTCTGTGTGGCTTGATGGGCACAGCACAACTCCCAGAGCCCTGCAATCCTGTGCCCATTGAGTGGGCTGCTGGAAATGGGAGCTTTCCGGATTACCCTTGCCTTTTTCACACCCTTCAGTAGCTGATATGTTGAGGAATGGGTCGTGCCAATCCTTGCTAGTTATCACACCTTCCAGACAGGCATCTGGTAGAAAGATCTCTCTGATCTCTGTAACAAGACACCTTTTCTTACTATGTAGTTATTATTTTAATGTATCCTAAACAATGCAGGAATTTTGGATAAATCTCTTGAAGTCCAGATCAGATGAATGGGTTAGTTTTCAACAACTTTTGAATATCATAGTTAAATGTCATCAGGAAAAACAAATTGGTGATACGTAATTTACAGACAGATTTTAAAATTTTAGGTTCATGATTCAACTTGCAACATTCTTTTAATATCAAAACTAAGCATCCCACTTCTAATGTGCCTCTGCACCTGCTTTTTTTCATGATTTACATTACTACACAGTCAAAATCTTTTATAAGAGGTACTCCAATAAGTGTTAATCCGTTTAAATCCTACATTTCACCCACCCACACACTTAGCGCCCAATTTGCTCCGATTTCATGCATCATTTGTTCTTAAAATCTACAGAAGTTCCACAAAAATGCTTAATGCAAAAAAATCTGCAAAGCGTAAAGGATTCTTACTCATTATAATACACTCATTCTATGCAATTGTTTTATCTTTAATTAAGCACTATCAAAAAAGCAAGCTTTCTTTACCCTCCAAAGCAAAGTTCAGTTTTTGGTTTTGTTTTGTTTTGTTTTGTTTTTTTTGAATTAGAGAAATATGTTTTAGTTAGAATGCAGATTAATATTTTAAAATAGGTAAGTACAACACAACTTTTGCTACATGTGGATTATAATACAAAATATATTATTTTTCTGAATTCAAATGTTAAAAAGGTATTGGTCATTTGATAATATTCTAAAAACTATTGTTAATCAATATTTTTAATGTACATGTCACTAAGTAAAACCTTAGCCTTAGTTCTGCCTACATAGATAGAGTATATTAGATAATCTGTATTTAGTACAATGGCTCTTGAAAGCTATATAAATAATAAAGATACAAAGCTTTAACTAAATTAAAATAGACTTTTCAGCTGTAAAACTTCTAATAATGCAAGACTTATGGGAACCCATAAAATGGACACAAAAATTTTCCTTATTACCTTATGTAGCTGTTTGCAAAAAAACCTCTCATTATAGAACATCGTCACTTTTGACTATGACATTTTGACACAACTCTTATGATAGTCCATGTTGATTAACGTGAATGATACATTAAAATATAAGATGTATTTAATAGTTATTTAAGTATATTCTTTTTCAAAAATTAATGACAGTACCAGAAAATGTCAGGTGCATTAAAGATTGTTTTCCATTTTAGAGACTTTGGTCTGTGAAAATAAAGCAATTTTCTAAAGGAAAGCGGGTTGCAGACTGATGGGTTAAGTATCAAAATACTGAAATAGCTGCACGCTATCCTCTGTGTTCCTGTTATACTTTGCACAATTACATTCCTCACTGTCCTTCTATCTTTATCCCATATTAAGGCCAGGTGTCTGTCTTCAGAAAGAACAGAGAAGTCTGAAGAACTGTTCTCTCAATTTTCTAGTGCAAAGCGGAAAAAAAAAAGTCATTATATAAAGAAAAGGGCTTTTCATTATTAACACCTAATTGAAATTATTCTCCAACACATTATATTAAAGACAATTTAGTTCAGGTCTGCATTTGCCAATGTGGATCTTATTTTCAGTCTTGTAACATGCTCATGCTGAAATTCATATTCTATGCTCCAGCTTTCCATTACTTGAATAAACGAGCCCTTTTTATTTATACCGTTTAATTTAATGATAACATGTCCGTTACTTATTATCATAGGCTATTGGCCATGTTTTAGTAGGACATAATAACAGACTTTAAGTAGAGGTTATGCTAGGCATTCAGACAGTTTCAGAGGTTGTATAATCATTTTCTTTTTCCATGATGGCTATGCTTAATTTTATGGCCTGAAAACATGTTTCAATTCTGATTTACTCTAGAGGGTGGGATAGTAAAACTGGAGGTGGATCTGCAGACAAAGTATTATATATATAAAACAGAAGCTTTAGGCTGGCTTTAATGAGAGGTTAAATAAAAAACAATTTCAGTGGTAGAATTGATTTTTTTTATGTTGGAAAAGCAAATGTATATGTTAAAGTGGAAGAAGGAACTGAAGGTCAGGGAGTAAACTGTTTGATGCAGCACATCTCAAGCTGAAAGTCAGCCCCATGATCTGTGTCACAGAGCAGAGGGAATGGGGAGATAAGGCAGAGCCTATGGTTAGAGGAATGTTTTAAGATACTGGCTGCCTAAATGCTATCCAAGATTTTTTTTTCTGCTTGATATGATTTTGTAGACTCAACAGGCAAAACCCGTTAACTTCTTCATTTTAGAGGTCCTGTCACATACTAGGAGGTGCAATACTTGTGAATTTTCTTGTCCTAGGACATAAAGGGATACGTGTAAGCAAAAGCTCCTGATTCTGATCCCGAATCTCTCTCTAGCATGTTTATACTGGGTTAAAAAGGCCAGAGCAGTATGAAGAAAGCATCATTTTTTTTTTTTTTTTTAATCTTCCTGGGGTGGCCTTATTTAGGAATGTCAAGAACTCTTGTCTCTTGACAGGATTTCTTGTACTT
This sequence comes from Patagioenas fasciata, assembly GCF_037038585.1. Taxonomy (NCBI): domain Eukaryota; kingdom Metazoa; phylum Chordata; class Aves; order Columbiformes; family Columbidae; genus Patagioenas; species Patagioenas fasciata. The sequence continues at coordinate 85,946,499 of NC_092522.1, read as the reverse complement.
CCTGTGAGGGAACATGACGAAGATAGAGCCTCAACAAATATCCCGAGAACCCTTTAGACCACCCAAATGTAAGTGATCATAAATGAGTCTGGCACTATGGCTGCCTCTCTGTAGCACGGGAGCATGGGTATAGTTACCAAAAGGTATTTTGAAGATTCTTATTTTGCATATACTAAAGTTTCCATTTCATTTGAGCCCAATGCCTTCAGTTGGTGGTCTTTCCAATTAATATTATTATTGTTGTTGTTGCTATTATTATTATTACAATATTTAATAATATTAATATTACTACTAATAATAAAATTACTAATACTAATAAGTACTGTCACAAATGCATTTCATGAGATAATTAAGGTTGTGATTTGACAAAATATACCAATCTTGAAAATGCTGTGGCATTCTTCCACCCTTAGGAAGATTATTGATGAAATCCCAGCTTCTTTGCTTTAAATAATGAATACAGAAGTTTTCTCCCATCACTTTTAACTCATTGGCAGTGATAACACTTCCTCCACTGGCAAGTAAGAAACCCTTTTAGACTGTAGATTATATGCAAGAAAGCTTCAAGAGAATTATGTTGTATGTTTAAGGTTCAATAAAAAGGGTTATTGTCAGTACTGTTCCTTCATCTTGAAAGAATACATCGACATGCTTGTGACAAAAGAGGACTAAGTTTTCTTCTTCTAAAACAAGCAGACAGCAAGCAACAGTTTTAACAATTTAAATTTATTTCTGGAACAAAATATGGGTATTTACTGGGGAAATACAAGAATGGCATAGCTGAATGACATTTAGATAAGTAACAATTTGAATAAAAGTGAACCAAAAAATTGAATGAAAAATAAATCACCTTAGAACTTCGCACTTTCAAAAATTAACTTGATCAGTAGCTTAAAAAATATATTATTGGGATGGGTTTCTGGAACAAACACAGGGGTTTTTTAAGATTTAGCATAAAAGATTCATTAAAAGGATGAACAACTACAATTTCCTGCTTAATACAGGTCATAGAACTTATCTAGAAATTACTGGGTCCCTTGATATCAAGCTGAATAAATAACTTCCAAGTTGACAAGGGCCCATTTATCTCTCCCAGCTTCAGCAACCTGAATTCAAGGTTGTTTTAACTTACAATTCACTCCTCCCCATTTTCTCATACGTTTATACAGTACAACGACATAAATTACACTTCCAAAATTAATATTTCTCCCCCATATGCTAAAGACAGAGCCTACATTGCCTATTGCACTAGTGGTATAGTTAGATGTCCTAATGACATGGAATTAATAGTATTTTCAGATAAATTATTCTGCTGGTTCTACTACTATATGCTCATTACAGCCACATTAAAAATGTTTCTTTCCTCACTCTTTTGAACTGCATTTAGAAATTCGTTGTTGCTATTTCACCTTTTTACTAGATTTTGGAGCCACCAACTGTGAAAAAAGAAAAATAAAAAAGTCAGGGAAACTATGCTTCATCTCTATAACATCTGTTTGGTCATACAAAATGTACTGAACTTCCTTAGTCTCTCATTATAAAGCATTTTTTTCACTTTCCAAATCAATCTTGAATGTCTTTGACTAACCTTTTCAACTTATCTTAAGAATTAACAGGCTTCATCTCTCACCCTGGAAAATTAATTTGGATCAATGAAAAGCATGAAACACTCCATTGTGTTCTCCCAAGTGTCCTCCTGCCTGACTGCCATGTGGCTTGTTTCTTTGACAGACTAAGACCATTTCTAAGCAACCTGGCAGTGATGACTTGGCAGAAGACCAGCCCCCGTGATAACTATCGCATGTGCTCTTGAGGATATATCCTGAGCACATGAGAACCTGGACCTACCCCAGGCTTGTCCTTGGCAGGTAATGTGTACATGTACTCTTATGCCATACTCCTAAAGATGGGTTTCTGTTATACAGAGAGTTTTCTGTTTGATAAAGTGTGTAATGGTGCCCCAGACACTATGGTTATAGCTTGTCCTCATTAGACTGAAATTATTCTAGGTCTGGAGATTAGTCATTAATTTCCTGCAACCAGCTGTACTATAGATCACCCAAGATTTATATCAATACACCAAAAATCAATGCATCTTGAGTCATTACCTAAACAAGTTCCCTTTTAGTCATTAGCTTAAGATACATGTCTCATTTTTATATTGGTCCTGCAGGCAAAATGATCACAATATTATTTCTGCATGTGTCTATACAATCTGAATGACCATTAGAGAAGACAACAGACAAGGCTATCAGATGACCATATTTACAATCAGCAAATCATATTTACACATCAGCAAATCTTGAGTGAATCTGCATTCTTCTTCAGACAGATGAGATTTCTACACTTGCTAATAGTGTTTTTCTACAATATAGTGAAAATTTCCAGAATCAAAGCACCATTGAGGTTTGAAAGGATGTCTGGAGACTGTCTAATCTAACTCCCGCTCAGAACAGGATCAGCTAGCACAGGTTGCTTAAGACTGTGTCCAATCAGGTTTGGAGTGTTTCCAAAGACTGAGATGCCACAATTTCTGTGGTGTAGCTTTTAATATAAGTTAGGACTAGTTGACAATGCTGACAGCATATCTGCATAAGTCTCCACACTGTCTGTTGGTTCCAAACTGCAACAGCTGGGCAAGCTGTTCTAGTGTTCAACCACCCTCACAGGAATGAAACCTTTTTCCAATGCTTAAATTATATATATATATATATATATATGTGTATATATATATATATTTTTTTTTTAATAAACATTTCAGTTTGTGGCCATTGCCTCATATCCTGTCACTGGGAACTACTGAGAAGAGTCTGGCTCTGTATTTTTATTCCCTGCTGCCAGGAGGGAAACTGATAAGATACCTCACTGTTTTGTCAAATACTGTCATCTAAATCTTAATTTTTATGTCAAATCTGAAATACACAATAGTACCATCTTCTAAATACCTTTTGTTATTGAAAACAATCAGACAAGTTTACAGATTTGGAGAGCTAAAGCTCTTCTGCAGCTCACTATAGCTTCTAGCATGACCTTACAGAGAGTAGTGAAGAAGTCAAATAATTTAAGGCATTTAATTAAGCAGTCTCTCTCTCTCTTTCTACCACAGATTCATATGTCTTTGGTAGTTCATAATAACTAAACATTTGCTCCTTATAACATCCTGACCTTCTTTCTACTGTTCTTCACTACCCAAATCAGAAAAAAAAAAAAAAATCAGATAAGCCTTCCTTTCCCCCCTCTCCTCTGTCCTTATCTCTCTGCATTGAGAAGGCCCAGTAGCATCCAGTGCCACATCACAACTGCAGCTGCCACTGCCATCATCCTACTCCTTCTGCTGACACCTATACCATTACCCAGATGTTGCAGGATTCAAATCTCTGTGAACCATAGCTGCAGCCTCACAGTTTTGCACAGCATTGCTCAGTCATCATGTGAAAAGACGTCTTCTACTTTCATTACACTTTTTTTGTGTTCTTGAAGCCCTTCCTTTGAGAAGGGACTTTCAGAGAAAGGAGATAGAAATTTTAATTGTCCCCCTTCAGAGTGAACGACTCCCCTTGCACTTCTTGGATCTTGATAGCATCCCTCTTGCCCTTTCTTATCCTCCTTCATTTGTCCTTTTTTAAGAGGTAAACTTTTCCTTCTGCTTTATCCCATTGGTATGTAAAAGCTGCCACATGCAATCATCACCGATAAAAAAAGTTGCCCAAATGCTGGCCACAAAATATGACTAGGTGGAACTTGGTATCAAGATAATGTCCCCTGCTGCACCCAGCTGAAAAGCAGATCCAACAAAGCAGCTCCAGAGTGGAGACTGAGGCAGAATTCATTTAATGGAGGTGATAGACACTTACAGAAAAAGCCCAATTTTTTTTGCTTATCTTTCCCTACCCTGTTCAACTCCTTGCCAAACTATATATGGAAAAAGATCTATATGGAAAATAACACATACATCTAGCTTTGGGAGTCCCAGTACTCAAACAGCAGGCTGGAACAGTATAAATGGGAAGTATCATATCTGCTTGCCTTAGTCTAAAGTTCTCCTAGATTTTGTTTATGGTCATCAATAACTGTTCTTGTGTTCCTATATTCTTAATCATGGGCGATGTAACTGTTGTGGTTTAACACACAATAGCAGAAAAAACAAGAAAAAAAAAAAGTGATGCACAATGCAATTGCTCGCTACCCACTGACCGATGCCCAGCCAGTACCTGAGAAGCTGTCACTGCCTCCCAACCAATTCACCACAATTTTTTCTTCAGCATGATGTCATGTGGTATGGAATACCGCTTTGTCCACCTTGGGTCAGCTGTCCTGTCTGTGTCCCCTCTCAGTTTCTTATGCAGTCCCAACCTGCTTGCTGGCAGGGCAGAACAAGATGCAGAAAAGTGATTGACTTACTGTAAGCACAGCTCAGCAGCAACTAAAACATCAGTGTCTTATTAAATATCATCCTAAATCCAGAAGAAAGCACTATGTCAGCTACTGGAAAGAAAATTAACTCTCTCCCAGCAGAAACCAGGACAGTAATACATGACTGAAACAGAACTTGAAATACCAGGAGTGTATGAGCTATTGCAAAAACAAACAGAAAAAGCTTACAAGAGTAAAAGGTATGGAACAGTGATGTAAAGCTAGACCTAAAGTTATTTCAAGACAACCCTCTCTAAATACTAATTGTTACAACCTTTCCATCATCAGGCCCTGTTAGGTTGTATTACTTGTAGCAGAATTACCTTCTTTCAGTGCTGATGGGTACATTTTGTCTAAAGTCTAGCACTTCAGACTCCGTCTGTGCCATTTTACATCTTGCTTGTATCATGACATCTTGCTTGGATCACGACAAAATTTCAAAGACTTTTCAGATAATTCAGAGGAAGTTTTCGCATTACTTAGTCATACTTTGCCATTTGCAAGAAATGAATATATTAGACTTCAACCAGTTTTTAATGTGTAAGGTAAAACTGAGCTTGGTAGAAATAATATATGCTCTCTGACATCCTTAGAGCTGTACCAAGTTCTGATAAAGACATCTAACTACAAAAAGTTTTGCATTTTTTTAGTTAAACTGTATGTCTGAGTGTAACAGGAGTGTTCAGGGATATGTAACATTCTCTGTTGGGGTTTAATGTGACATGCCTTAGAGAAGACAACTCCATTAGTATAGGTTTTTCACTTAAAATTATATATAAGTGACACTATTGTTTAACAGACACACATTTATGTTCTGTCACACATTTGTGTTGGAAAAGGGAAAGCTAAAGAACTGCAGCTGGCACTTGGAGTGAAGACCATGAGGTTTGTGGCAGTATTTAGTTCCCATGAGAACAGATTGAGGCCACAGTCAGAGATGAGCATTCGAGAAATGTCTTCTGTTAAATGATGTTTCATTGTATTACACATTTAGGTTACGTCTCCAGGGAACACATGTGACCAAAATTGTATATGTTGCCTGAAACTATAGAATGTTTTTCAAAAAAGATTTTTGGAGGAAAATAGCTCTTTGTACAGCTTGAAAATCCAGAATACTGTTTTCATTTGTTTTAATAACATTAGTAACACTCACTGTTACTGTTATTGTTTTTACCTTGCTAATTATTTCAGATATTTGAAAACTGATTTCTGTGTGATGAAAATGGAAAAAACTTTTACATTTACAAAAAAAAAAAAAATTAAAATTCTTGTTTATATTTACACAGATAAATAGACTTTAAAAATATCCTTCGTTTGGTGATATTTTATTCCTATCTTTCATGATGAGACTGTTTGGACTATTTTAGTATTACTACTTATAAAACAACAACAACAACAACAAAAGGAAGATCTGTCAAGGCCAATAAATGAAAACAGCTTATTTAGAACCTATGCCGTGCCTATGACCTTTCTTGATTACCTGATATTGGCCTCTGTGTTCCACATGCAGCTTTACTGAGGTATGTTAAACAGAGAATTTATGAAGTTGAATATATTTTTCCGCTGACTGCTGTCTCCTCCCAGTCCTGCACTGCAGCACATTGATCCTTCCATCTCCAGCTTAGTCTTGCCACTTCAACCTGACCCCCCATCCCATTCTTTTTCTTGAGAGGGGAATGGTACATACTAAAATGAGATTCTTTCACACCATGAATATGGGGGTGGATTTGCTTCTCAATGCTAATCATAGTTACTAAAATAATCCATGAGGCTATGCTCTCTCTATGTTAATCTTGCAAAGACATTTGTAGGACACCTGTTCTGGATTAGACTGCTAGATTGATTTTGCAACACAGTAGTTGCAAAAATGCTTACAGACCATATATAGACATTTGCAAAGGTTAAATAAAGACCATATTTGGCAAAAATATCATTCCAAAAACTCTATCCAAGGGAGATTTGTACACTGAGACCTGTGGGTTATATGAAGTCCTTTTGCCTGGTCATTGGCAGATTTGTCAAAGTAGCAGTTTATCTGGTTAAATGCTGTACAAAAGGCTCAGAAAGAAAGATTTTTGGTTTATAAACATGGATTCATTTCCTAGGTGCTTTGCCCAGTAAGAGAGGAGCTAAGTAAGCTGTGGTGTATTTTTTCTTTCTGAATCCTGTTGCTCTCTCTTTCTCTGTGCGTGCATAACAGGCCTACTGTAACTTCCAGATGAAATGTAAATTATATCAGCATACACCTACATATTCTTATTTTATGATTGTATTGTTATAAAGCCACACAACAATTTACCCCTGGCCATTCCTACTTTCACTAGTTTTCATGATTTTTGTATTTTATGAAATCTCTTTCATAGACGTAACTGTTCAAAAGTTTAAAGACATATTATAGCTGGAGAAATGCATTTACAGTAAATAGGTCTGCCAGTTCTAGGAGAGCAAAAACATTTTCATTGAGATATAATCTAGTTTTTCAGTTTACTCTAAGTAAAACAATATAAAAATGTTTCATTTTAATTTGATTCATGTGTCACTGATGAACAAAATATAATAGGTTTTCTCACATGAGTTTATGAAAACATCCAGAGGCTCAGATGCTTCTTAATATCCAGCTTTCTGATAATATATAGTAGGTTAGGAGGACTGATTCAAACATGTATCAGAGAAATTGACAATACTCTTAAATAAGAATTTAATTAACAAAAATATTCATTTTACAAATAATAATCTACCTAACATTCCATCATAAATTGGGATAATTTTGATGCATTTATAACATAAAGTACACAATATTTCACATGATAACTTTTGTACATAATATACTCTCTTACCATTTACGTACTTTTATTAGAAATGTAAATCCCTTATTTGCCTGTGTTGCAGTTTTTGTGGCTCCTTGAAAGTAGAGTCTGAATTATAGAAGTGTAAATTCTAGTAGATAACAGATTATCATATGCTACTGAACTAAATGCATGGAAGAAAAAAAGCTGTAGAGCAGATGCCCTGCAACAGAATAAACATTACTAATTTTAATGGTTATTTGGGCTATTTTATTATATGTTATTATATTTTGTTCTATTTTAAATCAAGCCAGAAACTGATCCCAACTACTTATCTAATTCTGGAGTTGGTCAACAGTCACTCAAATTTGATCTCTCCTGTAGGATTCTAGACTTATGCCAATCTACATTATTTTTGAGAATTTTGCATGTAAACTGGGCAAGCCAAAATGAAATCCAGAGAGTTTCTGGCATTTTCGCTTAAGTGCAATAAAATTACTACGTTTTTGTTGCTTGTTTAGATGATATTATTATTATTTGAATTTAAAGTATTCTACTCTTGTTTTACAGAGCATAGTCATTGAGAAGAAGTACCATTTCTAGGGGAAACAATAATGAAAAGGAGGAGGAGATTTTTCTAAAGTTATCAGACCTTTAATTCATCTGATTTACTACAATGTTGAAATGTAACAAGAAAACAACTAACTAGAAACTAAATACTTCAACGAATTAAGCAGTTAAGTAATGCAAATATCTAGCTTTAGCAGTGTCATTGTATAGTCCACATTGTTTCTCTGTTTCTCCAGGTGAAATCCAGGATGTTACTTCTCTAAATGACAGGTTGCTTATCTAAACTTCTTTCAGACTTGTGCATCCTCAACAATAAGAACAATTTTATACCGAGCAAACTGGAGCTTTGGTGACATCTTGATAATTTCATTGAGTTATGGTAGTACAAGAGAGCATATGGCTATATAATTAGAAATTAACAACTCTTGACAATGCACAAATAATATGATGTTCCTTTTTCATAGCTGTCTTCATCTTGTGAGGTGCAAAATGGGGGTTGGGGCAGAATCTCTTTAAATTAATATAGATTAATTTAAGCAAACAGCTATGCACAAGCAGATCTGTCAAATATAAATACCTACTTTATTCCTAATCAGTTAGCATAGTAGATTTATACCTAGGCATAACTCTCAAGTTAGACTGTGCTATGCCTGCAGAAATAAAACACCAGCATCAGCATCGTTAGCACTTCCTTACTAGAAATTCTACAGGAATTAGCAGAGGAGAAAAGGGGAAAAACAGGTAGAAAGAATGAATGGGACTGGAATTTGTCTCAGTTTTCACTGGTCATTGGCCAGATTCATTAAGGGCTATTATTTTTTATTGACATCCAACAACAGTTGGGCTTTTTCCTGATAGCAGAAAATAAACAAAGGAAGAATTTTAACTTAGAGGTGTGCCCTAGTGTTGTAGGGCTGACGTGCTTAAGCACTAATTCGGATAGTGAAATTTAGGTAATGACATTCAGATCATATTACTTCCAACACATAGTGTTATTAGAATTACATTTTCATATTTCATCATTTTTCACATGTCCTATATATTGCTACATATTTCCCTGTTTTTTTTCTTGGTCTTGTTTTGTTTTTTGGGCGTGTTTGGTGGTTTTGCTTGGTTGGGTTTTTGTTGTTGTTTGTTTGGGTTTGTTTGTTTTCTGTTTGGGAAGGCTGGAAAACATGATCAAGAAGGGAAAACACAGCACAGACTAAATACATTGTAAAGGAGATGGCTACTTCTTCAGAACAGTAAGGTCAGACAATGTTAAAATGAAAAAGGAAGACTGTTGACATAAATAACCCCCAGTAAATATTTCATTACACTTGTAGATTATTACATTTATAATACTTTAAAAATATGTTTTTCCTGACCTTTTATTTAATTAGTGTATTGTCCATTTCTACAGATTTTATTCAGTTTAGAAAGGTATCTCATCTGTTTTCCTTTATAATTTACAGTAAATTTTTAACTCCACTGCTATGGATCTACCCAGGTATGCTGATATTGCTTGAGTTCACAATTAAATCCTCTTCCTGAAAAGAAACTGGGGCAGTGGGGAGATGGAAACTCTCACAAAACAGACAAACAAACAAGCTCCCCAAACATTCAAATGCATCTATAGTGAGGGTAGATATCATTACTATTGCTGCTGTAGTTTCTAACTTTGAAAATATATTTAGGACTTAATCATAAACTGTAATAACTCTCAGTGGCTACAAGGCAAGAAGCATTGTTCTTAAGAAAGTGAATAAGATTACATTTCCTAGCTAGATTTTAGCTTTTTTGAATATGCTTCTCTGGTATTTAGAAATTCACATTTTGATCATGCAATGAGATGCTTAGTACAGTTTTCTTTTGTTTTCTTTCAGAATTCATACCTACTAACTACATGTTTAGATACAAGTAGATTTTGTTAGTCTAAGAAATCAAAGATTCCAAGTTAAAATATATTTTCCCTGCAGTAGCATCTGGAGATCATGAAGAAAATGCATCCCTTGAAGTATGAAGCAGAAGACAAATAAGTAACAGCAGCAGCAGTGTTGACTGCAACGTTTTCCATGAATGCGCTTCGCTCATCTGTCTCTGTTTTGACTGTAGAAGATTCATTCTATATAACGAAAGAAACTAGTGATTTTCTAGACAAAGATTAGTATTTCTCCATTAAGATATCTTTTGATGCATTATACTTCAACTTCCATAAACCAAGATTTTTTTTTTTCTGTTTTTAAAATATTAAAGCTACAAAATCATAAGGTTTCATGCAAGAAATTGGTAATTCTCATTAAGTGTTTGCAAATACTTCTATTTGAGTAAATAATTTATTTCTAAATTCAGTCTTTAATAACTAATTAGACTTTCTAATAGCACTGGTTACGATCCTAGGGATTATGGATGAAAACTGTTCCATCAACAAAGTTAAAGGATAAAGCACTTAATACAATTTTTCAACATTTTATGCTTCACTGATTAATTTTTCCCTTACTTTTAAAAATACAGACACAGACCATGTCTTTAAAGACAACATATTAACCCATTCCACACTGTAAATAAAGCACAAATGTCGGCTTGGATGGTTTTAGTTGCAGTTAATAAAATCCAAATCCACAAACAACCTGACATTTACCTGGTAAGCTTGTTAAAGAATCACAACAATTAGAGGTTTTTATCATATAAAAGAACCCTTAAAACACTCTAACACTGAGAACTAAATCAGAACAAAGGTTCAACACTATCAGGGAAATTGGTTCCATTTGATTTTTGTTCTGTCATTTTCTACATGTTTTTAAGAACTCTGTCCAATCTGGGATCTTAACTTGTTTGCAATAGCTATTGCTGGGGAAATATCTATACATTTTACATTTTTCCTGACTCTTCTACTTGTCAGTTCTGTGAACACTCCTGTTAGGGTACCTATTTGGTAAAATAACTGTAGAGAATAAACACAAATATCCTGCTAATGGATGATTTTCTGGTTCTGTCAGATCCTACCTATGCGTTATGAGTTTCATAAACGTACTTGATGATTACTGTGTTTCTAAAAAGTACAAGGTCTTAGAACCATGTATTTTGAAATCTAAGAGCCGAGTTTTAGAAATTATGTGTGCAAGTTTAAGAGCAAAAAAAGTATCAGAAAATATGAACAGAGACCAGCCTTCAAGTTTAAAAGAAACAGGGATTAAGAAATAATGAAATTAATATTTTTAATTTTAATGATTTTTAGGAACATATCATTTTAGGGGTCTGACACGTGATTGAATTTGAACCTTTGTCATGTGAAGAACAGATATAGGGGTTTTTTTTTCTTTTTCACTTCCTCCTTCAATAATTTCTCCTTCTTTATACAATTACCTGACACATTTATTTCCTGTATTACGCAGATCTATTCTGCAGTGCTATCCACCACCCAGTTAATGAGAAGTATTCTGCTACATAAAAATAAAGAAATGTACCCTGTATCAGCTGCTTTCTTTGGAATGAAAGATGAAACATATTTCCAACCTTCTAGCTTGACAAGTTATGTATAAACCACAAAGCACATCCCTATTTATTTATTTTTTCTTTGTTAGCCGCTAGGATGATTACATTTATATACACAAATTATATAATGAAAAACAGGAAAAAAAATGCATAGAAAAGATGGATGTAATTATTTCAGTGCTCTTTGTAATTGTCTCCAGACAGAATATCCTCCTTTCATGCAACTTAGACAAAATATAATCTTTTAGATGTGGAGATATGTTTATTATTTGCCTTTTCTAGAATACTTGATAAAATTATGTGTATACATCAAGTTCTTTTTGATGATGTTTTCCCCCAAGTTTACATGAACTATAGGTTTCCTTTCCTAAATTGTTCTGAATCTCTGAGGTAATCAAGTTACTGAATGTAAGAATAACCATACTGGATCAGTTGAATGGTCAGTCTTATTCTATATTTTACAAGCAAACATTACCAGAAGTGCATGATGATTAAAAAAAAAAAAAAAAAAAAGTGGATAATAAGAAAGGAATGTGTAGAATTATCCTCTGCCTAGGAAAACTTCTTTGTTTCTCATGTAGGTTAGCAGGAAACTTTTCCAGCCAGTATTCACAGCTGGTATTTACTAAAGCTTTTCCACAGAACATTTGTTTTCAGCGTTGCTGGTCTGTGTGTCCCTGTTTCCTTTGCATAGAAACCAGAGAATGATGGTCTAGTGTTAGCCCTCATCTAAACATGGAACCAGGGGTGCCACACATCAGGATTCAGACTGGGAAAGGTTTCCAGAGCCTACTGTATAGATATATTTTATAGTACCTTATTTGTTATTGAGAAGAGTCTCTGTACATGTCTCAATAGTGTTGAATGTAGATCCCAAGGGAAAAAACCACATCAGCTGAGATATTGGGAAAGAAATAAGCACATCCAAAGACTGATTCATCTCACTTATTGGAGACACCTACCTTACCATGAAGTGAATCTCCTTCTCAGAGCACTATTTATCTCTACGGATTCCATCAGAATGCTTGTATGACTGGCTTAGGCATAAAAAAAACTACCTTTGAGTTACCTGTGCCCCACTGTGTGGATTACATTATTGGTGCACTCATATGTATTTAGAAATATTAGTCTTATTGCAATTGTCTTTTTTTTTTTTTTTTCAGAAGATAAAAAGCTGAAAATTCCAAAATATTTTTAAATGTTATAACTTATAGTCAGAAATATACTTGCTGTTTTAATGCAAACATTATGCAAGGAGTGTACAAGTTATATTGACACACAAACAGAAAAAGAGAGGTAACCCATCTTGTAATTTCTGCCTGACACACAAACACAGTAATACTGTGATACCAGAAACAGAAAAAACTCAGGCTAGCATAGTGTCATACAGTTGTGCTGTGCGACATTATCAGATTTGGTTAAACAATGATATATATCTGCATACCTGTGGATCTGACTCTGAGCTTGAAAGTTAGAGGATTTACTCAACTGGACATCAGGCTCCTGTACAGGCAGGCATACTGCTTCTTCCAGTGTTCCCTCTGCACTCTGGACTGTGTTACAGATCTGGGGGAAGCTTACTCAGTTTCTTTACACTAGCAGGATAAATATAACCATAGGATACCTTACTGATGGCTTGGATGAAGTCATCATTAGGGATGTGTTTAACACTTTCATCATCACCTGGGATATTTTGCAAGAAGCATGTTTCCCTGTTTATTTTCATAACTGGGTTTAAATAGATTTCTTAAATGAAATTGCCTGATGAATGAAATAACACTTTGTTTTAAAATACAAAAACAAAATCGTGTGTTGTTATTTTCAGTTGTTGCAAAATGTATTTTGACATAAATGCACAAAATTTTAGTAATTGGAAGCCATTCTTCAAAAGTCAGCTCTCTGAAAAATGTCAGTCAGATGCAACACATCAAAAATATTTAATGTTTCCTTGTAAAGCAATTTTTAAAACATTTCCTGATAACATTTCCTGATAACTTATGATAACTTAGTCTTACCCTAATATCATAGCCCTTTCAGTTCAGATTTTCTTTTTTTTTCTTTTCTCGTGGTAAAAATATTGTTCCATCTAGAAAACTGGTATTTGGAGACCAGATTATAAAATACTCATGCTCACTTATTGCTTGATCCGTAGACGGTACCACTGTAGTCAGTAGGATTGCTTAGAGAAAAAAAAAAAAAAAACCCACAACCATGACCCAGGTTGATTCCAAAGCTTTAACAATTAAATATGTTACACTCTCCCAGCTTCTGGAGAACCATACATATAATTTATTTTTGCATAGTGCCCTGGACTGAGTTTCGACTTCACAATTCTTCAATTTAGGGTTTCCTGATATTATCCAAATCTCCTGTTACAAATATATATGATCACTTGAACTTGTCAATGTGAGTTTTATATAATTTTCTCTCTGAAAAAGTAATTTTCTTCACTGAAAACAGAAGTCTTTAGATGATTGCACTCATATCACCTAAATTTGCTGTTTTCCCAATTCAGGGATAATCTTCGGTTTCATTAGTTTCTAACTCAGACCATTTTGCAGATCACAGAATTTCAGAATAATCCAGGCTGGAATAGATCTCAGAAACCATCTAGTCCAGCCCTCTGCTCAAAGCAAATCCGATCAGATCAGGTTTCTCAGAGCTATGTCGTCTGCATGCTGCAAAGAAAGAGAGAGTTCCTGCATCCTGTGCTGTACTGCTACAGATTATCATAATGATACCTCCTAAAATATGAATGTAAAGTTTCATCCTATATGAAGTGAAAACAAGGTTGGGATAATTTATACAGATCATTCAGGACAGCTGCTGAAGCATGACACTTTGTACCAAATTCATCATTCATTAATGACAAAACTAGCTAGATACATTAACTTTCTAAAGTGTTTAACCCTCTAGTGACTCATTTTAGCATCATCACAATAATTCAAATCCTCCAAAAGATGTACAATAGAGAGAAGCTCAAACCTGGAACAAAGGAAATGAGAGAAGTGAGAAAACATCTCCAGCAAATGATTGAGGCTTTATTCTTATCTGAACACATATGTTCTCCAAGTGGCACAAAACCTTTGAACTGTAGCTTCATTATTCCAAAAACAGGTACGGTTCCATGAGTGATTAATATCTACTGCTGTTGTTAAAGAAAGAGAAGTTGTGATCACATTTTCAAGAACAATAAGAAAACCATGATGGCCATATGTCTTGGTTTCCCTAACATGACTGCAATTATTTTCAAGCTTGAAAAAAGAAATTCCTTTTTTTTCCAGAATGTCACTTGTTCCCATGTTTCACTTGGAGATTGTATATAGAAACATGGGAATGATAGGCATAATACAAAATTCTGTTTGAATACCTTTTGATGTGGGGTTTCTAGAAGCTTTTTGATGATATCTTTCTGTATGGGTCTCAGTCAATCTGATTTTTCATGTGTCTCAGTTAATATTACCACTCAAGTTAGACGCTCAAATGCAGCCATGTAGCATCACAGCAGAATGGCTCAAAACCGAATTAATTCCTCTATATCCTGGTTTTGAATTTTCAGTTCTCTTAGAGATTATTATTCTCTAAAGTAACTAAATAAAAATCCTTAATATTTTTATTGAACTTTCATTGCTTGATTTTTTTTTTAAATGGTTACTAATCTTCTGAAGACTTCCACAAACCAAGTTAAAATAGTTATTTCTACACTGATTATTGATTCTTTTTTTTTTTTTTTTTTGGAAGGGTTTTTTCTTAGTTTGTTTTTAAATTACAGTTTTCTTTTCTATAAGCATGATAAAACTGCTATTTCATGCCATTGAGAAAATTTGACTTACCACAATTCACATATCAGTTGAAGTCCTGAACAGAACCATTGCTAAACTTCATGGTCTTGATCTCCAAGAGTTTTGAGAGACAATCTCTCACTAGACTGCTTTTCAAAGCACACCTTTATCGAGCAGCATTCAAGTACCACAGTGTCATCAGTAAGTTTTTCACCATGGTCTGCCTTGTTGGAGGTAGTCTTCAGCAAAATATCAGTGTCTTTGTACTCCCAAAGGTATGGTAGCATACTCTAGTTTTTAATCATTATTGTGTTTTGTTGTTTGCTGTAGGCTTATAGGTTTTCCAGAAGAATAACACATAGCCTGTGGAGTCTTCCAGACAACTGGAGAAACTTCACAAACTGAACTGTGAATGGCCCAAGGGGCTTGTCTGCAGCAGATCACTCCTAATTCATATAACATACTTCTAAGGGAAAGCCAGTACATGCTGTTTGGGAAACAAGGATAACAAGGAGCAGACCCATCTCATGTTGCCACAGGAATATTTTTTTTTATATATGTCTGGACAGTGTAGAAGTATTCATGAGTCATCTCTATAAACTACATAATAAAAAATAGTGAGAAATAGGACTAGTAGGCATGCTTTCTGCAGAAAATTACTCTACCTATATACAGATAATTTTAGAACAGCTGACAGAAATTACCCTTGGTTTAGTAAAAAAAAATAAAAAAAAAGAAAGCTCAACACATTTCTTTTAAGACATTTTGAATAATACATGTTTTAAAACAAGACAGTACTAAAGAAGAAAAATTACCTATCGAGTACTCTGCCGAAGTCACTTTTTTTTAGTTTTTCACTCTTCCCTGTTGTAGGAAGCAGTCAACATAGGAAACAGTGAGCATGGATTTATGGAGGGAAAATAATACTTTACCATCCTAAGCACCTTCAACAATGAGATAATTGATCTGGCTGATGAAGAAATAGTAGGGGATGTTGTCTATGCTGACTTTTGTAAAGTTTTCAACACTGTTCTATCCTCATATACCAGCTGACTACATATAGGCCAGATAAGTAGGCAGTGAGGTAGATCTAAAACTGGGTTCAAAGGATAGTGCTTAGTGGCATGAAGCCCAAGTGCAGGTAAGTCATTAGCATTGTGCCCCAGGGGGTGATACAGGGGCAGAAACCAGTTATTAAACTAATAAAAAAAAAGTTTTGGTCAATATAGAGATATTATTCATGTCCATTAATCCATAAATCAAATAGCACAATCCAAACACTTTTCATGCATCAATGTTTGATGAAATAATAAAAAATATTATTCAATATTATTACTCCCAGAATTGATTCAAGCAGTTCTAAATAAAGACAGAACAACCTTTTAGATCCCACATGATTCGGGTAAGCATGATCTGAAAAGATAAGACCTGAAATATACTTCTCAGGATTTGTATCCTGAACTACAGTATTTTGGCATTTCTCCCTCTTCCCAACCCACTCACCCTTAGAGGTCAATCAAGGTCATGGTCTAAATGCTATTGGAACGGGTGAAAAAGAAATATTGTGAGACTTACTGATAGAGGGATTATAGGAGACTAAATTAAGTCGACAAAAATGAAAATATAATTTAGTCCATATTCCTTGTTTATGTATTTGGCACATTCTAACATTCTTTGACAGATATATAACAGATATGAGTTTAAAAGGGGAGCCAAGAATAATGTTAATCATATTAAATGAACAGAAAAAAATGTAGTCATGGTAAAAAATAAGCTGCTAAATCAAGACAAGCCCACTCAAAAGGAAAGAATACATATAGATAGAGCCTATTTTACAGAAATATGTAATAATTATTGTTTCAGACACAAATACATGGCAAAAGTTGCAAATAGCTGTGACAATATTTACAATCCACTATTGTCTGTTTTGCTTCAGAAATATGCCATGAAAGAAGAGGTCTAGAGAGAGAAATTCTGAAGCATATCTTCACCTGAAGTCTCCTGTCAGGCAACTTAACACTGTTTTTTCTTAGGAGTGAAATATTTTACTTTAACCACCTCATCATGATTTGAGGTACCTCTATGATATCATCCCGAACCTGATGCTTTTTAATTCCCAGATCCTGCTCTGTGATTTTCAATTGCTCTTTCTGAGGTGTGTGTGAGGTATTTTTACACACTTATGAAGGGTAATGATGAAGAGCTGCTGCAGTTGCATGTAAGTAACATCATCCATCCTTCCGTTCCCCTCTAGAGGAGAATCATCATGTGCCTGGTCATGATAATTTATCACTTAGACATGATCCCTCTGTCCCCTAGATAAACCTCTGCATTAATGCATACTTAACCTCTCTCCTCTGGAGAACAGAGGTTTCTTGCCTCTTCCATGACTTTCACACTGTATTAATTGTTCTTTTATTTTAGTGGGTGGGGAATACGAAGGATGTATTAGCTTCATTACAGAGTCTTCTGGAATTATGCTTAGTAATATTACAATTAGTACCTTACCTTTGTACATTTGAATATCTATGAATCTTTCTCTAATTTCTTTGTGTCTCTTTTACACACGTAGTTTGTATGAGTATTGACTAAAAAAAAAAAAAACCAAAAAACAAACAAAAAAAAAAAAAAAACAACAAAACAAAACAAAAAAAGACTTGCCCAAAAGTCTTGCAAAAACTTTGTAGCTGGTTGATATAGACAGTGACGTCATGTGAGTCTAACACTGTACATTACTCCACCAAAGGTAGTAGGATGTTCCCTACAGTAACAATGATATCAGAGAGGAGAATCTTCAGTGAGACAGAACTATATTCCCATAAAGCTGATGTAGACAAGAAGAAAATTAGAGATAGTGAGTTATTTCCCACCAGAGTCAATTACTTGACTTCCCTGATTTATCCCAGAAGGTTAGTTGTAAAGTCAGTTCACAGTCAAACCACAGTATCTTACCTCAGTGGAGTAACAGTTCTAGATGTTAGTCAAAACCAGATAATTTCTAAAGTTGCCTTGAAAGCCTCTCTGCTTAGATGCCCTTGGCAAATTAGTGACTGCAGCAAATAAATGACTGTTAGGTTGGAATTTTGTTTCAGTTTCACATTATTATAATTACTGTTGCTATTTTTATTAATAGAAGTACTCTTAGAAAGAGTGGAAATAGAGAAAAGGAGACAAGAATAAGAGCCTGATTAACTAGTTAATTTTGACAGAACTGTCTGAGAAATCAAGCAGTTGATCAAATGGAATTTTGCCCCAGCAGATCACAAAAAAATAACTGTGTCCAAAGTTTAAAGATTAAAAGATGT
The DNA here is from genome assembly GCF_037038585.1 of Patagioenas fasciata. Lineage (NCBI taxonomy): Eukaryota > Metazoa > Chordata > Aves > Columbiformes > Columbidae > Patagioenas > Patagioenas fasciata. The sequence continues at coordinate 85,928,169 of NC_092522.1, read as the reverse complement.
ATGTGATAATGAAAAGCATTTTGAAAGTGAATAAACAAGATTTACCTATGATACTCAAATGTTATATTTATATTCTGATGATGTTTATACACAGCCAAGAGTAAGATAAATGAAATCACTGAAAGGATGGCTGATATGAATAATCAGAAAATCAGATAAAAAAACAGTCCAATTTGTGCTCTGACAGTGATTCCACATGATGTATTCTTTTAACAGTCTGGAAAGTCCTTGCCAGTGTTCTCCATTCATTCTTTTCATTTTGTACATAAAAGTATCAGAGAAGAATGTTATATCCTAACTATTAGAAGATCAAGTTTCAGAAAAATGTGAAGTTGACTTAGAAATCATGACATTAAAAAAATTAAGGTATACACATTCTGAACCTTTTCATCTTCTAATTTCTTTACAGGAGACTCATATCACATGTCAAATATCATGTTGTAATCACAATTATCATCCATCAATAACAATAAAGAAAGCTTTACTGGAGGAAAAAATAACACCTGGCTTTCTAAATCACTAACAGCATTCTATGTAGTCTATTATCATAATCATAAATTTCATGGTACCTTAGGATCTGCTACAATTTAATTGAAAAAAACAGCTTCTGTGACTGACAACATTTCAGATACTGAAGACCTTCAGTTTTGATTAAGGAAAAAAATGACAGCTCCTTCCAGAAACAAACAAACAAATAAACAAACACAAAAACAAAACAAGACAAAACAAAAAAAAGCTCTATAAGAATATCTTCAGCCACATTAAGCCACAGAATGACAGACTCCCAAAAGAATTACCTGTAGACTTCTAATAGTGCTTCAGAGAAACAAGATGGCTTCGGTTTTTGACAGTGTTGAGTGTGTGTATTTTTATGCAACCTCAGATGATAACAAAAAAGTGCAGCGGCAAAAAATAGAACTCAAGAGAGAAAAAATAGCCTTTCTCAAACGCAGAAATATAACTACATGCAGCCAATATAAAGAAATTTGCTTCTCCATGTGTAAATATGTAAATACAGCAAGTTTAAGTGTAAATTAATGTGATAACATCCACATTTGTGATGCATTTTTCAAATATTACTATTTTTTAGGCTTAATGAGTCCATGTATTGACCTATTTCAAAATGCCTTTTCTTTACAATTATCTTTTAAATCGCTTGAGATGATTATTAATGAATAACTTCATATTGTAACAGGCTATTTATTTTACAAAACTACTTTCTTAGTTTCTCCTGCTTTGAGAGGCTAAAAGTAAAACATCGTGAGAGACAGCTCTGGGGATAGGAACGGCTTTACACATGATTTTCTAGCCAAAGTAGTTCACCAGCAGAATATACCTCACAGGACAAAATATGGTGCACTAAGAAACAGGAGTTTCTGAGACAGTTTTCAATGCTTGTTGATCAACTGATATATCACCTTACTCAGAACAAATATTGGCTTGTTTGATGTTTTGGTATCTTCAACAATTAATAGTGAATATTCTTCAATGAATTGTGTTCTATTCATTATGGTCCAATATGAGTCTTAGGTAATTTGCATTTTAATTCTAAATTAAACAATATAGCTGCTTTATGAAATTAGTCTTTTTTAAAGTTTCTTAATCAGTTTCAAATATTTTTATTTTAGCTTCTAGTCTCTCAGGTCAAGGATTACCATATAATGGTCTATTGACAAATCTTAGATTTTAGCAACATTATCATAGGCATCAAAACCACAGAGATGTAAAATTAGTTTAATAAAATGTAGATAAATTCTTTGTAAAAACCATAGTATTGCAATGTAATAGCACATAAGATGAATCAGCAAATTTGCCTATTCCAACATTTTACATGAATTAAATATTCAGCTGCCAGAAAATGAGAGGTCAAATTTCAGGAAGTTAAACACTCCCTCCCTGAAAACTTAGCTTTTTTTGTAAGTTCTCAGATTAAGCCATTTTTTTAATAAAATCCTAGTTGAAGAGTTGTAATTGTGGCTTGCCTTGACCTGTGTCTCTGTAACTCCTCTGATTCATCATAATTCCTTTTCTTGCAGAGGTGGTTCTCCAGTAACTACTTCAGCCTCAGGTATTTTGCTGCAACTCCTGAAGAAGTTTTGAAATAACAGAAAAGGCTGTTGAAGGGTGATCTTGGAAGTGTCTGTCCATATAAATAGCTGTTAGAGGAAAGATAGTCTCAGATTAAATTTAGTATCTTAGTGTGTTCAATATCTATCCCACTTCTGTAGGATTCTCATTTATCCCTAAAGGCCATATTATTACATTGTATTATATTATCTTAAGCTATATTATATAAATATTATTTGTGAATGATCACAGTATAAGAAGTAGAAAGAATTTACTACCTGTAATATTAGTGTTTCTCACATTAATTAAAAAAATAATACTAGGGTCTTACAAATGACAATTTTTAAAGGTTGATACATTCTGAGCTACAAATACTAAGCCCAGGGGAAGCTGGATTTTTTTTCCACCCCATTAGCTGCTAATTGTGCAGGTCAATAAGCCTGACTCGTCATTACCCATGTTTTGCAGAACATGAAGCCTTTTTCCCATGGCATCATTTATCAGTATTAGGACACCAGCCTAGTGGAAAACCCATACGCTATGAAGAGTTGTGCCTGGGATTACATTCTTCTGCAAATCAATAATTGGTTTGAAGATCTGAAGTCACAGAAGCTGCATACTATCACCTTAACTTCCTAAATAACATAATGGCACAGTCTACTAGTGAGACTGGCGCTGCTGCACCAGTGTGCAGTCTTTGCTCCAGTGACTGTATAAAAATATTTTGTCTTTCACTGTACATCATGGTTTGACCTGAGTCAGCACACAGCTGCTCACTCACTTTTCCCCAGTGGGATGAGGAAGAGAATCAGAAGAGTAAAAGTGAGAAAACTCATGGGTTGAGATGAAGACGATTTAATCATTAAAGCAAAAGCCAAATATGCAAGCAAAGCAAAACAAGGGTTTCTCATCCACCACTTCCCAGCAGCAGGCAGGTGTTCAGTTGTCTCAAGGAATGCTGGGTTCCATCATGCATAACAGTTACTTGGAAAGATGAACACCATCACTCCAAATGTCTCCCCCCTTCCTTCTTCTTTCCCCAGATTTATATGCTGAGCATGACATCACATGGCATGGAATATCCATTTGGTCAGTTGAGGTCCACTGCCCTGATTGTGTTGCCTCCCAACTTCTTGTGCACTGCCAGCTTACTCGCTAGTGGAGTGGTGTCAGAAGCAGAAAAGGCCTTGATTCTGTGTATGCACTGCTCAGCAAGAATGAGAACATCCCTGGATATCAACATCATTTTAAGCACAAATCCGAAACATAGCACCATACCAACTACTATGAATAAAAGCTTCTAACTGTATGGAAAATTAACTCAGTTTCAGCTAACCCAGCACACAGTAGCAATGCCATTACGCGTACTTTGCTTCATAGTTACTATGGTGGGTAGAGTATGCTATTATTCAGTCTTGGAATTTGTGACCTTACATGAGAGTTACATGAGAGATCATGTAACTTTAACCAGAAACTTATATATATTTGTAAAGCACCTCATAAATCCATGCAAATTTGAGTTCAGGGGATCAGTGATCTTATTCTACTTGATCTTTCTACTTTGTCCTGTTCCTTCACAGAAAAAAGTCCTGGATGGAGAATGGTAACATCAGTCAAAGCTATCTCCTCAAAATGCATAGGGGAGAAAAGGAGGCAAACCCCTGCGTTCCTTCTAAGTTAGTGGATTACAACAGATATTTTGGATTAGAAAACTGGAAATTGATTAGGTTGGAGTTTGGACACGTGTTGGTATTTCAAGCCTGCTGGGAAAGCAGATATACAATTTTGTAAATGTTCAGAGGAAAGTGCTTTGAAAGCAACGGAATGAGGGATATCTCCTTCAACATGAGATAAATCCCCTTACAGAACTGTACAAATTTGCCTGTATCCACCACAACTTATGCAATACTTTATTCTGCTGGCCTGAAAGCCCAGAGATTAGTGAAGGAGGTTCACATCTAGCTTTGCAGTTTAGCTCTATTAACATCTATTCTGGCCTTGGTAAACTGCAGAGATGTTGGCCAGTTGTTGAACCTTACTCCTTTTCTGAAGTTAAAAATCAAGTTTCTTTTCCTGTTCTGGTCTTATAACATTTCATAATTTTATCTCAAATCATAAGATGCCCACTGTTTTGTTTTAACACTGCAGCTGCCACTGCCACATGGTTAGGTATTAAAGTCACCTCTTGTTTTAGGTCAAAAGTGAGTCTTTGTCATTCCTGGATATGGAGCTGGGATAAAAACTATAACATACATCAATTTTGAAGAAAAAAAAAAGAAGCAAAATTATAAAATATTTCTGTGTATCTTAAAATATGAATTCAAGGCAGCTTCAGCAGGGCAGAGAACCCTAGTTCACTAAATACTTTTACATGTTACATTGGTAGTCCTGCAGTTTATTACTGTTTGTAGTCTATTTTGTTCTTTTCACATCCAGTTCCCATTTTAGCTCACTCTACCAGTAACTTACATCCACCTAATTTAATCTTCTATTGCGATTAATGAGCAACTGCTAGAGGGACTTCCCAGAATGCCTGGAGCTTTAAACACTTGGGTTTTTTGTTTGTTTGTTCAGTTGGTTGGGTTTTGTGGTTTTTGTTTTGTTTTGTTTTGTTTGTTTGCTTTGTTTGTTTTGTTTTGTTTTGTTTGTTAGTTTGTTTGTTTTGTAAGTCATACTACTATACAGAGTAAAGAAAATACATCTGCTGTTCTGTTACATATGCTGAGTCTATACAGATCTTACAATGAGATATGTAACAGTGATTACAGGAAAATTAAACTTTGATTGTTGTGAAATATTTGTTGTACTAGAGAAAATTCTTATGCAGACCACAAAACTAATACACCTGTGTCTGATAAGTAGTTTTTTTTCTTCAATGTGGCATTATATGTATTTACATGAAAATGTTTTATTCTTCTTGCATCAGAAGTATTTGCAGTATACAGATTCATTAAATGAAACAACAGAATCTGAACATATATTTAATGTGTTAGCATTCTGAGCACTGAAGCAGAGCGTAATGGGTTAAAGTAATAAACACATTCAACCTGAATAATGTAGCTGATTCCGCATTCTAAACAAATTTATACAGTTCCATGCTTCATAAATCAATTCCAGTCATTGTTTTTTCCAACTTCTAAATCTATCCTTAATTCTAAATGGTGTTTTCTGTGTTTCCTATTTTGTAACCTTTCCACATAATTTATTCTCTCTCTATGTTCATCTTCTATATTACTTGCCCTTTATAATTTTCTTATATTTGTTTGCTAGTTGAAGTGCTATTCACACAACAATCTCACAGACCTTTTGTTTTAAAATTGTTTAGGAAGAAGTAATTGAAAATAATCAATATCTGAAATTTGGATGTCATTGGTTATCTTTGACTCAATACATGAGGCATGTAGTATATTTTGTTCCAGAATTGAATCAACATTACTTTTCTGTTCTGGTTCAAATAATTGTATTTACAAATGTCTACAAACATATTTCATTTAAATGAACTCTTTGAGTGAACAATCCGCTAGTAAACTTTTTTTGTGATAATGTTCAGAAACAGGAATATGGAAAGTTACAACTGAAGATGAAGAGAATTTTAGTTACAATTTCAAACTACTTTTATAATTTGCTCCGCTCTAGTTTCAGCTAATGGAAAAAGATAAGCCTGTGCCTCAGAGTTGTTGCGGAAATTGTGGGAACTGCCAAGTATAGCAGTCTGTCAGGAATACAATGTTTCTCATTGTCACTTGTTAAATCAGCTTTCAAGGATTATAAAAATAAATATTACTTCCAAATAGTATATGCAATAATCACCAATACAAAGCTCTGTTCCGATCTGTAAAAAGAGATTCTGAAATATGTAGCTATCATATCCTGAGGCAATTCTATATTTAGCATAATAAATTTTGTAAGAATCCAAGGTCATTAGGAAGAACCATTTAAATAACATTAATCCTTGATTTAAAAGTCGTCAGAGATATTTGGAATCTAACTTATGCCCATTCAGCTCTCAAGACATGGTATATTAAATTCTGACCTGAGCTGTAGGAAAAGTACAGCTAGTGTACATACAGCAACAAGAATATCTAGAAATATCAGTGAAACAGAGTAAGTTTTCTGTTCTTCATTAGCACAAAGAAGCTGTTGGAAAGTTTACAGATGTACAAATGTGAGAAACCATGGTCTGTAGAAAATTAAGTTAGACAGCTGGCATTGACCAAGTGCCTGATCCCAGTGACTACAGTGCCAGATCACTGAGGCAAATGAGGATTACTCACAGTGGTATACTCCTCATTAAATAAATTCTTAATGAATAAGTTTATTTTGCCATCAGTTGTCACTACAATGAGCAGAAAACTTTGAAATAAATTGTGATATGGAGGCCCTAACCCTTTTCAGAGCCTATACAGACATGAATATGAGAATAGCTGATGTGTTTTTTAAAGGATATGTAACAGCAGTCTTAATGATTTCTGACCTTGCAGTCATTATATCATGAGATTTTTTTGTCAGAAAAAGAGTAACAACCAATCAAACAAAAAACTAGTCACATTTATTTTTTTCTTAATCCAGTTCAACTGTTCTTCATTAAAAGCAGTTGAAAGACTGGCTAGAAGTATGTAGGCAACACCTTCAACTGGAGACGCCAAGAGTTGTTTAGGGCACCATGTTTCAAGAAAACCGTGGCTCAGGTGGAGAAAATCCAGAAAGGAATAACAAATAAGATCAACAATCTAAAAACTTTGACTATGAGGAAAGGAAGAACTGTGGCTGTTTAGTGTGAAGAAGAGTATACAGGAGAATGTAACAACAGTCTTTGAACACAAAAAATATTACTGCAAACAAGAAAAAGAAGAATGGAAAAATCTGTTCTCCACATCTCAGCTGGGAATACGTCTATAAGTAACGGGATTAAGCTTCAGTTAAAGCAATTGAATTTAGACATTACAAAAAATATGGAACATTATCAAAAAAAAAAAAAAAGGAAATAAACCTCTGGAAGTGATTACCTGGGGAGGTTCTAGATTACACATTATTATAGGTTTTTGCAAACAGGTTTGGCAAACAGCGGTAAGGAATAACAAGTGTAGAGGGAGAGGACAATTCTGTCAATGGACAATATACTTCAGACAGTAATCTATCCCCGTAGAAGTCTTTTGGGCCATTTGTGAAAGAAATCGTTCTCTTAGCATCAGTTTCTCATTTTGCTTTAGGTATACAGTGATTTTAACAAAGTAAGTTTATGCCTGTGTGAACAAATCAAGACTAATGAGTTGCAACTGTTCATTATCATTTAAATGCAAGTGGTGCTTACCAAAACTTGCACAGGCACATTTTTGTAAAGGACTAAGATGGGTACTGATTGAAAAGACAAAACCAAACAGAGCATCTGATTGAGGGTGGCACCATCAGTTACAGCAATCTGCTTTTATTAATTGCCCTGGCAATTCCTGTCCACAGGGAACGCAGTGCTACATGGAACTGTCTTCCTTCAGTTTTGTGCTAATAAGGTTCTGTTATCTGCCTCAGACTTAACCTGAGCTAAAATACAGTGATGGTCACTGTCCCATCATCAGCTCTTTCATATCACTTTCAAGGTGAGTTTCATGATAAATGATGCCAATGTGCTATACTGACAGGAAGGAATAAATATTACTTTTTTTGTTTGTGTTCTCTTAGCAGGATACTCAGTCATGGACCAGGATCCTATTATACCAGGCACTGTACAATCTGCAGTACAGAAATGGTTCATAGCCATAATAACATTTTTTTTCTTCTTTTTAACATGATCTGCTGAATACTCTTGTTTTGATAAGAATTAAAAATCCTTCACAGCTAGAGTGAGATGTAGAGGAATTTGCTGGTAGTTGGAAGCTCATTTTCATTACTATTTTATTGGACTAGGATATGTATAGAGATAGAATTATATTCTGCATTCTGCTGGAAATATTTCCCAGTATTCTATGGGAAACTGTGTTGAGATACAGACGTTTCAAGGACTTCTGCTTTGATGACTACTCATAAGGAGTAAAGACTGCATAGATAGTTTTTAGGTCTCATGTGACTTTAGACGTCTAAAACCATGTTGTGTAACCCCACACTGTTCAATTTAAGTTTCCTTCAAATTCATTGCCCTGAAATAGTCACTTACAGAGGACAATTCGCCCAGTCCTAACCAAACCGACTAGGTCAGTTTACCTGCAGAGATTACTGTGTATCTCTTGAATTTAGGTAACAAAATCTTAAGATGCCTTAAATTATGTACTGCCCTCCCTCCATGTTGTATCCTCTGCCTCTTTCAGGCACCTCCCCATCTACTGTTCACTCAAGTGACTTTCTTGAATCCTAACATACATATTTTAAAAGGTGAAATGAGTGGAATGACGCAAGTTGAACAACAACAACCTCTGTATGAAATTGATTCTATGTTTTTCGTCAGAGGAAT